>NC_139604.1:129977089-130577089 GCF_964270895.1 Podarcis filfolensis
TTTAAGTCAGTTACTGGAGGGTTCAGCACCGCTCTCCATCTATACACACTGCTAACATGTGTGTGTCACGATTCTTTTAACACCCACGTAACAAGCACAAGTCGTCTGTGCAAAGCTTTCCCCATCATGGCATCCGCAAGGAAGGGAAAAGGTTCAGCTGCTGAACTTCAGTGCATCAAGCCGCTGTCAAAGCTTCAGGAACCACTTTGTGGGATGTAATTCATTGATACAGTCAAATGCAACAGTCCTTATTTCCTTAGAGTGGGTTGTTGATCTTTTGCTGCCATGCTGCTCTCCTGCAGCCATTTTGTTATCTTAATGTAGTTTTGCTGTCTGCTGTCTCTCAGACTTTGTTATGTAATTACCCTATTTTTCGCTCTATAGGACGCACTTTTTCCCCTCCAAAAATGAAGGGGAAATGTGTGTGTGTCCTATGGGGCGAATGCAGGCTTTCGCTGAAGCCTGGAGAGCGAGAGGGGTCGGTGCGCATCAACCCCTCTCGCTCTCCAGGCTTCAGGAAGCTATCCGCAAGCCTTCGGAGTGCGGTGGGAGTTCCCGCCGGGCTTCAAAGGCTTGTGGGTAGCAGCCTGCAGCCCGAAGAGCTCCGGGAGCTGCGCGCAACCTTGCCGCCGCTCCCAGACCTGTTCTGGGGGCTGGAGTCGGGGGAAACTCGGGCTTCCCCTGCCCTAACCCCGCGGCTCAAAATGAAGCCAAGACAGCAAACAGGATCCATCCCGCTCGCTGTCTTGGCTTCTGCCAAAGCCGCGCACAGCCTCTCCCGGCTGGAGAGGTTGCGCGTGGCTAAAAAGGAAGCCATGATAGCCAGCGGGATGGATCCTGCTCGCTGTCTTGGCTTCTTTGCTCTTTGGGGCTGGGGGGGGGTAAATAATTTTTCCCCCTTTGTTCCCCCCCCTAAAAACTAGATGCACCCTATGGTCCGGTGCGCCCTATGGAGTGAAAAATACGGTATTAAGTAAAGCCTGCCTTTCAGGGATCAAACCATGAACTGAAATGTGAGTAAACGTTTTGTTACTTTACTCAGAAACTCTTGTGTCTTTATTCTTTTGAGGGGGATTAAAGGGGACACCAGGAAATAATCTTAACTAAGAGAGTCAAACGAATCTGCAAACTAGTTTCCAGCTATACTGAAGGGAATCTGCTCTGCTACATCACTTACTAGTGTGAGTGAAGGACGGATAATACTTATCCAATATATCCTTTCCTACCGTCTTTAGCATTCCCACACTCTTCCAGGGGGGGAAGGGAGTCGGGCAACCCTGCAAGCTGTCACCTGTCCCACAAGTACACTAAGCCTCATCGCTATGCTTTATCAGGATCATGCTGCAGAGATGTGCACAAGCCCATCAGCGGAAGGAAAAGGAGGCAGCAAGACGGGGCCGCTGGTGGCTACTGGGAGCAAGGAAAGGCATGGCGAGAAAGGAAATGGAAAAGAGAAAGGAAGAGCAGGGAGACTTGTTCAGCTGAACAGAGATGCCAGCCATAGAATGAGAGCTCTGCCTCAGGAACATCATTTAACTCTGCAGGGGGAGACGCTTCCTGATGCTTTCCCAAGTGCAAAACTTTACATCTGTGGCGGGTGTCATTTTGAGAGAGCGCAAAGCGGTTTTAAGGAACGCCCATCTACAAAAAGGATCTATTCCCTTCTCTCCACTGGGTAACCGAAAGGTGTTAAGGTTGCAGATCGGGCAAAGGAATCCACTTTGGATGTTCCGAAATACAAGTCATTCTTTTTGAACCAGTGCTGAAAACGTATTTATTTGTTTTTATTTATTTATTTAATTCATTCATTCAGAAGACAGCAAGTCAGAAAGATTGGCCACGTGGCGTTCCGATGAACAGGCAATAGGAAGTGCTTTTGCAGAATCTAAATTTCTGGAGGCTGTTTATTTTACACGGAAGAAGAAAAGAGGACAAATGGAAAGGACCAGTTTAAGTTACACCTGGACATTTTTCTACCAAGAGCGCGCGCGCGCTCTCTCTCTCTCTCTCTCTCTCTCTCTCTCTCTCCCCCCCCCTCTCCAATCTGGCCCCCACCCCACCCTCAGAAAAAGCCGCCACTATGCTCTCTAGGAAGCCAAGTCCCAGCAAACACTTGGGTTTTGCTTCTTCTGCGCTCTCAGCTGAAGTGGCGGCCAAGGCGAGCGGATCTGTAGTCAAGACGGAGCTGTACAAAGGAATGGAGGATGTTCTTGTCCAGAATAGCAAGCTGCTCTCCTGAGCAGACCTGCTTCAAGTTATCCGGAGCGACGACAAGGAGGTTGCAAAGGGAGTGGAGCGTGTCAAAAAGCTGCAGTACCAGTGCAATCTGTAGCAATGGGGGGGGGGGAAGCAAAGCAAGATCAATTTAAATACCCAACGGTGCTTTTCAGATACACCACAGGCCTAGAGATTATTATAGTGGTACCTCGGTTTTTAAACGCCTCCGTAGTCGAACGGTTCGGAACTCGGACATCGAAAACCCGGAAGTAAATGCCTTGGTTTTTGAACGCATCTCAGAAGTCAAACAGGAAACACGGCTCCCGATTTGAGTTTTCCGTATTGAGCAGGCATAGGCAAACTAAGCCCTCCAGATGTTTTGGGACTACAACTCCCATCATCCCTAGCTAACAGGACCAGTGGTCAGGGATGGTGGGAGTTGTAGTCTCAAAACATCTGGAGGGTCGAGTTTGCCCATGCCTGGTATTGAGGCTTCCATTTTGAGGCTTCCGCTTTCAGTTTTTGAACGTTTCGGAACTCGAACGGACTTCTGGAACGGATTACATTCGAAAACCGAGGTACCACTGTATTAGCAAAACATTATTTGCATAATGCACCCAATGCAAATATATTTTTCTCACCTTTGTTCATGAACGCAACAAACCTTTGAGGCTGACAGTTTGACTATTCCCATTTTATAGGTAAATCCCGTTTTAACATTAGGCCACCCAGTCAAATACAAGGACAAGGTGCTGCATCTCAAATTGCACTGGGCATGCCTATTGGCCACATACCTTGAACTCTTTGGCACATTTCCGGTATTCAGCCACATCGCAGATTGCCAACATGCCACCCATGCAGCTGTAGGAATATTGTTGCAGGTGCTCATAGATGAGTCGGTGGAAGCGAACTCCAAACTCCGTCAGAACACCGTCCACGTTCTTGCCATCCATAGAATTCCTGATCTTTTCCACTTGCTTTCTGACATAGATGCAGACTTTGGCACAGGCCTGGAAAGTAAGCAGGAAAGTTAGGAGGAGAAAAAGAAAAGGGCTCTGTCAGGCTTGACAGCCACTGGGGGTGGGAACTGTGGGGTGTGTGTTGGGTTTCTGAACTGACGACTGGGGAAAGGTGTTACCTCACATTGTGGTCATACAACATTTTTCAACTGAATAAAGAACGGACACTTCACTCTTTCGCAAACTTCTCAGCTGCCCTCTTGGAAGAAAATGAGTTCAATACTTTTAGATGGCATTCCTGGGATGTGAAACTCCCAGGAACTGCAGCAAAATGCAGGTTGCATTCTTGTGGCCACTTATCTGAGAGTAAACCCCATTTAACTCAATGGGATTCACTCATAAGGAAACATAGAATTGGCTTGTAATCCCTGCTTATCACTACATTACACTTGTTTAAAGTGAAAAAAAATATTGGTGATGTGGCAGTTATTTGAAGTGACTAATGTACAAGAATCATACTTGTGATTTAATCATTTTTTCCAGTCTGTCTGACAAGTAGTTCTGTGTAACCCAGAACTTTGCGTGCAGAGAGAGATGCTGATGCAACAAAAAGGTTCACTATATCTATTTCATACCTCTTATTTTAAAAAGCATTCAAATATCCCAGTGGAAGTATCTGAAAGTAAATTCCACTGATGTTACTCAAACGGTAATATTAAGTAAGCCGCAGTAGTGGTCTTGATGTGCACCCATCACTCTCTCTCATGCACTCACACTTCAGATAAATAAATAGAACAACAGAATTGTAGAACTGGAAGGGACACTAAGGGTCATCTAGTCCAACCCCCTGCAATGCAGGAATATCAACTGAAGCATCCCTGACAAATGGCCATCCAACCTCTGCTTAGAAACCTCCAAGGAAGTAGAGTCCACCGCCTCCTGAGGGAGACCGTTCCACTGTCAAACAGCTCTTACTGTCAGAAAGTTTGCCCTGATGTCTAGTCAGAATCTCTCGTAACTTGAATCCATGTGCTACAATTATCCCAATACTTTGGCTGCTACCAAAGCCAGTCAAGGTTCTGGAGTTATACTGTCCTTATACAGTGGTACCTCGGGTTAAGTACTTAATTCGTTCCGTGGGTCTGTTCCTAACCTGAAACTGTTCTTAACCTGAAGCACCACTTTAGCTAATGGGGCCTCCTGCTGCTGCTCTGCCGCCGCTGCGCGATTTCTGTTCTCATCCTGAAGCAAAGTTCTTAACCCGAGGTAATATTTCTGAGTTAGCGGAGTCTGTAACCTGAAGCGTATGTAACCTGAAGCGTATGTAACCCAAGGTACCACTGTATTATGTAATGCCTTCAAATGTGGTCGCAAAAGGTGCACCGCTATTAAAATAAGTTCCCTGGTAATTGAGGCATCACTCATTCTGAGCATTTTGCTCCATGTGCAACATTTGGATTTCTTCAAACACTGTGGCTCTGTTGGTGGCAACCACGGAGATCTGGGAGCCTGAAGGGCACAGTGAGGAATGTCTTCATTTTTACTCTGTGCTTTGTGAACGCGGCACACTTCGGCTGGGGTGCTGGGAGCTACTCCGCAGGGTGGGAGGGTGGGTTTGGCTCCTGGTGCGGTATAAATGCTAAATTGCAGTCGTCAATACAGCGTAGCTTAGTACATAAGAGGATACAGCCTTATTGCAGGGGGCTGGGCTAAACTATCTGCCAGCCTCACCCCACTCTATGCTTCCACATTCTTATGATTTCTATACAGCACAACAGGACACCAATGACTAAAAACGCTGAGCATTTAGGAACCGCTATTGTTCTCGCCCAGGCAGAAATCGCACAATGGAAATGCATCAGAATTCCTAGAAGAGTGAAGAAAACTTGACTATTAAGGGAGGCGCATGTGTGATAAAATGCATACGCTGAGCAGAGCCAGCAGGGAAGAACGCCAGTGGCAGTCCAATTACTTGCCGTGTCACTTGTCATTGACTAATCTATATATAGTTACTCACATTAGTGTACTGAATCAGAACATTGTTCTCATCTTCTGGTTTGAAATCGGTCTTCCTTTGTTCCGCCGCCAAGATGTGCTTCATCTGCCCAATCATGCAATTCAGCGTCCTTCAAAGTTAAAATACCAGGTGGCTGTTTTAAAGTTAGCATTTTGAGCCCCACAAAGCCCAAGCCAACACGATCCTCTTCTCAAAGCGACCGCTAACTTGCGGTGAAGTGTGCCGTCGCAGGCCTACTTCCCTGGGCTTCCAGAAATGGTGGGCTGCTAAGGAGCAGCAGAGGCGATTTAAAACTTCGCTCTTAAAATTAGAGATTAACACGCACATTATTTATGTAACACCATCTCGATACTCTGCACTTCACAAAGCAGCAGCATGGCTGTCCCTTCCTCCAAGGGACTTGCAATCAGAACTAGGCACTGGGATGGAGGGATGGCTAGACACAGGTCCACAATTCTCCCCACCCCTAAATTTTCATTATTTGCCAGAATAATGAACTGTCCCAAACCACGAACAGTTGATGCAAAAGGGGAAACTGAGTGATGATCCAGAAAGGTGATGGAGCCTTCACTTGCCTGTCAATGCCCATGTCCAGCTTCACCTCCATTTGTTCTGTGACGTCCTTTTTCTTCTGAAGACATTCAGAGAGCTTGGGGGAAGAGCTGTAATAAAAGGAGGGAGGGGAAGTTGTTAGCTACCATTCTCTGCCACACACACATCGACTCCAAGTGAAGGAATGGGTTTCCCAAGCCCAAAACTGACTGTGCAGGCAGTTTGAAACTGCACCAAAATCCCTATTTTTCCTTAGCTAACATGCTTTAACTTGAGCTCTTGAGCCAAAACCCAGCTGTATAAACAAGTGCTCAGAGTCCTCTCCTTTATCAGTTTGTGATGGCAAGTATGGCCTTGACTGTACCAGTAGAACAGGGAAGACACGTCTGTGCCTTATCTTATATCCTGACCACAAAAGACACACAGACCTAGTCTGGGAATAGCGCCAGAGGGTGTTCTTGGAGATGGTGACCTCTTGCTCCAAGATAAGAGTAGGAACAGGAAGATCCTTTTATGGTCAGAAGTACAGGAAGTAATATCCTTTTATGGTTAAGAGTGCCGGAGCAGGAACATCTGTGATGTCAACCTGCGTGTACAAGCTGACGTGGCTGGATTCCTGGGGAAGGGGGGAGAGGGTGCCTGGAGAATATATATACTGCATGTAATCTCTCATTTCTTTGGACTTGCTGTGGACTGACCACGCAAGTGCCTTTCTGCTGTTCCGGAGAGCAGAAATAAAGAACTCTTTCTCTGAACCAACCCTCGGTGTCATTTGACTTCCTTCCTCCTGTCCGGGAGCAACGCAGACCCAATCGGTGAACTCCAATAAGGCTACACAAGCACCCTCGATCCCAGGGCACTTGAATCTGCAAGGGTTTCCCAGTTCGTCCACCCTGTCATTTTCGCCTCTCGTGAAAGAGGCCTCCTAGTCGCAGTTATGTGTGGAACAGGCTACGTGGGAGGGAGAACCTGGCCGTGCAACTGTTGGGGGTGCTGTGTGGAGGCAAGTATGGAAAAGTATTACATATGCAGAAGACTATCCAAAGAGCCCAGCTGGATCAGATAAAAGGGAGCCCACCTCCTTCTTGCAGTGACCAAGCAGGTGTCTATGGGAAGCCCAGCAGAAGACCTGAGAGCCAAAGGCCTCTCCTATTGCTGTTCCCCAGTGACTGTCATTCAGAGTTAGCCCATAGCCACCATGTCTAATAGCCACTGATGCCTTTTATCACTCATGTAATGCCATTCTTGGGCTTCGGTAGCCAACAGAATACTGAAAATCTCAATTTGCAAATTAACTAACTTAATTTGGAAAAAATGCAAAATAAGGTTTTTAAACCCCCAGAGGATTACATGGAAATATGTGATCTCTCAGAAGTCAGTATGGGGGCTTCCAGTAGGTCAGGGTGCAAGAAATCCCACAGTGTCTGCCTCCATGTCCTGCTTATTCTGGAGCTTTTATGTGGCCCCAGACAGGAGATGATTCTAGCATAACACTTTTTGCCCCTACGAAGGAACATTTATGAGTCAGAATGCAAACTCTACATGGCTTCTTGGCCTGAAAACACAACAGGTAACCTACCTAACCAATGGCATCAGATGATCATTGAACTGCTTGTCAAAGAGGTGAAAAATGGTATTAGCCTGGTTCACGACATCCAGGAAGTAAAGATTTGCAGTCTTGGCATCTGGAGAAGGAATTCCTAGAGGCAAGCAAATAATGAAACCAGTAAAAACTTTTGAATGAGTCTAAGGAAACAATCCATCCAACAAGCGTCAGGAATCCTGAGAACCAGTTAGCAGAATCGCCAGCGATAACAAGGACACTGACTTTAAGCTGTACGAAGGTTAAGTGTTTGATATTTTCATTTCTTTAAAAGCTGAAAATGGGACTACTCCAATCTATTTCATCAGAGTTGCTTCTAAATTATATACATATCAGCAATTTTAAGAATGGTGTTTACATTAAATTTTGTTTCTTTGTTTACGATGCTGTTTTGTTTGGAGCCTAAACCGCTAGGGCAAGTTACATCAGAATACTGCAGCCTCGAACTAAATGAACTTTTAAGTAGTTTCCAAAAATGTATTGTTTCAAAGAAGGGTCACATATTTTAGCTACGTTACAGAGTAATATTTAATGGGAATAAAGGCAGTATTGCACTTACCAGCCAACCCAATTTCCAGAGCGTAATCAATGTGCTCGATGCATAAGAACTCCACGAGCAAAGAGAAAATTCTGAAGGCGTTTTTCGGCAGATCTGAAGGGTCAGAAAGCTTTAAAAGTGGAAAGGGCTCGTTAGGACCTTTCTGGCACTGAGATGTGAAAAATCATATGCAAACTATTTTAAACACAGACCACTTTGCATGGATTCATGCAAAGACCAACCAAAACCATGTAATTATGAAGAGTTGGAGCAACTTGCAAGTGACAAGTTTTTGTTGGCCATCCTAAGGACTAGGGCTGGGCGATATCTGGTTTTCAACATCCTGCTTTATCACCAGCTAAACATCACTATGTGTGAAATAAGGATGGAACTATGCAGAGGCACAGGCTGACTTCACGGTTTTTCCCGCATCGTGATTTTTGCCGGCGCCTGCTCTTGTGATTTGCTGCCCCCTGCAGGAGGCAAGGAGAGCTGAGCCAGCAGAGTTAACAGGGGCTGTGGGAATCGAGAGAAGCATTGGCCGGCTCCACGTCTTTTCCCACACTGTGATTTTTGCAGAGCGTACACACATATCATGATTTGCCATATACTGCCAGGTCAAAAATTATGGTATCACGATATGGACTTCAAACCGCTTTTGGACGATATATCGCCCAACCCTACTAAGGACCCCTACCTTTATTTCCTGAAAAGGAAGTTCTGAAAATGAAGGGGTGGGGTAATGAGGGCCACTCCCTTCTAAGCAACATGCCAATTGTGGGTGGGGCCAGTAGCAGGCAGAGCAAGGAATGGAAAACGTTGCCCTTGTATAGTGCAATAGGTTTTTTGCACAGGTCTCTCTCTGTTCCCCTTTCAGACAAGCAGGAGGCGTGATCAGAGTTCAAGGACACATTCCAGACAGGTAAAAACACTGAAGGAAGGTGTGAAGGAAGTCTGGGTGAGGGGAGAGCTCCCTGGGCCGGATAGAGAGGCCTGGGAGGCTGCATTTTGCCCTGGGCCCAGGGTTCCCCACTCCTGCGCATCCGCCTTCTGGGCCCCTCACGGCTCCTTGCATCTTTCACAAAACAACCCTTCCTGCTGCTCCTCTTGCCCTTCTCGCCCTCTCTCCAGACTCCAGTGCTATCGTCCTTTCCCCCCAACAACTTCTGAAAATGCTATTGGAAGCTGGGTGAAATGGAGGAGAGCAACCAAACACGGAAGTGAGCTTGGCAATCCGGACTGAAGGCACATCTATTATACCAAGGGAAGGTGGGGTGGAAAAAACACTATTGTACTGCAAAAGGGAATCCAGAAGGGGGAACTACGGTCTTGCAGCTCCCGTCAATTTCACTCTAGTCCCAACAACAAAACTTTATTAATGAATATACTTAGAGATGCCTGAAAGTCAAGAAAGAGGGTGTTGTTGAATCTCTGCTGGAACAGCATTCTGAAGCATGTCACCAGCAGCATTAAAAAAATAAATAATAATAATAATAATAATAATAATAATAATTATTATTATTATTATTATTATTATTATTATTATTATTATTATTTATTACATTTAAATACCACCCTATACCCACAGGTAAATGCCCAACTACTTGTTGAAGCTCCTCCAGATTATCTCAGGGACTGAGCTGGGATATAGGAGCTCAGGAAGAAACACTTATTTCATGCATCTATATGCCACTTTTCTACTAAAAAAAAGTTTTCAAAAACAGCATAAGAATTAAGATAATTTAAAAAAAACTATTAGAAGATGTAAAAACAGCAAAATGGGAGCACACACTCAGAAAATGTTTGTGTCCACACAGCAACACTCACAGTGTATACTGATAAACCATTAGAGATAGCCTAAAATAATTCTATTAATAAGTGTACACACCCTGTGGCACCTTTCAAAGGCTTGCTTAGTTTCTTGCAAAAGATTAACCACCACATCCTGGGACAGGAAAGTTTCGCCGTGGGTGTCAATACTGGGTCCCAATGGCAGGTTTGTCCGCTGCCGTATTCGCTCTTTGAATTCTTGAATGCTAGAAAGAGATGCACCAAGCAGGAGCCATTAATCCCAGTGAAGTCTGGTTATGCAAACCGGGGTTAACTTTTCAGCCACATGAAGAACAACGCTAGATGTTTTAAATACAGAATGCAAATTCCTCAGATTTTTGAAGAAAGAACAACAAATGCCACACCATCAGTACAAAAGAATTGGAGACAGACAACTCATATGAAGAAAGTTAAAGCTGGTACAGCAGAGGCAAGCCTGCCTGTGGGGTGCAGAACCATTTATTTTGTCCTGCTATCGTCTCTGGCACAAGAAGTTTTGCAGTGTTTCAAAACCAGCAAAGCCCGTTGGACCAGGAATAATAATAGGGCAAAAGGTATGCATTTGTCCACCACAGGGAATGCCTTCTCCCTCGTGCTGCCTCCAACACACTCTTAAAAGCTACTGCTTATGCCAGGTTAGCACAGCCAGGAAACAGAGAGGTGGTCTTGGTGGCTATTAGCTACAGCAAGGAAACAACCTTCTGCTAGAGTATCGCTATGGGCTGGACAAAATCCTTCTAGCATCCACAGGCTATACCCCATATAACCTATGGGGTATACATGGTATACAGCTGGCAATTTCTCCTGCCAACCTAGCAGTTCGAAAGCACACCAGTGCGAGTAGATAAATAGGTACCGCTGTGGCAGGAAGGTAAACTGTGTTGCCGTGTGCTCTGGTTTCTGTCACGGTGTTCCATTTATTTCACACAACAAACATCCCTGCAAAGTTTTTAGCTTGGTTTTGTGACTGCATCATTAAGACATGCAAGCAACCATTGCAGCAGATAGCAAACAAAATTATAAATGTGTGCATAAAAGGTAAAGGTAAAGGGATTCCTGACTATTAGGTCCAGTCGTGACCGACTCTGGGGTTGTGGCGCTCATCTCGCTTTACTGGCCGAGGGAGCCGGTGTACAGCTTCCGGGTCATGTGGCCAGCATGACTAAGCCGCTTCTGGCAAACCAGAGCAGGTCACAGAAACGCTGTTTACCTTCCCGCCGGAGCGGTACCTATTTATCTACTCGCACTTTGACGTGCTTTCAAACTGCTAGGTTGGCAGGAGCAGGGACCGAGCAACGAGAGCTCACCCCGTCGCGGGGATTCGAACCGCCGACCTTCTGATCGGCAAGCCCTAGGCTCTGTGGTTTAACCTACAGCACCACCCGCATCCCTAATGTGTGCATACCCAGTATCTTAAACAAAAGACTTGTCCTTAATGCAGATTTGAGAATACTGCAAACTTAAAATCAAGAAAGAAAGAAAGAAGAACAGTAAACAAGACTGGAAGCCAAACCTTACCCTCCACTTCCAATGGCTCTCTTTTGGTGGTTTTTCGACTCATAATAGCGCTGCAAAATCATGGAGCTCCTGCTTCTCAAATAACCAATTTCCACCTCGATGTAATTCTCCAAGTAGGAAACGAAGATGGATTTGATAAGCTTAGACAAGAAAGTCTGCTTATCAGTGCCCAAGTTAAACTCCATCAATTTGCTCGAAAGATTACTAGTCCTTTATGTTAAGGAAGGGAGAGGGGGGAGGGAGCAAGAAGGAAAGAAGGAATACATTAGCAGGAGGTAACATTCAGGTATAAAGGATTTGCAGTGTTCACTAAGGGATTGGAGTGAGGGGTCTGGGCACAGCAAACACTACAGCACTGCCAAGGCTAAGCAAGTGTGGACCTGGTCTACAGATTCAGGTAGGTAGCCGTGTTGGTCTGACACAGTCAAAATAAATTTAAAAAATTTCCAGTAGCACCTTAAAGACCAACTAAGTTTGTTCTGGGTATAAGTTTTCGTGTGCATGCACACATCTTCAGATACACTGAAGCAGAAGCCACCAGACCCATATATATAGTGGGAGGGTGGGGTGGGGTTTTTCTCAGGAGGGTAGTAGGAGATGGGTGATTGACTCAATGGGTATGGTAAACCTGTTGACGACTGTTAACAACTTGTCTCATTACATATGCTAAAGCTATTTTTGGTCATCTGCATACAATCCCTTGCTTTTTCCTGTAGGACTAATTGCAGTCGTTAACAGCCATCAACAGGTTTACCATACCCATTGAGTCAATCACCCATCTCCTACTACCCTTCTGAGAAAAACCCTACCCCACCCTCCTACTATATACAGTGGTACCTTGGGTTACAAACACTTCGGGTTACAAACTCCGCTAACCCGGAAGTAGTACCTCGGGTTACAAACTTTGCCCCAGGATGAGAACGGAAATCGTGCGCCAGCGGCACGGCAGCAGCAGGAAGACCCATTAGCAAAAGCGCACCTCAGGTAAAGAACTGTTTCGGGTTAAGAACGGACCTCCGGAATGAATTAAGTTCTTAACCTTAGGTACCACTGTTTAAGGGTCTGGTGACTTCTGTTCCAGTGTATCTGAAGAAGTGTGCATGCACACGAAAGCTTATACCCAGTACAAACTTAGCTGGTCTCTAAGGTGCTACTGGACATTTTTTTTACTTTTTAAATTCATTTTATTACAGTTCAGTTTGAGAATGTCAACCCCACCCCTTCCCGGGTGATTTTCACTTTACTGGAAGAGGGATAGCTTACTTAGTCTACTAACTTGGCTCCCCATACCCTGTTATCATAGAATCATAGAAATGTAGAGCTGGAAGAAACTCGAGGGTCATCTAGCCCAACCTCCTGCAATGCAGGAACTAGTGCTACTCTCCCTGTTTCTTTAGCGTGAAGGCATCCACCTTCACACAGTGCAATCCTCTCATCCCAGTCACCCTCCTGCCACTCCTCCTTCACCACCAATCAAAGCTCCTGCTGCCCTGAGTACAAACAGTACTGAATGTACTTGGATCAAATATTCACCTGGGGCCACCAGTAACAGTCACTGTTCTTTGACGCATTTCTTGTGATGGCAGAAAGCCCTGGCTATTGGCACTTTCTGAACACCACAGAAGCAGAGGTGTCTAGTCTGCCCCCAGCCCTGAATTTCTCCTTTCGTATTACAGCAAATTTAGGCATGGGTGCACAGGTAGGGAGGCACAGAGGTCAGGAGGCACACATTATGAGCACACATTATTTTTAAAAAAGAAGAAACAGCCCACAGTTCTGGGAGGAAATAGCATCTACGGACAGAATAGCCACAAAGTGCTGGAGAAGGACAAAAATTGGGGAGTGGCAGGGAGGGGGACACCAGCAGACCTTGCCAGTGCCCAGTTAAAAAAATTTGTGACAGACAGCACCAACCTTGTATACAGTTCATAGAGGCTCTGAAGATACTGCTCTGCGTCAGACTTCTTGTGCTCTTCCAACTGATCTTTTATATAACTCTGTGAAATGAAGACCAGCACTGCTAGTTCTCAAACACATTCATATATAATAATCCAGTTTTGAGAAACTTCCCATCCAAGTCAATGATTAATAATAATAATAATAATTTATTTATACCCTGCCCATCTGACTGGGTTTCCCCAGCCACTTTGGGCAGCTTCCAGCAAAATATTAAAATACAATGGAAGTTCTCAGAAAAGCAAGGTTTCCAGCATAATCAACGGCAACATCACACTGCCTCCACTTACCCCTCTGTCATTTCAAAACAACAAACACTGCCATTTCTGTGTTGTTCAGATCTTGCCTTTTCACCATAACCTAACTACCACTATTCTGCCTCTTCTACATGCTGGAGAGAGTGGGAGTGGAGAAGTGGCTATCCCAATCCCCTTTCTATCATTTCCACTAATGTGCTGTATGAACTTCCCCTTGAACCACTCACCTCCCCATTACAGAAGGGGTGCCAAAGTACTTGGATGAGGTATTAAGCATAGATATACACACTGCCAGCACAGGCACCGGGGGCCCTGCCTACACAGAAATTGTTCCTCCATCCCTTCACCACACTCAGGGATGCAGTCAGGTGGAAAATCCCTGGTCCCAGAGGGGAAACAACACAGTTCATAAAGAGCGTAGGACGAGCGACAGGCAAGGGACAGAAGGAGCCGCTTTGTGGAATATGATGCTCACTTGGCGGTTGCTTGAAGTGCCATCCCATTCTCAGCAGCAAAACGTCCCACAATCCTTTCCCTGCTCATGCCCACAAAGATTCTGTGCGATTGGCTATTACTATTTTCAGTGTACATAGGGGAACCTGAGGCTATGTTTTTGTGACTTGCCTATTAAAGCCCATAACACTGACCATATAACACTAGTCCTGAGAGACCTGCATTGGCTCCCAGTACGTTTCTGAGCACAATTCATAGTGTTGGTGCTGACCTTGAAAGCCCTAAATGGCCTCAGTCCTGTATACCTGAAGGAGCGTCTCCACCCCCATCGCTCTGCCCAGACACTGAGGTCTAGCTCCGAGGGCCTTCTGGCAGTTCCCTTACTATGAGAAGCCAAGTTACAGGGAACCAGGCAGCGGGCCTTCTCGGCTGTGGCGCCTGCCCTGTGAAACACCCTCCCATCGGATGCCAGGGAAATAAGCAACTATCTTACTTTTAAAAGACATCTGAAGGCAGCACTGTTTAGGGAAGTTTTTAATGCTTAATGCTGTATTGTGTTTTTAATATCCAATTGGAAGCCACCCAGAGTGGCTGAGGAAACCCAGTCAGATGGGCGGGGTATAAATAATAAATTATTACTATATATTATTATAATGATTAGAACCAAGCTGTGGAGTTCAAAGCCTTGTACCACAAAAAGATTCTCCCACACGACTTCTATAGCATTGGGGGAGCAAGCACAGCAAATAGCCATAACTGGACAGCATATATCAAACAACACATTCTTGCACCAAAACACTTCAAGGTTTGTAATAATTAAGGTTGCTACAGATAACCATTCTGAAAAGGAATATACTACACAAAGAACACAATGAAACAACAGTAACTTGTTTGTATTTGAAGAATACTTATAATGTGCTTTTAAAAGTTCAAGTCACCTGAAGCCTGATTTCGAAGATGTTCTGGATAAGTTTGGCCATCACAGTCTCAGGGCTGCTAAATATATCGCCAACCTGCTTGTTCACGTTCTGGCAGAGGACAGTAGTATCTTCAAATATATCGTTCCTCAAGTAGGCACCCTGTGTAAGTTAGGAGAGAGCTGCCACCATTAAAATATCCACAGTTGTAAAACAATGTTATTTAGATAGATCCTTCGTAAGCAAAACCTTACCTCTTGGCACTGTTTTATATACACATCGACACAGTGGGAATAGCCCTATTGAAAACAAAAAAAGGAATTGAAATTTAGGCACATTGCGACTACCGTTAATAACTGTTTCACATCCTGTTTTGACAAGGGCACTGGGGGAGGAACTCTCTGCCTCCCAGCTCCCTTTCTTTGCTTGGCCCCTGGGGAGCTCCACTTTGCCAGCAACATACTACCGGGAGTACAAAATAACCAGGAGAACAGATGGGTCTGCTGGATGGACCATTGGTCTCTCCCCAAAAAGTGGCACTTCACTGCACATGCTAATGGCTATTTAATCTGTCGAACTCAACAGCCTCTCAGGCACATTATTTGCTTAACAAAATTGGAAGCAACAGACCCATTCAGAGTGGGGCCTTTAATACAAAATATCCAAACTTGCCTTGAGGCAGGCAAGAGAGGAATTAACACATGCCTTGAGATATATGTGCCCATTCTGCTTCCAACGAAGTGTAGTCTTGGCCACCCACTGAAGCTCATGCTGGTGATCATACAATGCACTTCCAAAATATACACAGTTTTGAGCCCCGGAAAGTTTCTAGAGGAAAAGAAGCCTGCAGTTGTGGGGTGGTCACTGACAATTCCTTTCTATAGGTCCCAGTGGTCTGAACTTGCACACATAAGTTTGACTCAAATAACGGAGTTCTCTGCCAACTGTAGAAATCACAACGAAGCGGCAGAGGCTCTTAGAAACAGCCGTTGCACATTTGTGTGTATGTAAAGAAACAAGGGAGGAGTGTAGTTTTCATGGAGAGGCTGCTGGAAGAGAAGCTAAGAAAATAAAATGGCCCGTGCTTTCAAAGGGAGAGTAGGAAGGGAGAGCCTTGTGACGTGCTTTGCAATGGACATTCCCTGCTACCCACAAACTTGAGCGCAACTGCCATCCATGCAGGTAAACGGTACAAAAGTCAAACATACAGGGGGCATAACAAACTGCTTTTTCCAATGGCACAATGTTCTATGTGCTGGGAATCGCTTTGCTGAAGCCACATCATCTGGATGGATTAAGTAATGGCTGCAATCTGGAAGGCCCTGTTTTGAGCCAAATCATTCGGATATTTATTCTTCAAAACCCTGGCTGACTGGCTGAGGCTGCAGCACTATGCATGCTAGTTAGAGGTAAGTCTCCTGAGTTCAATGGGGCTTGTTGTTGTTGTTTAGTCGTCTAGTCGTGTCCGACTCTTCGTGACCCCCTGGACCAGAGCACGCCAGACACTCCTGTCTTCCACTGCCTCCTGCAGTTTGGTCAAACTCATGCTGGTAGCTTTGAGAACACTGTCCAACCATCTCGTCCTCTGTTGTCCCCTTCTCCTTGTGTCTTCCATCTTCCCCAACATCAGGTTCTTTTCCAGGGGGTCCTCTCTTCTCATAAGGTGGCCAAAGTATTGGAGCCTCAGCTTCAGGATCTGTCCTCCCAGTGAGCACTCAGGGCTGATTTCCTTCAAAATGGAGAGGTTGGATCTTCTTGCAGTGCATGGGACTCTCAAGAGTCTCCTCCAGCACCATAATTCAAAAGCACCCATTCTTCGGCGATCAGCCTTCTTTATGGTCCAGCTCTCACTTCCATACATCACTACTGGGAAAACCATAGCTTTAACTATACGGATTTTTGTTAGCAAGGTGATGTCTCTACTTTTTAAGATGGGGCTTACTCCCAGGTAAGTGTGCACAGGATTCAAACCTTAGAAAGAGATTCTCGCCTCTTACCTTAAAGTGAAGCAGGACTGCAGCTACTTCTCTCATCCTGTAGATTTGTCCCCTTCTTTGTGCACTGGTAAACTCCTGGATCAGTTGGCACTCCAAATCGTGATACTTACCTGCATGCAAGGGGAAAGGAGGTGGGGGTATAAAATAACGTTCCACAAGTTAGTGAAAAGGGAGCAATAAGGACATTTTCAAGTCAATTTAAGAAATTCAGGGCAGCAGAGAGCGGAACTTACTTGCTATTTTGGATTTTACTTCTGAAAACCTATTGACAAAATAACATTAAAATTAAAGGCTTGCACTTCAATCTTCTAGCAAAGAGCTAGCTTCACACATCACATTTTTACATTTATTTATGATTTCTACACCACCTCCCCAAGTTTCAAGGTGGTACACAGCAGTATCTTAAAATATTATCAGAGAATCTCATATACAATATATTAAAATACATATCGAAACATCAGCATACAAGAAGAAAATGCAATGGAAAAATTAGGGCGGAGTTACAGTTGGAATTATTTTTAGATGCAGCCCTCAAAATATTTTGGCAGGAAATCAATATAACACTATGGCAATTGTCCTGTCAGCACAGGCTTTTCACCTGGTCAGAAAGAATTATGCCCCTCTCCTCCCCCCATGTGGGCAGAAGTCCTTATGTGGGCTTCCGCTAGCAGAACTAGTTAGTTGTATTTTAATGATTTTTCCCCCACTTGAAATGTACTGTTTTGATTTCAGCTCATGACTACTCCCCTACCCCACTTGTCCCCCCTTTAAAATGCTAGC
Organism: Podarcis filfolensis; assembly: GCF_964270895.1. Taxonomy (NCBI): domain Eukaryota; kingdom Metazoa; phylum Chordata; class Lepidosauria; order Squamata; family Lacertidae; genus Podarcis; species Podarcis filfolensis. Next base: position 129,994,684 of record NC_139604.1, read on the forward strand.
AAGAGTCAGTTGAAATCCATCAGAAATCACAAAGACCATTTTACAGCTGTCAGTCATACTTCACCTGTCAAAAGGTAACTCCTGTGCTATCAGGTGCAGTTTCTGGATAATATCAGCTGCCTCTTCAATCTATTGGGAGAAGACGTACAATTTACCACAAGAGATAAACCATGCAAGCAGATCACTTGCTCCCTCAAACCAAAATCATTTCCTAATGCCCTTCTTAATGCACGGAAGTGATAGCCACCACTTATTTCTGAAAATTCCCACAATCGACAGAAAGAGTAGCCTGGAACTCCCCCCCCCCCGCCTCGCTCCCCCACTCCAATATTCTGAATCCTCTTCCTAAAATGACTTGCTAAGAGTTTATTTCAAGCTTTAGTTTCTTGCCTTTATTCACGAAACTTGCAATCATCTCCTTTATGGAAATGGACCAAACTAATAATTTTTGGGACATTCCCCTAGTTCTTATATCTGTTGCTCCTTTTGGCACAGCTGCTGCCAGGACAGGCTAAAGTGGAGTATAATGGTTCTCTGATAAGTCAGGAGGTAAAGTATTCTGTACGCATTGCAGACAGACCTTGGGTCATGCTATCCTTTCCTCTGTATACCTTCTCCCAATCTAAAGTGAGAGTGGTGCATGTTCTAGTTATCTCCTGCTTGGACTACCACAATGCGCTCTACGTGGGGCCACCTTTGAAGGTGACCCAGAAACTGCAATTAATCCAGAATGTGGCAGCTAGACTGGTGACTGGGAATGGCCACCAGGGCCACATAACACTGGTCCTGAGAGATCTGCATTGGCTCCCATTACGTTTCCGAGCACAATTCAAAGTGTTGGTGCTGACCTTTAAAGCCCAAAACGGCCTCGGCCCAGTATACCTGAAGGAGCGTCTCCACCCCCATCATTCAGCCCGGACACTGAGATCCAGCACCAAGGGCCTTCTGGTGGTTCCTTCCCTGCGAGAAGCCAAGTTACAGGGAACCAGGCAGAGGGCCTTCTTGGTAGTGGTGCCCGCCCTGTGGAACGCCCTCCCATCAGATGTCAGGGAAATAAGCAGCTATTCTATTTTTAAAAGACATCTGAAGGCAGCCCTGTTTAGGGAAGTTTTTAATATTTAATGCTGCATTGTTTTTAACACTCGATTGGGAGCCACCCAGAGTGGCTGGGGAAACTCAGCCAGATGGGGAGGGTCTAAATAATAAATTATTATTATTATTGCTATACAAAATTGAGTGATGTGGACAATGGTCTCACTCGGTAGAAGGTGACTTCCCATGTTCCTCACTGGCTGACCATGGGCCAGTCACCTCCCCCTGTCTAACCTACCACACAGGTTTGTCATGAAGATAAAATACGGGAGGAGGAAGAACACTGTAAGCCACCCTGGGCTCCATGGAAGAAGAACGTGATTCAAATGTCCAAATGTTTAATCTTTGATGAGAAGTTCTCAAAATAAGAGTAACCCCAGAGCTCCAATTTTTAAAAGCAAAGAGCTAACCCTGGGCCTGTATGAAGGAAACATTCAACTAAAGCTGAACCAAAAACTCCAGTACTAAAAACATACTATGTATATAAAACAGTTAATGCAAAATTCTAGTCTGTGTGGCGCAGAGCAAGATGGCCTTGCCTGACAAGGTGAAGCCCATGATTCATTTCTTCATGATTGCTTGTCATGACAGGCAAGGGTAGCTGAGCAGGTTTTATCACTCAGGCTAGTAAACTTCAGTGAGATTTCTAAAGCTGCGCTAAAAATAGGCAAAAATTACGGTTCTGAAAACTGCTTAGTAGGCAATCAAAACCCTTTGAAGTATAAAGTGGCCCTGCAAACACAGAGACGATTGGAGATTTGGTCGTGGACAAAAACCCAAAGGGCATCCTGTGGGAAGTGATGAAAACGTATTGCCAAGATCTCAGAAGGGCTTGATCTCGCAAGGCTGGGAAACAAGCTGGGAAGATGAGGCAGGAGAGCCATTCTCCCTTGTCTGTGCTTTGGAATTTTGCCCCCAATCCAGCTGTACTTTGCCAGGTCTAGGAGCGAAAGCATCTTGAATCAGGCAGAGGTGCATTAAGATAATCGTTTGAAGCACATAAAACTCACACACACATCCATTCAAACATATGAGTAGAGGGGAAGAGATCAGTGCAGTTCTATCGAGCTCTGAGGATGTTGTGGGAGCAGTACAAACAGATCACGTTGTAGGTGCATTGTAAGCAAAAGAAATTAGTAAATTATATAGCTACGGATGGAAAGGGATTTCTGGATTATATAATCAAAGAGCACCTGCTAGCATAGGCCACCTCCTAGGGTAGTCTTCCCCAGCCTGAGCACTCCAGATGCACTGGCTGATGGGACTTGAAGGCAGTATTATAATCTATTACAAGAGTGGAAACCTGTGACTCTCCAGATGTTGCTACACTGCAACTCCAATCATCCCTGACCACTGGAGCCAATGTAGTCCAGCAACATCTAGAAGGAACCAGGTTCCTCAACCCTGATCCACCAGGAGGAAGGCCCTCCACTATGGAATACTCTATCTCAAGGACCTTACCAGTCTTCTATCAGTTTCTTATAGATTACATGTAGAACTTGTAACCCCCAGGGTTGTTAACTAGCTGTTTTTCCATTTTTGCAAACCTACACTTATTCACACCTCCTCAAAGGCAGATTTAGGGGAGTGTAACCAGTTTGATCACACTGGGCATGGAGCCTTCGGGATGCTGCAGGGGGCACCATAACTATAATGCAGAATGGAAGGCAAGAGGCACTGAATTTGGCATCACACAGGGCACTACGGAAATTTGAGACCCCAAGGTCCACCACTGACCTCCCTCTTATGCATGCATCAGGCTGTTCTAGCTGCTAAAGGACCAGCAAACAGAGAAGCGAGTTTGTTTTATTTTTACACACACACACACACACGCACACGTATATATATATACATAATGTAAAGGCAGGGGGTTACTGCATTTACTAATGGGGAAAAGGCTTTTGACTGCATGGAATGGGAGCATGACTTTCATGGATTAAAAGCTGCTAGCACTGGAACATTTATCAACTGGTTTATCAACTGCCCTCTTCCACATATGTACAGTCATAAATGCTAATTTAACAGTGACAACTTAATTTACTTGTGGGACTAGACAAGGCGGCCCCTTGTCCTCACTTCTGTTGAAATTCAGAGCTCCTTGCTGTTATGATAAGAAACCATTCTAAAGATCAAAGGTTTAGAAATCAGCAGGAAAGAATTTAAAGTGTGCACATATGCTGACAGCGTTGCTGTTATTTCCTACTCAACCAGAACAGTCATTAAAAGATAACACCAATCAAGTTTTAAAATGAACAACAGAAGGTCCGAGGTATCATGCTTACATTTAACTAAAAGAGGAAGATGGTAACATACTGGAAATAACTCATTTCAGGTTTTAGAAAGAGAAAAACCTGTTTTTTTTATAGGAACAACTATGGAAGCTTGAAAAGAAAAAGAAAATCAGATTAAGACAACTCAACTCTGCTGAAACTTGTTTTTGATGAGAGGATAACAAGAACTATGATGAACATTAATTTTTGGAGTGATGCAGAAAAGGAGAAAACACTGTGTTCAAAATATTAGAGTATACTTTTAGGAGGATGCTATTCCCAACCTTGTTATGATTAAAAACTAATTAAAAGCCCCTTAGAACTTAGGAAAAATACATTTCTAGTTTCCATATAGAGCATTTGGGATAAGTTTAGGTAACAGCTATCTCCAAATCTGTTCACTGACACTCAATCTACATTTCAATGAATTTGGGAGTAGTGGATGCTTTAAAAAGTGAGAATGTTTTGGAATAAATAAGTACATGAACCCAAATGGAAATGTATGAACTGCATGAGAACATACAATCAGATTAAGGAAGCAGTAGGAGAAAATAAGCCACCTTTGTTTGAATTATTTCATATCAGAAACTTCTTAATTGAAAATATAAGATGCTGAAAGACCTTGCATAACATAAAAGAAGGATATAAAAAAAGACACTCAAGTACTGTTACGGATATATAAACTGTTAATACAAAAGGACAATAAAAAGAAGTAATCTATGTATTAAAATGAGAGGGAAAGTTGGTGATAATGCTGGAGGAAAAGACTTGGGAAATATACATGGAAGAGAGTAACTCTGTATGTTTGGCCCTTAAAGAAAATTGCTACAAAAGGTTAGCTCAATGGTATTTGATGTTTGTACCAAGAAACTGGCATTTTGACCAAACTGCGGGAGGCAGTGGAAGACAGAGGTGCCTGGCGTGCTCTGGTCTATGGGGTCACGAAGAGTCGGACACGACTAAACGACTAAACAACAACAACAAGAAGAAACTGGCATAAGAGTGGTTTGCAAACCAGGGTATCAAACTAGGATCTGATTGAATGTCATGGAAAACTGTGGTTTGACAAAACCTCAGTTATCTGTCCCTAAGCCAGGGATGCGAGGGGAGGAGTAAGTGCTCAGGCACAAAGCTCACTCTTGATCCAGCAAAAAATAGTTTATCAAACAAGATGGCGACACTTAAACCAGGCCACAGTAAAGCTTTCAAAGCAACATCCTGGTGCAAAACAGGGAAGTCAGATTTGCAGAAAAAGACACACACATACTTATCTGCAAAATTTATTTTAACACACCTCAGTTTTCTCTGTATGTCCCCAGGAAGAGGAGGAGTACATTAACCATTCTGTAGAGCCAAAAGACGCATCCTGATAATACTTCTAGCTACAAAGAGGGATTACCCAAGAGACATATAACAGGGAAATGTTCATTCACAAGTGAGAAGAATTAGGGCAAGAGTTTCAGAAGAAGGAGAGGAGGAAGAAGAAAACACAAGAGATTTCCAAGGTATTCTAAAAAGTTACTCTCTCAGCATTCTTCCAAGTCGCTTATGATTTTTGCAAAATGAAAAAGTGACAGCATTGCCACATTTGAGAACGGCTGAATCTGCAGGCAAATGAAGTTAATCTGTACTCCAGAACAATGGCGCTTGGACAAGACGCTCGCTAGGGAGTCAGAGCGTGGAAAAGTTGCAGCAAGGGGTTGTAATTAGGGCAACTCAGCTTATGGCGTGCAACTTCTTTCAATTCTGCTGACGGGCCTTACCTTTTCAGGGTTGGTGAAAACGTCAGACTTCAGCTCTCCATCTAGAAACTCATTAAAGTATTTCATCAGTTTGTGAGCCTCCACTAGCCGTTGCCGTGGCGTGTTTACCCCCTCCAGCAGGTCGCCAAGGTGACAGACTTTAGTTGCCACGTAGCTGACATGCTCATCTAGCTCTTGGAAGTGTTGGAAGGCAACCTGGGAGAAGAGGGCAGACAAAGTAATAGCGGTTGTGTTTACTGTAATTAAGGAAAGTCAAGCTATTCAATAACATTCTAAAGAGCAAAAGCACAGAAGCCAACAAAGGGAAAGGTTCAGTACTCGTCCCCTCTCCAGTAAAACAGAGAAGCATCCACATAAATCAAGTTGATGAAAGTGCATCAAGTTGCATTAACTGAGCTAATTCCATTGGTATCCAGTGCGGCTCTTAAGATTCAGTATGGTTAGTGACTGACTGCCTAGTTGCTCACACAGACTGGTTCCAACCATTTGGTGAAGTATCCGGAATAATTCATATTATTCCTCTTAAGATTAAATTTGTGTTATATAGAAGCAGCTATATCTGGCTAAATCACACACACTATTGAGCGCTAGAATTTGGAGTTCCCCATTTGCAGATTGCTGCATAACCAGCAGGAATAGGTAATGGTTGCAGATATAGAGGCTAATGTACTCAAAGCAACTGGAGAAAAGTCGCTTGTATAGATCGCTTGTACACTTAGATATTAAGGTAAGCTGAGTTGACATTCTCTCACCTTCCATTCCTCCCTAATGGTGGCTGACGAGAGGCAACAAATTGATCCCACTATCATTGTAACTACCTACCCAGAACAGTGAAGATGCCCTCTTTTGCCTAGTTGCCAATTTTTGTTATTGAAGAATGTCAAAAATAACTGTTTTAGTTAATTTTCATTTGTAACACTGATCTTTAAAGCATATTATATCTATGTGTTTACTAATGTTTTATAACGTGAAATATCCTTGTATATCTATAACTGATTTTTATGCTCAATGCTTATTCTGATGCTAAAGAGGTTAATAGTGTTTTGTAGAATATGGATATTTTCTAGAATTTTTTGCATTTGCTTTTTTAATTTTAAAATGTCTCCAACTGCATTGTAAACCGCTTAAGAGATTTTATTAAATATAAATGCTATATAAATTGTCCAAATAAATAAAACGATATGTCTTGAACACACACCTTCCCTTACAATAAATAACAGATACCACCCCTTCAAATTTTGTTTGCAGTTAGGTGTGTGGGAAGGCAGTGGCAATTGCAGAGAGACTGTTAGTGTGTGCCTCTACCACTCCGATGTTGGACATTCAAAGGACAAAAATTACCGTATTTTTTGCCTCCAAAAATGAAGGGGAAATCTGTGTGCGTCCTATGGGGCGAATGCAGGCTTTCGCTGAAGCCTGGAGACGAGAGGCGTCGGTGAGCACCGACCCCTCTCGCTCTCCAGGCTTCAGGAAGCTATCCGCAAGCCTTGGGAGCCCGCCGAGCTCCCAAGGCTTGCGGGCAGCAGCCTGCAGCCCGAAGCATGGTGCCCACAACCTCGCCATCGCTCTCAGGCTTCCCCCACCCCCAGCCCCAGCCCCGCAAGCAAGCTCCGGGAGCGATGGCGAGGTTGAGCGCAACCTCGCCTTCGCTCCTGGACCCCCAGCCCCGAGGCTAAAAACGAAGCCAGGACAGCTAGCGGGATCCATCCTGCTCGCTGTCATGGCTTCTTTGCTCTTTGGGGCTCGGGGGGGGGGGATTTTTTTTTCTTTATTTCCCCCCCCCAAAAAAAAATAAGTGCACCCTATGGGCTGGTGTGCCCTATAGGGCGAAAAATATGGTACATCAAAACCTGATGTATAAGCTTAAGACACAATCTAGCACAAGTTCTCCCATGCAAAATAAACTGAAACGATGAGAGAGTACTGCAAGGATGTGAACTGAGCCCTGACTTCTTACCTGGTTGCTTTTCTGCAACTCTTGAACCTTCTTGGCAAATTCCTTGGCTTCTCTCTGGACTTGCTGCTCTAACTTCTCCACTCTTCTCTGGATTCTTTCATCTAGCAACTTGAGTTCATTGATATGATTCACAAATTCTTCTTGTAATCTGAAAGGTTTTTTTTATAAAGGGTTTGAGAAAGCAGATTGCAGTATCGTGATGACATTGTGTGATTGGTGCTACCAAATAGTTCTGAAGGCACTGGTGAAGGTACATCAGTACTAAGACTACAATGCTTAAAAACACACACCACACAACCTAACTTCTACAGCATATCTTCATTTTATTATAAGCATTTCTGTCCTAAAGGTAAAGGTACCTCTGCCCGTACAGGCCAGTCTTGACAGACTCTAGGGTTGTGCGCTCATCTCACTTAAGAGGCCGGGAGCCAGCGCTGTCCGCAGACACTTCCGGGTCACGTGGCCAGCGTGACGAAGCTGCTCCGGCACCAGAGCAGCACACGGAACGCCGTTTACCTTCCCGCTAGAAAGTGGTACCTATTTATCTACTTGCACTTAATTGTGCTTTCGAACTGCTAGGTGGGCAGGAGCTGGGACCGAACGACGGGAGCTCACCCCGCCGCGGGGATTCGAACTGCCGACCATGCGATCGGCAAGTCCTAGGCGCTGAGGTTTTACCCACAGCGCCACCCGCGTCCCTATTTCTGTCCTACCCTCCCCCTGTATCCCAAAAACTTCAGTCCCTAGTCTAATTGAAGTCTTCTTGCAGGATCCTAATTTGTCCCATAAAGTGATACTTTCACAGCACACTTCTGGCCATGAACGAGTTTAGATAAGGACAACCATACAAGTTTACCCCATTAAAAAAACAAAACTAGGCTTCACATAGCGGGTCATCCCCACACCGTAAGTCTAGCAAGTACATAGACCAGGATCAACCTTGGGACACCCAAAGACCTTTCATGCAAACATGTGGGTGCACAGTTGTATAAAACAGAAATCCCAAACTGGTCAAAAGACACACAGAGTCCCACGTCCCAGTTAAAGGATTTCAAAAGGATTTAGAAAGGCCTCTGGACCTAGTGAAGAACTAGGTTCAAGGTCCAAAGCCATTAAAGCCTGGCAGCCTTTATGCCCAGCTATGCACCTGAATAAGCTACCCTGCCAACCTTAAAAACAGCAAAAACAAACTCTAGAGGACTTGGGAAAATAAGACAGCCATGAGAAAATCGATCTGCTTATTAAAATGGATTAAAAGAATGTTGTGAAATGGCACTTAACCTTATCAAAATACCCCTATTCACTCCATTGCACCAACACCTAGCAATTATGTCATATTGAATTCTATACTAAACTAGCAACTTGCAAGAATTGGTCAAGTATAGCAGTTTAGGGATTAATCCTTCAAGTTCCTTAACCATGCTCTTAATGTTACTTGTAGAAGCCAATATGGCCATGTCAATAAGCCACGTAAGACCCGTTCCTTCCCCAATATGGGCTTTCAGAAGAAAACTTCTCCCTTTCTCCCGTTTACTTCTTTCTTTCTACGTTGTACTTCCTCAACCCCCTTTCTACCCTCAACACGCTATTATGAAAACCACCTAAGGAGCTTGCATGGGGGGCATGGAGGAGGGGGTGTCACAGCGATCCAGCGGCTTTCACAGCTGGTGTTTATTGGGTACTTATATGATTCGCACAGTGCTTGCTCTTTGTTAAGGGATGGTTAAAAGTGTTCATTGTGCAGCTGGATTATGCGGCTGGATTTTACCTTTTGGGATCAAAAGCTTCCACGTTACTTCGGGAACCTCCGCCAGGAGTCCTCCACGCCAGGCGTTCAATGTACTCATCTGCCACAAAGGGCTCCTAACCACACAAGAAAAGAATCACTTTTTTACAGCAAGCCACAGCAGGAAGTGCAAGATACATATTGTTTACACCTCGCTGAGTGAAAGCGGCTAAAAGCTTTTTCTGCAGTGAATGCTTTACAAACCATAGATAATAGGGCCAGCGGCACTTTACACATTTGTGCACGTAATCTAAAAATTAGGCATTTTGAATATAGTGAACACCTCGTTCAGCGCTTGCAGAACTGGCCCGCTATAAGCAGCGGCTCCCAGCCTTTTACACTCCAGGACCTGTCATTCACTTCAAAGCCCAATCAGGATCTAGGCCCAATGCATTCAAGAGTGTGCTCACTCAGTGGTGACGCTAGCGATTTGTACACAGGGACCTTCCAATCCATCAGCTCAGAGAGAGGCTGGATTAGACAAGGAAAGTCGCAAGCTGTTCCCTTAAGTTCGTCAGCCTCCGCTATCAACTTCCCACACTCTAATCATGTGCCTTTCTGCCATGCGGCTCCTTATGGGTGGAGAGGCCGTATCTCAGTTGTAGGGGAGCACGCTCTGAATGCGCAAAGGGCCAGGTTCAGTACCACCATTTCCATTTACAAAGATCTCAGGTAGCAGGACTGTGAGTCTCACCTGCCACCCCACATTATTCATTTATCTGTCCCAAACCCTGAGCACACTCCTATCTTCATGTGGATTGTAGACTTCATAGGAAGACTGTATCCCTTCTGTATGACACCAGGAACACACTCTGTTTACTTTTAGAGGGTATTTACATTTACAAAATTCATAACAATAACAACAATTATAATAATAATAGGCTTCTAATCCACCCTTCACCACAAGGTCCAAGGGCAGGTTACAGCAATTCAAAAGTCAGTATTAAAAACAGCTTAAAATAAATTACAGATCAGTCCTACACAGAGTTGTAGAAGCTCATCAAGAATAGATCTTATGGGTTTTTTAAAAAATTAATTGCAATATATTTTTTCAAAAAAGGAATAAAATGAAAAAAGCAAAGAAAATGTAATCTTATGTCTTTGAGCTAATTTAAAAACCTAGATTGCTGGAAAGTGATATGAGGTTTTAAAAACATGATATTGAGGGCAATAGCAATAAGCCATCTTTTTCCAAATTCAAAGTGCTCAGAGGCCACAAGCAGCTTTTTATTCCAGGCATTTTTAATATCAGTGCCAAGCATTAGCACCTTGAAAAACAATACCTGACTAGATAGACAAGTTATTCCACACCTACAGTGCACCGAAGTTATACCACAAGTTTGTTCTGTTTAGTGGCAAAGCCAAGCCTCTCCTTTGGTTTAACTTGTGTTTTTAGCATTCCATTGCTACATTTGTTTGTAATGCAATTGTTCCATGCGGCATAGAGATTTTTTTAAAAAAATGGTAGACATGCTCACCACACAGTTTTAAATCACAAGTTCAGAAACCCATTATGAATTTCTTATCTGATTCAAAGGGACAATATAGATCATGAGACCACTGTGAAATTTGGTATGGACGTTTGCAAACATTTCCAGAGGTGTAACCATGTTAGGCTCTTGCAGCAAAAACAATCAGAGAGTCTTGTAGCACCGTAAAAACTACAGTGGTACCTCGAGATGCGAACGGGATCCGTTCCAGAGCCCCATTCACATCCTGAATGGAATGCAAGATACGACAGCGCGTCTGCGCGTGTCGCGTTTCGCTGCTTCCGCACAAGCGTGACGTCATTTTGCACGTCTGCACATGCGCGAGCGGCAAAACCCGGAAGTAACGCGCTCCGTTACTTCCAGGTTGCCGCGGAGTGCAACTCAAACACGCTCAACCTGAAGCACGTTCAACTCAAGGTATGACTGTACATCATAATAAATATGTTAGTCTCTAAGGAGCCACAAGGCTCTTTGATCACATTTACAAAATTTTCTGTTTATAGTTCAGGTACCTGCTGGACCCCTGTTTTAAATAACCTGCTAGATCAGACAACAGGCCTACCTAGTCCTGTATCCTGTTTCCCAACCAGACGCCCACAAGCAAAGTGTTGCAACGTGCCTCTTGATTGAACAATGTGTATTCCCCGAGCGGCATCTGTACCCCGTAGAATCTTTCACCACGCAAGTGTGATGTGCAATTCCCTCCTCAACAGAGATTGTCTGATCATTATTATTAATACTCTACTAATCTATGGACTGGACTCCTGCAATGTGTTTTTATATGGAACTGCCTCTGAAGACTTCTTGGAAACCTCAGTTAACACAAAGTGCAGCTGCCACGCTGCTAACTGGGAACAGCTTTAGGGAAGGTAGCTCAGCAGGTCTCTTAAACAGACACTAGCTGTCAGTCCATTTCAGCATGAGCCTTTGTTCATCTTCTGAGACCCTCCTCTTGGTCCTTGTGCTATGTGACGCTAGGCAGGTGGTGACTGGGGAGAGGGTGCTCTTGGCTGTGAAGCTCTGTCAATAGCATGCCCACCCCAGAGACACTTGCCTGGTGCCAACTTTGATGTATTTTCAGCAGCAGGCAAATGCTTTTTTGTTTTCCTAGGGGCAATCTGGCATGTTTTATATCCGTCAGTTTAAGTTTTATGGATTTACTGATTTCACTGGTCCCTGGCTACTGCTTCTAGGATCTGAACAGATTTAACACAGTGTTCTATTGTTTGCATAGCATTCCACCCTGGGAGACATTCACCACAATCATACGTGAATGGACAAAGCAAAAAGGTTGCTTCCAGACCTGGGTTTATTGTGAGATTGGTGCTCCTCAAGTGTGCAAGCTCACAGTGTCCAAACAACATTATTAGCATCAAAAGCCAGCCTGAACTTCCCTCCACCCCCAAATTAAGCCAGATTTACCCTTTCTGAAGAAAACCCAACATGCTAAAAAAAATCCTGTTGCCAGCAACCCATCTGCAATACCCAAATACCCATTTACAATATTAAGTCCCCATTCAGAAGCACCCAGGGATGCAGATGGCACTGTGGGTTAAACCACAGAGCCTAGGACTTGCTGATCAGAAGGTCAGCAGTTCGAATCCCCATGACGGGGTGAGCTCCCGTTGCTCGGTCCCTGCTCCTGCCAACCTAGCAGTTCAAAAGCATGCCAGTGCAAGTAGATAAATAGGAACCGCTCCGGCAGGAAGGTAAACGGCATTTCCGTGCGCTGCTCTGGTTTGCCGGAAGCGGCTTAGTCATGCTGGCCACATGACCCGGAAGCTGTACGCCGGCTCCCTCAGCCAATAAAGCGAGATGAGCGCCGCAACCCGAGTCGGTCACAACTGGACCTAATGGTCAGGGGTCCCTTTACCTCTACAGAAGCATCCAAACCTTACTGAGTGCCCAGGACTTATTCCCAGGTAAGTACAACGAAGCACAATGAAGTGGGAAGCAGGCCACCAAATGATAGTTAATGTGCTGGGCAAGGTCCACTGTGGTCGTGAAATGGATGGAAACATAGCACAAAATGAATCATTAGGGCATATGCTGCCCAAACTGAACACTACCTGGAACATTTATGATATAATGCAGAGGAGGAATGTTTATTCCAATGGAAGGTCAATTTCTTCTGTATACCTGCCAACTGTGAGAACATTCTACACTGCCCACTTTTTCTGTAATCTAATAACAATACATATTGCATTGCTACCTAATGGGGCTGCCTGCAAAACTGGAAGACTCTGTACGGCCTACACTTAACTGTAAAGCCAGTAATCATGCCAAAAATTCTTAAAAACTTTTGGCAAGTGGCATATTGTCTACCACAGTGGTACATTTACAGTGCAACCCTAACCATTACTCAGAAATTAAGCCCAACTGAATTCAGGAGACACACTCTCCAGCTAAGTATGCAGAGCACCACAGACCTAGAGATCCAAGGTTCACATTCTCTGGAAACCTCTTTGTATTTAAGGATGGCTGATAGAACTGCACAGATGAAATCATCTGTTTCCCCCTCTCTTCCACTAATCACATAGGTCATGTTACAGTACGATGAGTGTTACATTATGTCTGGGTTACTCAAACTGCCTGGCAGGCCAGTCCCTAGGCATTTGAACTGCCATTTGAACCATCACACAATGAATGCAATCTTCCTTTCACTGCTGCTACTTCTGGTGATTATGCTTCCTTAGCGTGCCTCCCATTTACAGATAAATACTGCAGCGTTCACAGCATCATAGAATTGTAGAGTTGGAAGGGATCCCGAGGGTCATCTATTCCAACCCTCTGCTACGCAGGAATCAATTCAGAGGAAACTACAGAGGAAGTGGAAGGAAATGGAGGCAGGGTAAAACAAGGAATGAGTTCAAGGTTCTTTTGGTTGCATGTGCTTAGGCCAAGTTACAGACACAGTTACAGTCAGGCTCTGGAATTGGGGGTTGTTCCAAAGAAAAAATACCCCTGTGCATCTTCACACTTGTTCACAATGAAAACCACCTCACAGGTTCTGGTACAACCTGAAACACAGGGATATAAATTTAACAGACCAAGTGAGGCTATTTAACATGCCTTGCTTTTGTCGTATATATTATCTTTAAGGTGGAAGATGATTGGGGCCACTTCATGGGCTGAAAGGTGGAGGAGAAATGTTTACAAAAATTAATAAAATATGGCAGCTGCTTCTTGTAGCCTGTAAACATAAACACACACACACAAACGTCCGTTTGCAGGATATTTCAAAGAAACGTGTCCGGCCTAAGGTGCGACTGGTCACTTTTAGCCAGTCTCTTTCCTAGCAGGGCTCCTGTCCTTGAACAGCTACAGAAGTGGAGGAAATGCAGCAAATGAAATCCCATCTCCATGCAGGCTGCACTTCTGCCTGAAATGCAGCTGTTATGGGCCCAAGGGGAAGACATGCCAAGAAAAGAAAGAGTGGCAACCATAGACCATCTCTTAATACAAATCAGTACATGACTTCTTCAGCAGCTTAGGGCTGCAAAGAATACTCAAGGCCAGAGCAGTGGAGGCTGTTCCAACAGGGCAGATGGGGAGCTGCCCCACCAGCCCCCACCTGCCGGCCTTCTTACTTACAAGCACTGGCTGTCAGCCTCCTCCTCCTTAGTCTGCTGCCTTTGGGGAACTCATCAGGGAAGAGGATGGAGATGAAACTGGAATTTGTTGGTTCTTTCTGACCCTGGCCTCCTTGCTTTCCGCCCTTTCAGTCCCGTCAGCACTGGACCAAGGATAGCTCAATGCCCTGATTACCTCAATATTGGAGGAAAGTGGGCTAAGACATCATTTACCAAACAAACTCTTAAAACCTTTCCCCTCCAATAAAAATAACCTTAGAAGTTCTACTACAATATTTTGGGGGGAACAGCAGCAATGCCACCAGTTCTGGGGGGGATTGCCTATTATTGTATTATTATTATTATTATTATTATTATTATTATTATTATTATTCCTACTACTACTACTATTATTGTTCTGAATTTGTCTCTCTGGCTAAACTTCATCATCTTCGCAGACACAACCCAATGAAGCATCTCACCCACCCTACTGCACCTTCAAAACAATGGCTCCCCAATTTCCACCCACCGTTCACAATCTCTTGCTCCCCATCTCATTCACCCTGTGCCACACATGAGGCTTCCCAATTTGTTATTATTACTTAATAATAACAACACTAACAGCTGCATGACAAGCAAATAACCCAGCAGGAGAATCTTTTGCCTGTCGCTGCATCTTCATCTCAGGGAGGGGGGTTCATTTCTCCATTTCACGTGGCTGTCAAAGTAAGGGGTGAGGGGAAAGTCCAGGTACTAGACACTTTTACCCCCCCCCCCAAAAAAAATCCTTTCCCCTCTAAGACCAATCTTATGCCTCCCTATTTCTGGCCTAACAAACACAAGATGTTACCCCACTACATCGCTGACAGCTGCCCCTCCCCACCTTTCCCTGCAAAACACACACCCATTTTGCTCTCCCCGGAAACCCTCGCTGCCCCACTGACAGCTCCCTTCCACCACCGCTTGCCTTTCCTTCCCTCTCCCCTTCAGTGACACTCCCCCCTCCCCAAAATCAGCTCAACCTAAACCCTCTTCCTCCCTCAGCAGACATAGAAAAAGGCAAGTTTATAGACAAAGGAGCATGCCATTTGCACCCCTTTGCCGCCTGAGGCTGGGACTTTGCCCACCCATCTTCCTCTCCCCTCATCTCCACGTATGAACTTAATAGGGTTTTGCTTATTTTTTGCTTGCTACTATTATTATTATTATTTGCTTGCTATTCTTGCTATGTTGTTAATATTGTATAGATTATAAATGCTTGTTAATAGATTATAGACAGATCATATGATTTGTTAATCATATGACATTTGCTTTAATTCTGGTGTTTTGTTTATTTCTTAGCTGTTGCTTTGTCAACAGCGTTTTTTGCAGGTTGCGACTGCTTCTCCGGTGATTTGTTAGCTATTCTATATGATTTATGCTGCGTTTGTGACATTCCACGCTGCTATCGCTCATTGTCCGTAAGCCGCTCCGGGATTCATGTGAACGAAAAGCAGTATAGAAAATGCAGTAACTAAATCAATACTTCACTCCCGGAGGGACAAGACCACCCCACCCCCCAAAGAAACAATCTGCCTATTTCCTCACCTCAAAGAAAACACTCCCTCCCTAGGGGGTGCCCCACTGCAGGAGAGGGGGTATCACCCCACATGGTATCATCCCAAATAAGGAGAGGGGGTGCCACCCCACATGAGAAGATGGATATCCCCCACACATGAGGAGATGGGGTGCCACCCCACATAAGAGGGATATCCCCCCACATGACAAGAGGAGGTATCCCCCCATTATATGGTGTGCCACCCCACTGAGAAGATGGATATCCCCCCCACGAGGAGAGGGGGTGCCACCCCACATGAGAAGATGGATATCCCCCCCACATGACGAGAGGTATCCTCCCATTATAGGGGGTGCCACCCCACATGAGAAGATGGATATCCCCCCACACGAGGAGATAGGGTGCCACCCCACATAAGAGGGATATCCCCCCCACATGACAAGAGGAGGTATCCCCCCCCATGATAGGGTGTGCCACCCCACTGAGAAGATGGATATCCCCCCCACATGAGGAGAGGGGGTGCCACCCCACATGAGAAGAGGGATGCCCCCCACATGAGAAGAGGGATGCCCCCCACATGATAGGAGGTGCCACCCCACATGAGAAGATGGATATCCCCCCCACATGACGAGAGGTATCCCCCCAATTATAGGGGGTGCCACCCCACATGAGAAGATGGATATCCCCCCCACGAGGTGAGGGGGTGCCACCCCACATGAGGAAAGGTTGTGCCCCCCACATAAGAAGAGGGATACCCCCATGACGAGAGGCATATCCCCCCACATGAGAGGGAGACATTCCCCACCCCATGAGGAGAGGGGAGCGGGCATCACCCCACACACCCCATTCTCTCTCGCTCCCCCATCTTGCCCCAGTGACAGCTCCCTCTCTCCTCCCACCTCACCCCTTACCTCCGGGGGGCGCCCCCCCCCCAACCCCTCACCTCGAAGAGCTCGGGCGTGACGGCCGCCATGACACCGGTCCCTGCTCCGTCGCCGTCCCTCAGCCGCCCCCGCAGGCCCGCCACCCGCCGCCCGGACCAGGCCTCCTCCATGGCCTCTCTCGGCGGCGGCGGCCGAGTCCCGAGCTCTCCTCCTCCTCCTCCCGCTCCTGCTCCTCCTCCGCCGGAAACCGTCCCTCAGCAGGCCGCGGCTGGGCGCTTCCCCGGCTCCTCGGGGCCTGCGAGGCGGCTCCGCCCAGGCAGAGGCGCCCCAGTCAGCTGCTGCTGCTGCTGCCGGCGCTGTCGCCGCCGCCGCCGCCGCCGGCTAGGCCCCAAAGCCGCGCCTCGGAGGAAGCGGGAAGGCCCGGCGGAGGAAGGCGGCCTGAGGGGGCTGAGGAGGCGGAGGCCGCTCCTGAGGAGAGGGGCGAGGGGAGGGGCGCAGGCCTGTCAGCAGCGTCAGTGGGGGGCTTCTGAAAAGTGGGGTGTCCCACGGAGCGAAGTGGGGAGGGAGGGTCTCCTTCTGGTAACAAGGGTAGGACGGTGAGAATATATATATATTTATATTCCATATATATATATTGAAAGACTGTTGGGGAGTTTAAGGCAGGGCTGGGGGGGGGGAAGGAATCTGCTGCAGGGGTCGGAAGACCCTCTAAAAAGGGGAGCTCTGAATAGGGGAAGGGGTGTCCCGACCCCCTACTCTCTGCACTGCAAGAGAGTCTGGTTTGTGCAAGAGCTTCTGGGACAGAAAAAGGGAGAGAGAGATCTGGTTCCTTGTGTCTGCTTTTTTTCCCTGTTTGCAAGGGTGCACTTAGGGTGCATGCTCCCCATTGCAAGGGGATAGTGGGGTTGGGGGTCCTCAGCCTGGAACGGGTAGGGGGTCTCCGCTTTTGGAGCGTTGATTTGCAAAGCTAGGGCGTTGTTTGGGGCGCCTGCGACTTTTTGAAGGCCTGCTACCCCGGGGAAGCGAAACTTCGGAGGGATTTTGTTGTTTTTTAAGTAGATTTGGGGTTGGGGCACGGCCGGTGAGAGGGGTGCCCTAACCTGTGGGCCAAATTCTGGTTGAGGAACAAGGGAGCTGGTGCTCATCCAGGGGAAAAGCTAGCAGTGGCTCTCGGGTTGAGGAGCTGGGCGGTTCCGGATCCGAAATTTCCCTTGGTACCCGAATGATGCCTGCAAGAAGACGTTCCTAGACGTGGTGATCCTTTGCGATCTTTTGCGATCCATTAAGCCACCCGCAATGGCCTTGAGGGGACTCTGGCTCGTCGGCCACGAACAAGGGTCCTGTGGCACCGTGCTGTTTTCCAGGTAATATGCTGTAGTGAACCTACGTAAGAGCTGGTCAGTATGTTCCTTTCACCACCCAGTGGCTGTTTCCCTGCCCACTTTCATCCATTGTGAACCAGAACAGCCTCTTGTGAGTTGAACCGTCATGTAAGGAGCATCTCTTTAAGTGATGGGTCATATATCTCGATGACAGAAGGCCGTGCTTTTCATTTAGAAGTTTCCACCGTGGGCATCTGCAGTCAAAATAGATTGGGCAGATTCGATGAGAAAGACCCTCCTCCTCCGCCTGAAACTTTGAAAAGCTGCTGCCAGTCAGAGTAGACAGCATTGGGCTGGATGGGCGAATAGTCTGAACTGATGCAACACAACTTCTGTGGTTGCTGTTCCTGCGTAGCCGTTCTCCTGCCCAGTTTCCCCTGGGATTGCCAGCTTGAGATAAAGACTGAGGGTGATCTCCCTTAGAGGAACCAGCCCACCAATGACATTGTGACATACTGTGATTTTGGTTTCCTAGCATGCGAGGCAAGGCATCTGAAAACAAAGGGCGTATTTACACTACATTCCCTCTCCCCAAAGATCCCAGGCAATTGTAGTTTGGAGCGTCTGCATGGGATAGCGTTCTTAACAGACCCGAGCTACAATTACCAAGATCCTTTTCGAAAGTTGTGGCAGTTAAAATTCTATAGTGTCAATGTGTTGGGGAAAGACAATACTGGGCAATAAGGCAGCTTCCTATATTCTTCCTATACAGTAAGCCTGAAACCCACGCACAGGTTGCATTCTGGGGACTGCGCCTAAAGCCAAAATCGCATATAGTCAAAAGACATTGGGTGCAATGGTGGGTAGGGTTGCCAGAGACTTTTTTTCCTGGACATCCACCCTCTTTTTATTATGTGCACGTAAAGGTGAATGTGCGTAAGTTAAATGTGCATACGTTGCGGGCGCACTGTATTGATAGTGGCTCCTCTGTGTGACGGATACACAGCACAGTAACATTGCATTTTGGGTGGTGAGGTACATTGGTGGGGCCCACAGGAGGCAATTATTTAGCATTATTTCTCTAGTACAGCATTGTCTTCCTGAACAGGACCGAGAATGTGGTTGTCACCAGTTCAAGGCTGCAATCACAAAACCCTAGTGGCAACTTGCTCTGTGCGTTTGTGTCTCAGCTGCTCCAAAGGCCAGTGTAATTGACTATGAGCTCTGCCTCCTCTCCAGCTTCATGGCTGGAAAAAAAAGATTGGCGCTCATGGAGCTTAGCAGAAAACAGTGGAACACACTCAGTTGCAAGCAGAATCATGGACCCCTTCCCCGTTTTTCTGGAGTGGCTATTTGGAATAGCAACACTCCGAACAATGCATAGGTTGGTTACATGTTCCTCCATATTGCAGAGAAAGACCTCAGAAACCACATCGTGTCCTAAACATAATGTGTACTCTGCCTCCAATATTATACCATTTTCCTCCTGTTTCCCCACGGGGACCAAATTCTTGGCAACCTTGGATGGGCTACTTGCCCTGGGTCCTGCTTTTAAAGGTAAAGGGTAAAGGGACCCCTGACCATTAGGTCCAGTCACGGATGACTCTGGGGTTGTGCCGCTCATCTCGCTTTATTGGCTGAGGGAGCCGGCGTACAGCTTCCGGGTCATGTGGCCAGCATGACTAAGCCGCTTCTGGCGAACCAGAGCAGCACACGGAAACACCGTTTACCTTCCCGCCGGAGTGGTACCTATTTATCTACTTGCACTTTGACGTGCCTTCGAACTGCTAGGTTGGCAGGAGCAGGGACTGAGCAATGGGAGCTCACCCCGTCACGGGGATTTGAACCACCAACCTTCTGATTGGCAAGTCCTAGGCTCTGTGGTTTAACCCACAGCGCCACCCACGTCCCTTCTGTCCTGCATTTACATAGGAACAAATGCCTTATTCTGAGTCAGACCATTAGTTCACATAGCTCAATATTGTCTACACTGTTTGGCAGCAGCTGTCTAGGGTTTCAGGCATGCTTTTGCATGGTGGAGGAGTGGCGAGCGCCTCTCCAATCGCCGTGCATGTGACATTGCATAAAATTTGTATGTGGCACATGGATGTGCCGTCATGCAGGTACCTAATTTTGCTTCCTCAGAAAGGAGGGGAAGAGTTTGCCTGGAGTGTCCATGTTATGGATGTGGGGAGAAGAAGGGTCTATCCCAGTATACAAAGTCGTGATGAGCATGTGAACATTGCACGCACTTTCACTCGCATTTCTCTGTTACTTTCGCATGAGCATTGGGAGAGTTAAAAAGAGAAACGTAAAGAGCATGTGCCAGTTCTGTAAAATCTCTACACAAACTGTGCTTGTGATTGTTGAGGTTCAGCAGTAATTGTAGTCTGCATTGTAGACTCAGGAATACTTCAGCCATCCTTCAGCCAAAATGGGAATTAGAGACAACAAATAAAAACCTTCCACCATGCCAGGTTCAAACACCGATTCCACATAATGCCAATTATCCCCTTTTGTTCATTCCTACTGTACTTTAAAGTGACACTGTCAACTTGATATTTGGAATTAAATTAATTTTGATGGGGGGAAATTGAGCTTCTGACAGTGGCGTCTTTTAAAAATAATTACTGTACAACGTAGTAGTTAAATCCAATTGTTTAATATATAAAAAAAGGTTTTTCTGTTCTCCCGTGGATATTACAAGGGTTTGATATTTCTTTTACTCCTCTGAATAAGAGGAGAATTAACTATGGAGTTGTAGTTAATAAAGGAAGATACAGAAGCAGTTGACAATCAGTTGACAAATCAGAACCTACAAACAGCAGTAAAGGTTTCTCAAATTTAGGGGGCTGGAAAAGGACATGAGCACAGAAACAAGTGAATTGTCTGTTTTATTGGTAATAGAACTGTAAACAGGCAGGGCTCCAGGTTTACCAAAGCATTGGGTCACAACTCAAGCCTTGGAGTGCTTGCAAAGCCTCATTCCCCTGGGTATAGATAACATCTTGTGTGAAGTGGAACTTCAGATGAAGGCCTTTGTGTACAATGGCCTGATTCATGCTGTGATTTCTCCCCAGAAAAGGATTGTGCCAAAACAGCCATTGTGCGGATAGGTGTCTTCATGGAGCCTCCACCTCGCTTGTGACTTGTAAAAACAGCTTGGTGAACCAAACCCTTAGGAGTTGGGTCAGTTTGGTGCCATGCAGCTCAGACCAATTTGGAGCCTGCAACAACAATTTTATTATTTGTACCCCACCCATCTGACTGGGTTGCCTCAGCCACTCTGGCTGGCTTTCAGCAGATAAAGAAACACAATAAATCATCAAACATTAAAAACTTCCATATACAGGGCTGCCTTCAGGTGTCTTCTAAAAGTCGTATAGTTGTTTATTTCCTTGACATCTGATGGGAGGGCATTCCACAGGGAGGGTGCCACCACTGAGAAGGCCCTCTGCCTGGTTCCCTGTAACTTCACTTTTCACAGTGAGGGAACTGCCAGAAGGCCCTCGGAGCTGGGCCTCAGTGTTTGGGCTGAATGTCTCAAGCAACGTAATGTTAACTTTCCTGCAACCTGTGTGCTTCCACATTGCAGGCGTTACCCCACGGTTGAAAAGCGAGCAATATGCCTCAACGGAGCAAGTTATGTGGCCGTGCCTGAAGACGGCCCTTTCCTTAAAGCGCTGCTTTTCGAACTGAGGCTGGCCGATGAAGACCAGAGCTTCATAGAGCGTAGGGATGGCTGCTCCCGAATCAACAAGACTTCGGTCTATGCCCTTCAGACCGAAAGCGGCGAACTTTGGCCTGTGGTGGCCTTCCAAAAGAGCGGGTTGGTTTACGTCGGCCTCCCATTGGTGGAGCAGCCCTTGGCACCGCGCCCACCTCTCATCAGCATCAGTGGGGTCTCTCAGGCTTTTGCGGTCTTGTCGGGGCTGCTGGCTTTCATGAACTCCAGCCAGAAGAGCAAAGCAGAGAGGACTTCCAAAATTGGCCAGCTCCCAGGCTTGCTTATGCAGAGCTGTCCTCTTGGCACCCCGCTGGATATGAACTTGAACGGCTCGTCATTGGAAAACAATCACGTTACTCCAAGTAGCCATCCTCAGAAACCACCAGCTTGGAGAACCAGCACGTACAAGGGAAAGCCTCAAGTTAATGTCTGCATTACTGAAAAAGTCAAGTCTGTGCAGTATGACAAAAGGGATGTGTCAGACATGTGGCAGGTTTATGGAACTGTAACTTGCAAGGTGAGACACTTTCTGGCGCAAATCTCTCTAACCTATTTGACACATGAATGCCCCTGGAAAAGCAAAAATTCAGCTCATTTTTATCTTGGCATATGGGGAAGCTGAACCTAATATTTTTAATGCTTCAGCATGCCGCAAAGGAAATGCTTCTTTTTTTAGATTTGTGAGCTATACCAAACTGAAAATCTCGCTTTACAGATATGCTCTTGCATACCTCCCTCCTAGTTTTGCTAGCTGAATAAAGAGTTAAAAGATGCCACTGCTAATTTCGATATCATTTTTCAGTGTTTAGATTTCATCCTGCGGCGCTTGCATTATTCATCCTCATAATAGCCCTGCGAGCTGAGAGACACTGTCTCAGTTCAGACATTGCAGGTTGTACTTGTAATAAATTACAATAGTAAGAATAGTAATGAAAGTGATAATACAATTCTAGTTAAAGTCAGCAACATCTGGAAGGTCGGAGGTTCCTCTTAAAGGGTAAAGGGACCCCTACCATTAGGTCCAGTCGTGACCGACTCTGGGGTTGCGGCGCTCATCTCGCTTTATTGGCCGAGGGAGCCGGCGTACAGCTTCCGGGTCATGTGGCCAGCATGACTAAGCCGCTTCTGGCAAACCAGAGCAGCACACGGAAACGCCATTTACCTTTCCGCCGGAGCAGTACCTATTTATCTATTTGCACTTTGACGTGCTTTCGAACTGCTAGTTTGGCAGGAGCAGGGACCGAGCAATGGGAGCTCGCCCCGTCGTGGGGATTCGAACCGCCGACCTTCTGATCGGCAAGTCCTAGGCTCTGTGGTTTAACCCACAGTGCCACCTGCGTCCCCGCTATTATAGCTATTAACTATTTAAAGGGAAGCCCTTCTAGGAGGTTGTGAAGTGGGCCGTTCTCTAAGGAGGTCTGTTCCATTTTCATGGATAACTAGGGGTGCTTTGAAGACTTCTTCTTTTTTTTTGTCTTTGAAGTGCGACATCGAAGGCACGGCTCCCAACGTGACCATCAGCTTGAACCTCCCTGCCAATGGCTCTCCTCTCCAGGATATTTTGGCCCACCCTTGCGTTACGTCCCTCGACTCCGCCGTTCTGACTTCCAGCAGCGTTGACGTAATGGACGACTCTGCCTTCAGCGGGCCTTACAAATTCCCTTTAATACCTCCTGCAGACCCCTTCGACCTGTGCTTTTATACTTCCCAGGTAAGGCTGCACGATTTGCAATATTAATCTGGCAGCGGGGGTCAGGCACTTGCCAGAGTCGGTCCCCAGCAAGAGGCGCCAAGATCCCCTGGCCCTCCTCCTCGCTCTTCTCCCACCCTCTGGCCTGGTGAGGATGACCAAGTGAGCAGCAACAGCAGTGAGGATAAGGAGCAGCTGGCACCACTGGTGATGAAGTGGTGGTGATCGGGACCTGATCTGGAGAAGGAAAGCGGGGGCGGGGGGGGGGAGAGGGAGGATGGTGGCCATCTGTCATGGATGCTTTAGCTGTAATTTCTACATTACAAGGGGTGAACTGGGTGACCCTTGGGATCCTTTGCAAGTCTAAGATTCTATGAGCAGGAAAGAATCTGGGCTGGCGCACCTACCAGATTTATAAAGGCTGCAGAAGCAAGAGACCTGCCTGCCTGCCTGATCAGTTATCCATTGAAAGATACTTATCATATGTGCCCGTCTTGGTCTGGTTCATTTATTTACAGCATGGCACCACGTAATGTGAAGTTTAAGGGTTAAAAGCAACACTTTTAAGCTGAGCGCTGTCAGACAGACACAGCACAGGTGCAATATCATCAAATTATCAGTCCCAGTTAATAATCTTGCGCCCCTTTCCCGGACCAACTGTGGTTTCCGGACTGTTTTTAAATGCAGCCGCACGTACAGAGATTTACATCTATGGAAGGCAAAGTTACAATCACACCTTCCTGTATAATAACATGGTCTCTCATAACAAAGCCTGGTCTCTTCTCATCTCTGTCTCTCGGAAAGGAATCTGCAAGTTAGCAATGGCCCTCCATCTCATTACATGCTTTGAGTGTGGCATTGGGCAAGTTTTTGGCCTCCATCCTAGAAATTTTTCCAGCACCCTGCTGATCGGTGGTTTAGAGAATCTAGCTTGCAAATGAGTTGTTAATTCCTGTTTTCCATCAGAATTAAGCACTTTCTGCCTAATTATCTTACTGTTTAGCAATCGGAGAGTTTATATCTGACATCTGGAAGCTGTCAACCCATTTTAATTTTATTTATTTTACTTTATTCTAGAATTTGCACTCTATCATGCCTCCAAAGAGGCCTCTGGGCAACTTGAAAACCCGCAACCATAAAAAAAGCCTACAACCATCAATTGATAAAACGTGTAAGAATGGTTTTAAAATGTGAATATAAGGAATTCAACTCTCCCTCCTCTCGCTCAGGTGCCTGTTCCACCAATTTTGGGGTTTTATCAGCTAAAAGAGGAAGAGTCACAGTGGAAGTTCACCGTTCACCTGAAGCTTCATGAAAGTGTGAAAAACACTTTTGAGTACTGTGAAGCCCGTATTCCCTTTCTCAACAGGTGAGAATCATGCAATTGTCCCCTCTTTTCTGGGAGTGGGATTTTCAAGAACCAACATAGCTCCAGTCATAACCGACTCTGGGGTTGCGGCACTCATCTCGCTTTATTGGCCAAGGGAGCCAGCGTACAGCTTCCGGGTCATGTGGCCAGCATGACTAAGCCGCTTCTGGCGAACCAGAGCAGCTCACAGAAACGCCATTTACCTTCCTCCCGGAGCGGTACCTATTTATCTACTTGCACTTTGACATGCTTTCGAACTGCTAGGTTGGCAGGAGCAGGGACCGAGCAACGGGAGCTCACCCCATCGCGGGGATTCGAACCACCGGCCCTCTGATCAGCAAGTCCTAGGCTCTGTGGTTTAACCCACAGCGCCACCCGCGTCCCGAAATAGAGCATAGGACAGATCATATCTAGCCCAATGTTGGGAAACCACTGACCTTCCAGATGTTGCTCAGTGCTGCTCATCACAATGGGCAATGAGTAAGGACTGGACCAGCAGTTCACCTTTTACCAATATGATGGAAATGGGAGAGGTGTCTCCACTCGCCCTACAGCTGGAACAATTTATAACAGAGGAGTGACGAAGGCTACTGCTTACATCGTCTCCTGGTGCAAATGTTTAATTTGCACCAAATTCACCTTGTACAAAAACTGTGTATTGTTACCGGTTATTTAATGAAGGGGTTCCAGGTAAGCCCCAGGTTGCTGTAACGGGGTTTGTTCTTCTGTTGGCGACAGGGGACCCATTACACACCTGGAATACAAAGTTAGCTACGGCCAGCTGGAGGTGGCGAAAGAGAAAAGCTTGCTGGTTTGGGTCATAGGTAAGATAAAACCTATCCCCCCCCCCCTTTCCTACTGAAGGATGGCTACTTACTGAACTTGTTTGAAAAGGCATCACAGCCACATTGCTGGCTGCTCCATCCACTCTTGGTCCATGGGAAGATCAGCCAAGTCCTCATTAAAGCCTTTTCCCTCCCGGTGGGCTTTGCCAACCAGGACTTCTTTTACTTCTCTAGCATAGAGTTGGTGGCCAAGAGTGTGAGCTCTGAACTCAGGCCAGGCATGCTCTCATCTCAGGCAAAAACTCACAGCGTCTGCGCATGCGCAGGTTGCGATTCGGCACTTCTGCGCATGCACAAAGAGTGATTTAGCGCTTCTGCGCATGCACAACTGCTTAAACCTGGAAGTAACCCATTCTGGTACCATTCGGGTTTTGGCGGTCTGTAACCCAAAAAAACACAACCTGAAGCGTCTGTAACCCGAGGTATGATGAAAATAATAACAATAATAACAAACCTTTATTGTCACTACACCACCTGTGTGCAGTGAAATTAAACGAGCCCCCCTCCCCACCACATATACACTCAGTCTTGTTCGCGCTCTGTGTGCTTGTCGGAAGTCAATTACACCACTATTTTTTTCCATTCAGCAGCCCAACAGCCCACGGATAAAAACTGTTCTTTAACCTGTTGGTGCGGCTGACTATACTTCTGTATCTCCTGCCCAAAGGTAGGAGATTAAAGAAGTGCTGGCCAGGGTGTGAGTCGTCCCTAAGAATTTTCCTCGCTCTCCTGAGGCAGCAGTCTCCCGCGATGTCATCTAGCGAACTCTTGAGGACAGCCCATGATGTCATGTGCAGCCAGCGACTCCTTGAATAGACTTGAGCAAATAATTCTCAGCACTCGGTCTGATTTATTTCACAGGCCTATTGTGGTTCCCATTTACTCTGATTCCCACAAAAAGAGCTGGATTGTGCTTTATTAGCGTCTCTGGTGTCTCACTTTGTGAACAAGTTCCCAAGCTGCATTTGTCAGATACGGGACACTTAATTCTTGGAACTGCTTATTCTGATAATTGGGTTAGCCAAAATTTAAAACCTTGGCTCAGCCTCGGAAAATCTTAAATGGCACCTGAGGATATTTTCCTCTTGGTTGTCGAATTCCCTCTTTGCCCTGCAGCCCCTTCCTAGGTTGCCTTCAGGCAAACCACAAACAATTCTATCCGCCTCAGTCCTTCTTGCCTCCATCTGCAGTATGGGGATAAAAAATACTGACCTACATTATGAAGCTTGCTGTAAGGGGGACTGAAATAAACCTTAACAATGTGAAGCACCTGGAATATTCCAATGTGAGGTGTCAGTTCTAAATGATGCTATGTATTTATTTCAACAATTTGTATACCACTTACACACAGTTGTCTCGGAGTAGCGTGCTGGTGATCCAATACAATAAGACAAAAATGTGTTAAAATCAGAATTCAGTTAAAATGCCTGCAAATTCTTTTTTTTTTTTAAGTAAGTTTTGAAGGTGCCGCATTTGTAAGAACTTGGTCATTTAGTGCTGCGGTGCCTAAACTTTGGAACTCCCTGCCTGGTGAGACCTTCCCCATGCTCTTTTCAGCACCTGCTAAAAACATTATTAGAAACAAGCTTGGAAAGTTGAGGAAATTTTAATCTGTTTCAGTATTTTAATTTTTGTACGTTTTAAAGTATGGCTGCACCTTTTTCTTGGTTTTATTGTTTTCTCTTTTTGAAGCCGCTTTGAGGTTGTGTGTGTGTGGTTCTTTTTTACAATCAAGCAGTGTATAAATTTTACGAAATAAAATAAATAAACAGGGAGTGGGTTCCGTTTGACCTCAACTGGAAGGGAGTTCCACAGAGCTCCTGCTGGTTATGAGCTGTGCATTCAAGCCATGGGGAACCACTAACAGTTACTCCTAAAATTTCTTCTTCTTCTTCTTCTTCTTCTTCTTCTTCTTCTTCTTCTTCTTCTTCTTCTTCTTCTTCTTCTTCACAGCATTGGGGCAGTATTTGCCTGTAAACTGGGTTTAGGTCCAAAGCAGAGGTGCAGGTGTGGCCAGATCCATGTGTTTAAACCAGACAGGAAGTGGGGAGGGTGACTGATTTAAAGATCGATGGGCCGGGCTTCTTTCAGACTTCGCTCAGGACTTAAAGTACCCCAGACGGGGCTGCCCCAACAGTTCTCTCAAGTTACGAGTGGTCCCTTTAGGAGCTGGTTCTCATGGGCTCCAAATCTTGGGCTTCACACCCCCCCCCTTCTTAGAAGTCGTAAAGGGAAAGGGACCCCTGACCATTAAGTCCAGTCATGACCGACTCTGGGGTTGCGGCGCTCATCTCGCTTTATTGGCCAAGGGAGCCGGCGTACAGCTTCTGGGTCACGTGGCCAGCATGACTAAGCCGCTTATGGCGAACCAGAGCAGCGCACGGAAACGCCATTTACCTTCCCACCGGAGCGGTACCTATTTATCTACTTGCACTTTGACGTGCTTTCGAACTGCTAGGTTGGCAGGAGCAGGGACCGAGCAACAGGAGCTCACCCTGTTGCAGGGATTCGAACCGTCAACCTTCTGATCGGTTTAACCCACAGCGCCACCCGCGTCCCTTAGAAGTCTTACATAAATGCTATTGCTATTATTACAACTCTGAAACCTTCCTTTTTCTTTTAAAGGACAAAAATTCCCCAAGTCATTGGAAATATCCCTTTCTGGGACTGTCGCTTTTGGCGCCTTGAATCAGGAGCAGCAGAATGACCCTGTGTGTACTGGAAACACCACCTACATCAAAGTAAGTCGTCAGCTTCAAGAGAAGCTGGGTCTTAATTGTGCAGTTGTGTGTCGTCGTCGCCCCCCCCCCAAAAAAATGGATGGACTTGGGCACTGTTTTCATCAAGAAACTTTGTAAGGGCCTTCAACCTGGATATGGGTGGATGTTAGGAAACAAGAGGGACATGGGCATTTTCTGTTCCTGTCATCCAGTTCTACTCACTTATGTGCAGGAATACCAAAAAGTTCAAGGGGTGTGAGAGCCTTCACTAGCTGGAGGAAGTAACCTCCTTGTGCAAAGATTAGATACACCATATTTTCCCGTGTATTAGACGAGGTTTTTTGACTCAAAAATCATGTCAAAAAACTAGGGTCGTCCAATAAACGGATAGTGGCATGGGAGGGGGGGAGAAGCAGCGTGCCAGCCAGCCGGTTGGGAGCGCAACTTTCCCTGATGCCGCTGCATGCAGAAAACGATCTAGGGAGTGTTTCCTGCCCGCAGCTGCGTGGAGGGGAGAAGCTCAACAACTTTGGGCCATCTCCCCTCATTTTCTTAAAATTGAGTCCCCAAAAATAGAGGGGTCTTATACATGGGGGCGTCATATAGATGGAAAAATACTGTATATTCTAGGTAGGTCTATGGGGACAGGGAGGTGTTTGAACAGAAATGAGGATCTGTACATCTTACTGTTTTCTGCTTGGTTGCGCTTAGCTTTATTTTAGAATCCTGGATTTCACACTGACCGGATGTTACACAGACCAGCATTCCATCCAGGTCTTTTCCTCAGGAAAACCAAAGATCAGTACAGGTGAGCAGGGTCACATCTGCCGCTGGTTTTACATTAAAACAGAAGGACACCTTTAGCAAGCTGTAAATAGGTGAACTTGCCTTGGGGCCTCCATTTCAAAATTACCTTCTGCAGAATTTATCATTATTGTTATTAATTAAATTTCTACACCACCCGTCATGCGATGATCACAGTGCAGTTTGCCATATAAAAACACAAAAATGCAACAGAAACAATAACACACACACAGTTTAAAGGGCCATAGATTTAATTAGCCAAAAGCCAGGAAGAAAAGGAGTGTTTTTGCCCATCACTCAAAGATATATAATGAAGGTGCCCGGCGAACCTCCCTGGGGAGAGCATTTCACAAGCAGAGAGCCACTGCAGAGAAGGCCCTGTTCTTGTGTTTCCACCCTCCGGACCTCTTGAGGAGGGGCCACACAAAGAAGGGCCTCAGATGTTGATTGCAGGGTCTGGGTCAGTTCATATAGGGAGAGGCAGTCTTTAGGTATTGTGGTCCTGAGCCATTTAAGGCTTTATAGGACAGAGCCAGCACTTCGAATTGGGCACCTGCCACCCATCTGGTCTAGGGAACTGCCCACCAACAGAGCCGCAGTCTTACCTGGATTGAGCTTCAGTTTGTTGGCTCTCATCCAGTCCATTACCGAGGCAAGACACCGGTCCAGCGCTTCCACTGCCTCACCTCCTTTACGTTAAAACAGAAGGACACCTTTAGCAAGGTGTAAATAGGTGAACTTGCCCTGGAGCCTCCATTTCAAAATTACCTTCTGCAGAATTTATCATTATCGTAAAGGAGAAATAGAGCTGTGTGCCATCAGCATATTGCTGCCAAAATGCTCCAAAATGTAGCTTTCAACTATATGATTTATTTATTATGTCTAGTAAAAACATGTTTTTTTAAATTATGAAATTACAATCTCAAATGTATTTTAATCATTTGTGCTTTTGTGTGTTTTGAGATACTGTATAGTAGCTTATTTCTCTCTCTCTCTCTCTCTCTCTCTCTCTCTCTCTCTCTCCGTGTGTGTCTGTGTGTGTTTATTTTAATTTCAGCTCGAGAATTGCTTTCTTCAGATTACTACATCTGGAATTCCAAAGCCCCGGCACCTGTAGTGTATAGAACTTTACTTTTCTAATTTCCCCTCAATTTTGTACTTGAAATGGGAAAAAAGTACTGAAATGTTTTAACTGATCTGTTCATTATTTAAGACCGTGTTTGGGGGGGGGAAACAACAAACATCTTTATTTTGCTTAAATGTTGTTTATTGTTTTGTGAGCCCACACACCCCTTCCGTAGCTAGCTGTAGCCAGTGACATTGTAGGCTTTCTTTCACCACCAACACATCCTCAATGGTCTGCAACTGGTCCTCCTGCCTTTGTAGAAATCTAGATATAGGAATGCTATGGAGTGGGATCTTTATTAGGGGGGGCAGGCCCTTGCAGGTGCTGTGGACCTTAGTGTTATAGCCTTTTTCACCTCCTGTTGAGCACAACCATCTCTCCTCTTTGGCCAAGCCCATTTGTAAAGAAACCTGTATGAAGTAATACTGTTTTTAAAGTAACTCCGTGCATGTGCAGAGTGCCTTTCACTCACCACTGAGCAACTGTACCACTGGAATTCTAGAGCTGGCCTTCCTTCCAGGGCTGTTCATCCATTGGGAAAGGCAGAGCAAAGTATTTGATTCACGACTCAATTCGTGCTTCTTGAAATGGATCTTTAAATCTGCAAGCCTAAAGGTAACACTACAAGCCTATTACATTAGCCGGTGCAAGTTGACAAGGGGTGAAATCCTTTTCCAAAGGTCACAGTGCGGCTTACAGCATAAAAACACAAAATGCATAACATAATGAGAAATATTTGCCCCCGCTCCCCCATTTAAAAGGCTGTAGATTGTCAGATTCTGCTGCAAAACATTCTGACCACCTTTAACAGCTTCCAAGCTCCTTTTCCATATACAGTGGAAGCTCGGGTTGCGAACATGATCCATGCGGGATGCAGGTTGTGATTCGGCGTGTCTGCGCACCCGCAAAGCACAATTTAGCACTTCTGCGCATGTGCGACCGCCGATACCCGGAAGTAACCCGTTTCTGTACTTCCGGGTTTCAGCAGTCCGCAACCCAAAAAAAACGCAACCTGAAACGTCTATAACCTGAGGTATGACTGTAAACCCAGCAAGCAGAAGAACAAACTATTCCAAATTTAGTGGAACAGAGAAGTCACAAAAGCTGCATGCTAATTCTGCATTTTAAAAAAATATTCACTGGTATCTTCAGGAATACAGGAAACGGTTTCAGCAGGCTGTAGGGATAAATGGGCAAAATTGTGAAAGGTGGGGGGGGGGAACTTTGGGACCCTGGAGAGTAGCACAAAAGGAGAGACAAACAGCACCTTTCATCACCAGGCACAATGGCCTGACTTTTGTTTAACTGTGTTGCTGTGTGATAAATAAGATCAGTGATTGTGTATGGGGAGAAGTTTCAAAAACTATAATTTGAAAAACTGCTCAGGTTGAGATACCAATCTGACGGCTGGTTCAGCATCATAAAGAGGAGATTGATTAGCGCAAGCCATGATGCTCGGCCAAAAAAAGACTGCCTGGCAAAACTTCTGAAAGGACAGCCAGGGTGTGCTGAAATTAAAACCCCCTGTTTCTCAAAGATACCATCTAGGAGATACCACCTGTATGCAGATATTAGTTTGCTTCTTGGTAGTTAGAATATGTGTGTATAACACTGTGTACGCACATGAGGACAGAAGAGCCTGGCCTCACTGCCTTCTGGGGGAGAGAGTTCTGTGAAGAAGGACTTTCTGGTATCTGTCCCGAATCATCCATCATTCAACTCCATCGGATGTCCCTAGTGTTACGAGAGGGAGAAAAACCTGACCCACTTTCTCCACATACAGTGGACCCAAGTTTTCGAATGTATTCCATTCCGGAAGGCCGTTCAATGTTCAAAAACTAAGGACCAATGAGGTGGCTGCAAAGTCGGGGGGGGGGGAGAAAAATGCACCTCAAAAGCTGTTTGACTTCCGAGGCATGGTACAGATCAGTTGCTAAATGGCTCCTGGACTGGGCCACTGCAGGTGGCCGATGTATCATTCTGTTCCAGGTGCTGCCATAGGAACACCAGAAGCTGCCTTCTACTGAGTCAAACCCTTCGTCCACCTAGCGCAATATTGCCTGCGCTGGCTGGCAGTGGCTATCCCGGATGCAAGGCATGCTTCTCTCCCAGCCATACCCAGAGACCGAACCTGAGACCTTCTGCAAGCCGAGCAGGTGCCCGGCCGCCAAGCTACAAATCTTCCCCGTCTCTTGGCTCCGACGCCCTTCCTCGGCGTTGCCACACTGGCTTCGAAAGCGATTGGCCGAAGTAATGCAGAGCCGAAAGAAGTCTGGGAATGAGCAGCTGATTCCCCGGGAGGAGAAATCAGGGGTGCGCAGGAGGAAGAAGGAGACTCCCCGCCGGTCGGCGCCAAGCAGACTGAGACGCCTGTTGGGAGGGGAAAGTCCATTGCTCTCTGCGGTAAACTCTCCTCCCGTCGCAGGACAAAAGCAGCACCCCTGTGTGCATTCCAAGGAGATCAGCTGGATATCCCAGCGCTGCTTTTGATTCTGTCTAGAAACCTATCTTTTCAAGATAATTTCTTTCACAAAACAAAAAAAGGAAGGGGGGGGTTGGGGTGGAAGACAAAAGTCTGTTTCCCATTTGGTAGGTGACCTGTTTAATGTTTTCTCTGTGTCTGGGAACTCCTTAGTGTAATTAGGGACCTTTGAACTCCCCAACTAATCCGGAGCTATTTTGTATTCCTGACTCATCTTGAAGGCTGGACCTTTCTTTTCTTCCGAGTCTGCTGCCACAATTAAAGAAGAAACAGCTGCATTTCAAAGAGATTCCAATTCCAGAAGCTAAATCGTGATTGACACGTTCTTATTCTAAGCTATAAGAAACTCGTAAGAGTCCTTTCTTGGGTTAAAACTTCAATCATTTTCTAAAAAATTATCTCAATATGGATTTTATTCATTTTCTTTGATAGCCATTCTTTGCACAGATACACACACACACACACTGCAGTGTTGGTGGCGAATATGAACTGCTAGCATAAGGGAGCCTGAGCCATCTTCTAGAGACAGCAATGGGCAAATTCCGTTTAGTGTCAAAAATTATGATTAGGGAATCAGACACCTGCCACATAGCCTAGCATGGTTCCAGACAGCCAAAAGATGAAGGAAGTGGGACGTTCTTGAAGTCGGACACCAACGGCGAAGGCTTGTCATCAACCCAACAGTGAAAGCCGCCAATAGGAATTCACATTTTTACCAGTTTAGGAATGTATAGTCTCTTATTCCAGTTTAGCATAACTTCTTTCGCTTCCTTAACCCAAGGAGCAGTAGTTTTGCAAAAATGCAAATTATTAGTCATTAATTCCCCCCCCAAAAAAAATAATCTCTGAATGTCTGCTTTGAAACTGCTAGCAAAATACATAAGGTTTTGAGATAACGCTGGCAGCCGTTTCTGGAACTGGAAGCAACACAGGTGGCCAAACTGAACGGCTGGAAGTAAGGAATTGTAGAAATAGCCAGGCTTCTTAAATGGATGCTCTGGGTTTACTAAAAAAACAACCTTTTACAGAATGTGCAGCCAGAATCCAAATGCATAAAATTCACTAGAGTTCAATTTCCAGATTTGTTTTGGGCAATGCAGATGCTTATTTAAGATTTGGGGGGTAGCTGTCCACATGCTGCTGTTCTGCTTTCGGCTTGCAGTGTCTCAAAAGGAGCTTGCCGAAGGGAGAAAGTTAACCAAATCCTATACAAAATAAACTGAAATGATGAGAGAGTACAGTGGTACCCTGGGTTAAGTACTTAATTCGTTCCGGAGGTCCGTACTTAACCTGAAACTGTTCTTAACCTGAAGCACCACTTTAGCTAATGGGACCTCCAGCTGCCGCCGCGCCGCCAGAGCACGATTTCCGTTCTCATTCTGAAGCAAAGTTCTTAACCTGAAGCACTATTTCTGGGTTAGCGGAGTCTGTAACCTGAAGCGTATGTAACCCAAGGTACCACTGTACTCGCCTTCAGCAGGACTTACTGTGTAGACGTGTATAGAACTGCACCATTCGCTTTTAATTTTAGTATCACATTTATATCCCACCCTCCCTGCAAAGAGCATACATGGTTCTCCCCTGCCCTCTCTATTGTACCCTCACAACAACCCTGCGAGGTTGGCTAGGCTGAGAGATAGTGACTGGCCCAAGGTCACCCAGTGAGCTTCATGGCTGAGTAGAAATCTGAACCCTGGTATCTCCCAGGTCTTATTCCAGCACTCTAACCACTGCACCACACTAGGTCTATAATTACAATTTCTTTTGTACAGTCTCGCCTGCATTGGGTTTCTCTGAGTTGCTTCTGCAGTAAATCCATCAATGTCGAGACCCAGCAAAGTTCCACTTCACCGTTTGGCTGCAGGTCAAGTCCAACTGCTTTGAGATTTCTGGGAGAAGCAGCGATAGGGAACATTTTTAGGCCCGCAGGCCAGATCCTGATCAGGATCAGCCTCGCAAGCCAAAGTTTTATCATTGGGCACCTGTCAATCACCGGCCATCACAATGAGATCAAGTGCAGCTAGAAGATTCTTGTGTTGGTTGCAGAATTTTGCAGAATCCCCTAAAAGGGGGTGGGGGTGGTTCCCTCCTTTGAAAAGGATCAGAAATAGAATTTCTAGGTATTCTGTCATCGTTATATCAATGATGAGTACATTTGTTCACCGCTTTTTACAAAGCATCTCTAAGCGACTTACAGAAAATTTTTAAAAAATGCAGAGTGCACCAAACATTTACAATCCGAAACACTTATCTAATACATTGGGGGGGGGGGGGCCTGA
Source organism: Podarcis filfolensis (assembly GCF_964270895.1). Lineage (NCBI taxonomy): Eukaryota > Metazoa > Chordata > Lepidosauria > Squamata > Lacertidae > Podarcis > Podarcis filfolensis. The sequence goes on from NC_139604.1 coordinate 130,029,417, forward strand.
TAAAAAAATAAATGCCTTTCTATGGCCGCAATAGACCCACACACAAACACCTTTTATGATCTCCCCCAGATACATTTGGAATAATGAAACCCATGAGAATTGAAAGATGGCAAAGAAGCCAGGATGCTGCCCTTACCCTGATTCAGACCATTGTTCCATCTAGCTCAGTATTCACTACACTGACTGGCAGCAGCACTTCTAGCCCTACCTGGAGATTCTCGGCATTGCACCTGGGATGTTTGCATGCTGGGCAGATGCCCAACCACCCAACCACAGCTTTCCCCTTGAAGGAAGCTACTTTATCCTAAGCCCAATTACCGTATTTTTCGCTCAGTAGGATGCACCGGACCATAGGAGGGGGAGAACAGGAAAAAAAAAATTCTCTCCCTCTCTGCTCAGCGCCCCTTCAGCAAAGCGGTAGGAGAAACGGAGCCCCTTCCATTTCTCCTCCCGCTTCGCTGAAGGGGCGCTGCGCAGAGAGGGAAAGCTGTGCAGCGCCTCTCCAGCGAAGTGAAGCCTGGAGAGCAAGAGGGATCGGTGTGCACTGACTCCTCTCGCTCTCCAGGCTTCAGGAGGCTATCCGCAAGCCTTTGGAGCGCAGCAGGAACTCCTGCTGTGCTCTGAAGGCTTGCGGATAGCTGCCTGAAGCCCCCGGAGCGCAGCCTTTGAAGTCTCCACAGAGCAGCGGAGTGCCTTCACCCCGCTGCCCTGCGGAGGCTTTGCGCAGCCATCCCCAAGCTAGAACAGCGAGACGGAGTGCTGCGCAGCGCTCCGTCTCCCTGTTCTGGCTTTGGGCTTAGCCGCGCAGCCTGCATTCATTCTATAGGACACACACACATTTCCCCTTAATTTTTGGAGGGGAAAAAGTGCGTCCTATAGAGCGAAAAATACGGTAATCCACCAAGCTCAGTCTACACTGACTGGCAGAGGCTCTCCAGGAGGAGTCCAGACAGGGGGCATTCCCAGCCCTACCAGGAGAAGCCAAGGGGTCAACAAATTTCTAGAAAGTCTTCGGGAAACCCCAATGCCTATGGGCAGCAACCATGAACTGTTACCATTTAATGCACATACTGGACTAGACTTGCTAGTTTCATAAGCTTTTGGCCTCTTCATACCTTCCAGATGTAAATATTTACAACGAGAAGAAATCCTGCAGCACCTTAAATGCAAACCCCTTTATTCTGGGGTAAGCTCTCATGGACTACAGTCCACTTTTGTTGTCGTTTAGTCGTGTACGACTTCATGACCCCATGGACCAGAGCACGCCAGGCACTCCTGTCTTCCACTGCCTCTCGCAGTTTGGTCAAACTCATGTTCATAGCTTCGAGAACACTGTCCCACCATCTTGTCCTCTGCCGTCCCCTTCTCCTTGTGCCCTCCATCTTTCCCAACGTCAGGGTCTTTTCCAGGGAGTCTTCTCTTCTCATGAGGAGGCCAAAGTCTTGGACCCTCAGCTTCAGGATCTGTCCTTCCAGTGAGCACTCAGGGCTGATTTCCTTAAGAATGGATAGGTTTGATCTTCTTGCAGTCCATGGGACTCTCAAGAGTCTCCTCCAGACCATAATTCAAAAGCATCAATTCTTCGGCGATCAGCCTTCTTTATGGTCCAGCTCTCACTTCCATACATCACTACTGGGAAAACCATAGCTTTAACAATACAGTCCACTACATACCCTCTTTAAGTCTCCTCACCAACACCCCGTAGCTAAGGAGTGAAATAAATCAATGCCCAGGATCACATAAGCAGGATCCTGCTCACCCTTCGCAGTGAGTAAGTCCTATGGTTCTCAGTGGGGCTCACTTCAGAGTAGGTACGCATAGGATTGCACTGGGTTGGATTATGATCTGGGCAAATCTGCCCTTCCCAAGCCCAGGATAACCTTGGGTGGGCAGAACAGGGTGCATCGAGATTGTGGAGTTTGGAGCCCTATCATGGGTGTGTACAGACAGACAGGTGATTCTTAATAAATCTTGATTTCAAATTTAAGAACTGGTTGGTCATATATTCATAGAATTGTAGAGTTGGAAGGGACCCCAACCCCCCAAAAATAGCAAGTCATCCAGTTCTTGGTAGGACTGCCCTCCACTGTGTTAAGATTGGATGATCAGCCTAAGCAGAGGTTGGGTGGTCATCTGTCATGTATGATCTACGCAGTTATCTTTCCACAAGGGCCAACATTGATGCCGAAATCCATCATCACCTGAGCTCTGCGAGTACAGCTTTCTCCTGACGGAAGTGCAGAGTGTTTGAGGACCGGGACATTCGCAGCGAAACCAAAATGCATGTTTACAAAGCTATGGTACTACCAACCTTACTACATGCTTGTGAAACATAGACCACTTATAAACGCCATCTCCAACTCCTTGAAAGATTCCATCAATGGTATCTCCGAAAAATTTTACACATCACTTGGGAAGACAGGCGAACAAATGCCAGTGTACTGGAAGAAGCAAAGATCACCAGTGTTGAAGCAATGGTTCTTCAACATGAACTTCGTTGGACTGGTTGTGCGGATGCCTGATGATTGTCTTCCAAAGCAACTACGGTACTCTATTCCGAACTTAAAAATGGAAAGCGTAATGCTGGTGGTCAACAAAAGAGGTTTAAAGACTCTCTCAAGGCAAATCTTTAAAAAGTAGTATAAACACTGAGAACTGGGAAACACTGGCCTGCGAATGCTCCAGATGGAGAACAGCCTTTACCAAAAGTGTCATGGGCTTTGAAGACACTTGAACTCAGGACACAAGGGAGAAACGTGCTAAGGGAAAGGCACGCTTGGCAAACCCTCACCGTGATCAACTCCCGCCGGAAAGCAATGTCCCCACTGTGGAAGGACGTGTGGATCCAGAATTGGCCTCCACAGTCACTTATGGACCCATTGTTAAAACCGTGTTTATGGAAGACAATCTTACTCTGCTATGAATCTTACTTGTCAAAGAAGAAGAGTTTCCTACACTGCAGGGGGATGGACAGAATGAAGAAGAAGAAGAGGAAGAAGAGTTTGGATTTGATATCCCGCCTTTCACTCCCCTTCAGGAGTCTCAAAGCTGCCAACAATCTCCTTTCCCTTCCTCCCCCACAACAAACACTCTGTGAGGTGAGTGGGGCTGAGAGACTTCAGAGAAGTGTGATTGGCCCAAAGTCACCCAGCAGCTGCATGTGGAGGAGCGGGGAAGCGAACCCGGTTCACCAGATTACGAGTCTACCGCTCTTAACCACTACACCACACTGGTGTCGGCAGCAAACCGCTAAGTACAGCGCATGTGTGACCTTGCATGCATGCACTGTATGTAGCGACACCGCACATGCGCTGTATAGCGGTTTGCCGCCAGCGCCGCTCCAGCACCGTATGGATGGTGCCGGGATCCTCTGCTCGCGGCTGCAGCCGTGAATGGAGGATCATCCGTTCATGGCTATAGCGGCGGCAGAAGGATCCCGGCACCGTCCGTACGGCGCTAGAGCAGCGCCGGTGGCAAACCACTATACAGCACATGTGCAGCGTTGCTACATACAGCGCATGCATCGTACGTAGCGATGCCGCACATGCGCCCTACGTAGCGATGCCCGCCCTGGGTGTCCCGACGCCTACCTTTTCCCCTGGCTCCACCCCCTGAATAACAGACCTTTCCCAATAGGAGTTTAAATAGCTGTCTCATACCAGGTCAAACCTCATTTGACTCAGTGTTGCCTTCTCTGACTGGCAGCTGCTCTCCCATGTTCCAGGCAGGGGATATTCCTGAACATCAGAAGAGGCTCAGGCCAATGGCCCATCTAGTCCAGCACCCTTGTTCTCAGAGCGGTCAGCCAAATGCCTCTTGGAAACCCGCAGAAGCAAGATTTGAGCGCAGGAGCTGTCTCTCCCCTCCTGCATCCAGCTCCCAATTCTCCCTTGAAATTCCAGGGACTGGACCAGGGAATTTCTGCATTCGAAAGATGCTCTGCCACTGAGCTACGGCCCTAGATAACGTATCCCTACACGTCCATGAAGTTCAGTGGGAGAACTCAACACAGGCACTCTCTTTCTCTCAGCCTAAACCATGTCATTCGCTTGCTGCAAGGATAAAACAGAGGGCAAGGGAAAGAGGGAGAGCCTTAGCCAGGGGTCAGCAAAGTTTTTCAGCAGGGGGCCAGTCCACTGTCCCTCAGACCTTGTGGGGGGCCGGACTATATTTTGGGGGGGAAATAAAATGAACGAATTCCGTCGGCCATTTGGTGTCAAAGAAGGACAGACCTTTTTTTATGTATTGTACAACGGCAGCAAGAATACTTATAGCAAAGCACTGGAAGACTCAAGATTTACCCACTCTGGAAGAATGGCAGATGAAGTTGATTGACTGTATGGGACTGGCAGAAATGACCGGCAGAATCCGCGACCTGGGAGAAAAGTCAGCAGAAGAAGATTGGAAGAAATTTAAGGAATATCTACAGAAATATTATAAAATTAATGAACTTTGAAAAGATGTTGGTTTGAACTTTGGTGGTCTCTAGCTGTCATGATAAAGATAATGGGGATTATAACTGTTTTTGTTATCAAATTTAAAAAAGTTGAGTGGAAAAATAAGGTGATATTCTAAAAGGAATGTTAAGAGATTAGGATTTGCTGAATTAACAAATTGAACTAGAGAACAAGAAGGGGAGGTATGAGGAAGTCAAAGAAACATGTGATTGAAAAACTGTTATTGAAATTGAATTGTTTTTAATATTTTTCTTTTTCTTTTTCTTTTTGTGTTTATATAAAATTGGAAAATTTAATAAATATTCATTTTAAAAAAAAAGAAATAAAATGAACGAATTCCTATGCCCCACAAATAACCCAGAGATGCATTTTAAATGAAAGGACACATTCTACTCATGTAAAAACACACTGATTCCCGGATTGTCTGCATGCTGGATTTAGAAGGCGATAGGGCCGGATCCGTCCCCCGGCCCTTAGTTTGCCTACCCATGGCCTTAGCTAATCTTTTAGGGAAGGGGAATTCCTGCATCTGGTTCTGGGCACCACAGCTGAAGGAGGACACTGGCAAGCTGGAAGGTGTGCAGAGGTGGTTGATCTGGAAACCAAGCCTGATGAGGAGCAGTTGAAGGAGCTGGGTATGTTTAGCCTGGTAAAGAGGAGACCAAGAGGAGATACAATGGCCATCTTCAAAGATCACATGGAAGATGGAAGTTTTTAACCAGAGGTTGGGTGGCTATCTGTCAAGGATTCCTGATTTTTCTCTGGCATTATGTGTTTTATAAGGGATTTGTACCAAGAAAGAAAAGGAAGGAAGGAAGGAAGGAAGGAAGGAAGGAAGGAAGGAAGGAAGGAAGGGGGGATAAAAAAATAAAGAGATTTGTACTTTGTATTGCTGAATTTTAGTAGTATTTATGTATTACACCTTAAAGTGAGGTTCTTCAGTTCACCACCCAGAGAAATGCCATAAATAAATAAGCAATATTGATTAACATATGGAAGGATGCAGTTTGAATTTTCTGCCTCTGGCACCAAAACAAAGGTCTAGCACAGTTTAGTACACTTCACACTTCTTATACCTCACGTGCTGATGACTGAGAATCATTTGCCAAAAACAGCAACTGATAAAACAGAGTTTTTGCATGAAGTGATTTCCCCACTCCATGGCACTATCTCACTATCACAGTGTGATGCAGCAGCAAAAAAAGCTAATGTTATTCTAGGCTGCATCAACAGAAGTACAGTGGTACCTCAGGTTAAGAACTTAATTCATTCCGGAGGCCCGTTCTTAACCTGAAACTGTTTTTAACCTGAGGTACCACTTTAGCTAATGGGGCCTCCCGCTGCCACCGCACCACCGCCGCGCGATTTCTGTTCTCATCCTGAAGCAAAGTTCTTAACCCGACGTACTATTTCTGGGTTAGCAGAGTCTGTAACCTGAAGCGTCTGTAACCTGAAGTGTTTGTAACCCGAGGAACCACTGTATTAAGGTACAGTCATACCTTGGGTTACAGACGCTTCAGGTTGCGTTTTTTCAGGTTGCAGACTGCCAAAACCCAGAAGTACGGGTTACTTCCAGGTTTCGGCAGTCGCGCATGCACAGAAGTGCTAAATTAAAACCCCCGCGTGCGCAGACACGGGTTGCGAACGCTGCGGGTTGCAACTGTGCATCCTGCACGGATCACGTTCGCAACCTGAGCGTCCACTGTACTTTTATAGCTCTGTTTAGAGTAATAATAATAATAATTTATTATTTATACCCCGCCCATCTGGCTGGGTTTCCCCTGCCGCTCTGGGCGGCTTCCAACAAAACACTAAAATTCAATAACCTATTAAACATTAAAAGCTTCCCTAAACAGGGCTGCCTTTAGATGTCTTCTAAAAGTTTGGTAGTTATTTTTCTCTTTGACATCTGGTGGGAGGGCGTTCCACAGGGCAGGTGCCACTACCAAGAAGGCCCTCTGCCTGGTTCCCTGTAAGTTGGCTTCTCGCAGCAAGGGAACTGCTAGAAGGCCCTCGGTGCTGGATCTCAGTGTCCGGGCTGAACGACGGAGGTGGAGACACTCCTTCAGGTATACTGGACCGAGTAGGTAATGTCTTAATAATAAATGTTTTAAGTTTTTTTGTATTAATCCAGCATATTTTCTTTTGATTGTTGAATGATTTTGTATACATTGCGGCAGCCTTTGGCTATGTGCAATAAAACTGACTCTGACTGACTGACCAGATGACCCCTGGGGTACATTCCAACTCTACATTTCTGTGCTTCTATGAAAATATAGCTTACAGATAGGCCAGTCGGACTTGAAATAGAACGCTGCAGTGCAGGGTGTCCCAGTTCACTTTCCCAATTACCGTATTTTTCGCCCTATAGGACGCACTTTTCCCCCTCCAAAAATGAAGGGGAAATGTGTGTGCATCCTATGGGGCGAATTCACGCTTTCGCTGAAGCCTGGAGAGTGAGAGGGGTCGGTGCGCAACGACCCCTCTCGCTCTCCAGGCTTCAGGAAGCTATCCGCAAGCCTGCAGAGCCCGGCGGGATCTCCCGCGGGCTCCGAAGGCTTGCGGATAGGTGCTTGCAGCCCGAAGTCCGGGGAGCGCGGCTGTCAGAGCTGCCCAAGGTCCCAGCTCACAAAGGACCAACGCTGCTTCGTTGTTAAGTACAAAAGTCTTTATTGAAGTTCAGTTTCACTTCCAGAGCCGCAGCGCGCAGCTCTACGTCTCAACTGTCAGACCGCTGATGATCCCTCTGAATCTCCTCCCCCCTTGCTCCACCTTTTCCGCTGCTCTTTCCTCCTCTGGGTCCGCCTGCCCGCCGGGGTCTCGCCCTTTCTAGCCTCTTCTGACGCTGATTCCCCTGAGCCATCTCCCTCCCTCTGGCGGGCTTTAGGAGCTGGTTCCCCATCCGGGTCTCCTGCTGTCCCCCGCGCCTGCACATTTAAACTTGGCGCGCGCGCCCAGCCAGCAGCTTTCCTCCTGACCGTTTCACTGCTGCTGTCACTGCTTCCCCCTTCGGGGGGGCTAGCTGCAACTGACCTCCCCTCCATTCCCCCACTCTCCGTTGGAGGCGTGGTCAGCCCTGACTCACCTCCTCTTCCCGCTGGAGGGGACGCTGGCCCTGACACATGTGACTCTTCCCCACCACTACGCTCTGGTGGGGAAACTGGTCCCGATCCCCCACTGCTGCTTTGGGGTTCCCCTCTGGCTCCTTGTTTCTGGTGCGTCCCCTCTGGGACCCCCCTTGCTCTGACCATCGGCGCCCCCTTCTGGGAATCTTCTGATTCGCTGGAGAAGCTCATGGAATCTCTCGGGCCACTGTCATACTCCCCTACGCTTCCCTCGGATTCTTCCCCTTCGCTCTCCATTTCCTCTCTCCCCAGTGCTCCTGCTCCTGATTCCCTGACAGCGGCACTGCGCACCCTGGGCTTAGGGCAGCTATCCACAAGCCTGCGGAGCCCGGCGGGAGTTCCCGCCAGGCGCCGCCGGCTTGCGGATAGCTGCCCTAAGCCCGGGGTGCGCAGCGGGCTACAGCGCCACGCTTCTCGGGCTTCGGATAGCAGCAAGCTCCGGGAGTGATGGTGAGGTTGAGCGCAACCTCGCCATCGCTCCCGGACCCGTTCTGGGGGCTGGGGTCGGGGGAAGCCCGAGGCAAGCTCCAGGAGCGATGGCGAGGTTGCGCAACCTCGCCTTCGCTCCCGGACCCCCAGCCCCGAGGCTAAAAACAAAACCAAGACAGCGAGCGGGATCCATCCCGCTCGCTGTCATGGCTTCTTTGCTCTTTGGGGCTCAGGGGGAAATATTTTTTTTTTCTTTATTTCCCCCCCCAAAAAAAATAAGTGCGCCCTTTGGGCTGGTGCGCCTTATAGGGTGAAAAATACGGTAGTCAGTCAAGCCCTGTTCCACAATACTTCATTGCATTTCTCTCCCTTCCTGTTCGTTCTATTGACTCCTCTACCAGACTCCCCATCCCAGCGGTTGGTCCATATTCTCTGCCCACTGAGCATTTACAGTCCTCAGTGTGCTGAACTGCAGTCACTCGCTTTAAAGTTGTTTCTCTACCGGGTCATTCCACAACAGATCAGTGCAAAAAAACAAGGGTTTCGCCACCCACCATCTCAGATTTTGATGAAACTTGGTTGAAAGAAACTCCCTAAAATTTTTCCCCTCTATCTCAAACGGTTTTGATTTTATAGCACTTCAAAGTTTGTGAAATCTGTGTTTCTGTCCCTCTTGAGATCCTCGGTCTTGTGTGCATTTTAATTTTTTTCTCCATAACCAATGATAAGATCTCTTTGAAATTTTACACAGAGCTCAATAACATGATGAGGATTTCAGGAAAAAATACACCAGCACTCAAAAGATTTTATATATGCCTTTAAAAATGTATAAATATAGGGGTTTTTTGGTGGAAAAACTAGGTTTAGAAAACCTAAATTTTCAGCGTGAGGGCGCAATGGAATCAAAAGTTTTTGATGATGAAAATTATTGCAAAGACATGCCATTTCTCAATAAAGAATAACAATTTATGGGTCTCTTATGTCTTGTAACAAAATTTTACGTTTTTTGGACATCGTGGGGGGGAAATGGCTACCGGGTACAACTTTCCTACAATCCATAGTTGTAATAGAAAATATTAATGAAACAAAGTTGTTCATCTTAAAATCTAAAATAATATTGATTATTACAGGGTGGTTTTCAAAAGTGCAGACTTGTTTTTCAGTTTGGGGGTATTTAAAACTATGGAAATTGGCCATATCGTGAAATCAATCTAAAAAAAAAATCGGTCAGAAACTTTAAATGATGACATATAAGGAAATAAGACCTAGCAAGAAAAGGATTAAAAGAATGTAAAATGATGCATTATATTCAATTTTGCAAGTCCTGCTCATAGCTAACCTGAGTCAGTCATGCCCATTAACTTCCATGAATCTACTCTGAGGAAGGCTATAACACTGGCTCACAGCTCCCCCCCTTTACCTCCACAAAGAATAATTAGGCTTAACTTCCTGCCTTGAATGGATAGCCACTAAAAATATATATATGTGGTTTTGAATATGACCGTGGCGGAACAGAAGGGAGACAGCAGACGCTCAGAACAGGCTTTTCTAAGGGGGGAAAGGTCAAAAAGGAGGTGGGAAAGAAAGAGAAGAGAAAGGAGGGGGATGTTAATAAACAGCCTTTTGGGGGGGTTTAAAGGGTTTTCTCCGTCTTTTTTTTAAGGATTACATCTTAAATTCCAACAAATCAGATTTGGGAGTTACTGAAATTGATCCATCCCTCATCCAAACTTTGCAATACTTGGCTGTCCTGACATCATTTAGATAGTGAGCTGTATTATCAGATTAGGAGAGGGACCTATTGTTCAGGGCTAGTGAAAGGTTGGGGGGGGGCAGAGACCTTGGGGAGGCCGGCAGAATTCGGAACCTTTTAACCTGGCTGAAGCCTGTATGGCCCCTGTTATGCAAATACCCCCCAATCCTCTGCTAAGTTCACTGGAAATAATTTTCTTGAATGACAGGTTTATTCAGCGAGGATTCAGTTGGTGATTAATCCCCCTTTGATCTAGGGAATTTTACTTAACTAGCAGTTACCTCGTTTTGACAAAGTGCAACCGAGATTTTGGGGAGGGGGGAGCAGGGCAGGAGGACGCAGCCAGGGGCTGCTTTCATTCTCCTGAACCTTTTTCTCTCCCCCCCCCAAAAAAAAGAAAAGGGAAAAAGGGGGGTGAAACCACGGCACCCCCAACTGCGACAAGAAAGGAGTTTGGAATGCCGTCCGCTTGCGGTATTTGAAGGCAAATCCTGAGTTAGAAAGTCAACGGAATGGCAGGTGGCGTTTGGTGCTCACACAAGGGATCGGCTAGCATCCTGGCTTGCATTCGGGGGGGGGGGTTGTTTGCTCAGGGAAACCGGCCTCATCCAGGGATGACAACCGAGAAACCAAACGGCACGCCCTGAAAGCCCAGGCCCAACAAGGATGTCCGAAGCAGAACGGATTCCAACACGGGTTGTGCCCCGTTTTATCCGACGCGGAGCATCAATCGGCCCGTCCAATGAATAGGCATCTTCTCCCTTCGGCACGGCGAGTTAGCAGCCCGGGCAAGACAATGATCTCCTCCTCCCCCGGCTCGTCCCCTGCCAGGCTGGGTATTATGGCTATTAATTAAAATTTCCCCATGGTGCCCTCAAAGCAGCCGGCCGAAAATGCAACGCAACGTAAAAAAAAAAAACCCAACATAAAATCCATCCATTTGTTTTAGCAAGGAGAACCAAAAATGCATCACAGAACCACCCTGAAACCCGCGTCTGGACATCCACATATGGGAGGAAGACGTCCGCGAAAGGATTGGTTTCTCCTGGTTTTCTAAAAAAGAGAGGCCAGATCAGCTTTCCTAGGTCTTGAGTCTCTATAGATGGGATTGCATTACAAAGAAGGCGCTAGTTCTCATGTTGCCCAGGTTGATATCTTTTCCTTCCTTTTCTTATGGGACATAAGCAGGGCCGGATTTAGGTTTGATGAAGCCCTAAGCTACTGAAGGTAATGGGGCCCTTGATATGGCCAGCTGTCCTTTGTCAACAACAAATTGTTGCTGGTTTTGTGTGTGTGTGTCTTGAATATATGCTATATGGTAATTTATGCGCATCCTATATATAGAAATGGGGACGCGGGTGGTGCTGTGGGTTAAACCACAGATCCTAGGGCTTGCCGATCAGAAGGTCGGCGGTTCGAATCCCCGCGACGGGGTGAGCTCCCGTTGCTCGGTCCCAGCTCCTGCCAACCTAGCAGTTCGAAAGCACGTCAAAGTGCAAGTAGATAAATAGGTACCGCTCCGGCGGGAAGGTAAACGGCGTTTCCGTGCGCTGCTCTGGTTCGCCAGAAGTGGCTTAGTCATGCTGGCCACATGACCCGGAAGCTGTACGCCGGCTCCCTCGGCCAGTAAAGCGAGATGAGAGCCGCAACCCCAGAGTTGTCCGTGATTGGACCTAATGGACAGGGGTCCCTTTACCTTTACCTATATATAGAAATGAGCAAACCAGTGATATTTTATGGAGCAGGTTAGCAGGCGGGACCCATGACGTACATCATAGGAGCCTACACAACACAAAACACTGTTGCTGTATGTAGGTTTTATTTTATTTGGTTTTTTATCTTATATTTTGGGAATGTATATCCAGGTTTTTTCCCCTTTAATTTTTTTTGGGGGCCCCCAAGAGAGTGGGGCCCTGAGCTATAGCTTGTTTAGCTTATACGTAAATCTGGCACTGGACATAAGGAAGAATCCAGTCATGTAGGACCACAGCTTAAAGTCAGTATTTAGGGTTTTAAGAGGACCATTTGAAGTGTTGTCAGAGGAGAATCCCGTGCTTGAGGAAGGTATGTCTGTTAACGAGAGACAATGGACTGCGCCTCGGGGGGTGAAGTCAAACTGCTGGAGAATCACAGCGCCTGCTGTGGCTGCAAAGATGGGTAACTCGTAATGGAAGTGATCTCCCTGGGACACAAGCCTGGGCAGCGTGTCTGGAGGTCCTGGGCTGCCCAGACAAGACACACACCTGAGATTCGCTGATGTGGTCCAAAGGAAAGCAGAGCAACTCCTGCTTGGCTGCAGGATTTGCTGGAACGAGGTGTACAAGGCTCCATCCAACCGCCTTAGGGACTCCACTCTGGATTTGTGTATTATTATTATTATTATTATTATTAGGGTGGTGCTGTGGTCTAAACCACTGAGCCTAGGACTTGCCGATCAGAAGGTCGGCGGCTCACATCCCCTCGATGGGGTGAGCTCCCATTGCTCGGTCCCTGCTCCTGCCAACCTAGCAGTTCAAAAGCATGCCAGTGCAAGTAGATAAATAGGAACCGCTCCAGCGGGAAGGTAAACAGCATTTCCATGCGCTGCTCTGGTTCGCCAGAATCGGCTTGGTCATGCTGGCCACATGACCCGGAAAAAGTGTCTGTGGACAAACGTCGACTCCCTCGGCCCGTAAAGCGAGATGAGCGCCGCAACCCCAGAGTTGTCCGCAACTGGACTTAACTGTCAGGGGTCCTTTACCTTTTTTACCGCCCTATACCCGGAGGGTGGTTCACAGAATAAAATCAAAATATAAAGCCACAAGTCGGGTCCTCCATCATGGAGGGCACATGTTGCGGTGAGATCACCAGAAACTGCCTCCCTTTTGTGGGGCGGGACCCTTTGGATGGCCACAATGCTCCATTAGTTGCCCCTCTGATGTTGGGGCAGAAATTTGGTCAGTTGGGTTGGCCATTGGCTGCTGAGGGGCTACTTAAGCAGCTGCACGTCGCTGGAGAATTTCACTTTATTGTGACATGCAGCGGATCACCAGCCCTCCTCTCCCTATATTTAGGGTTTTTCTTTTGGCCTTGCTATGCCTGTCTAGGGGTCATCTCTTTTGGAGCAGGGGCCGGTAGGAATTTTGCCATTTGGCTGATTGGCTGGTGCCACTTGGTTTTTGCCTACTGTGTAGCAAATCGTCACAATTTTGTAAGGTTGGCGGTTAGGCATTTGGTTCAATGTTTTGGGGAGGGGACGTGGTTGGCTGTGCCTGCCCCTCCATCACTGCTGCTAGGGAATTCCGTTAAATGAATCCAGGGGCTCACCTTGCCTTTGTCCAAATCCTGTCAAGGGGCTAGGGCCACGCCAGAGCCCCTGGGAGCATCTGGGGTGAGCTGTGAGATCGAAGGAGTTCTCGCTCCCCCAGGATGCTTTCCCGTACTGACATACGGTGGTGCCCAATGTCAGTCCTATTCCTGCCACCGTGCAGGTTCAGGTATAGTGCAACCAAAGCCTAAGCAACCACTCACATGCTGTAATCAGTAAAGTGGTAGCCAAAATTTAATGCCAAAAACCTTAAACTAAAATCTGTGTCTATTGTGTCTTCATTTGGGGGTGGTTTTAGGGGTCTTCACATGCAAAATACCATATTTTTCGCTCCATAATACCATATTTTTCGCACCTGACCATAAGACGCACCTAGGTTTTAGAAGAGGAAAACAAGGGAAAAAATATTCTGAATGAAACAGTGGGTGTATGATTTTTGTGGTTCATGCTGTGGCCACAGACATGTGATTTGACAGTGGGTTTGGGGTAGCCCAATGCACAAATCCTGAGAATCCATGTGGATCCGTCCTTTGTAACCACATTTTTGCACCATTGCAGCCCCAGGAAACAGTGGATGCCTGATTTTTTTGGTGCAGGCTGTAGCCAAGGACATGCTATGTGATCTGATGGTGAATTTGGGGTGGCCCAATGTAAAAATCCTGAGGATCCATGGGCTTTTACCTCCCCCCTCCCAGGCAGCCTCCTATATCGCGTCCCTTATCTCCCTCCCGATCGCTTGGCGATCAGCTGTTTCCTTTCAACACCCCCTTCCCTCTTGTTTGCCTTAGTGTCTTTTCCTTAGCTGGAGCAGTTTTTTGCTCCTTCTTTTCTTCTAATTTCTCTCCTCATTGATTTTGCCTTTCTGTCTCCTCTCCTTGCAAATTTGCTGTTTTTACCTCCCCCCTCCCAGGCAGCCTCCTTTTTTGCTAACGTCCCTTATCTCCCTCCCCGATCGCTTGCCATCAGCGGCTTTGTTTCAAAACCCACTTTCCTCTTTCAAAAAAAAAAAAAGCATGATCTGCTTTTTGCCCCTGGGCAATTCGGCTCCAGGGGCCACACATTCGCTCCATAAGATGCACAGACATTTCCCCTTACTTTTTAGGAAGAAAAAAGTGTGTCTTGTGGAGCGAAAAATACGGTACAGGAAATAAAAACAACAACCCAACAACCTCCCACCTGAAAAAAATCACATTTTAAAAGGGCATAGGATCCTGTGATCAACTCCTGCCCGGGAAGCAATGTCCCCACTGTGGAAGCACGTGTGGATCCAGAACTGGCCTCCACAGTCACTTACGGACTCATTGTTAAACTCATTGTTTATGGAAGACAATCTTACTCAGGTACGAGTGATTGCCGAAGAAGGAGAAGGAGGAGAAGAAGAAGAAGGAGAAGGTGGAGCAGCGATGGGACACAGCACAAGTTAGCTTGATACATCTGCATGGTTTCTCTCTACGCAAATCTCCAGGGCTCCTCTCTCATTTCATGTTGCAGAGAAGTAGGATTCCAGGCTTCCTAGCGGCTGGATTGACACGGTGGGTTGTTGAGGGTCCGCGGCCTCCATCGCCGTCGATTGGGTCAATAATGCATAAACTACGGAGGATTTAAAGCCTAGACAGAAACAGCTTAAGGCCTATTACAGTGTAGTGGGCTTTGCAAATAAATCCCTTTTAAGAAATGTCCAAATCTAGAGTTATATGACAGCTCGCAGGCGAAGGCTGCTAGGAGATCTTGGACGTTGCAGTGTACAAATAAATGCCACTAGAACAGTGAGTCTCAGGGGTGGTTAACATGCTGTCCAACAGATGTTGTGGGCTGCAACTCCCAGTATCCCTGACTGTTGGTTAAGCTCGCTGGGAATCGTAGTGCAACAACATGTCATGAGCCCTGATGAGCTATCAGGACTGGGACTGGGTAGACAGGATCAGATGACAGAGGAAGAGTTATTATTATAGTTATTGTTATTATTTATAGCCCGCCCATCTGGCTGGGTTTCCTCAGCCACTCTGGGCAGCTCCCAACAGAATATTAAAAACACAATAAAATGTCAGAAATTAAAAACTTCCCTAAACAGGGCTGCCTTCAGATGTCTTCTAAAAGTCAGATAGTTGTTTATTTCCTTGACATCTGATGGGAGGGCATTCCACAGAGCAGGCGCCACCACCAAGAAGGCCCTCTGCCTGGTTCCTTGTAACTTCGCTTCTTGCAGTGAGGGAACCATCAGAAGGCCCTCGGAGCTGGACCTCAGTGTCCGGGCTGAATGATGGGGATGGAGACGCTCCTTCAGGTATACTGGGTCAAGGCCATTTAGGGCTTTCAAGGTCAGCACCAACACTTTGAATTGTGCCTGGAAACGTTCTGGGAGCCAGTGCAGGTCTTTCAGGACCAGTGTTATATGGTCTCAGCTGAACATGGTGACTGAATGGTGGGAATCTAGGTTGTTTTTTTGGGGGGGGCTGTTTGGGAAGGGGAAGCTGGGATACTGGGTCTCTTCTGTGACCCTCCTGCAGAATGGAAAGCCTTGGGGGGAGCCAATAATCATTTTATTATATGGAGGATGCAGCCTTGTCAACGATAATCAGGTGTCATCTTAGCAGATGGGAGCAGAGAACACCCCCCAGTGGTGTGCTTATTTGCAAGCTCCACCAGGAGGCAGTGAGGTGCCCCAACTAGATACAAAGGCAGACCTAGGGAGGTGCGACCAGTTTGGTTGCACTGGTCCCAGTTTGGCCCAGTTTGGGTGCACTGGGTGCACAGCTTTTTATCTTGTGTTGTTTTCAAATCAACATCCCAGCAGCTTATCCCCCGCCTCTCCTGGTATGTCCCACAGAAGAACTTATGGTCTTCAAATAAAAACATCCTGAAGGTCCCAGGCCACAGAGAGGTTAGGCTGGCCTCAACCAGAGCCAGGGCTTTTTCGGCTGTGGCCCCGATCTGGTGGAACGCTCTGTCACAAGAGACTAGGGCCCTGCGGGATTTGACATCTTTCCACAGGGCCTGCAAGACGGAGCTGTTCTGCCAGGCCTTTGGCCGGGGTTCACTCTGACTCCCTCTCCCCTTTCATAAGAACTTGCATGAAAGTGGCCTCCCAATTTTTCTCACAGGCCCATTTAAGTTCAGCACAAACAGTTGGGCCTGGTGAGCATTTAAGGTCCCCAACCCTAATCTGCGGGTTGCCATCTGATTGGATTTTATTCTGATCCTGATCTGATTTGAGGATGTATTTTAATTGATTGTCTGATTTTATGTTAATGTGTTATACATTTGATGTTAGCCGCTCTGAGCCCGGCTTTGCCTGGGGAGGGTGGGATATAAATAAAATTTATTATTATTATTATTATTATTATTATTATTATTATTATTATTATTAAATGCCTGACTCTGCAGAGACCGGTAGGATGACCTTGATCACACCTGGGTCCATTCTACTCATGGCACCAGACCCTATGGAATATTACAGGGCAGTGACTCCCCCCCAAATGGAAATTCCCCCCTCATTGTCCCTGCCCTGTGGAATGCCCTTCCCCATGGCCCATGTGAAGAAGCATCCATCAGTTGCCTCAGGTGTGTCTTTTTGCCCAGGTTTTCCCCTACTGCTAAGATTGGACTCTATGATTGCTGAATTCCTTTTATCTCATTTCAGAATACTGTTTTTTTTACATTTCCATCTCTGCTTTTATGGTGCCATATAATTGGCTTTTATGTTGCTTCTCCCCACCCCCCCGAAATACCGCTCAGAGGTTTTCTAAGCGGTTTAGAAATGCTTTTAATTCATTAAATGCTTTAAACATCAATCCATCGACCGATTGATATTTATTCCAGGCTTCTTAGTCCGGGAGTCAAAGAAAGCATCACATCCCCAGAAGCAGAGGTGGTGAACTGGATCCACCCGGCGGGGGGAAACAGATCCTGAGTTCCAAAGTGCCACTTTGGCAGGTGGGCGGAGCAACCCTCCTGTCCATCACCCGACATCACCTTGAAGCCAGGAGATTCAGCTTCAAAGGAACTGGAAGCTCACCTTAGCCTGGTCCTGATTCCTTGGCTTTTGATCTCAAGCTGCACCTACGAGAGGAGATGTTTAAAGGTTCCAAAGGCTATGTTCCTCTGCAGATTTCCTTGTTTATTTGTTTGTTTTCTATAACTCTTGGCGAAGGGATGCGGATGGCACTGTGGGTTTTAACCACAGAGCCTAGGACTTGCTGATCAGAAGGTTGGCGGTTCGAATCCCCGCGACGGGGTGAGCTCCCGTTGCTCGGCCCCTGCTCCTGCCAACCTAGCAGTTCAAAAGCACGTCAAAGTGCAAGTAGATAAATAGGTACGACTCCAGCGGGAAGGTAAATGGCATTTCTGTGTGCTGCTCTGGTTCGCCAGAAGCGGCTTAGTCATGCTGGCCACATGACCCGGAAGCTGTACGCCGGCTCCCTCGGCCAATAAAGCAAGATGAGCGCCGCAACCCCAGAGTCGGCCACGACTGGACCTAATGGTCAGGGGTCCCTTTACCTTTACCTTACACCTGTCTCTCAGTGGTGTACATCAAGCTGAACACGATGGCGATGCTTTGCCTCCATGATCAGAGGCAGTGACACTTCTGAATACCAGTTGTGAGAAACCACAAGAGCGGAGAGTTGCTCTCATGCCCAAATCCTGCTCCCTGGTTTCCCCTAGGCATCTGGTGGACCACTGCAGGGAAAGTCTTGGGTCATATGGTGCCCTGAGTGAGGACAAAATTTGGCACCCGTCCCAGAATATTTATAATATATATGGGGGTGTTGCAACAACAGCTGCACAGATGCTATTGGCCCAGAGATGGAATGAAGATAATGGATAGGTTTGGTCTTCTTGCAGTCCATGGGACTCTCAAGAGCAGGCATAGGCAAACTCCGGCCCTCCAGATGTTTGGGGCTACAATTCCCATCATCCCTGACTACTGGTCCTGTTAGATAGGGATGATGGGAATTGTAGTCCCAAACGTCCTCTTCTTGCAAGTTTGCTGTTTTTACCTCCCCCCTCCCAGGCCTCCTGAAGACTCTCCTCCAGCACCATAATTCAAAAGCATCAATTCTTCGGCGATCAGCCTTCTTTATGGTCCAGCTCTCACTTCCATACATCACTACTGGGAAACACACACACACACACACACACACACACACACACACACACACCATTTTTCCGGTTTCTTCCCAGGCCTTCCCATCTCTAATTGAGTCTAATCAAGTGTTATCTCACCCTTCCTAGTCCTGCAGGAAATCAGCCCTGAGGACTCACTGGAAGGACAGATCCTGAAGCTGAGGCTCCAAGACTTTGGCCACCTCATGAGAAGAGAAGACTCCCTGGAAAAGACCCTGATGTTGGGAAAGATGGAGGGCACAAGGAGAAGGGGACGACAGAGGACGAGATGGTTGGACAGTGTTCTCAAAGCTACCAGCATGAGTTTGACCAAACTGCGGGAGGCGGTGGAAGACAGGAGTGCCTGGCATGCTCTGGTCCATGGGGTCACGAAGAGTCGGACACGACTAAACAACTAAACAACAACAACAAATTTGATGCTGATGGCAGGTGCCCTGGTCACCCACACCAACTACCCTACTGTCTCTGATGCACAAAGTCCTCCGTCCCCCAGACTGTGAGGGAGCAGACCAGCTTGTCATGTGCTGGATAATAATAATAATAATAATAATAATAATAATAATAATAATAATAATAATTTATTCTTTGTACCCCGCCCATCTGGCTGGGTTTCCCAAGCCACTCTGGGCGGCTTCCAACAGAAATTAAAAATACCTTAAAATGTCACACATTAAAAACTTCCCTGAACAGGGCTGCCTTCAGATGTCTTCTAAATGTCAGGTAGTTTTTTTTATCTCTTTGACATCTGATGGGAGGGCGTTCCACAGGGCGGGTGCCACTACCAAGAAGGCCCTCTGCCTGGTTCCCTGTATTTTTCCTTCTCGCAATGAGGGAACAGCCAGAAGGCCCTCAGCGCTGCACCTCAGTGTCCGGGCAGAACGATGGGGGTCAGCGGTGTAGCGTGGGTTGTCAGCACCTGGGGCAAGGCAAGTAATTTGCGCCCCCTAACCCAGTGCAAGGAAAGTAATTTGACCCCCTAACCCCTAACCTGCCGCCGCTGCCAGCTTCTTGCTGCTGCCTGGGTTGGGGTATTTACGGTAAGGTAGCCACGGCGGCGGCGGGTCCATGTCAGGTGATCTGAGGCGAGTTGCCGCTGGCGCTGCCGCCCAAACGACGCCGCTTGCCCGGAGGAGGAGGAGGGCAGAGAGGCGAGGAAAATGCAACATGGCCCAGCAGCTGCAGCAGCGGCGGCGGCGGCGGGGCTGTGAGGAGGGGCTGCCTGGCACACCCTCCTCGGCCCTGACGCGCGGCGACCGCGGCAAGCGCTGAGAGCCGCTGCCTGCCGGACGCCTTCAGCCAGGACGCGCACACAGCTCGTCGGTTCCACGAGACATGGGGCTCTGCTACAGCCTGCGCCCGAGACTCTTCGGCGACTCCGGAGGCAGCGAGCGCGCCCCCCCAGATGTTGCGCCCGGTGCGGCCGGCCCCCCCTGCACCCCCCACGCTACGCCACTGATGGGGGTGGAGATGCTCCTTCAGGTATCCTGAAATGTGGCCATTGAGGGCTTTAAAGGTCAATACCAACACTTTGAACTGTGCTCGGAATCGTACTGCGATGCCTTCAGAAGCCTGTAAGATGTAGCCTTGCTCCAAAGCCTGTCAGGTACTCAGCTCCCATTCCCTCGCACAGCCTGCTCTACAGACCAGAATAGGTTAATGATGGGGGGGGGGCGCATTAGAGAAAGCAGCATTTCAAAGGAATGAGCATTGCGTTCAAAGGCCACGTCTGCCCCCTGGTGGTTTTAAAATGCACCAAATCGTCCTCTCTGCTTCCAAAGTTCAGACATAAGTGCAAGTCTTTATGGAAGGGAAACAGGACCACTTTACAAGGGTGAGATATCAGCAGGCTTGCGGGGAGAGAAGTCTCTAGGTTTGCAGAAGGGAACACCCCAAAAAGAATGTGTAAGCTCATCAATCACATAATACTGACTGTATACCCTACCCAACATTTTCCTGATGGAAATAGGGATGTCCTACTCCATTAATAGGGACGCGGGTGGCGCTGTGGGTTAAACCACAGAGCCTAGGACTTGCCGATCAGAAGGTCGGCAGTTCGAATCCCCGCAACGGGGTGAGCTCCCGTTGCTCGGTCCCTGCTCCTGCCAACCTAGCAGTTCGAAAGCACGTCAAAGTGCAAGTAGATAAATAGGTACCGCTCTGGCGGGAAGGTAAACGGCGTTTCCGTGCACTGCTCTGGTTCGCCAGAAGTGGCTTAGTCATGCTGGCCACATGACCCAGAAGCTGTACTCCGCCTCCCTCAGCTAATAAAGCGAGATGAGCGCCACAACCCCAGAGTCGGCCACGACTGGACCTAATGGTCGGGGTCTCTTTACCTTTTTACTCCAATAATAATAATAATAATAATAATAATAAATAAATAAATTATTTATACTCAGCCCTCCCCGGCCAGAGCCACGCTCAGGGTGACTAACACCAATAAAAGTTCAGTAAAAACATAATAAGAAAAAAAATTAAAATGCAGGTTAAAATGCAGTTTTAAATGCAGCCTCATTTTAAAAGTAGCCCATAGATCAAAACCATCAGGGGAGGGAAACAGAAGGGTCAGACCAAGTCCAAATCAAAGGCCAGGTGGAACAGCTCTGTCTTGCTGTAAAGATGTCAAGTCCCACAGGGCCCTAGTTTCTTGTGACAGAGCGTTCCACCAAGTCGGGGCCAGTGTTGAAAAGGCCCCGGTCCTAGTTGAGACCAATCGAAACTCCTTGCAACTTGGGACCTCCAAATGTTGTCATTTGTGGACCTTAAGGTCCTCCGCTGGGCATACCAGGACCGGGGGGCCCATAGGTACAAGTGTACTAGGCCGTATAGGGCTTTAAAGGTCAAAATCAGCACCTTAAACCTGACCCTGTACTCCACCAGGAGCGAGTGCAGTTGGTAAAGCACTGGATGAATGTGATCCCATGGCAAGGACCCCGTGAGGAGCCTCGCAGCGGCATTCTGCACCCGCTGGAGTTTCTGGGTCAGTCTCAAGGGCAGCCCCACGAAGAGCGAGTTACAATAATCCAGTCTGGAGATGACCGCCGCGTGGATCACAGTGGCTAAGTCAGGGCGAGAGAAGTAAGGAGCCAACTGCTTAGCTTGGCGGAGGTGAAAAAATGCCGCATTTGTTGTAGCTGCAATCTGCGCCTCCATGGACAGGGAGGTGTCGAAGATTACACCCAAACTCTTGACGGACGGTGCTGGACTAATTGCGCCCCCGCAAGAGACGGGAGTTGCACCCCCAATCCCATATCGTCCCGACCCAGCCAAAGGACCTCTGCTCAGTCAACAGATCATCAGGAATTGACCACAGCTCTATATCTTACTGCAATGTCCTCTGTGTGGGGCTTATTATTATTATTATTAATTTATTGAATTTATTGAGCTTGATCTGGAAGCTGCCATTTGTGCAGAACGATGCACCGTGAACCCCCAGTGGCACAATGGATCAGTGCATCTTGCCGTTAACCAGAATGGTTGGCGGTTTGAGCCCACACAGGATCATAGCTGTCAACTTTTCCCTTTTCTTGCGAGGAATCCTATTCGGAATAAGGGAATTTCCCTTTAAAAAAGGGGGGGGGGGAGTTGACAGCTATGCACGGGATTCCTGCATTGCAAGGGTTTAGATGACGCTTCGGATCCCTTCCAACTCTACAATTCTATGATTTTTGACCCTGCCAGCATCTAACATCTGTGCTCAGAGATCCGCACTGCATTGCCAATTTGCTACTGGGCCAAGTTCAGGGTGTTACTATTAACATGCGGGTGGTGCTGTGGTCTAAACCACCAAGCCTCTTGGGCTTGCAGATCGGAAGGTCGGCGGTTCGAATCCCCGCGACAGGATGAGCTCCCGTTGCTCGGTCCCAGCTTCTACGAATGTAGCAGTTCAAAAGCATGCCAGTGCAAGTAGATAAATAGGTACCACTGCAGCAGGAAGATAAATGGCTTTTCTGTGCACTCTGGTTTTTGTCACGGTGTCCTGTTGTGCCAGAAGCGGTTTAGTCCTGCTGGACACATGACCTGCAAAAGCTGCAGACAAATGCTGTCTCCCTTGGCCTGAAAAGCGAAATAAGCGCTGCAACCCCATAGTTGCCTTTGACTGGACTTAACAGTCCAGGGGTCCCTTACCTTTTGTTTTCTTTTCTTTTACTATTAGTACATAAAGCCTTTGATAACTTGGGGCCGGCTTACCTATAAAATTGTCACACTTCATCTGCACCCAGTCAACCCCTTCGATCAGCAGAATCAGCAGCACTACAGGTGCCACAAAACACCCGTTCCACTTTTGTAAGAATTTGATCTTTTATTATGGCTGTTCTTACACTGTGGAACTCCTTGCCTATTGATATAAGGCAGGCACCTTCACTTTCGTCTTTTCAGCAGCTGCATTTTTGCTAAGCCTACCCAGATGTTTAGAAAGTTGGTGCAAGTCAAAACCTTCTTTTTGGTCTATGGCTATTTTAACTTTTTGAGTGTCTTAAATCATTGCTGTTAATTTTTCTTATGGATAATTTTACTGTTGTTGTTGTTTGGTCGTTTAGTCGTGTCCGACTCTTCGTGACCCCTTGGACCGGAGCACGCCAGGCACTCCTGTCTTCCACTGCCTCCCACAGTTTGGTCAAACTCATGATGGTCGCTTCAAGAAGACTGTCCCACCGCCTCGTCCTCTGTCATCCCCTTCTCCTTGTGCCCTCCATCTTTCCCAACATCAGGGTCTTTTCCAGGGAGTCTTCTCTTCTCATGAGGTGGCCAAAGTATTGGAGCCTCAGCTTCAGGATCTGTCCTTCCAGTGAGCATTCAGGGCTGATTTCCTTCAGAATGGATAGGTTTGATCTTCTTGCAGTCCATGGGACTCTCCAGAGTCTCCTCCAGCACCAGAATTCAAAAGCATCAATTCTTTAACGATCATCCTTCTTTATGATCCAGCTCTCACTTCCATACATCACTACTGGGAAAACCAAAGCTTTAACTATACGGACCTTTGTTGGCAAGGTAACGTCTCTGCTTTTTAAGATGCTGTCTAGGTTCATCATTGCTTTTCTTTTTTTGCAAACCGCTTTGTGAGTGTGCGTCTTTCGCACTTGAGTTGCGCCCAAATCTTATGCTGTAAATAAATGTCTTAGCTGAATTCTCCAGGAGAATTTCGGTTAAAAACCTGAAGCTACGAAGCAGGACCGAGAAGCTCCCCTCAAACCTCTCTCTTTCCACCTCTCCTCACCTTTTCAACAGGTGTAGTATATCTTGTTACTGCACCGGAGCCCAGCTCAGGTCTGGACGTGAAACTCTAGCCTCGCACGTGGGACCAAGCGCTGGCCCTCTGGATTCAATTAGCTCACCGAGTGGAACTGCCAGCGAAACTGAATACGAGTCAAACAAGAGAAACTACCAGGCCAAATTAATAGAACTAGATCCTTTTACAGGCTTCCTTCACAATCCTGATCACAGACCTTGAAAAGCAAATTGGAACAAGCAAATTGCTGTTGAAAAAATCTTTCACCACCAGCTCCGAGCGACTCATTGCTGGGAGTCAGAGGTTGGCGGGGGGGAGAGAAACTTCGGGGCTGGGGCTGAACAAAGGGAGCATTCTCAGAGCAAGGGGTGTGTGTGAATCAATTCTTGGTTTTGAACTACGATGGCAGAAGGAAATGCATCTTCGTGTTTTCAGGTTGAAAAGCGGACGATAGAAACGGGTGTCGATTCTGAGTGTAAAAAAAGAAGAGAATTCAGCTTTTCATAATGTTTCATTTTGGGCAGTGGGAAATGGAGCACGTCTTGCATCAAAAATACAACTGCGATCAATTTCTGAGAATATCGTGCGAGCATGATGAACGAGTGCTGATTTTAAACTCTGGAATATAGCTTTTAGCAGAAGAAGTGCTATTTTTAATGCGATGAAGTTTATAGGGAATTTTCAATTTCGCCTACTGAGTCTGCCCCTTGGTACTGATATCATATATGTTGCTATTGTTTATTCTGCTGAATGGTCTTTGACTGCAATAGATAGATAGATAGATAGATAGATAGATAGATAGATAGATGATAGATAGATAGGTAGATGATAGATAGATAGGTTGGTTGACTGATTGATTGAACATAAGAACATAAGTGTGTGTGGGGGCTACTGTTTTGCTGCTTTGTTTTACTTATTTACTTGTGTCCCCCCCCCCCATATTTTCTTCTGTGAACTGCTCTGAAATCTTACGGTGGGCTGTATATACAGTCATACCTCGGGATAAATGTGCTTCAAGTTAAGTATTTTCGGGTTGTGCTCCGCGGCAACCCGGAAGTAACGGAGCGCATTACTTCCATGTTTCACCACGCGCGCATGCGCAGACGGTCAAAAATGACGCCACGCGTATGCGCAGAAGCAGCAAAACGCGACCTGCAAACGCTCAGACGCGGGTCGCGGTCGCTTCAGGATGCGATCGGGGCTCCAGAACGGATCCCGTTCACATCCCGAGGTACCACTGTAAATCTAATAAATAACAAAGGTAAAGGTAAAGGACCCCTGGATGGTTAAGTCCCGTCAATGGCGACTATGGGGTTGCAGCACTCATCTTGCTTTCCAGGTCATGTGGCCAGCAGGACTAAACCACTTCTGGCGCAACGGGACACCATGACGTAAACCAGAGCACACAGAAATGCCGTTTACCTTCCCGCCACAGCGGTACCTATTTACCTACTTGCACTTTTTGGTGTGCTTTTGAACTGCTAGGTTGGCAGAAGCTGGGACAGAGCAACAGGAGCTCACTCTGTCATGGGGATTCGAACCACGAACCTTCCGATCAGCAAGCCCAAGAGGCTCGGTGGTTTAGACCACAGCGCCACCTGCATCCAGTACCCTGTTGGATCAGACCAAAGACCCATCTCGTCCAGCGTCCTGCTCTCACAGTGGCCAGCCAGTGGGAAACCTGCAAGCAGGATCTGAGCGCAGTAGCAACTCTCCTGCGGTTTCCAATTGCCTCTGACTGTGGAAGGCAGAGCATAGCCATCATGGCTAGTAGATCCAAATGTGCCCACAAACCTAAAAGAGATTGGCGACCAGGCCTAGGAGGAGATGATCCAAGCCACCGTGCCTAATTTTCCTGAATGACAAACCCCCACAACGCAAGGCTCACGGAAACTGATCAGTGTAGGTTCGGAGCAGACTGACGGAATAACTTTTGCACACGGCGCACAAGCAACTTGTGGAATTTGCTGTCACAAGACATGACTTGTTGTTGTTGTTTAGTCGTTTAGTCGTGTCCGACTCTTCGTGACTCCATGGACCAGAGCACGCCAGGCACTCCTGTCTTCCACTGCCTCCCGCAGTTTGGTCAAACTCATGATGGTCGCTTCAAGAAGACTGTCCAACCATATCGTCCTCTGTCGTCCCCTTCTTGTGCCCTCCATCTTTCCCAACATCAGGGTCTTTTCCAGGGAGTCTTCTCTTCTCATGAGGTGGCCAAAATATTGGAGCCTCAGCTTCAGGATCTGTCCTTCCAGTGAGCACTCAGGGCTGATTTCCTTCAGAATGGAGAGGTTTGATCTTCTTGCAGTCCATGGGACTCTCAAGAGTCTCCTCCAGCACCATAATTCAAAAGCATCAATTCTTTGGCGATCAGCCTTCTTTATGGTCCATATCTCACTTACATGCCTTACATGGCTTTAAAAGTGGGATTGGACAAATTCACAGTGAAGGAAAAAAGAGTCGGCGATGGAATTTGCATTCTCTCTTTTTTTAATATGTTTATTTTGGGGTTTTCAGATTTACAAACCATCGCAAAGAGAACAAATAAGACAATATCCATAAATCCCTTTGGACTTCCCTTCACCCCTTTTTTGGGTCTTTATGTTAACTTTTTCTCCTGCATCTTCTCTGTTAATCCAATTCTATTAAATCTTCAATAAAGCCACAGTCAACTTTTATCATTCCAATCCTACTAATAATTTTAATTGTTTGATTATTTGATTATTGATGTAAACCTTCGGAATGTAGTTTGTATAATTAAGTTTTTATCTATATCTTCAGTACGTATTATTTTTTATTGCTATGGCTAGTGGCTGATGCAAAGAAAGATTCTTCTCATTGTTGACAATGATTTTTTTTAAAAATAAATTATATATTTCCCCCATTCCTTGTTGAAATTTTGGTTTTCCTGATTCCAAATTCTTCCAGTAAGTTTTTGCCATTTCTGCATAGTCCATCAGTTAAATCTGCCGTTCTTCCCTGGCAGAAACTGTGTCTTCTTTCCATCTCTGGGCTAACAGTGTCCGGTCAGCAGTAGTCATGTACATAAATAGTCTCTTCAGGTCACCTGGAATTCCAGCACCTACTATTCCTAAAAGAAAAGCTTCTGGTTTCTTAGAAAAGGTTATTTTAAACAATTCCTGCATTGCGGGGGGATGGCCCTTAAGTTCCCTCCCAATTCTACAATTCTACGGCGATTCAGATGATCTGGCAAGGCTTTCCATTTGCTCCAACATCACCGGCGACTCTCGAATCGCAGCCGCTTTCCCCTGTGGACCGTTTAATATAATTTCCAGCGTTTTTGACTTATTTTTAGCCCCCTTTCCCCCCTTCACCCACTAACATAGCTGAAATAATTACCCCCTTCCCCCTCCCTCGCCTCTCCCCCCAAGGCTTATATTTACCTATTTGTTAAAAGGATTTCTCCTGCTGGCCTGCTGTTGCTGTGACAGGGAGACTTTGAACGCGCAGTAGGCAAAATAATATTGTATATTGCACAGCAAACCCCCTGCAATTGAATGTTAATTTAACCAATAAAGTAACGGCACGGCAATTAGGAGAATAATCATTTCTTATCTCTTAACGGGGTTAAAAGTAGAAGTCAGATTTACCCTGTAGCGCTCACCGGCTCAGAAATTGCTTCGTGAGTCACTGGAAAGAGGCAGCCCTGTAACTTGGCTGTGGCTTGCTAATGCAAAAATGCATTACTCCTCCTCCCTCTCCCAACTCACCCAACTCCCTCCATGTTTCGTTTGCACCCACTAAGCATCACAGCAAACCACCCAGAGTTACCTTGGAAAAATAAAGCCCTCCATGGATTTCTCCATTAAGCAGAACACCTACCCACACAAGCACACACACACACAAATGCACACACACAATCTGGGTCAGAAAGCATAGGAACATAGGAAGGCGCCTTGGTTTTCAAACAGAATGCATTCCAGAAGTCCGTTTGACTTCCGAAATGTTTGGAAAGCAAGGTGCGGCTTCAGATTGGCTCACGATTCTGCAGGTGCACCACAAACAATAGCAGAAGCCGCATCGGACGTTTTCGGCTTCCCAAAAAACGTTCGGAAACCAGAACACTCACTTCCAGGTTTCGATTGTTCGGGAGCCGGAGTACCAAGGCATTCGGCAACCAAGGTACGACAGTATACCAAATTTGACCAATGGTCCATGTAGATCAGTATTGTCTACACCAGGGGTCAGCAACCTTTTTCAGCTGTGGGCCGGTCCACTGTCCCTCAGACCTTGTGGGGGGCCAGACTATATTTTGAAGAGAGAGAAAAAAGAACGAATTCCTATGTCCCACAAATAACCCAGAGATGCATTTTAAATAAAAGGACACATTCTACTCAGGTAAAAACACACTGATTCCCAGACTGTCCGCGAGCTGGATTGAGAAGGCGATTGGGCCGCATCCGGCCCCCGGGCCTTAGGTTGCCTACCCCTGGTCCACACTCATGGTTCTCAAAGGGTGTGGCAGGAGAGGACGGCAAGTGTGACAGGAAGAGTCAAGAAACATTTGAACATTTTAGGGTAGTATAGTATCAAAATGCACACACGCAGAGGGAGAGCTATTTTTCTAGAAAAAGAGGCACCGAAACTCACCATGAACTCCCTTGTTCTCTTAGAATGACAATGGCACCCACCAGAGAGGTGCCAGAACTCAGTTATGGCAAGTTCCATAACACACAACAACAACAACAACAACAACAACAACAACAACAACAGCAACAGCAACAACAACCAGGAACTGTATCCTCTCTTCACGAGCATTGGCTATTCTTCAACAGTTCTCCATGACATATTGCCATGAGCAAGGATTTCCAGCTCTGACAAATATGAAAAATCAGAAAAGAGAAAGGCTTCTTTGGGTTGATGTGGAGATGAGAGTTTGAGGCTGGGACAAGAAGGGGAAGCTGCCAAGGGAGAGCTGGGAGGGTTCACTCTTCTGTGCGGGGAATAAATAAAAATTATGATAGAGGACCTTCTTTTATTCTTTTTCTTCTCTCCTTTTTCTACTTGTTTAGTTTCTTCTTTTGCTTATTCGTGCTTCTTCCCCCATTTGTCTTCTTTAGATTAATTTGGCACTTGTTGTATTTTATGTTGGAAACTCTTAATAAATTTTTTCATTAAAAATGGATACGAGAGTTTGTCTCAAATTAGACTTGACATAAATGAGGTTAACTGACAAAAGCAAACTCACAGCTCTCATTGAGTTTGTATACATACTTAAGGCAGTTTTATACTTTCTGGATGTTCTGTGGTGCTGGTGATGATGATGGTGGTGATAATTTATTATTTATACCCCGCTCATCTGGCTGGGCCCCCCCAGCCACTCTGGGCGGCTTCCAACAAAACACTAAAATACAATAGTCTATTAAACATTAAAAGCTTCCCCAAACAGGGCTGCCTTCAGATGTCTTTTAGAAGTCATATTATAAAGTGGTTGTGTTCTGTTTTATAAAGCAAGCATGGCAAGGTGCTGTTTCTTTTTGTTTTCCACTATAAGGTAAAGGTAAAGGTAAAGGGACCCCTGACCATTAGGTCCAGTCGTGACCAACTCTGGGGTTGCGGCGCTCATCTCGCTTTATTGGCCGAGGGAGCCAGCGTACATGTGGCCAGCATGACTAAGCCGCTTCTGGCAAACCAGAGTAGCGCACGGAAACGCCATTTACCTTCCCGCCAGAGCGGTACCTATTTATCTACTTGAACTTTGATGTGCTTTCGAACTGCTAGGTTGGCAGGAGCAGGGACTGAGCAACGGGAGCTCACCCGTTGCGGGGATTCGAACCACTGACCTTCTGATCGGCAAGTCCTAGGCTCTGTGGTTTAACCCACAGTGCCACCCGCGTCCCTGTTTTCCACTGTACTTCCAATTAAAAGTCAGTGTGGCATGAGCAAATTTTTATTCTGAATGTGTGGCCAAGAGGGGGGGAAAATGAGAACACCCGGTCTCCACCAACTGGCAAAGGCTCTAGAGGATTTCAGACGCAGTGTTGTCTTGCCCAAGGCACGGTGGTTCTTTTAAAATGAGATTCAGAGGCAATACAATTATTTGATTATATTGAATTGGCCAGATTGACAGAGGCTATTAGGGGTCAGTCCAAACAAAAGTTTCAAAAAGAAAGGGGAAAATATAGAGAATACCTTAAAAAGCTGTGCCCTCAAATAAATACTTGGACTCGTTTCGATTAACTTCTGCAAAATAAATTATGGTACTTAAGGTTTTTTAAAAAACACAGAAAGAAAAAGCTGGTAATAACAAAATAAGGAGACAGTTTACCAAAAATGAAAAGTGAACTGTGTTGAGGATGAAGGAAGTCAACTGGAAGAAAAGAAGAACCGAAATATGGTATGGTGACTATTTGTTCTGTATTTGAAATATGTATTTGAAATATTTTTGAATTATGGTGCTGGAGGAGACTCTGGAGAGTCCCATGGACTGCAAGAAGATCAAACGTATCCATTCTGAAGGAAATCAGCCCTGAGTGCTCACTGGAAGGACAGATCCTGAAGCTGAGGCTCCAAGACTTTGGCCACCTCATGAGAAGAGAAGACTCCCTGGAAAAGACCCTGGTGTTGGGAAAGATGGAGGGCACAAGGAGAAGGGGACGGCAGAGGGCGGGATGGTGGGACAGTGTTCTCGAAGCTACCAGCATGAGTTTGACCAAACTGCGGGAGGCAGTGGAAGACAGGAGTGCCTGGCGTGCTCTGGTTCAGGGGGTCACGAAGAGTCGGACACGACTAAACGACTAAACAACAACAACAATTTGAAATATGGTGTTATTTGTTCTGTATTTGTTATTTGTTCTGTATAAGTTTTTGTACGTACCTTCATCTTATTTGTATTTCTTAGTTGTTGTTGTTTTGTTTGAGTGTGTGTGTGATGCAAAATGAACTTAAAATACACAATTAAAAAAAGAGATTCAGAGGCAATACAAAACACGAGTGAGAAGATTAAAGGTTTTATTCTAAACAGCAAGCATTATATACATTACCAAGCAAGCACTTCGATCTGCCACTGGGAAGCCCTCAAGAAGTGGCAAAGTAGACGAGCTTCTCAAAACTCCTGCCCAACAACATCTGATTTATAGATAACTAGATTTTACTTTCTTGGGCACCAGGATCACTGCAGATGGTGACAGAAGTCACGAAATTAAAAGACGCCTGCTTCTTGGGAGAAAAGCAATGACAAACCTAGACAGCATCTTAAAAAGCAGAGACATCACCTTGCCAACAAAGGTCCGTATAGTTAAAGCTATGGTTTTCCCAGTAGTGATGTATGGAAGTCAGAGCTGGACCATAAAGAAGGCTGATCGCCGAAGAATTGATGCTTTTGAATTCTGGTGCTGGAGGAGACTCTGGAAAGTCCCACGGACTGCAAGAAGATAAAAGTTTGTTTGTTTATTTGTTAGTCTGTTTTTAATTTTGTGAAAATCAGTAAAAAAAAAATGAAAAAGAAAAAGAAAGCTTCAGCCTGGCAGGAGCACGCTGCAAATTATTGCATAAGCTTCTCTGCGGTGGGGTCAGTCCTCTATGCTCCTTACACTTCTCTCCCCTTTAACTTCCATCTTCCAGGCTCAGTGGTGGGAGGAAGCCCAGAGGGCGAACCACCAGTGGCTTTCCTCCTTGACACCCCCAGGGGCTGCCTGTAGGTCTCAGATTTGGGCTCCAAAATCTCAGGGCTTAGGATGCTCCCGATCCATCAGCCATAGCCAGAAATGGATATCAGGGCCGGCACTACCATTAGACAGAGTGAGGCAACCCGTGCTGGGGAGCAGCTTTCCCCTGGACTAGTCTTTTCTCCTCCCCTGCTGCAGAGGGCGCTGTCCCATTGCCAGTGCTGAAGCCTGCTTTGTAATATTTAGCCCAGCTCCCTAGGTTGAGGTTTGATAGATTTGCACATCGCTTTCCGTGCGCTACTCTGGTTCGCCAGAAGCGGCTTAGTCATGCGGGCCACATGACCCGGAAGCTGTCTGCAGACTAACGCCAGCTCCCTCGGCCAGTAAAGCGAGATGATGTGGGGGAGGAAGGGAAAGGAGATTGTTAGCCACTTTGAGACTCCTTAGAGGAGTGATAAAGCGGGGTATCAAACCCAAACTTTTCTTCTTCTTCTCTTCTGCACATGCCCAGACACCAAACATCCCGCCTGCTCAGAAGCAATTTTCGGCGTCTGGGCATGCGCATAAGCGATTTCCGGTATCTGCACATGCGCAGACACGGTTTCCAGCGCCACTCGGTGAGTCCCTGTGCCGTGCTGCAACGGTTAATACAGCGTACCGGGGGGACTCACCGAGTGGGCTGCTCAGTTCGGGGGCGGCTTGTGGGCCAGTAAAATAATAATTTTAAATTATTTATAAAATAATAAATGGTCTTTGTGGGCCGCATCCGGCCCATGGACCGCACGTTGCCGACCCCTGGTCAAGCCGTAAGCTTTGCATCTCAAAATGCAGAAGTGGTCGTCCGTCCGTCCCCCGTCCCCCCCCGCGCCACTGATGTTTGTGAAATGCAAAGATCCATTCTCCTGTTTTATCTCCGGAGTTTTTCTGCTAGCTGGAAAAAGTGGGTCAGCTTGTTCTCTCCCCCCCCCCTTCCTTCGTTCTCTTGTTTGCTTCTAAATCCTCATAGAGGGCGGAGAAGAGCAGTGAAGGATTGACTTTCTATATACTCCCCATTTTATGCTTTCTATTTTGGAGGCTGGCGGATTGTCTCGATTTCGCTTCACCTTGAGAAGGAGATGTTAGGAAAGGGGCTGGAGTGATTTGGGGGGGGGGGGGAGTTGTCCAAAGATGGACAGCGAGCCAAGAAGACGGCATTCCGATGCGGTATTGTTTGCCAACTGACAGGGGCTGGATTTGCTTCGCTGTGTGCTTTGCAAGGTAGATGCCATGAACACCAGCCAGCCACCTACAGTACTGGCATTTTGGTGCCTACTTAAAGCTCATCTGCTCATCTAGGCTTCCCCCGAGGGGTGATCCTGCTAAGTTTGGTGTATTAAGCTGCTCTACTGATTAGCGATGCATTTTGCACTCGCTCCATGAATGCCGCTTTATTGTGGATCATATTCTGCTCGCCGCCATGACACCTTTTTTTTTTCTTAAGGTTGGTGGGGCAGACATTATTTTATTTTTTTGCAAATAAATAGATTAAAATAAATCTGTATTCAGCACAACCATTTCGTCTTCAAAACAGCCAGAGAAATGTGATCTTCCCATCCGTTCCGGAGAGCTGAAATAGCTTGGAAAGAGGAATCGGAGCTCACACACTCGGCTTCCACCCTTTGCAGACTTCCTTTCCAAATTGTTTCAGAATCCTGCGTGACCAGAGGCGAATCGAAAAGGCTAGCGGGCCGTTTTGCAACCAAAATGATGGACATGCAAATTAACAAATACAGCGCTGGATAGATTACTGGTCCTTTTGTAGAATTGTAGAGTTGGAAGGAATTCGGCCCTCTGCAATG
This sequence comes from Podarcis filfolensis, assembly GCF_964270895.1. NCBI lineage: Eukaryota > Metazoa > Chordata > Lepidosauria > Squamata > Lacertidae > Podarcis > Podarcis filfolensis. Next base: position 130,062,305 of record NC_139604.1, read on the forward strand.
CAAGAATATTTTGCCCAACCTGGGACTCGAACCCACAACCTTGAGATAAGAGTCTCATGCTCTACCGACTGAGCTACCTCTCCCCCATGCTTCATTTAAGTTATCTGTCCTTTTTAATTTTAAAGTATTGCATGGACATATATCTGTTTACTCAACACTCAATTAAGCAAACACCTTTTTTTGGAGAAAAAAGTCTACAACTGCTCTGGTAACTGGGAGATTTCCACCCTCTCCCATGCCATTATAGGTGATAGCCAGTAAATGCTTGTTACGGAAATTACAGGGGGGGGGCACATCTTTAAAGTTAAATATTACAAATATTATGCCTGAATGTATCCTTTCAACTTGACAGCTCAGGGAAGTTACCTAGCTTTAGAAATAATATAAAATCATCTCCTTTCCCAGTTTCCTCCATTCCAAAGCTATTTTCCCCTTGAAAAAGGACTCCAGGAAGTGTCCAGAGGTGACAATTGCTGGGCTCATTGTTAGCCAAATCTCATCACCTGACTCGCCTCAGGCACCAGACATGCAAAGGAACTTCTATTGTACTTTTGGGTGGTGGGTACTTAAGACATATTTGTCTATGCTAATCTTATACCTGAGTCTTGCCCTGCCACGTCTGCTTATGCTAATCTTGTACCAAGGACTTGTCTGGACATTTTTTGCCAAGGTTAACCCCTCCCCTTTTGTGACATGTCAGTGATGTAGCAATGATGCTGTACGAACTGTATTCTGAGATATGGTGGGAAAGTTTTAAAAGTTATTGTCACCCCATCCTCAGGGTTCAAAATTCCTCTTTGAACCTGTTGCGCAATAAACTTTGGTCTACAGCTATTAGCTCCGGTTGGCTGGAATCCTTCCTTTATTCCGCAGGGACCCGCGGGCTCTGCCCGACGAGCTGGGTGACTGAGCAGCCTCGCACCTAGATTTTTCCATAACATGCTGAAGCTTTGAACTTGCACTTAGAGAGTTTGTCGTTTTGTAGTTCAGCCCAGAATATATTTGGAATGAATGCAGCAAAGAGGCTTCCAAAACAGCTTCACCAGTCTAAACCTGTTAGGAGCACCTTCACCCTGGAACAAAGCAACCGCCTGTCTGCCATCGCCCAGGAAAAACAAATGGGCATCTCAAAGGAGAACCCAGTTCCCATCAGACACTCCCCCCCCCCAGCATGGCCAATGAACAAAGCATGATGGGAGTTGTAGTTGAGTACAGGTGGAGGGTCTCTGGTTCCCCATCCCAAAATTATTCCAAAGTAATGTTGGAAACCTGGAATAATGTTGGGGGGAATATCCTGGACAGGTCCAACGGATGCTGTGACTTCACTTTCTGGGTGAACTAAGGGCTTTTGAGCACTTAGGAAAATGCTATACAGTGGTACCTCGGGTTAAGAACTTAATTCGTTCTGGAGGTCCGTTCTTAACCTGAAGCTGTTCTTAACCTGAAGTACCACTTTAGCTAATGGGGCCTCCTGCTTCCGCCGCGCCGCCAGAGCACGATTTCTGTTCTCATCCTGAAGCAAAGTTCTTAACCCGAGGTAATATTTCTGGGTTAGCGGAGTCTGTAACCTGAAGCGTCTGTAACCCGAGGTACCACTGTACAAATTAGCATCTCAACCATAAAAAGGGCACCATCGGTTCATAGCATTATGTTATTGTCCACGTATTCCCTGCTAATCCCCTTCATGTCTGGATTAGCTCTCCTGGCACAGGGCTCTGGTGTAAGGGTGACAGGAAGGCAACTGCGACGGAAGCAGAAGTGGGAATAGGAAAGGTTTATAAAGGTAAGCAGGTAAGTTTTGCACACACACAGGTACCGCTGGCTGCTCCAGCAAACATCACCCCACATAAGCCACGATGAGAGGGTTAAAGTTGCCAGGAGAAAATGTTCCTTTATTACCAGGCATTTGGCTGATTAAAACCATTTTATAGTCTTTTAAATTTGTTTGTGGGAGGGGGTTATTGGTTGTTGTTGTTTCTTGTTATGATATTATTTCGTGTTATTTCTCTGAAGTCTCTCAGCCCCACTCACCTCACAGAGTGTTTGTTGTGGGGGAGGAAGGGAAAGGAGAATGTTAGCCACTTTGAGACTCCTTCGGGTAGTGATAAAGCGGGATATCAAATCCAAAACTCTTCTTCTTCATTCTGTATTTTTACACCGAAGACTGCCCTATGGGCTTTCGATGGAGGGTGGTATATAAATTTAATACATACATACATACTGCACATTAGGGTTACCAGACGTTCCCGAAGACAGTCCCCGGATTTGCAAATCTGTCCCCGGACAAGTTCCGTGCCCGGAATGTCCCCAGATTTGAAAAATGTGTCCCCAGGAAATGTGGCAGCGGCAGCCCCAGAAGTCCAGAACCAGCCTGGTAGCGCAGTTTACTCTGGCTGGCTTCAGGAGCTGCTTGCTGCCGTGACACCCGCCATTTTTCCTGTGCCACGGCAGCAGGCAGCGAGCAGCTCCTGAAGCCAGCCAGAGTCAACTGCACTATCAGGCTGGCCCCTCCTGGGCAACAGCCGCCCGCCCGTGACTCCCTAGCCTCCCCTGATCTGTCAGAACAAAGGGGGAAGGGGGAAGGAGATCGGGGAAGGCTCGGGAGTCATGGGCAGGCAGCGTGCCGTTGCCCAGTTTTGTAAAAAACTGTGCATTTATGTTTCGCAGGGTGTGAAAGAAGGGCTTTGCACCTTTATACAATATGCATGTGTGCTTGTGTCCAGGGGTCTTTTGCCTCACCATCCCCACTACTGACTCCCTGTTGCTACTCAGCTTCAAAAAAAAAAAGTGTCCTCAGGTTCATTGGAAAAAATCTGGTAATCATACTGTACATACATACATACATACAGTGTGTAAAGAAGGAAATCCCATAGCTTTTGTGGTGTAGTGGTTAAGAGCGGTGGACTCGTAATCTGGTGAACCGGGTTCGCTTCCCTGCTCCTCCACCTGCAGCTGCTGGGTGGCCTTGGGCCAGTCACACTTCTCTGAAGTCTCTCAGCCTCACTCACCTCACAGAGTGCTTGTTGTGGGGGAGGAAGGGAAAGGAGATTGTTGGCCGCTTTGAGACTCCTTAAAGGGAGTGATAAAGTGGGATATCAAATCCAAATTCTTCTTCTTCATCATCATCATAGAAGCATAAAGCTGGGTCCTCTAGTCCAACCCCCTGCAATGCAGGAATCTCAGCTAAAGCATCCATGGCAGCTCATCATCATCATCATCATCATCATCATCATTATACTAGCATCCTCCTGAGCATAATGAAGCTCCCTGAACCTTATCATGAGCCTCATCCAATAGCTCAGTTTGTAGAGCATGAGACTCTTCATGTCAGGGTCATCGATTCAAGCCCCACGTTGGGCAAAAAGTACTCCTTCATCGCAGAGGCTTAGACTGTATGGCCTTCATGGTCCCTTCCAACTCTAAAGGGAAAGGGACCCCTGACTGTTAGGTCCAGTTGCAGACGACTCTGGGGCTGCATGCTCATCTCACTCTATAGGCCGAGGGAGCTGCCGTTTGTCTGCAGACAGCTTCCGGGTCATGTGGCCAGCATGACTAAGCCGCTTCTGGCGAACCAGAGCAGCGCACAGAAACGCCGTTTACCTTCCCGCTGGAGTGGTACCTATTTATCTACTTGCACTGGCATGCTTTCGAACTGCTAGGTTGGCAGGAGCTGGGACCGAGCAACGGGAGCTCACTCCGTGGAGGGGATTCGAACTGCCGACCTTCTGATCGGCAAGCCCAAGGCTCAGTGGTTTAGACCACAGCGCAACACACTATGTTTCTATAACAAGGCTATATTCTTCAATATCGGAGACAGTATGCTGGGATTCACAGTTGGGGTGTTCTTGCACTCAGGTCCTGCTTGCCAGCCTCCCGTAGGTTAGCCACAGCAATATCACTGCGAGATCCTGGGCGCGTTCTCCTCTCTCTCAATTGGCTTTCTTTGTCCTTTAGTCACATGGCCACCTCTGATTGGCCGCATGGTGCTGCGACACCATCCTGGGATTCCCTCTTGCATTTGCAGAAAGAAGATGATCCAAATGTTATTAGGGCGAAGAGAAAAGTGGCAAAAGTGGCAGGAAATTGGGATTTTTTCCGAGGAGGTGAGCGGCTTTTGCAATTTAGCTTCCTTTCAGGAAAGAGCCTGAAACCAGCCTGCTTTTCACCCCAGAGCAGAGAGGGCTTGGGGGCTCCAAGAAAACCCCCAAGATTTGTGGCAGGATGGCACCTTCTTTAGCACCTCGCGCTGCCGCGATTTGCTCCAGACCCTGCCTCTCCAGCCGGGTTCCCGACTTCTCCCCGAGTTAATGACAGCTTTCGGGTAGCCCTTGCTCAACCAGCAAGGAAAGCTAATGCAATCTTCGCCGCGCTGCTGCCGGGGTCTAAGAGGCGTCAAAGAGGTCGTAAATAAACCTACCCCCTTGCAGGAAAGACAATGAAATTATTCGTACACCTACTACCTCCAATTACCGTAAGAGCAACAATTAGAACGCTGCACTCCCACAGCCCCCCCTACGGAGAAAATGAGGGGAAAGTGTTCCATTAGTCGGAGCGGCAGTCAGATTTTCTCTCTATTAGATCCAGTGGTGGCCCACTATCACCCGAGGGAAGCCGGGGTCATAGGGGAACAATTAAAGATTCCAACAATTAGCCCTTCTGGAGTGCACCCCTCCAGCCTAATGAGAGAATATTCAGAAAAGGAAAGAGCTACCTCGCCCCCCCCCCTTGCCGGCCTTGCTTATGGAAAGTATAGTGGGTCACTGGGGGAAGAGACAAAGGGGACCCCCACCAACCGATGTATTTAACACTGTGCATCAAGAGCCATCGTAAAGGCTTCGGGTATTCTCCGTCGAACTGAAAGAAATCAAAGGTTTTTGTGTTGCTTGCAGATTTACCACTTCCCAAAGGCTGAACAAAGGTCCGTATAGTAAAAGCTATGGTTTTCCCAGTAGTGATGCATGGAAGTGAGAGCTGTACCATAAATAAGGCTGATCGCCGAAGAATTGATGCTTTTGAATTCTGGTGCTGGAGGAGACTCTTGAGAGTCCCATGGACTGCAAGAAGATCCAACCTCTCCATTCTGAAGGAAATCAGCCCTGAGTGCTCACTGGAAGGACAGATCCTAAAGCTGAGACTCCAATACTTTGGCCACGTCATGAGAAGATAAGACTCCCTGGAAAAGACCCTGATGTTGGGAAAGATGGAGGGCACAAGGAGAAGGGGACGACAGAGGACGAGATGGTGGGACAGTGTTCTCGAAGCTACCAGCATGAGTTTGACCCAACTGCGGGAGGCAGTGGAAGACAGAAGTGCCTGGCGTGCTCTGGTCCATGGGGTCATGAAGAGTCGGACATGACTAAATGACTCAACAACAACAACAACAACAAAGGCTGAATGTTTAAAAGAAACAGACTGGCAAGGTTTACATGCAAGCGAAGCTCTGGGCTGCGTACATACTGACCTGTTCATAGCACACAAATGGAGGGTGCGCCCCCTCTCCCCCATCCATGCTTGCCCTCAGCGGGCTGCTTCTGGTCTCGATTGAGTCTAGATCTTGCGGAGAGTAAGAGAGTGGGACTAGATGATACAGTGGTACCTTGGCACTCGAACGGCTTGGACCCGGAACAAATCGGCACCCGAACGCCGCAATCCCGGAAGCGAGTGTGAACGTTTTTCAGAAGCCGAATGACTGACACGGCTTCCGGTTGAGTACAGGAAGCTCCTCCAGCCAAACGGAATCGCGTTTCAGGAGTCGAACAGACTCCCGGAACAGATTAAGTTCGAGAATGAAGGTACAGTGTTGTCGGTTCTTGAAAGTCAACACTCTTGATATATCTGGGAGGATGACCCTGTAGTAAAGATATGAAGAGGCCCAGAGAAACAAGGGAGGGAGTTCAGAAAAAATTCCTCTCCACATGGTTTGGAGGATAGCCTCCATCATCATCATTAAAAACGACGAGAAAGGACTCTTGTGCTAGAATCCTGCTTGCTGGTTCCCCACAGGCCACTGTAAGAACAGGATGCTGGACTAAATGGGCCATTGGTCAGATCCAGCAGGTTAGTCTTAAGTTCTGCCGCCACCTACTGTTGGCCTCCCTGCATTTCATCCTATCAGACCCAATGGGCACCATCTGCTGCGGCTGCTGCTATTTACAACGCCACAGCCTTTCCCCTTCCCAGCTCTATGCGAATTCTTCCAAAATTTTCAGCCCTCGTTTGGCCTTGAAACACCAAGGCAAGCTTGCCCTCTCTAAGCAAATTTGCTTGGTTTGGCTGGGGAGCGGTATGTGTGTAACATGTTTATAATAAAACACTTCTCCATCCATCCCCAGCTTATTTAGCAAGTCACTTTGCTAATTGAGAAAAAAAAAAGTTTAATGAATTTTGGGTTCCTCCACCTCCCAAAAAGTAATTACTTTGTGTTACCAATGTACTCATTTGAAAAATTCATTAGATTTCTGTTTTCATGTAAATACCTCTGCCAAATTGCATTAACAAAGCCTAGCCTATTAGGGTTCATGGTTCACATAGTATCTGAAAAGGAATAATTGTATAACTGCTCAGTGAAAACAAAGTAAATGTTCCTCTTGAGCTTCTGCAATTAAAAAATGGGAAATTAGAACTATTCAGGCTCAAAAATGCAAATATGGCAAGTTTCCCACCAGCAGGAAAATAAAATGATAACATGCATCAGGTGATGCCGTTGTTCTTGTATTTTCCTTGAAACGGTGTCCTTTGTGAGCGGCTGGGACTTCTGGAATCGGAGAACTTAAATATGTGTTTCTAGCAAAGCCAGCCTTACTGTTAGCTGACAATGTCATCCAGCTGTTTTGTAGGGTGCGATCCATCCACCTGAATGTTTAGCTGTGTGCAAGGGATATTGTAGAGCTGGTAACGGTTCCCAAAAGGGTAACCAAAATGATTGTGGAGGTCAAGCGACTCCCCTATGAGAAGCTGCAGCGTTTGGGACCTTTTGGTTTAGAGAAAAGTGATACTTTGGGTGATACTTCAACATATCCATATCGCTAAACATCACGATACATTGATATATCATGATGTCTGAAATAAGGATGGAACTATGAGAGCTGGACCATAAAGAAGGATGATCGCCGAAGAATTGATGCTTTTGGAGGAGACTCTGGAGAGTCCCATGGACTGCAAGATCAAACCTCTCCATTCTGAAGGAAATCAGCCCTGAGTGCTCACTGGAAGGACAGATCCTGAAGCTGAGGCTCCAATACTTTGGCCACCTCATGAGAAGAGAAGACTCCCTGGAAAAGACCCTGATGTTGGGAAAGATGGAGGGCACAAGCAGAAGGGGACGACAGAGGATGAGATGGTTGGATAGTGTTCTCGAAGCTACCAGCATGAGTTTGACCAAACTGCGGGAGGCAGTGGAAGACAGGAGTGCCTGGCGTGCTCTGGTCCAGGGGGTCATGAAGAGTCGGACACGACTAAACGACTAAACAACAACATGTAGAGGCGAACAGTAAGGCTGGGGGATATCTGGTTTTCAACCCTGTGCTGTATCACCAGCTAAACATCATGATATACCGATATATCACAATATCTGAAACAAGGATGGTGCTGTGTAGAGACATTGGCTGGCTTCACGGTTTTCCCCGCATTGTGATTTTTGCATAGCATGCAAGCACACACACACCCCAACACCATGATTTGCGATATATTGCCAGGTCGAAAATTACAAAGCTGGTATCACGATATGGACTTTGAACGGGTTTGGGGCAATATATAGATACATCGCCCAGCCCTGCTCAACTCCTGCTTGTAGGTTTTCCAGAGGCACTGGCTTGGCAACTGTGAGAACAGGATTCAGGATGAGATGAGTCACTGGCCTGATCTTGCAGGGCTGGTCTTGCACTCCCACATTCTCACAAAAACACATGCCATGCATGACAAATACATCTGCTCCGATCGCCAGCTGATTGCAGTCTTTGGCTTTCATTTTGCTCTCTGGTCTCCGCAAGCTACAAACCGCAGCTCAATCTGGATTAAGACAGAGGCACTATTTGTGGGTCGCCCCTTAGACCAGATGGGTGGGAGGTCGCCTGCTCTTGATGGGTTACATTCGCTCTCAAGGAGCAGGTCCTGGATTCTTGAGGCTCAGGTGGTCTCAGTGGCGCAGAGTGCCTTCTATCAGCTTTGGCTGGTGGCCCAGCCACGTCCCTGTCTGGACATGGACAGCCTAACTACCTGTACTCTGGTAAACCTCAAGGTTAGATTACTGCAATGAATTATACGTAGGGCTGTCTCTGAAGACGGTTTGGAAACTTCAGCTAGTGCAGAATACAGAGGCCAGGTTGCTCACTGGATCAATATAATAATAATAATAATAAAATTTTATTTATATCCCGCCCTCCCCAGCTGAAGCCAGGCTCAGAGCGGCTAACCACAGTAAAAATAACACAGTTTACATAAAATCACAATCAATTAGTTGAAATACATTCTAAAATTAATTCATTCTAAAATCAATTCAGAGTCAAATTAATGGCAACCATTGGGCTAGAGTTCTATGAGGATTACAGAAGGAGGGGGTCAGACTGTGCCTTGGCCAAAGGCCTGGTGGAACAGCTCTGTCTTGCAGGCCCTGCGGAAAGATGTCAGGTCCCGCAGGGCCCTAGTCTCTTGGGACAGAGCGTTCCACCAGATCGGAGCCACAGCCGAAAAAGCCCTGGCTCTGGTTGAGGCCAGCCTAACCTCCTGTGGCCCGGGATCTCCAAGATGTTTTTGTTTGAAGACCATAAGGTCCTCCGTGGGACATACCAGGAGAGGCGGTCCCGTAGGTACGAGATGGTTACAGGGGTCAGCAAACTTTTTCAGCAGGGGGCCGGTCCACTGTCCCTCAGACCTTGTGGGGGGCCGGAATATATTTTGAAAAAAAGTAATGAACGAATTCCTATGCCCCACAAATAACCCACAGATGCATTTTAAATAAAAGCACACATTCTACTCGTGTAAAAACAAGCTGATTCCCGGACCGTCCATGGGCCGGATTTAGAAGGCAAATGGGCCGGATCCGGCCCCTAGTTTGCCTACCCATGGTTTACAGTGAGTTTTCCTTGTTGCAATCACGTTTTTCAAGGCGCGATGGTTGCACTGGCTATCTTTCTCCACCAGAGGGTGCTTGCACGACATGGGAGAACAGTAGCAATTTTAGCGGAGGATCCTTCTTGAGCAAAAAAAGAAAAAGATTCTTCATCGGGGGTCACTGCTGCCATCTGCTCCCTTTCCATTTAATCCCCAACTGCAACATAAACGCAACTCTTAAGTACTGGACCACTTCCAGGCAGAGATGCTTCTGAACGCTGCGTGATTTCTGATTCAGCTAAAGGTGTTCGCAAGGAACAATAAACCCCGACAAACCCAGCCAGTTGCATTTCATTGCATTTCACTGTTAATTTGTATACCGCCTTTCTATATTACTGTACACAAGGCGGTTTAGAAGCTGAAGAAGCGACAGAATAGACAGCGAAGATCACACACCTAATAACAATGATTCACATGATTAGAATGTGTGCTTTTATTTAAAATGCACCTCTGGGTTATTTGAGGGGCATAGGAATTAGTTCATCCCCCCCAAATATAGTCCGGCCCCCCACAAGGTCTGAGGGACAGTGGACCAGCCCCCGGCTGAAAAAGTTTGCTGACCCCTGTTCTATGGCAATGAAGCGCAAGGACCCAGGGTCTACTGCTCTTTTTAAAAAAAAGCTATTTATTTACTTTTGAATGAAGTCCAGACTTATACTGTGCATAAGTGATTGCGCTTTCTGTAAGCAAGAAAAACAGCGAGCCCAGGTTCCTGTTCTGTCTAGAAACAGGCTCATGAACCACACTGGGCTGAGTTATCACGGGGGTTCCTCTCCTCTCCTTTTGGATATCATACACCATCTGGCTCTCTGGCAAAGCTTAGCAAAGCACCACCTTGAGTGGGGCAAATTGCTGGCGGTGAATCAGCTGCACCTGTTGGGTTTTAACCTGCTCTTGACTGTGAAAGAGCAGCAACAGTTGCAGACCATCCAGAGCAGAGGTCAGCAACCTTTTTCAGCCGTGGGCCAGTCCACCGTCCCTCAGTGGGGGGACGGACCATATGGGTTTTTTTGGGGGGGGATGAACAAATTCCTATGCCGCACAAATAATCCAGAGATGCACTTTAAATAAAAGGACACATTCTACTCATGTAAAAACGTGCTGACTCCCGTACCATCCATGGGCCGGATTGAGACGGTGATTGGGCTGGATCCGGCCCCCGGGACTTACCGTAGTTTGCCTACCCATGCCATAGAAATAAAACAAAGGTTCCAAATGGGTCCCTTCTGACTTCTCAATTCATTTTTTGCAATGTGATATCCAGAAGTCGAATGGCTGGGTGTGGGGCAGGGGGAGAATCTGAGATGTACCGTAAGTTAAGAAGAAAAAGAAAAAGAAAGGTTTGAGATGTGTGTCTCTTTATCTGCCAATATAAGAGCATGCAGGCTTACAGGTTATGCAGAATTGTTCGTCAGTCAGACAAAAGAGGCAAGCTTCAGAGGAGTGGAGTGTTCGACAGTGGAATTTGCTGCCAAGGAGTGTGGTGGAGTCTCCTTCTTTGGAGGTCTTTAAGCAGAGGCTTGACAACCATATGTCAGGAGTGCTCTGATGGTGTTTCCTGCTTGGCAGGGGGTTGGACTCGATGGCCCTTGTGGTCTCTTCCAACTCTATGATTCTATGAGGGCGGCCAGGAGGATAACTGGTCTGGAAACCACGCCTAAGGAAGAATGGTCAGCAAAAACATATTTAAAACACACATCAACTTTCTAAATGTCTTGCATAAACAAAAATGTGTTTAGCAGGTGTCTGAAAAGGTACAGTGAAGTCAATAGACTGATTTCTTTCCATTTTGCCTGATATACACATTTTCAAAGGACCCCCACCCGCAATATAATGCATTTTGGATGTTATTTTCACACGTGTCCATTTTTTCAACACACTTCATCCCATTTTCGTTCGTAAGGCTTAGCTGGGTGACTGCATTGCAAAATAAAGAGAAGCGCAAATTTTGTTTTGGTTCTGGTTTATAGTTTGCTTCCGCAAGTGCGGATCAAGTTCACTTCTCAATGTAAACGGAATTGAATTTCTTGGCCATCCCTACCCACATGAGACCTATCTTTGCAAACTTGTACACAGCATTCATGCTTTTTAGGGGTATGCATAGCAAAAATTAATGAGGGGGGAGGTGCCCAGAGCAACCGAAAAGGAATTTATCCCGGTGCTTTTCAGTGCTGGCAGAGAAAGCTATGCAACATTGCCCTCTAGCGATATTATGCTTGTTAATGCAAACTGCCTTCCATATTCCAGATCTAAGCAGTGCAAGAGGCACAAAACATTAGCTGCTGGAGATGTAACAGGGTCAGGGGGGATAAAAATTAATGATTTAAAATATATATATTTAAAAAATTGATTTTTTATTTAAATCTGTGTTTTTTTTTAAATCTGATTTTTTATTTAAATCTGATTTTTTAAAATTTAAATCTGATTTTTTAAAATTTAAATTGGATTATTAAATTGAAACGCTATTGGAGGGAAAATATTTCTAAAGATAGTTTTCTATTTAAGTTACATTGTAGTCCAAAGGCTACTCATCAGGAAATAAGGATTTGTTTTTAGTTTTTCATGTGTGCTAAAACTCAGTCTAAGGTGTTTTTTTTTAAAAAAAAAGGTTAACCACATCAGTTAACAAACATTGATACATATGCTATAATGTTATTGTTTTAGTTAAATAAATTGTTTAAATTGTTATTAAGGAAATGATTATTTTTCTCCTTCCAATAAAGTACAGCAGAAAAGTTGTCCAAATATAAGCAGTTAACTTACTAAACCTCACAATAATTTCATAATTATCTGTCAATGTATTTCTAATAGTATAACCAAATCAGTAATTTTTGATATAACTGTAAAAACTACTCTGAAAATTTGTTATTCCAAAAATGAAACCTTCATCTGGTTGTAAATATTAAGATTATACCAGCAAGAATGAGTCTTTCTGTAAAAAAATTATGATTTAAATCAAGTCTTGCTGGCTAGTGATTTAAATCAAGTCTTATTGACTAGTGATTTAAATCGTGATTTAAATCATGATTTAAAGCAATTTGGTTTAATCAAATCCACCCTGAATCCACCACTGTTCTTACCAATGTATTGGCAACTCTTTATCATAGGGTAACAGAGACAATTAACGTAACCGTATCGAAAAACCTTAAATTTGCAAATACCCTTTTGTTTTTTTGTTGTTTTTTTAAATTCTTTTTATTAATTTTCATAAGCAAATAGAAAAACAAAACAACCGTACATAAAAAAGAGAAAAAAAGAAAACAAAAACAAGAACAAACAACAGGAAACCTAAACGGACCAAAAAAGAAACACACGAATTGACTTCCCTCCATCTCGGTTTTTGATTATATAAGATTGTAATTCCATTCTGCAGTTTTTATTTTATATCATCTATGCATCGCAAGAATTATGTTAAACCTACTGTGATTTTTAGATTTCTAGAATTTGTTTCCATATATGTTATAAATTTGGTCCAATCGTCAATAAACTTTGTATCTTTTTGCTGTATGATATTCTGCGTCATTTTTGCCAATTCTAAGTATTCAAATAATTTAATTTGCCAATCTTTAATGGTCGGGATATTAGGGGCTTTCCAATTTTGTGCTAGTAGAATCCTAGCAGCTACAGTTGCATATTGAAACATTATGTAGTCTTCTTTTTTAATCTCGTCTCCGATCATACCTAGGAGGAAGGCTTCGGGTTTTTTAACAAAGGTGTATTTAAGTATCTTTTTCAATTCATTGTATATGGCTTCCCAAAAATTTTTTATTTCTTCACACTTCCACCACATATGATAGAAACTGCCTTCTTTGGATTTACACTTCCAACACCTATTATCCCCGGTCTTATACATTTTTTCAAATTTCACGGGGGTGATGTACCAACGGTACATCATCTTTTCCATATTTTCTCTAAGGGTGGTGCAGGCAGTAAATTTCATACCTTTATTCCATAGCCTTGTCCAATTATCGTAATCCAAATTATATCCAAAGTCTATCGCCCATTTTATCATAACTTCCTTGACCTCCTCATCCTTAGTATCCCATTCTAGTAACAGGTTATACATTTTGGATAGAAGTTTGGTTTTACTTTCTATAATCTCTACCTGGAACCTAGATTTTTTCTCATTCATCCCAGTTTTTTTGTCTTCTTTCCATAAGGCATTAATTTGATGGTACTGCAGCCAGCCTGTTAGTTTTTCTTTTAGCTCTTCATAGGGTCTGATTTTCCATCGTTTTTCAGATCTTTCCAGGAGGTCTTCATAGGTCCATCTCTCACCTTCTATATTTGGTTTTTTTATGGTTAAGATATCAATGGGCGATAACCACCAAGGGGTAATTTTTCCCAACAATTTCCTATTTTTTCCCCACACCTCTAACAAGGATCCTCTGATGATATGATTTGAGAAGCCTTTATGCACCTTTTCCTTATTCTGCCAGAGATAGGCGTGCCAACCGAATCTTAAATCGAAGCCTTCTAAATCCAACAGATCTGTGTTTTTTAAGACAATCCATTCTCTGAGCCAACAAAGGCACGAGGCTTCATAATACAATCTCAAATTTGGGTATTTGCAAATACCCTTTTGAATTATGTCCCCAATACATGGAACCTAACAAGGGGACAATAAGAATGAACTCCCTTACTACTGCAAAAAGACAGGTATTTATTTTTTAAATTTGCATTTCTGATACATTTCAACACAAGAAAAAAAAACCCTGAAAGTAATAGGAAATAGAAAATTACATGTTAGATATTCTATTACATTTTTAAAAATACAGTAACTGATGGACTTCCACTTCCTTTCGCGTCTTCTTAGTTTCCCCAATCTTTCTTTGCTCATCCCATTAATTCTAGTTCTTTCTTACGCTGCTGAAAGTATTACCATCCTGCTAGGCTAATTGCCTGCTTATAAATTTTTTTCATATAATCAATAAATAATACCCAGTCTTCCTTATATCTTTTATCATTTTTTTTAAATAAATGTTTATTAAAATTTTCCATCTTAATAAAAAAATCAAAAAAAGAAAAAACGAAAACAAAAAAATTAAAAAACACATAAAGTTTACAAACCATATTTTCAATGACATATTTCCCTGACTTCCCCACACCTCCCCTTCTTATATTCCAATTCAAATTATTAGTTCAACAAGTTCTTATCCCCAATTTTTAACCTTTTTATATTTAGTTCATTTTAAAGAAAAAACCAATTTTAACTTATAAACATCCATATTTGTATATCAGTGCTCATTCTTAAAACCATTTTCTAAAGTCGACCCAAATTCCCTTCCACGAATTCCCCAATTTTCTTACTAATAACAAAACAAAATAAAAAAAACAGATTATAATTATACACCCTTTGGATTCCTTTGGGAATCCAAAGGAATATCTTTTATCATTTTGGTTTCTTTATTTTTTATATAACATTTTATTAATTTCCCAAAAATAACAAACTTATACAATAACAATATATACTCATGTCCAAATATTTTAAAAAATTGATTTCCTCTGAAACTTTCCTTGGTTACATTGTATTTCTTCACATGTCCTCTGTAGTCTGAAAAGTCATTGTTTTTACTTATTATCTTATTCATAATCACATTACAAGTATTTCAAAATCCTGCCAATGTAATTGACCTGTGTACAATGCTTTGTATATATGCAATAAAGTCCTTACGTTCTTCTTTAAATTCGTTGTCGTCTATTCTTCTTAGTTTTAACCTCAATTTAGCCATTTCAGCATATTCCATTAATTTGACTTGCCAATCTTCTTTCGCTGGAACACCTGCTTCTTTCCAGTACTGAGCTAATAATATTCATGCTGCTGTCGTTGCATTTTTAAATAAAACCTTTTTTTTACTCCTGGGATCATCATTTTGGTTTCTTATGTTGGTGGCCACGCCTGATAACTCCACATAATCTAGCAGTTCGAGACACCACTTTTCTTTCGTTATCATTTTTTTGCACCAACAACACCAGCGTGGCAGACAGGTGTTGAAGAACCGGAAAAATATACCGTATTTTTCGCTCTATAAGACACACTTTTCGCCTCCTAAAAGGGAAATGTGTGTGCGTCTTATGGAGCGAATGCAGGCGGGAGGCTCTGTCAGCGCTCCCTTTAAAGAGCCACATGGAGCATGTGTGGGGCTATTCAGGGCTTTTCCCCGAGGAGGGCTGCCCTTCTCCCTCCTCGGGGAAAAGCCCCCAAGAGCCGCACACACACTCCATGCACGCTTTAAAGGGAGCGCAGCTCTTGGGGGAGCCTTATCCCCTGCCCGGGAGAAGCTGCGCGCAGCTATCCCATAAGCCAGGACAGCAAGCGGGATCGCTACTCAGCGATCCCGCTTGCTGTCCTGGCTTCTGGGATTCAGAATATTTTTTTGCTTGTTTTCCTCTTCCAAAAACTAGGTGCGTCTTATGGTCTGGTGTGTCTTATAGAGCAAAAAATATGGTACATGGGGTTCCCTCCAACCAATGTATAGAAGATATGTACAAACTCACAACATCTGAACAAGTCACATATAAAATGTAGACAGCTCTTGCTTGTCAGAAAGTTCTTCCTGATGTTTAGTCGGAATTTCCATTCTTGTAACTTGAAGCCATGGGTTCGAGTCCTGCTCTCCAAAGCAGGAGAAAACAATCTTGCTCCATCTTCCATGTGATCTTGGGCTATCTTCTTCTTTGGCAATCCCTGGTAGCTGAGTAAGATTGTCTTCCATAAACACGGTTTTAACGATGAGTCCGTAAGTGACTGTGGAGGCCAATTCTGGATCCACACGTCCTTCCATGGGGGGACATTAGTTTCCGGGCGGGAGTTGATCACAGTGTGGATTTGCCTTTCTCTTAGCAAGTTTCTCCCGTGCATCCTGAGTTCGAGTGTCTTCAAAGCCCATGACACCTTTGGTAAAGGCTGTTCTCCAGTTGGAGCGCTCGCAGGCCGGTGTTTCCCAGTTGTTGGTGTTTATACTACATTTTTTTTCATTTTTTTAAATTGATTTTCACATTTATCACGTAAGAAATAAACAAGGAAAAAACAAAAAACAAAAACATTACAATCCATAAAAATAAAGAAAAACACATTTAAAAAAGAAAAAAAGATTTTAACTTCCCAATCCTAATTTCATTACACTGATAACTGACTTCCTCGAATCCCCTCTAACTGAATTCAATCTATCACCTGTTTAGCAGTTCTCCAAATTCACAGTTCTAATAATATTAACTTCTTTCATTTACTAACTTCTTCACCTTTATTAATACTCCAGTCCTTAATATTTATTGACAACATAATCTTATTTTACCCCTAAGCCTAATTTTTACTTCCAAGAAATTTCTCTTTATATACTACATTTTTAAAGATTTGCCTTGAGAGAGTCTTTAAACCTCTTTCGTTGACCACGAGCATGACCCTTTCCATTTTTAAGTTGGAAATAGAGTAGTTGCATTGGAAGACAATCATCAGGCATCCGCACCAGATGACCAGTCCAACAAAGTTGAAGAATCATTGCTTCAACACTTTGCTTCTTCCAGTACACTGGCATTGGTTCACCTGTCTTCCCAAGCAATATATAATGTTTTTCAGCCACCTAACTCAGTATCGTCTGCTTTGGCTGTGTCAGGGAACTGCCATCAGTGCCGGAGGGAGAGAGCAAAATCCAGAGGGATTCCAGAGAGCGTCCCGGGATTGGGAGAGGCAGCCCATCTTCTGGGGAAGAGAATCAGCGTAGCACCAGTGGAGAAGGGGGGCAGATGGGGGAAGCGGCAAGGCGGTCCCATGACTCCTTGCCGGGGACCAGCGGGGAGAGTAGGGGTCCTCCGCTGCCTACGCCCTCCTTGCGCGGAAGGCTTTTGCGCAGAGAGAGTAGGAGGAGACTAGACGTCAAAGAGCTTCTTTGCTGGAAGAAGTTTAAGAAACGCCCACTGACGGATTCTGCCAGCGATTGAGACAGCCACGGGTGAGTGGCTGTCCGGACAGAAAAGGTTCACTCAGGCAATACAGCCAGGTGTTTGCACCGGCTTACGCACGAGCAACCCCTAGAACCATCACAGGCTGCCAGCAGCAATTCATAGCTCTCAGGCAGAGGAAACTTATGGGTTTCCCTTGAGGGCGTTTGGCCACTGGGTGAAAAAGATGCTGGATCTAACAGACTCTTCTTCTGTTCCTATGGTGAAACTTGCCTGCCCCTTTTCATCCCAGCCAGGTGAAAGACAGGAGAGGAGTGCATCTTAGGTGAAAGATGGAGATGGCTTTGCTTGCTTGCTTGTTTATTATATTTCTACACCACCCTCAGGGGCAGGGAGGGCTTTTCCACTGGGAAGGTAGCCCATCTAGGAGAAGGAAAACTCTGGTCCTAAACCTCTGCTGCCTTCTGGCTATATGCATTCATGAGAAAGGCTTCGGGAGTAAACCCCGAGGAAAAACCCATACCTGCTGCCTTACAGGACATCTTTGGGAGAAGAAAGGGCACAGGAGTAAACCATACACTCAGCCAATTGGGTTGCCAACAAATATTGCTGCAGACGTTTCTGAGATCATGATCTTTCCAATGAGCGGTTTGTTAATTGTCTTACTTTAAAAGTTGCCAGGATCCTATGCCCTTTTAAAATGTGATTTTTTTCAGGTGGGAGGTTGTTGGGTTGTTGTTTTTATTTTATGTACCGTATTTTTCGCTCCACAAGACACACTTTTTTCTTCCTAAAAAGTAAGGGGAAATGTCTGTGCGTCTTATGGAGCGAATGTGTGGTCCCTGGAGCCAAATTGCCCAGGGGCAAAAAGCATATCATGCTTTTTTTTTTTTTGAAAGAGGGAAGTGGGTGTTGAAACAAAGCTGCTGATGGCAAGCGATCGGGGAGGGAGATAAGGGACGCTAGCAAAAAAGGAGGCTGCCTGGGAGGGGGGAGGTAAAAACAGCAAACTTGCAAGGCGAGGAGACAGGAAGACAAAAATCAATGAGGAGAGAAATTAGAAGAAAAGGAGGAGCAAAAAACTGCTCCAGCTAAGGAAAAGACATGGTTGATGTTGAAGTATCGATCACAGACATCCACCCTGCAGCCGGTTCTGACATCACCGCAAGCTTTGTGACTTCAGGCCGAGAGAACACAGCTTCTGCAGCCTGAAGCAAATGACCCAAGTTCCTTTCAGGGGACATTTTCTCGTGAAACCTGGGCAGGTGTTCCTGCTTGATCTCCATGGCACACCGGCCACTTTGCACATGGCAGGAGAGACGGCGGGATTCATGGAGGCAACTGTCCATTGAGTGGCAAACAGGTGGCCTCAAAGAATGAGAGGGTCTGGGGATCCAAGGGGATGGAGAGGAAAGGCTCCTGCAACCTGGCGCTGCCCAGATGTCCTGCACTACAACTCCCACCAGCCCCTACCAGGGGTTGAGGGGAGTTGCCAGAGGTGGGCCACCATCTGACCTTTAGGACCCCTGACCATTAGGTCTAGTCGTGGCCAACTCTGGGGTTGCGGCACTCATCTTGCTTTACTGGCCAAGGGAGCCGGCGTTTGTCCACAGACAGTTTTTCCGGGTCATGTGACCAGCATGACTAAGCCGCTTCTGGCGAACCAGAGCAGCGCACGGAAACGCCGTTTACCTTCCCGCTGGAGCGGTACCTATTTATCTACTTGCACTTTGAGGTGCTTTCAAACTGCTAGGTTGACAGGAGCAGGGACCAAGAAACGGGAGCTCACCCTGTCGCGGGGATCAAAACGGTGACCTTCTGATTGGCAAGTCCTAGGCTCTGCGGTTTAACCCACAGCGCCACCTTTATATGTTTACGGACCAGGAAAAAACCATGTTTTCATATGTACACTGTAAGCTGCTCAGAGTGGCTGGGGAAACCACTCTGGGGGGAAGCAGGTGGGCAGGGTATGAATAAAACAACAGCAACAACAATCTCTATAACCAGGCTATGGGCTGACTAACATTCTATGGCCTGTGTTTGGGGGGGGGGAGGGGTTATACCGTAGGTTTGATTCTGTCTTATTACGTATTTTGTGTTTTCATTTTGCATTTTTACGTTGTGATGGAGGACAGTACAGTGGTACCTCGGGTGAAGTACTTAATCCATTCCAGAGATCCGTTCTTAACCTGAAACTGTTCTTAACCTGAAGCACCACTTTAGCCAATGGGGCCTCCTACTGCCGCCACGCCGCCGGAGCACGATTTCTGTTCTCATCCTGAAGCAAAGTTCTTAACCTGAAGCACTATTTCTGAGTCTGTAACCTGAAGCGTATGTAACCTGAAGCGTATGTAACCCGAGGTACCACTGTATACAAATGTAGTTAATAATTATAATTGTTCTTACTAGATGCCACCTTGGCTTCCATGGAGATAAAGGGTGATTTAATTAACAGATGGTGATGATCCATCATCTTAATTTGAGGGGGATGTAATGAAGAGCTTTAGTCAAAGTAGTCACCCGAGAAATATAGTTCACGAAAACCGCACACGTGTACTCCCATACTCACATGCATATGTACACGCGTCTCCCCCCCCCTCCTTGTCGTGAGAAACGTGTACAGGGTCGCTTTTCCCTTGTCTGCCTACCGCTAGCCCCGCCCCCAGCCCTCAAGCTCGTTCCCGCCTAGCCCTCAGCCAAAGCACGATCTGCGCCTGCGCAGCTCTCCCACCGTCGCGAGGGCCTATCCGCGAAGGGACAGCTTTTTAAAAGAGAAATAGATATATGTCGGCCTCTCTTTCTTTCGCTGACCATAGAGTCTCCGCGACTTGTTAGGACCATAGAGATAAGAAAAGGAGGACGGGGACCGTTAGCACAAAGCGAGCGCGCGAACGGAAGCGTCGCCCCGCAGGGTGGGAGGGGCCGCGACGGCGCGCGCAGAAGTCGCGCCCCGCCCTCTCGGCGAGGCCCCGCCCCCTTACGCCGTTTCTCCTTCCCTTTTCCCTCGCAGCCCTTTCCTGAGGGGGCCCGGCCGTAAAGCGAGGCGCCGGCGCGAAGTGTCGCGCTCTTCCTTCGTCGGCCCTCGCGCGAGAGCGGCGGCCTGGCCTGACGGGAAACCTGCCCTCGCTTTACGGCCGCTGGATGAGGAGGAGCGGAGGAGGGGAGCGGGAGGCGCCGCGGCTGCTGCTGCTGCTGCTGAGGGGATTTTGGGGTGAGGCGGAGACGGCGCGGCGGTGAAGGGGCGGCCGGGGGGGGCGGCGTGTGGGCGAGGGGAGAGTCTTGGGCGGGGGTCGCCTCTCTTTCTCACGCTTCTCCCCCTTCCCCTTGCCGGTCTCTTCCCGCCTCAGGACATGGCCGAGGTTCCGCCCGGGCCTAGCAGCCTCCTCGCTTCGCCGCCGGGAGACGCCGCCTCGCTCCTCCTGCCCTTTCCGGGAGCCGCCGAGGAAGAGGAGGAGGAGGAGGAGGAAGAAGAAGAAGAAGAGGAAGGCGGAGGAAGAAGGCCTCGCGAGGAAGAAGAAGAGGAGGCCGGGGATGAAGGCGCCCGGGACCGCCGCCGGCCTTGCCCGCCGCACCGGCGCAACCACCAGCTCAACGGGCTCATCCCCGGGCCGGACCTGAGGCACTTGCGCGGCCCACTCAAGGGCAAGGTCCTGAGCGGCGGCGGCGGCGAGAAGCAGCGCCCGCCGGGCAGCAAGAGAGGCGGCGGCAGGAGCAGCCCCAGCCCCGGCTCCGCTGGCAAGACAATGGGACACGGGCAGCAGCAGCAGCAGCAGCAGCAGCAGGAAGAGGGTCCCGAGCTGCCCCCCCAGCAGCAGCCTCCCTCCTCGCTCAGCAACCACCACCATCACCACCACCGGGTCCCCCGCTCCCAAGCAAGGACTGCGCAGCCCCCAGAGCAGCAGAAGCGCCGCCACGACGCTGCTTCTGCCCCCTCGGAAGGGGACAGGAATGGGCTGGCTGGAGCGGGAGGGGTGGAGGAGGAGGAAGAGGAAGGAGGAGGAGGAGGCCACCAGGAGGAGGAGGAGTCCCTGCTGCTCCTGTCCAGGTCCTTGGCCTCCAACTGCAGCTTGCAGAAATGCTCCCCGGGGCCCCCCACCACGGACTCTTCCTGGGGCCCCCAGCAGGTGGAGGAGGAGGAAGGGGACCTGACGATACGATACGTCCGCTATGAGTCCGAGTTGCAGATGCCCGATATCATGAGACTGATCACCAAAGATCTGTCTGAACCCTACTCCATTTACACATATAGGTATTTTATCCACAACTGGCCTCAGCTTTGCTTTTTGGTAAGTTGGGGGAGGGGGCGAGGAAGGAGGCATGGTGAAGGAAGTTGGCGTTGAGGGGTGTAGAGGAAGGGTGGCCGGTGCAGGGTTGGGGCGCAGCAGGTGGGGTGGCGGTGGTCGCAGGGGAAGTTGGTCCACATTTGGCCACTTGGTGGTTGAAATAAATGATACGCAGAACCGGCTTGGTGACCTCTGTGGCTCAGCTGATTTGGCATAGGAATGCGTAAGTCTTCAGTTTATGGAGATTTCTGTGTAACTTCAAATTTGGGGTGTGCGTGTACAAATAAGACCCTCAACTTTTTGTGTGCATTAGTTGTCATTGACATTACTTTCCCATTTGATTTCTTTTTAGCATTCCCTCTCTCAACTTCAGCCCAGTAAAAATGAGAAATAGCCATATTAATGGTATCAATTGACAGCTGGCAGCCTTCATATCTGTAGAGAAGTTTTTAGAAACATTTTAGCCTGGATATTGTCTAGTCCCATCTTCCTTCAGACTGGCATTGATTTAAGCCCACATTACTTCTGAAAAACAATTCAACACCTTTTAAAAGCCTCTAAAATGGATCTTATGTGTCATTACATAGTAATACATTTCCACTTGGAACTGTGGAACTGTGCTGTACTGAAAATCTCTTTTCCATTGTATTCAGTTCTTATTCTCCCTAATGAAATTGGAACACAGCTGTCATCTGTCATACATTGAAAATTGTGTTCCTTCTTAGTCTCTACCAAATGATGCTATTTTTATTATTCATTTGGCTGCCTCGCCTTCTTTGAGATATTATTCTGTGATGGTAGAGTACTGAGGCCTGTAGAGATTTCAGAATGCTGAAAGAGGTGATCACAGAGCTAGAAACATGGTTTCTCCTTTTTTCTGTGGCATGCCAATTTTAAATAGAAAGTTTACTTTTTCGTATCATCAAAAGTCTCATAAAAATGCATGTCTGAAGTATACATTTTAGTTACAGAAACAGCAGCTGGTCCACCCATATAGATGAGGGACTGTGTGTGGAAGCTTTGGGGAATTTTCTATTGAAGGGTAACTGTTGCTTGTGATATGTTCGAGAGAATGGGGAAGCACCTAATCAAGTGCTCCTACTGCATTATATATGTTAAAGAACTTGTCAGTGCTAAAGGGAAATATTAGTGTCCCACCTTATAGCAAAGTAACAATCAGACTGGACTGCAGACTTACATGGTCAGAGCTCAGACTTGTCAGCCCCTCTTATGTTTATTTTTATGGATGCACATGCAGAAGTAGTAAATAATTTCAGGGTCAAAGCTGTGCTGTTACCGGATGATGAGAGTAGAGGTAAACTACAAGGCAAATATTCTATCTCTAAAGACAATTATAAGTGGACATAAAATAGACTTTGCGAACATTGTACAGGTATTTTGTTGAGCCTTTTAATATTATAATCCTTGGAATTTATTTCATGAGAATGTAATAAGATGTCTCCTTATTTTTTACAAGGAAATGCCACCTATGGAATTTTATATCAGTTGATTTTAAAACGTTTATGAACTGCTAGTTAGACAGCTTTTTAAGGGCTTGTGATGTGGAGAAGAGAACACTCATGGGCAAGCATCAATTGGCTAGGTAGGGAACAAAAATGGTTTGCGGGGGAAATCTTAAGGGGTGGTTCTTCATACTGGCAGCATCAGTCCAAATGCTCATCACACTTCTTGTTAGGTCTGTGAATCGCACAGGCATTGTGTATTGCTGCAGCAGATTGGTTATGTGACCTCAGAAGCCACTGGCTGGGCCCCAGTGACAAAACTGAACACCATGTTGTTTTAGTATAATGCTGCCTACATGCTGCATTTGGTAAAGGGACTGAGGGTGTTCACAAGCATCTGCTTTTAAGAAAAGTGATTAAGCATTTCAACTTGAGTCAGCCAATACCTTTGTTCTGGCACTTGTGAGGCTGGTTTCTAAACACTCATTTGCAGGGTTGATGTTCCAGAAAGCTGAACAAGAGCACCCAACAAAACTGAATTTTGGAAGGCCTTCTAGCAAGCAAACATTGCATTTATGGGTTTCAGCGGTTTATCGGTGCTAATAGATCTGTGGACGTTCTAATTATCAAATACAAAATGTTCTTCCTGAAGCTTTATGGCTTCTCTTCTCTGAACATATTAAAACTAATAATGCTGCAAGATGCTTAGTCCTGCCGGATTGATTAGCCACTAACAAAATTAATCTTTCTGTAGTCTGTGCTTGATACTTTCAGCATCCCTGAAGTCAGGTTTGATTTTTATTATTTTTTTTAAGCTGTAGTGTTGGAGTGAAGCACTAAGCTTCCTATAGTAATGGGACTTTCCTTGCTTAAAGTTTTAATGCTGGTGATATGCCATAGTCTCTCCCTTCTTGTGTGTTTAGAAGTCTGGTGAGCTTGGACCCTTGTGAATGTTGAACATGAATGGTAACAGAACATAAAACAAGAAATTTAAAGGTGGCCCCATAAGGGCCAAATTTTTGCTAGGCCAAGTTTCTAAATGGTGCTACTTGATGGTAAACTTCTGGTTTGGTTGCAGTTTGTGTTTTATAGATTATTGTCCAGTGGCCTAGTCTAAACCTAGCATTCAGTAATGCTTGCTCCCTTCTGTCTGTCATAGAAACATATAGGAAACTGCCGTATACTGAATGGGGCTGTTGGTCCGTCTAATTCAGTTTTGTCTACACTGACCAGTAGTGGCTCTAGGGTTTCAGACTGAGGTTTCTCCCACCCAACCTGGAGATGTCATGAATTGAAGCTGTGACTTTCTAGATCCTCTGTCACTGAGCTGCAGCCCTGTCTTCTCAAAGATTCTCTCTTCTTTCCATGATTTGCTTGATTCAGATGCGAACAATGATAAATGCTAACTAGCGCTACCTCAAAACAAACCATGGAAGAAAGGAAGTATATGCACACATTTGAGAGTAGGAAAGGCAGAAAGAGACTGGAAACCTGTCACGTTCCTGATCTCTAAAATATGGTTTGTAGATTGAACTAGTGTGGTGACTGAATGAGACCCATGAATAAAAGCTGGAGAAGTAAATTCCAAGCAGCTTTGGTTAAATTCTGAGCTCCGAGTGAAACACTGTTCATTTAGCTGTGTTGCTGGAACTAGAGACAGAAAGTTATTGTTTCCGGATAATAAAGTGACAACAGGAATTCAGGTATTGCTCATTGGCTTCAAAGATGAAAGACGTTGGCTTACAGCTGCTTATCTCTAGAATTTTTTGTCTTCACTATTGCAAGGCCATCAGTATGTCAGTGAGAAGTGATTTGCGGCTGAAGTTTAAGGCAGGGCTCTTTTTTGTGCCCACTTCTTAAAATACTACCAAAGTTTTCCGCAGGTCTTGTTATCTTCATGTGTGTGACCCTAGCTCCGCTTCAAAGTGGATTCTAACTTGCATACTTTCTCCATGCTTCTAACAATAATTGGCTGGGTGCCCTTTTTAAGACATTAGGAACTAAGTGGGACCTGCTTTTATTCATGACTTGAGTGAAATCTTAAGAGAAAGCTGCTTGAAATGTCATCTTCTGTATGTCATAACATAGCCTCGGCGCTTCTGCTGCTGCTGCACAATGAAATCTACTCTTGCCTGTCTACCTACCAAATCTAAGACTCCATGTAACCTCTAAGGACAGAATGTAAGAGAACAGCTGTGCCAGCATGAGGGCACAAAATGCTTATGTTGTATGCCAGCGTAAGCATTTCTAAGTTCAAGCAGCTGGCTCTGTTCATCCTGCTATGCAAGCGCGGTTCCCTGGCAAGAGGCGAGTAAGCCTATTGTATACTCTGTGTGTGTGTGTGTGTGTGTGTGTGTGTGTGTGTGTGTGCGCGCGCCCTTGAACTCACTACATGAATGCACACTTGTTCCAAGAGGTTTGTTAGGAAGAAAGACCGTGCCCCCATTGATCACAACGGGAGAGTTAAGTACCTGCTTAAATCCCTCCTGTTGAACTTGATCAGAATTCAGGGTGCTTAACTGTAATTGGTTTGTGCTGCTAGCCTATAATGCTGCCTGATTCCAAGTGGTTTGGCCTATAATGCATTATTACCCTTGGTGTCTCTTTAACAAAAGAAGATATGGCATGAACAGTCACGTAATACATTTGAGCTTCTTTGCGCAAAAATTGGTGTTCTCTTAGCATATTCAGTGACACTTCTCAGGATCTGGCTGGTACATATAAAATGTGTGCAAGGTTTCAGCCTAAGGCAAAAATTTAGCATAGGTTGGGGATTTCCCCCTCCCCTATGTTTGAGAACTTGAGAAGGTAGTTGAGCTCCTCTGCAACTCACTGTTGCTGCTTAATGTTTTATATCTTAAAAAACTTATGGGGCCCTTCTATGCCAGATTTTATTAAGAAAACATTTTGATGTGATGGATTGAATTTTAAATCCAGTAACTTTTCCTTCTGAGTCAGAGTGCTTGGGTTGGTCTCTGCATTGTCCTGTTGCACAGGTTTTGTGGGTAGAGACTTGGATCTGAGAGGAGAGAGGTGCAGATTTAGCATGGAATCTCCCCTTAAGGTATTCCTTGGTGTTAAATTTTACACATTCAGTATCTTTTAACACATAGGTTTATGAATCTTTTCAAATGAAATGATTTTGCAGCTTCTTTTCCTCACTCAAGAGTTTATTTACGTGTGCAGGTGTGTCGTAAATGGATTAGGAAGTGTACAGTTAACTTCCATCAGTGCTTAAGTTATCAGTAATTAGTATTTTGTTGAAAGGATAAGAATTCTGAAACAAATTTAGCTATGGCAAGTGATCTACGTATATATCAAAAACCTTTGTGTATATTTTGTGAAAGAGGTGGTTTGGGGAGTGTAGATTTTTCTTTCCCTTCTTCACAGTCCTTATTTGCAATCCTCAAACCAGTTATTCCAGAATAGCTTCTGGAGTTCTCTGACTGCAGCTTTGTTTGTGACTTCCAGTTTAGTTCATGGTTAGAGGACAGTGGCTGTATATCATTGGAGCAGCTTGCTAACTTAAATAATGCTTAGATTGTGTATTTCCTTCTCGGGATTTCAAAATTATTTTCCTCAGGCGAGTAATAGGGGGTCCATTCTTACCCCGAAACATTCGCATCCAGAGGCACTGCTTCTGCGCATGCGCGGGGCGATAGCCTGCTTTTGTGCATGCGCACGCAGTGGAAACCTTTCCATTACTTATGGGTTTACCACGTGCATAACCCGAAGGATACGTATCCAGAGGTGTTCGCAACTAGAGGTAGCACCTGTACTGGTATCTGTGCATTCTTTGAATTGCATGAGGCTTTCCTTTACATAATCTTTTAGGAGTTCTGTGTGGAATAGTAACTAGGCTGAAATTAGTAGTGTGTGTCCTAAATGACAAGCAGAAACAAGCTTGCACAAGGGGACTTTCCTGTCTCTTCTGCATCCACCCAAAAGCTCCTGAGGAGAGGCCAGGCAGGAGGGTGTTCCTAAAAGGCATGGGGGGGACACGCTTTAGAGCAGAGATGCCTTCTGCAGATGAAGCTCGCAGACAGTCCCTCTTCCCAGTTGGGGGCAACTCCCCCAGCAGCTCTCCTTGCCCTGTCTTACACAGTGGAGAGGGTCCCCCACCCCTCAGAGAGAGAGGGACTTCTCAGGATGCTGGGGCTTCGAGGGAACAGGAAAGTGAGTTTTCTTAAATTTGTGCTACTTAGAATCCAAGCCAGTCAATGTAACAATTTGAGAAATCGTCCTCGAAATTTGCCTTACTACAAAATGTGTAGTGTACGCTTTAGTTACTGGGAGATGCATCTGCCTTTATTTGTAAAGCAAATAACTTCCAGAAAGCAATCTTGCTGTAAATGTACCTATAGAATGGTGGATTTTGTGGCACTGCATATTGCCCTCTTAATCTACAAAAATCTTCTTGGGTTGTTGTTTTTTTCAAGGCAATGGTAGGAGACGAGTGTGTAGGTGCCATCGTCTGCAAGTTGGATATGCACAAAAAGATGTTTCGCAGAGGTTATATAGCCATGTTAGCAGTGGATTCCAAATACAGAAGAAAAGGCATAGGTAAGAATAGCATTTGTGTCCTTTTTAAAATAAATAAAAATATATCTAAAAGTTGCTGATAAGTTGCTGCTTTGGGATGAAATCTTGATTACACCCTTCTTGTGTTACAAGTTATTTTTGAACGTTATTGTTTCTAGGAGAGAAAATTTTCAGTTCTCCAGCCCGTCTCTACAGTCTTTGTAGTCCATAATAGACTCCTGATAATAATCCACTTTTGCTTGTTCATTAACAATTCCATATGACTATAGTTCATTTTTAAATAATCAGAATGTACACAAAAGATAGAGAAACTGGGCATGACCTAAAAACATAAGATGCACCAGACATGCACCCGTCTGGGTCCTGTTTAGAGTTCCATTATGGGGAGAAAGAGAGTTGATCTTTTTTTATTTAGAGTAGTTGCACTGTTGTGTTGTGGAATACCTACAGCTGTGTGGTGTATCCCATGTTCATAAAAATAATATTTAAGCCATGTTATGAAAATCATGTCTTAAGGACATACACTTAATCATGCAAATCAGCAAAAGCCCTCCAGTATATGTGTGTCTGTGTTGAGGGAACAGCAAACAAAAATTAAATAAAAAGCTGAAACCGGGCCTCTGAGTTCACCAGCTTGCCCACCACCAGGTGATAACTTCACCTTCTCAGCAAGTTTGCTGTGTTTGTTAAATTGAGCCATCATGAATTCATTGAAGTGTGTCATGGCTGCATTTTGAAGGAAATTGCCAGTGTTGGGCACTACGGGGCCTCGTGGCTGCTACACGATAAAACCCCTAATCTATCTACCTACATTTGCTGTGAACAGATGGCATCCCTCAGGTGGCCAGATGTAGCCTGACAACTACCAGTTGCCAGCCGTTTTATGTATGCCTTAAATGAACCAAAAGCCAGGGGAGAACCTTTCCCCCCCCCCTTAATGCAAATGTAGGCACCATGAATGAATGGTAAATTGGATATGAAACAGAAACTACTCTCCCGCTCTCATTTTAGAAGGAATTTGTTGGGTGTTCCTCCCCAAATACACTTCGGCTTTAGGCTTGGTTACAGAAATTGGTGGTTTCCAATTAATCCCAGCCACCTTTAAACCTCAGCGCCTGGGACTTGCTGATCGTCAGGTCGGCGGTTAGAATCCCCGCAGCGGGGTTCGGTCCCAGCGCCTGCCAACCTAGCAGTTCGAAAGCACCCCCGGGTACAAGTAGATAAATAGGGACCGCTTACTAGCGGGAAGGTAAACGGCGTTTCCGTGGGCTGCGCTGGCTCGCCAGATGCAGCTTGTCACGCTGGCCACGTGACCCGGAAGTGTCTTTGGACAGCACTGGCTCCCGGCCTCTTAAGTGAGATGGGCGCACAACCCCAGAGTCGGACATGACTGGCCCGTACGGGCAGGGGTACCTTTACCTTGTTCAGACCAGGGTTCCACAAGGAGATGGGACTAGCTCCCACACTTGTGCTCTGCCTTGGCCCTCTGAGCTCTGAAGGCTTGCTTTGCGGGAACTGGGAGAAGAAAGCTTGCCTTGGCAGTTGGGAGTAAGTGAATTCACGGGCCATTGCTTCAGATCGCTGGTACAGCACACTGTTGACTGGCAGGGATCTAAAGAGTCCCTTGTGCAAGCACACCAGGGTGCTTTGGTTTTCTCTGTCCGCAGCAGCAACTTATTGGACACAGCTTGGTTCCCTTCTTATTCACTGACATAGAAACTCATTTATTATCTTCCCCCCAGCGTTCATTCTAGTTGCATCCTATTGAAGATTGGCATGACTCTCTTATGTGCAGTGCACACTCTTCGAGGTGGTTGCCTTGCCTTGTAAGACATCTTCAGATGGTAGACTTCCTCAGTTAAAACACGTCTAGACGGAAATCTGAACTACACTAACGGAACAAATACAAAACTTGGGGGAGGGTCGGGTCCAAAGCATGACATTTTGTGAGAAGCAAAACTCTGACAATGCAGGCAATTGAAGGTTGTTGTTTTTTAATGCCAAGGCCTTAGTCGCACAACCCATGATGCCTCACACTTTTAAGCCCCTTATCCTGTACCCCAGAATCTTCCCTGGCCATACAGTTCATTATACCATTGCAGGCTAGGTGGCCCTGGCTGTTATAACACCTTCATTATTTTAAATCTGATTTATTGTTTGGTGGTTGTTTTCCTGGAAGCTGCTTTGTGCTTCTGCTTCAGTAAAAATAAAATAAAAAAGACCTCAATAAGGCCATTGCTTCAGTTTGAATTAGGAGACAGGAAATGCCCAGCCCAATTTGATGCAGAGGGCTAAGAGACCTTTTTATTTTGAATTAGAGAAGGTATTTTATCTTGGTTGTACAGAATAGCCACAGTAATCATTAATTATGTACATTTGCTTTTATGCCATAGCCTGAACTCTAGGAGCTAATTGGTGCTGAAATAATTTGTGCCAGTGGTTTAAATTTGTTGCTTTTAATCTCTATTCCAGGTACAAACTTGGTTAAGAAAGCTATTTATGCCATGGTAGAAGGAGATTGCGATGAGGTGAGTCTTTTCTTCATTTGAAGGAAGTATGTTTTCATTCCTCGCTTTGCTAGAAGGCCATCATTTCAAATGCCATTTGCTATGTAAGCAACTCTTCTGTTAGAGCAGAATATAGAACACATTCAGAAAGATACGTTATTCTGAGAGCTTTCTGTGACTCCAGGAAATGAGTTAGCATCTGTTTGACTGTTTTAAACAGGGCAGTGATGTCTATAAAGATTGTTTTTACAAACATCCGAAAACAGTTGTCTGGGGTAAGAGCACCTTAAAGTGGCATTTCTGGCTTGTGTACTAAAGGTTTAAGGTGTTGTAGACTATGCAAAACTGTGACAGTTTTTACTCTTAAAAAAACCACATGACTAATAAGGCTTTATTACATGAAAACACATCTTGGGTATCAGCAGCTTCAGTATTCTCTGGGGCTAATGCGTTCTCTTCACAATAGTCAGGGCCCAGAAGTAGTTTTCCACCCAAACATCCCCCTTAGCAGCCACCAGGCTTTATTATAAAGTTGGTGCCACCTAGCGAGAAGAACTGATGAAGGGCATCGCTTGCGCATAGCTGATGTGGTGCATTTAAAAACCTGTCAGTGAAATTTACCATGTAAAAGCATGAAATCTCTCTCACACACATAATCTGAAAGCAATTTTTTCCCATCCTTTTGTTTATGAGCAAAGCTTTGGGAATTTTTTGTGGCACACTTTGATTAAAATAATGTTGGGCCTTTGCTGGAGGAACTACATGTGACCCAGAGGGAGACACCCACCCTTAAAAGCACAATACAGGATACCATTCCTTTTGTCCTTTGGTTGACCTGTTTTGCTAATCTTTCTGGTTTGGTGCTGTGCCCCGCAGCCTTCCCTGCCTCCTCCCTTGATCTGCTTGAACTCTCTTAAAACTCATTTGTGTTTTGCTGCCCAAATTTAGTCCACTGAACTAGGACCAAACCAGGTCGATGGGCGAAAAATCTGAAATTATGGCTTGGTTCAGACACCGTACCAAATGGTTTATGCTAACCACTGCTCAGAGCCTTGGTCTGAGCATTCAAATGTCCCAACTATGGTTTAGAGTTTCTTTCCCATTTCCTCCCTCTTTGCTCAGCACTCCTGTCTCAAGATTTAGTGGCTTCCAGACATACAGCAGCAGCTGTAACTTATTCAACTTTGGCATCACACCAAACCATAACTAATACAAACTATAGTTTGCAAACTCACATCGCATCACAGGCCACAGTTTCTAATTCCAACTCGCTGCCAAACTGCAAACCATGGCTTATTAAATCGGATATTGAGCCAAACATCCTCAGTCATCTTAAAACAGTTGCTGCTTTTTAGGCGCTCTGAATAGGAACCTAATAAAATCAACCGATTGGAACTAATGTTGAAATCTTGACTTGGAAGCAGCTTGTTTTTGAAAGGGCAAACTGGTAGAAAGGCTTTCCTGAACAACCACAAAAGAGAACCTTGAAGTACTTAGAATACCAATAAACAAGAATTTCAACATTAACTCACACCTGCTGAACCAACAGAGTAAATAATGGAATGAATGCTGCTGGTTGTGCTGACTACTTGCAATGATAATTTTATTGCCCTGCCTTGAAAACAAAGGTGTTGCATATGACAGCTAGAGATTCATTTGCTTCATAAATGCGCAAAATTCATTTTTTAAAAAAACACTGTGGAAGTTAATAAATATCTCCCCTTACCTGTAAAAGGCCAGGAAAATAATGATAGCTATCAGAGACTGAGGTGTTTATTTCATTTTAACATAACAGTACAAATAAGCCCACTCAGACAAAAAAATAGCAAAAAATTCACTGTGGAAATGACCATTGCTTGAGCCAAAAAAGAAAAAGAAATACAGAGACAATTCTAATTAAAATGAAAACCAATGAGATTGAGAAGGCGATTGGGCCGGATTCGGCCCCCGGGCCTTAGTTTGCCTACCCATGATCTTCAGCTTTAAAATGATAGCCTTGCTACGTATTACTGAGGGGATCAATTTTGTCCTAGTTGTTGCCCCATTTCTCTTTTCTTCTCTGAACCCCCATTGCTTTTCTCGTAGAATTGTAGAGTTGGAAGGGATCCCGATGGCCATCTAGCCAAACCTCCTGCAATGCAGAAATCTCAACTAAATCATATATTATATATGGCCATCCAACCTCTGTTTGAAAATCTCCAATGAAGGAGAGTCCACCACATCTCATGGAAATCTGTTCCACTATTGAACAGCACTTACTGCCAGAAAGTTCTTCCTGATGTTTAGTCAGAATCTCCTCTGTAACCTGAATCCATGGGTTCAGGTCCTGCCATCCAGAACAAGAGAAAACAAGCTTGTTTCCTCTTCCATGTGACAGCCTTTTACATATTTGAAGATGGCTAGCCTGTCTCCTTTTACCCAGGCTAAACATACCCAACTCCCTCCACTGTTCCTCATTAGGCTTGGTTTCCAGACCCTTGATCATCTTAGTTGCTGTCTTCTGCACATATTCCAACTTGGCAACATCCTTAATTGGTCTGCAGCATCCTTTCCCAACCCTGGAGCCCTACATATATTTTGAACTGCATTTCTCTGGAGCTGTTTTGAATTGAACTATTCCTTGAAGAGCTTGAAGTTCCCGAACAATTGGATTATTCGGATTTATAAATTCCAGTTTGCATTTATAGTAGATTTTCTCTCTCCTGATGCAGTAAATTAGAAGGCTGAAACAGGAGCATTCAGTATGAACCCCCTTTCTTTCAGGTCTATTGACCGTAATAAACTGATTATGATGATGCGTCCTCTTACCTTGCCATATATTTAATTCTGGTGCATTTGGATCTGAGCCATTCATGTGTGCACATTTCTCACTACTCAGCAGCTTTAGTCTGAACTAAACAATGTGTGCTGAAAAGTATTGTATTTTGATGTTGCAAGTAATAAAAGTTCTCTCTGCAGTGATTGATCTATTACTGTTTTATGCATGCATATGGTCACTTTACGTAGCAGTTACTGAATAATCCCCCCCCCCAATATATATATATATACCGTATTTTTCGCTCTATAAGACGCACCAGACCACAAGACGCACCTAGTTTTTGGAGGAGGAAAACAAGAAAAAAAATATTCTGAATCTCAGAAGCCAGAACAGCAAGAGGGATCGCTGTGCAGTGAAAGCAGCAATCCCTCTTGCTGTTCTGGCTTCTGGGATAGCTGCGCAGCCTGCATTCGCTCCATAAGACGCACACACATTTCCCCTTACTTTTTAGGAGGAGAAAAAGTGAGTCTTATAGAGCAAAAAATACGATATATATATAAAGTTTCAACATTTAACATATACATTCAAAACACAATTTTGTCTTTTCTCATTTTGGTTGGCTTGCCACTCCTTTTTCCACGGAGGAGTTGTTCTCCCCTTCTGCACCCTATCTTCTCACTATCAAATCATAACCATAATATTATAATCTAATGCAGTTACAAAGTAATTAATACATATTTGTGGGCAATGCGCTGTTGGACTATCACAGTGGTGTGGCAGAGCCCAGGCTTCTGTGGCCTTTTGAATGTCTGAGCACAGCCAGTGTCTTAAAATAGCACTGGTGGAAGTGAATGCTGCCTGTGTAGTTAGAAAAGCAAATACTTCTAGAGATAATGTTAGTGGAGTTTGTTTGGTTTATGGCTCATTCCATCCTTAGAGTTCAGGGTGGACATAGTGTTGTTAATCACAAAATCTGTTGCAGCTTGAAACTTCGGCTCCCTCATTCCTGGCCACCCCAACTCAACGTATATAAATTGGCTTTATGGAGATTTTGGGAGGCAACTGTGATCTGTGGTTTTCCACTCATGACGGTGCTGATAGACGTGAAGCAGCTTCATTTGTGGATATGCTTAACTTGCAATAGGTAGTGATGGCTGGATACATTTGGAGGAAGAGGAGACATTGAATTAGGGTATTGGGGAAATAGGAAAATTCCTAGGTGGGGCAGTGAAGCAGGAGGGCTGTGGACTACCCATGTGGCAGCAGATAGCAAGAAGGGGCAGAGGGGCATACAAGAAGCAGTATGCTGATTAACATCATTATGTGCATGCTTCATAGGCAAGAGTCTGCAAATGCAGCTGTCAGAGGAAACTATAAAACTTTAATCAGCCAAACCACCTGCCCCTGTACAAAGTGGCCTGGAGGACCATCTCTGAATTGCACTAGGCTTCAGAGTCTCCGAAAAAGAGTAAAACGACTCCCAGCTTCAGACTGCCTCTGAAGCTCAGTCTCCACTTCAGGATGCTGAAGGGTTTCAGGGAGGGACAGGAGGTAACCAGGAATAACAGCGTCTCCACCCCCATAGTTCTGCCCGGACGCTGAGGTCCAGTGCCAAGGGCCTTCTGGCGATTCCCTCACTGTGAGGAGCACATCTACAGGGAACCAGGCAGAGGGCCTTCTCGTGGTGGAACGCCCTCCCATCAGATGTCAAAGAGATAAACAACTACCTGACGTTTAGAAAACATCTGAAGGCAGCCCTGTTCAGGGAAGTTTTTAATGTGTGACATTTTGATGTATCTTTGTTGGAAGCCGCCCAGAGTGGCTGGGGAAACCCAGCCAGATGGGCAGGGTACAAATAAATTATTATTATTATTATTACAGCTGCGTCTAAGACCTGGTAAACGTGAGCAGTAGTATAGAACTGGGATGGCCAGTTGACTGTTGGCAGGCTAAATCAGGACTCTAGTGTCTCTTAAGAAACTTCAATCAAGATGTGGTGTAACTTTAGCTTTCTGTTCCTCCTGTAAGAAAAGACAAGTCTCAAGTGTATTGTACTTTTTAAAGTAATGATATGACAAATGTCATAAATAAAAGAAATGTTTGTATTACACAGAGAGAGACTTACCTACTTACATACACAGTGTGTGCTCAGAAAGATAAAACGTGTTGCTGCCTTATGTACTTTCACTGTGAGGGCTACAGCCAATTTCCCTTCTTGAGAGGATCTTTCAGAGGCATATTCAATCATCGTTTTCCGTTACCTTCTATGGTCTTGGGCAGCCCCTCATCTAGGTACCGCCAGCTTAACTATATAATGTCTGACCATCTGAGAGATGGTTAGATTGTTCTGGCACCAGGCTGCCATTAGGAGAACACAGAATATGTCCTTCTGCATTTTAGAGAACCGGTTGTATGGATTCATGTACACACATAATATATTTGTTGCATATCTTGGCTCTATGAAACGCCTTTTTTCAGATCAACAATCCCAGATTTAGCTTGCTATGTTCACATCCCGTCAATGGAAGAACAGGTTATCAGTGAAAATGTATCACCATTTGAAATTGTGGTTGTTGGGTTTTGTTTTGGGCCTTTTTGGTTTTTTTAAAAATAACATTTTTGTCCATCCTTATGCCACAGGAGCTCAAGAGATGAAATGTGCCCCCCCCTTTTTTTCCGTCTTCTTGCAAAACTGTGAGGGAATTGTTAGGCTGAGGATATGACTCAGCCAAGATCCCCTAAAGTGCTTCATGACTGAGTGGAGATATGAACCCACATCTTTCTAGCCACAGTCAATATTCTGAATTGTTGTAGTTGCAAACCTTGGTCCTCCTTTGTAAATGCATTTGTTGTCTTTTCAAAAAAAAACAAAAACAACTGCATGCTGGACAGGCGATTTAAACATGCACATTTGAATCAGCAAATTGATTCCTTGGCCAGTTCTGGGGGTTTCTATAGTGATATTCTACGGGACTACAGATGATTTGAAGCTGAAATACAAGAATCTGACTGCTGTTAAAAATATATATATATCAATCTGATGAACCTCGGAATTTCAGAAAAATGCAGTATCGCTTGAAAATATTGTCATCTTCTTTTGCAGGTTGTCTTGGAGACCGAGATCACCAACAAGTCCGCGTTGAAACTTTATGAAAATCTTGGCTTTGTTCGAGACAAGAGGCTGTTCAGATACTATTTAAATGGAGTTGATGCACTGCGTCTTAAACTGTGGCTGCGTTGATAGGAGGCCATCCTTGCGCCCAGGACTCCTCTCCCCAACCAGCCGGGCAGCGGCGTCCTTTGCATGCAATGCAATTTGTGTGAAATTGCTTTGCAGGTGGACATAATAACTTCCATGCAGCTCTTCTCTGTGAGTGTCTCATCGAACGTCGCACCTAAATCGTTGCACTGTGTGGCATGGCACGTCTTGTTCTGAATTTGCAACAGGTTGTTTCAGACTTCAGATCCTCTTGGTAACCAGGAAGATGTGCCAGTAGGTAGCCAAGATCCCTGTTCATTTGCAAGTCTACTGACTCCTGATATATAAGATGGTGAACATTTTATCCAAGAACCTGTGTAATGTGGAACACAACTCTTTTTTTCCCCCCGGTTCCAGAGAGAGAGAAAGAGATAAGCCAATGTAGATTGTAAAAAGAAAATTAAAAAAAAAATACTATAAGTATACTAACATTTCATACAAAACTCACCATAGGTTTTTTTTTCCTCTGGGGAAAATAAAAACTGCTTCAACTTTAGGCTTTATTTTTCAATATTGAACTTTTCATTCTTAAATATTGGTACCTCAGTGATTAGTGGATGAAAAAATGTATTGTAGGGTGGGGTGTGTGTTACATCGAGTAACGGTGACAATAAAATTGCGTCTGCCAGTGCCTGTATAGATAGTATATTTGTCTCCACCGCTGACTTTTGAGTGCATGCTTTTCTTTTCTTGATTCCCCCCCCCCTTTTTTTTTGGTCTTTGCAAGAACAGATTTTATTTAAACTCTGGATTTGATAATAAATTATTTCCTTTATGATTTGGAAACTTCTCCCAGGTGTGTAAGCTATTTTTTTGAGTGGCTGCTAAAAGGGAGTCTGATGCACTTTTTCCTTTAAAGAGAGCGAGGGATCTTTTTTTATATAAAAAAAACAAAACCACAAAGCAGTAAATTAATGTAGATTGGATCGATTTTTGTTTAATTTAATCAAAATTATCACTAGAATAGCGAAAGAGGCATTATTTTAAAGCAGTTGGAAGAACGTAAATTTGATTTGGATTCACATTGCTTTGCTTCCGTGTTCTTAAAAATGTTTCAGTTTTCAGTTCTTGGTCTTGGAAATAAATTTCAAGTTGCACCGTACCCATCTTTAAGCTGCATTCGCTTTCTCTCCTTTTCTTTTTTCTTTTAAACGAAAGCCAAAACTCTTGCAGTTTTAATTTTCTTCGGATTAATTTGGCAGAGAGGTGTTCGAAGGTTTGGTATAAACCCCGACCCCCTTTTCAGAATGGGCTACACCGGCTTGTTAAAACCAGTATCCTTTTTCAGCAGCGGCACAGTGTGTACTTCTGTCTGTCAGTGCAATATGTAAAGCAAATCATTTCTTTTTGGCAGTTCAGCAATGACAGCGTTGGTATATATATTATATACAATATATATATATATATATAAGCAAAACATTAAAATGACCCTAGATGACTCATGGAAAAACCGTTTCCTTATATCGGAAGGAAAATCTTCAGAATTCAACTTTGCCTTACTATGTTGTTTGTTAAGGATTCAACCTGTCTTAAACAACAACAACAACAGCAGCAGTGGTTTGAGTTAACTGTACATTTGAGAGTACCTGATTTCCAGTCACCCTTTGGAGAAGGGCAACCCATTCTGGACAGCGTAGTAAGTTTAAAGGAAGGCCATCCCTATTTTGCACAGACTGAGCATCTTCCCCACTATGTATAAGTTGTGAATTGTATTTGGGAAAAATAAAGGATTTTAATTTAAAACTGGCACTTCTCTCTGGACACAATTTGTGTGGCTCACCTCTCCTTCCACCGTGGCCCCCCAATCTGAATCAGGCCTTAGTTGTACCTCTTTATCAATTCGAGTGAGTGCCCTGCTAAGCAGGATTCACCATGTTTGCAGCAGCAGATAATGTCCTGTTGAGCATCCACCAGGCATCTGTTTACTACCAGGGTCTAGCTATTGAACAATCGTGCAAGTCCATCTTTGCCGCTAATAAACCCAAGAGTTTGGGCAATGGGGTGCCTAAGTAAATGCTACGAAGACATAATAATGGAAGCATCATTTTGTTACTGCTTCCCACCCCAGTATAAAATTTTGTTTGACACTACAGAACGTAAGCCAGGAGGATTGGAGGTCTGCGTCTAGCCACCGTAAGAGTAATTGACGTGAGTTTTCTAGTATAAAATCATGAGATTTTCTTCAAAGTGCTGGTAACCCTCTTATTTAATTATTGAGGCTTTCGGTGACAAATTAGAAATAATTCTTTTTAAAAACAAAGGATAAATCTTCCTGGACTATATAACTTTTCAACTGTAGGTGTACATTGCATGTTTGAATACACTGGGGTTTTTTTAGGGGGGGAACCCACTGCAATATAAAAATCAGCATGTCATGAAACATTTTAACTTCAATTACTTCTTAATATGCTAGCTCTCTACATACAGGAAGTTTATCATTTTTGTGCTTGCATATTTAACTGTTCCCCCATGGTAACCTCTCGTCTAAAATCCAAAGTGCCATAATCCTGAACGATCTGTCCCTGTGCATTTTAGGAATATTTAATCTGTAGATTGTATTTTTTCTTCCCAGCTGGCTGAAGTCCTCCAGAACTCCACTACAGAGTCCACTTCAAATACAATCTTGAGCATGCTGTGTACATCTTTCCTGTTTTGGAAGAATGCTGCTTGTATTAGTAACTGTAGCAAAACAGTACTGGGACTATGTTTGAGGTACTCATCTATTCCCAATTTCAGAAGGCAAAAGGCGTGTTCTGAAGGGCTGTTGCAGCAGCAAGATGAGGTTTTTTTATATATATATATATAAAAAACAGTTTCAACTAACCAATCAGTTTCTAATGTTTTCTTCAAAAGAGATTTGTCTTCAAGTACAAAAACATTCTTTGCAGTCCTGACAATTGCATTGCATCAAATCACTGTGAGGGGAAAAAACTTGATTCAGATAATGTTAATTAGTTGAAAACTTGTTAATTAGTTGAAAAGCAGATAATGTTAATTAGTTGAAAACTTGTTAATTAGTTGAAAAGCAGATATCAAAACAAAAAATACAGCTGATTTTGCCTTGGTTTTTTCCTGTTGCTGGATGACAGTGCTGCATTTCTGTATTTAATTTGAAGTAGCCACTGGCTGTAAGGGACGTGGGTGGCGCTGTGGGTTAAACCACAGAGCCTAGGGCTTGCCAATAAGAAGGTCGCCGGTTCGAATCCCCGCGACAGGGTGAGCTCCCATTGCTCGGTCCCAGCTCCTGCCAACCTAGCAGTTCGAAAGCACACCAGCGCAAGTAGATAAATAGGTACTGCTCCGGCGGGAAGGTAAACTGCATTTCCATGCGCTGCTCTGGTTCGCCAGAAGCGGCTTAGTCATGCTGGCCACATGACCCGGAAGCTGTATGCCGGCTCCCTCGGCCAATAAAGCGAGATGAGCGCCGCAACCCCAGAGTCGGTCATGACTGGACCTAATGGTCAGGGGTCCCTTTACCTTTACCTTTAGCCCCTGGCTGTAAGGACTATCTGCCATAATATGTAGTGGTTACCTCTCTCATCTGTGGTTTTGCCTACCGTTCTGTATCCCGGTAACCCCAAAAGTGAAATGGTAATCTGCCCCTTTCTGCAGCTGCTTAGCATACCCTCTGAATATCCGAATATCTTGGACTACAGCCCCAAGAAGCAACAGACTGATGGAGGGCTATAGTCCCAAGTCTCATGGAGGGCACCAGGTTGGCCAAGGCTAGATTTAGTATGTTGAATTTTCAGTGCACACTGCCTTTTGCCATTAAAGCAGAGTGACTTGCTTCCAAGTTCCCCAAAATGCTGAGTCCATGAGCTCTAGAATAAAAAAAATGGTTTATTTTTCCAGATCGCACTGTTCGTTGTTAAAGATCCATACTTTCCCTGCTTGTTAGGTTCTCAAAGTCATCTGGTTGGTCAACGTTGGAAACAGGATGTTGGTCTTGACCAGGGATTCCCAAACTTGGGTCTCCAGCTGTTTTTGGACTACAGTTCCTGACCACTGGTCCTGCTAGGTACCTAATGCATTGAAATTAATGGGGTGGAATAATGTAATGACAATGTAATTTACATAATTAGGTCAATTACGTAATATGGCTACAGCAGCCAGTGAAATGAATAATACAGTTTTTGGCTGAAGTCGGACTGCAGAGGAATGGAAGCAGCGCTGCTTGTGAGAAGTGGAGAGCAGAACAGAAAACTGTGTGTCATCCTGCATCCCTACTGACTCGTGTAAGAAACTCTTAAGAAGCACATCTGGTTTCCATGCATCCCACTTGGTCTTTAGAACAGGACCTCTGGGGAATCAAGATCTTCTAGAGAAAACTGAGCCAGAGGTGACATGATCAAAGCCCATCAAGTTATATATGGCGTGGAGTAAGTGGATAGAAAAACCCACATAATATCCCGCTTCCCAAAAATTGGCTTGAGGGGATCAGGAGAACCCCTGGAACAGCACATGGGGAGGGATAGAGCAGGGGATTGCTGCATGTGGCCAGCTGGAATGTTAGTACAGACAGGATAATGCAGCGCTGAATTGTCATAGCGCTATGTTGAATTGGGCATCAAATGAAACTGAAGGTTGGAAGATACGGGACAGAAAATAAAGAACTTCACGTGCCACATTTTAAACAATGGAATTCATTTCCTCAGGAGGCAGTGATGGCAACCAGCTTGGATAGCTTTGAACAAGGACTGGACGAATTCATGGAGGGGAAGACTGTCAATGGCCACTAGCCACAATTACTATGGTCTGCCTCCACAGTCAGAGGCAGTGATGTTTCTGAATACAGTGGTAAAAAAGGTAAAGGTAAAGGGACCCCTGACCATTAGGTCCAGTCGTGACCGACTCTGGGGTTGCCGCGCTCATCTTGCTTTATTGGCCGAGGGAGCCGGCGTACAGCTTCCGGGTCATGTGGCCAGCATGACTAAGCCGCTTCTGGCGAACCAGAGCAGCGCATGGAAACGTCGTTTACCTTCCCGCTGGAGCGGTACCTATTTATCTACTTGCACTTTGACGACTGCTAGGTTGGCAGGAGCAGGGACTGAGCAACGGGAGCTCACCCCGTCGTGGGGATTCGAACCGCCGACCTTCTGATCAGCAAGTCCTAGGCTCTGTGGTTTAACCCACAGCGCCACCCGCGTCCCCTGTACAGTGGTACCTCTGGTTAAGTACTTAATTTGTTCCGGAGGTCCGTTCTTAACCTGAAACTGTTCTTAACCTGAAGCACCACTTTAGCTAATGGGGCCTCCTGCTGCTGCCGCGCCGCCAGAGCCCGATTTCTGTTCTTATCCTGAAGCAAAGTTCTTAACCTGAAGCACTATTTCTTGGTTAGCGCAGTGTGTAACCTGAAGCCTATGTAACCCGAGGTACCACTGTACCAGTAGCTAGAAACCACAGGAGAGGAGAGGGCTGTTGTGCCCTGCTTGTGGTCTTTCCATGGAGACATCTCATTGACCATGGTTGAGGGCAGGATGCTGGACTGAGATGGGCCATGGACCCGATCCAGCAGGCTCTTCTCACATTCCTATGAGAATTCTGCCAATGGCAACTTCAGGAAGAAGGAGAATTGCTGATGAAAGATAAATGGCAAGGATCGGATTAGACACACCCACACACACACACCCAGGCCATCAACCAAATCACTGCAGTTGGTCTTAACAGAGGAAGGCAATATGAGGGTAGCTTGCAGTTTCAGCGTGGTGAGTTATCTTCATCTAAAGCATTTAGCCTGACGTTTCTTATCTGAAAAGAGAGCTGGTTCTTGGCTTTCTTCACCTGGCGTTGGGTTACTTAAGCTGCTTGTGAGGAAAGGAAACATTCCTTCAAGGTTAAATGTCAGGTACTTACTTATTGATTCACTGAAATGAAGCCGGACCTCTCTCTCTCCTTTTCAAAGCACATGCCAGTTCCCTTCCCAGCCCTTATACAGAAATAAATACTGTTTTTCACTTTTGGACAGTTGCTTATTCCTTTGTTTGAAAAGCCCATTAATTTCCTTTATTTGAGCCAGGTCAAAACATACAGAGGCATCCCACTTCAGCCTCACCTAGGAGTACCAGAACCCTAACCTGGGGAGTGAAGGGAACAGTACAGGAAATCATGAAAACATCAAGGTGGCTGGAGGTATCTGCAAATATTCCAGAGTTATATGTGCAGTGGGGCTTCCCCTAGCTTTTCTCCCCCGCCACCCCTGCACTGAAAATTGGCTCGGGTGCTCAGGAGAACCCCCAGAACAGCACACAGGGGGACCTGAGTGGGGAATCATACAGTGATTAATACCATGTGGCAAGCACAGACAGGATGTACGTCACAGCACAAAGCTGAATTACACCAGTGCTTCCCAAACCTTTGAAGGTCACTGCTCCCCTGGTTCCATAAACTCACCCCCAGTGCCCCCTAATCTACCCTATAAAAAGCATGGTCCAGAACAGCAGTTTGCACAACCCACTAAGGAAGATAATAGTGACACGCAGCGTAAATTAATGATGCAGAGTTTTAAAGAATAAAAGCTTTACTGAGTTAAAATAAACTTCTTCATAAACAACATGATTCAAACCAGTTTCCACACAGTGCCAAAGTCTTACCACGTTTTATTTTATTTTTTTAAAAGATATTTATTGAGATTTTACAAAAACGTAAGTTTACAAAATAGAAAAAAGTCACATAGAAAGAAAAAGATACAAAAAAGAAGACAGAAAAATACATAAAAGAGAAAAAAGAGGAATAAAAATACAAAAAACAAATAGATAAAAAAGAATTAAAAAACAAATCCGTTTTTAGTAACTTTAAACTCATTAGCTTGTTTCCTTGGCCTCCTCACACCTCCCCTTTTTGTATTCCCATTTAAATAATCAAATCAGCAAATCCTTACCCTCTTTCATTTATCTTACCTCTATATCTTAACATATTATAACTCTATATTTTCATCCATTTAACAATTCATTTTTGCATATTCTTATTAACTTTGTTGCTAATGCCACTTAATTTCAGTCCAACATCATTTTAACATTCATTAATTTTACAGTGTTTCTGAAGGTAGTCTTTAAATTTCTTCCAGTCTTCTTCCACCAACTCTTCTCCCAGGTCTCGGATTCTGCCAGTCATTTCCGCCAATTCCATATAATCCATCACCTTCATCTGCCACTCTTCCAGGGTGGGTAACTCTTGTGTCTTCCAATACTTTGCAATAAGTATTCTTGCTGCTGTTGTTGCATACATGAAGAAAGTTCTATCCTTCTTTGGCACAAAGTCTTACCACGTTTTAGAAC
The DNA here is from genome assembly GCF_964270895.1 of Podarcis filfolensis. Lineage (NCBI taxonomy): Eukaryota > Metazoa > Chordata > Lepidosauria > Squamata > Lacertidae > Podarcis > Podarcis filfolensis. Next base: position 130,105,401 of record NC_139604.1, read on the forward strand.
CAGTTCAAGCTTGAGAGCCCAAGTCAGGTAGTTCTTACCATTCAGACGTTCCATCTGGGCAGTGCTGCCAAGATTAATAAACGCTGCAGGTTGCTGAACTGACATGGCTTCTGCTCCTTGCTGCACCGGTACATGGCCTCACCACTGGACCTTCAGTCCCTTCAAGGTCCTCACCAACAACACCCTGATTTTCCAGCTTTAGCAATTCGCCATCCATAAAACGCTGGACCCGCAACCTGACTAACTTTAGTAAGCCCAAATGATTGTGCAGTCCCAGCACTTCCCAGCCTGCTTTGCTGCTTCTGCTCTCATGTCTCTTTGTCACATGACAAATAGCACCATGAAATTCAAAACAGTAACAATTAATTGCACATTTATTCAAAACACACATAAAATGATTTCGTTTCATTCAACCAAAGTGCTTGACCAGTGGTGCCAGCTTTTCAAAGACTGATAGTGATTTACACTGCTTTTTTTCAGCTTGGAATGGGCCGGAGAGCAGTTCTTGCACCTCTCGGGTGGGTACCATTATGAGCCGGCGCTCCCCCAGCCCACTCTTGCCTTTACATGCTTCAGAGAAGCCCAACATAAACATTTCAAGTCAAAATGGAAGCTGGCCAGTGTGTGCGAGTCTACACCTTTTTTCTTTTTAGATCTGTGACTCTACCTGGCTCCTAGCCGCTCCTAGCCAAAATTGGTCAAGCTACAGGGTGGGACCAATTCATATTTCCTTTTCTTCAATCCCTCTCCAGTGTAGTGGCGGCAGGATTTAAGCTTTCCAGCCAGGGCTCTACCTTTGCACGAGGACCCTTCCGAGCTGCCCTAGACATCCACCTGAATCAAAGAAAATGAAGGCAAGGGCTCGTTTATTTGAGCTGCACCAGAACCAGGAGTGACTCCCAAACCAGCTAGCTTGACAGCTTGCTGCAGCTTTTAGCAGCTCTGCTAAAATGGTAACTCTCCACTCAACAGGTAATTATCTCAGGTAGCTGGGATGGCAAAAGTCTCCACCAGAAATCGTGGAGAGTCGCTGCGACAACAGACTATACTCGGCTGAGCTTGAATAAAGGCTGTTAAATGTGCTTATCTCAGCAGAGCACTGCAGCAAAACCTGCGGTTCCCATGCCACTTAGTTTAGTTATTGACCAAGCCATGCCAACAGCTGAACCAGGGTTTTATAATTTTATTTTATTATTAAATTTGTATCTTGCCCGTCTGCCCAAAGGAGCCCAAGGTGACAAACATAGCAAATGTTGAAACAATTCAGTTTAAAATAAAACACATGTTTAAAACATTTAGAAACCATTTTAAACCGTTGAGAACATATAACAACATTGAAAAGCAATCACGTTTCCCTCGCAGCTCCTAATTTCAAGGTCTCTTGGCCCTCAAAGTCCTGGGTAAACAGGGGTGCCTTTAAATTTCTCCTGAAAGTCGGGAAGGGAGGGAAAGAGACTCAGTTGACCAGGGAAGGCATTCCACAAAGAGACCACCACAAAGAAGGCCCTGTCATTGGGTCAGTGCCAACCAGGAAGCATCAAGAACAGAGCCTCCCCTGGTGATATAGTCACTCCTGCAGGTCCTTTGGTCTCGGGCCACTGAGGGCTTTGTAATAATACTTAGCATTGGTATAACACTTCCAAGTATGTCCAATGCTTCACACACCTACCCTGTAAGGTAAGCTGTTGAACCCGCCCCCCCCCCATTTTGCAGAGCAAAAAAGAAGCTTGCAAGTCCATGGCAGAAGTGAGATGGGAGGGTGTCGGTCTCTTAGCCGCCATGACATCTCCCTTGTTGGCTTGAAGGCTCGCTCCGTCTTCCTCGCCAACCTGACCTTCCTTCTGGGGACTCTCTGGCTCAGAACTCTCTATCAAAAAACTCGTCGAACAGAGCGATCCTCTCCGTCTTAGTCCTCACTAAGGCTGGTCTCCGGCGAGGTTTCCCCAAGTCGCCTTCCCAGTTCTCGGAGTCCGTGCTTGATGCATCCCAGAAAGATTCCCTTCTCGCCTGCTGCTTTAGCAACCATGTCTCCACTTTACCCCTCTGTCCTTGGGGTTCAGAAGGTCCAAGATCTTTTGGAAATTCTCCACTCCACCGATCGCCTAATAAAAAGAAACAGCATTGGGTATCTGGTCGCCACAGGAAGCTTCATAACAACACTGTCTCAGATATGCAGATGACACAACCTTGATGGCAGAAAGTGAGGAGGAATGAAAGAACCTTTTATTGAGGGTGAAAGAGGAGAGCGCAAAATATGGTCTGAAGCTCAACATCAAAAAAACGAAGATCATGGCCACTGGTCCCATCACCTCCTGGCAAATAGAAGGGGAAGAAATGGAGGCAGTGAGAGATTTTACTTTCTTGGGCTCCATGATCACTGCAGATGGTGACAGCAGTCACGAAATTAAAAGACGCCTGTTCCTTGGGAGAAAGGCGATGGCAAACCTAGACAGCATGTTAAAAAGCAAAGACATCACCTTGCCAACAAAGGTCCGTATAGTTAAAGCCATGGTTTTCCCAGTAGTGATGTATGAAAGTGAGAGCTGGATCATCAAGAAGGCTGATCGCTGAAGAATTGATGCTTTTGAATTATGGTGCTGGAGGAGATTCTGGAGAGTCCCATGGACTGCAAGAAGATCAAATGTATCCATTCTGAAGGAAATCAGCCCTGAGTGCTCACTGGAAGGACAGATCCTGAAGCTGAGGTTCCAATACTTTGGCCACCTCATGAGAAGAGAAGACTCCCTGGAAAAGACCCTGATGTTGGGAAAGATGAAGGGCACAAGGAGAAGGAGACGACAGAGGATGAGATGGATGGATAGTGTTCTTGAAGCTACCAGCATGAGTTTGACCAAACTGCGGGAGGCAGTGGAAGACAGGAGTGCCTGGCGTGCTCTGGTCCATGGGGTCACGAAGAGTCGGACACAACTAAACAACTAAACAACAACAGCAACAACAATGGGTTTGGCTACCTTGGAGTGGCCCATCAATTTCAGTAGTTTTGCCTAGAGGAAGAGTGGGGAATCCCAAGATTGGGGGCTCAATGTGGCCCTCCAGGGCTCTCTACCAGGCCCTTGGAAGTGCCCCCAGGCCCCACTAGTGCTGTTTTGTACCTGAAATGTGTTTGCTTGCTTGGAATGTGTCCTGGAACTCTGAGAATGCCTCTTCCTTGCCTCGGTTGAAGCAGGACCAGGGATGTTTGGATGTGTGGGCAGAAACTAGCCTTCAGTACAAATTTGCATCCATTGATCCGCCCCCTTTCGCCTCTGGCCCCACATGACCCTGGGAAGGATGCCCAGAAACAAATGTGGTCCTCGGGTGTCAGGAATGAGCCAGCGCCAAGCAAAAGTATGCAGCTAACTGCAGAAAATAGCCAGGATCAGAGAGGTTGCTTTGATGTTAGTCAGACAGAGGAAAGCTGCATACTCTGGCTCCTCCTGACCTTGACATACAAGCTGATAAGACAGTAACGGAGAACAGGCTAGAACACAGTCAAAGCTCGCCAGAAGCACAAACAGGCAGGAAAGAGTTATGAGACAGCCTCTCAGAGAATGGGGAAGAGGCGGGAGCTGAGGTCCGAGGTCTCGGTGAATGGGAGGGTTGCAAGATAGGAAGTAAAACACAAGACATAAGAAGCGAAAGTTCAGTTGCTTCTGGCCATGTGGGAGGCATTCTTAAGAAGGGTCATCTTGACTGATGATGGCGGCAGCCGTGTTAAGTCGTCCGGAGCTATCTGTTTGATTTGACAATAAATCATCCTTTTTAATTAACTACGCTTACTGTGTTATCAAGCCGAGGACTGGACCTCTGACATCGGAGTGGAAAATACTTTCCCACCTTCTGCCTTGTTGCCCGATGGCAATCAGGAAAGTCACAAAATGGCACTTGGTGACTTGTGGACATTTGACCTGAATGCCGATATATCTTGCAGCTCTGGGACTTGCTGTCTGATCAGCATATGTAAATGCAATTACCGGACGAAACGTCCTTACATGTCCAGAGCTGGCACTTCTCAGTCTTTTTGTGGGAGGTGATGCTAACTTAACAGTTCAAATCTCTTAAGGAGTTCTCTTTGACTAGCGGCCAGGCTCATAGTAACAAGCTATTGGAAGGATCTGGAGTATGCTTCTTTGACCAATTGTTGCACTAAACTACAGTGGACGCTCGGGTTGCGAACGTGATCCGTGCGGGAAGTGGTGTCTTAATTATATGGCAGTTGCAGCAGTGTGAACCACAGCAGGTTGCTTAAACCGGAAAACCTGCTCAGCTCCCCAGTATCACTTACCATGGTCTCCGTCAAATGTCTGGTCACGCTCAAGGGCAAGAAGCTCCTCATCTTCGGAGCTATTATTTCCCGGCACACACCCAAGAGTTTCGCTGATGCTGAGGTCCCTCGCTTTTGGCTTGTTAAGTCTTGCCTCCTGCTGCAAGCATCTTTTCAGTTCTGCCTGGGTTTATAAATAGCTAGTTATATGCACAGAAGGGCCTTAAACAGATCTAGCAGTCTTTTGCTCTCCCCAGGGGAACCTGGGAGCTGTAGTGCAGCTGCCAGAGGCTTGTGATCAGAATCCTCCCCAAACCACAGTTCCCATGATCCTTTGAGGGTGCCACGCCAATTCAGTAGGAATAAATTTGACCTTAGCTTTTGCATCAAAGAGATACTCCAAAGAATGCAGCAGGTCGCTTGCTATAACTAAAGGGTGGTGCAGTGTTTGAACTGCAAGCATTATTGCAGTTTTGAAAAAAAATAGACTTCCTTCTTCAGAAATAATAAGAATAGGAATAATTATTATTTTGATTTTATTCCCTTCACCCTAAGGTCTCGGGGCAAGTCACAAGGAACACAAGTCACACTTAAAAACAGATTGCAATGCTGTTTTAACCCACATGTGCATTTAATTGGTAGATTATTTGACTTTGGGTGGAATTCAAAGTAGTGCTTCATTGGCACAAAGATTTCTGCTTGCCTGGTGAAACGATCACACCTCTCCTTCCCCCTGTGTGCTATTCTGGGTGTTATCTCAACTTCCTGGAGCCAATGGGGGGGGGGTGCAGTGCGGGGAGGAGAGAGGAGACAGCTCTATTACACTCGCACACATTGTTGCATTGGCTGCCGCTAGCACAACTATGTAGCTGGATCTGGCCCTAAGGATGCAGTCCTACGGAGGTTACCTGGGAGTAAATCCCACCAAACCCACTTCTGATTTGGACCTGGATAAAAGGTAAAGGTAAAGGGACCCCTGACCGTTAGGTCCAATCGTGGCCGACTCTGGGGTTGCGGCGCTCATCTCGCTTTATTGGCTGAGGGAGCCGGCGTACAGCTTCCGGGTCAGGTGGCCAGCATGACTAAGCCACTTCTGGCGAACCAGAGCAGCGCACGGAAACGCTGTTTACCTTCCCTCCGGAGCGGTACCTATTTATCTACTTTGGAACTTCTAGGTTGGCAGAAGCAGGGACCGAGCAATGGGAGCTCACCCCGTCGCGGGGATTCGAACCCCTGACCTTCTGATCAGCAAGTCCTAGGCTCTGTGGTTTAACCCACAGCGCCACCCATGTCCCTCCTATGGAGGTTACCTGGGAGTAAATCCCACCAAACTCACTTCTGATTTGGACCTGTATACAGTCGCGCTATAAAAAAAAACCCCTTAAATCGGTCAAATAAAACAAATCGATTAAAATCTGTTTAATTGGATTGACTTCTCTACAATTAATGGAACTGATAAACAACTGAATGTCATAAGCCTATGGTTATGGCAGTGAATCCATTCAGAATGATACCATCTCTTATCATAGTCCCTCCTGCAGTGGTGTTCTCTAATGCACAAAACGGAAGTTCCATCGTTTTACTTAATTATCCACGTTTCCCTCTTGAATCCACCAAGGGCATCCCATGGCCATTACCTCTTTCCTTTGTTCCAGCATCTTCATCTTCAGTAGATACTGCCGTCTTCCAGCGGGGTGCAGAACAGTCTTCCCTCCTTTATCTTGCTCCTTCCAAGGGAAAAGGAGGGGGAGGAGACCCATATTTCGCAAAACAAACTCATGATTCCATCACGATCCTATCCATCACTCGTTGGGCAAGGTGAACAAGGGTACTTGTAGCTGACGCAAAAATCACGCTTGGCTGGTGTTATATTCTTATGCTCTCTAAAATCAAAGATTCTTAGGCGGTGATATAAGGATGATGGATCACTCTGTTTCTGGTCTGTTGCAGGTTTGCATGCGTACATTCATAAATCTGATCCATCCGGTTTCTGCATTAATCTGTGGGTTTTTATCTTTCTTTCTTTTTTTAAAAAAAGAGCCCACAAGAAAATTCTTATTTAAATTCATACTTACATGTGTATTTACTTAAATACATGCATATAATCTCCAAATACATTCATTCCTAAATGTGTTTTATCCTAAAATGCACACTTTTTAAATGTATTTGGGGGTGAGAAACGTATTGCAAAATTCAGAAAAATGTAAAAACCAAAGGATCGTTATGTTCCAATCTGTGACTTAGGGCCCGGAGGTACAAACGAGACCAATTTGCTTTAAAATGCAAAAAAAAAAACTCCATTCATCCCTAGTGTGAGTATAAACAGAGTTCTTCCTGGGAATGGGCAAGCAATGGGCATAGGAATTGGTTTGCTGAAGCAAAACCTGGTCCAACTAGTGAGTATTTGCAACCATGGGACATAGAAGCAGATTCCCATGCTAAAGTTCTACATATTATATCTCTGGAGGAAGTATGTGTTGAGGATTATTAAACTGAAAAAGATTGAAGCATTAGCCTAAATTAGAATAGTTTAATCCCCTCCTCAAGAAGAGGGCATGGAAATTAAACAGCCCTATTGGATGGGCAGACCATCCTCTGTCTCAGGGTTTCCCAAACTTGAGTCTCCAGCTGTTTTTGGACTACAATCCCCATCATCCCTGACCACTGGTCCTGCTAGCTAGGGATGATGGAGCTGTAGTCCAAAAACAGCTGGAGACCCAAGTTTGGGAAACCCTGGTCTATCTGGAAAAGGGAACATATAGCCTTCCAGGTGTTGCTGGACTCCCAGCACCCCTGGCCAGCATGGCCAATGGTCAGGGATGCTGGGAGTTCTTGCCCAAGCAGAGCAGTGCATGTGTTTGATACGATACTTCCATGGCCAGAATGTTAACCGCACCTTCTTAAAAACTGCTAACTGCAGCATGCAGTTGTACACTAAGATTACCCTGTACTTACAGCATAAACATTTCCCTCCATCCTTCCTTCCTTCCTTCACGAACTTCTACCAACCTTTGCTCTGTATGTTGCTCCTCCACATGGCAGGCTTAAGAATTTGTCTGCAGGGATGTCCTTTGCGAGAATGAAAGGCTCCAACTTCTGCAAAGCCAAGAAGAGAGAGTTGGACTGTTCAAAACTGTTTTGCTTTGAGATATTTGAGGGTTTTTGTTTAGTTTTGTTTGCAACCAATCAGTATATAAATGAAATAGCTGCTGCTGAGGCCACATAACACTAGTCTTGAAAGAAGAAGAAGAATTTGGATTTGATATCCCGCTTTATCACTACCCGAAGGAGTCTCAAAGCGGCTAACAATCTCCTTTTCCTTCCTCCCCCACAACAAACACTCTGTGAGGTGAGTGGGGCTGAGAGACTTCAGAGAAGTGTGACTAGCCCAAGGTCTCCCAGCAGCTGCATGTGGTGGAGCGGGGAATCGAACCCGATTCACCAGATTACAAGACTACCACTCTTAACCACTACACCACACTGGCTCCCTTACTAGGAGCCATGCTAATCTTCTCTGTATCGTTCCAATTTTAGTATATGTACTGCTGAAGCATTGGCTCCCAGTACGTTTCCGAGCACAATTCAAAGTGTTGGTGCTGACCTTGAAAGCCCTAAATGGCCTTGGCCCAGTATACCTGAAGGAGCGTCTCCACCCCCATTGTCCTGCCCTGACACTGAGGTCCAGCGCCGAGGGCCTTCTGGCAGTTCCCTCCCTGCGAGAAGTGAGGTTACAGGGAACCAGGCAGAGGGCCTTCTCAGTGGTGGCACCCGCCCTGTGGAACGCCCTCCCATCGGATGTGAAGGAAATAAACAACTATCTGACGTTTAGAAGACATATGAAGGCAGCCCTGTTTAGGGAAGTTTTTAATGACTGGTGTTTTCATGTATTTCATGTATTTTTAATCTCTTGTTGGAAGCCACCCAGAGTGGCTGGGGAAACCCGGCCAGATGGGTGGGGTATGTATGTATGTATGTATGTATGTATAATAAACAGGACAACTAGAACTCCCTTCTTAATCAGTGTTGTTTTGTGTGTTGGTTCTGTATGTTGAAGGGAAGCAGGACCCTGTCAGCTGTCACTGTCTCCCAAATGTGGCAAATTCTGCTCTCAGGTTGTTTCAACCAGATGTCTCTTCAGAAAAGCATCTATGCCATCCGCCCAGCACTGAAATGGCTGTGAGGCGGCCAGGGACCCAGAATGGAGGGTGGTGAGAGGTGGCGAGACCTTGGGCGCCCGCCAGAGCAGGTATCTTTCAGGAGAGGAGTGGTTTTCAATATTTGTATACAGTGTTGAAAGGAAACAGCTAATCAGTGGGATCGGAAGAGAGATAAGGGATGCTAGCGGAGGCTGCCTGGGAGGAGGGAGGTAAAAGCCCATGGATCCTCAGGATTTTTACACTGGGTCACCCCAAAGCCATCCCAAATTCACCATCAGATGACATAGCATGTCCACAGCTACAGCCTGCACCCAAAAAATCACCCACCCACTGTTGTGTGGAGCCGCAATGGCGCAAAAATGTGGTTACAAAGCACAGATCCACATGGATTCTCAGGATTTTTGCATTTGTTGTTGTTGTTTAGTCGTTTAGTCATGTCCGACTCTTCGTGACCCCCTGGACCAGAGCATGCCAGGCACTCCTGTCTTCCACTGCCTCCCCCAGTTTGGGCAAACTCATGCTGGTAGCTTCGAGAACACTGTCCCACCATCTCGTCCTCTGTCGTCCCCTTCTCCCTGTGCCCTCCATCTTTCCCAACATCAGGGTCTTTTCCAGGGAGTCTTCTCTGTAAACAACACTGTAAACAACTATCTGACTTTTAGAAGACATCTGTAGGCAGCCCTGTTTAGGGAAGTTTTTAAAGACTGATGTTTTAATGTATTTTTAACCTTTGTTGGAAGCCAGAGTGGCTGGGGAAACCCAGCCAGATGGGCGGGGTATAAGTAATAAATCATCACCACCACCACCACCATCATCATCATCTAAGTCTCCTCCTCTCCTGGGTCCTTCCCAAGCAATCTAAGACTTGGTTGAGGCATCTGTCTCTGCTCTGCCCTCTTCATACCTCTTCTGGTCCTGGGAGCCCAGGGGAGAAGGGAGCTGGTCGCAGCAGGAGAGGGAGACCCCCTGACTTCTTCAGCAGCCTGCCTCATCTCTGTCTCCTGGCCCCTCTCTTCTCCTGCTGTCAGGCTTCAGGGAATCATGTCGCTCCCACTGTGGCAGCCAAGACGCAGAGAAATGATAAAAGTTCTTCTTCTTCTTGTTGTTGTTTAGTCATTTAGTTGTGTCCGACTCTTCATGACCCCATGGACCAGAGCACGCCAGGCACTCCTGTCTTCCACTGCCTCCCGCAGTTTGGTCAAACTCATGCTGGTAGCTTCGAAAACACTGTCCAACCAGCTCGTCCTCTGTCGTCCCCTTCTCCTTGTGCCCTCCATCTTTCCCAACATCAGGGTCTTTTCCAGGGAGTCTTCTCTTCTCATGAGGTGGCCAAAGTCTTGGAGCCTCAGCTTCAGGATCTGTCCTTCCAGTGAGCACTCAGGGCTGATTTCCTTCAGAATGGATCGGTTTGATCTTCTTGCAGTCCATGGGACTCTCCAGGGTCTCCTCCAGCACCAGAATTCAAAAGCATCAGTTCTTCGGCGATCAGCCTTCTTTATGGTCCAGCCCTCACTTCCATACAGCACGACTGGGAAAACCATGGCTTTAACTATACGGACCTTTGTTGGCAAGGTGATGTCTCTGTTAAATTCACCATCAGATCACATGTCTGTGGTCACAGCATGAACCGCAAAAATAATACATCCACTGTTTCGTTCTGAATATATTTTTTTCTTGTTTTCCTCCTCTAAAAACTAGGTGCGTCTTATGGAGCGAAAAATACGATGCCTTGCAAACCCTTGGAGGTTTAGGATCAGAGTTTTCCTTCCCAGTTGGACGAGCCCCATCTGTTCCTCTGCAGAAACTGCCTTCTGAGTGTGGACACTAGGTGGCAGCACCTAACACTGCAAAGCTAACTCTTCTTCAAACCATTTTGCCCAGGAACCCAGGGAGTAAAATCTGCCAGCTGCTCAGTTCAGCTGGAACGCTCTTCACAAATCATAACTTTTCCGTACACATAAGAACATAGGAAGCTGCACTGCACTGATGGGCAGTGGCACTCCAGGGTTCCAGGCAAGGATCTCTCCCAGCCCTACCTGGAGATGGCAGGAATTGAACCCAGCACCTCCTGCATGCTCTGCTGCTCAGCTGCAACCCTTCTTTTTAGGCACATGCAAAAACATAAAAGGGCTAGACCAGAGGTTGGCAAGGCTTACCGGGCATGGGCCGGATCATTCCCGTGGAAATCCTCCATGGGCCGGGCCAGTGCAGCGCGACGCTGGAAATTGTGTCTGCGCATGCTCGTGGCGCCGGAAATCGCTTCTGCGCATGCCCAGACACCGAAAACTGCACCTGTACAGAAGTGATTTCCGGCGCTGTAAATGTGATCAATTACAATACAGTGGTACCTCGGGTTACATACGCTTCAGGTTACATATGCTTCAGGTTACAGACTCCGCTAACCCAGAAATATTACCTCAGGTTAAGAACTTTGCTTCAGGATGAGAACAGAAATCGTGCTCTGGCAGTGCGGTGGCAGCAGGAGGCCCCATTAGCTAAAGGGGTGCTTCAGGTTAAGAACAGTTTCAGGTTAGGTACGGACCTCCGGAATGAATTACAGTAAGTACTTAACCTGAGGTACCACTGTACAGAGTGAACCCTCTGCAGGGAGGAGCCCTGGACAATCCCACACACATTTCCTTTGTAACTTTCCCAGCTGAAAGAAAAACCTACTTTGGTTTTGCTTTGGCCAATTGGTTTGTATCGCTAGGGTCTCAAACATTTATCCCTGTGCTTTTACTGTTCTTTGTGGCAGCCGCCCAGAGTGACTGGCCAACCCAGTCAGATGGGTGGCATTTAAAATGGATGGTGCTGGTGATGATATATAACTTTCTAGCTGCTTGATCAGTGTGTGTGAATAAGAAGGGCTTCCCATTCTGCTCCAGACTGCATCAGAGATCCTCGCGCACAGCTGTGAGGAATCTGCACGGGATTCAGGGCCAGAAGTCCTCCTGGGAACGCCTTTGGCAGTCTTCTTTCAGCCTTCTCACCGCCGAGACTTTCAAAGCCTGAGGAAGTAGGCCGAGCAAAAGGAACCAGCAAGCCAGCTAAAAGCATCTGGTGGGATCTCACATGAAAAGGGACGAGCGCCACGCTGCCTGGAAGAAAAGGCAAAGGAGCGGAAGAGAGACAGTCCTTCAAAGGGATCTTGTCAAGTCAAAGAACGGTAACGGGGATCTCTCCGGGGAGAAGATTCCCACGGGCTTCCGCATCATTCGATTTGGCTTTGAGGGATGTTTGCCGGGACGCGGGCCTATGAATTTCAATCTCAACTACGCAACGGCTGTTTTAAGGGACCGGTGGTGCAATTATTGCCTTCGGGGGACCTGTCATCACGAAAGCTTCCTGTTAGCTGCTGCGCTAAGCATGTTGCCAAATTAACTTCGGCGCGAGTGCTAAACCGGATAGCGTACGGGGAAACTTGAAAGCATGAGAGTCACATTTTCTTCTAGGCTTTGAAAGAGGATTCGGCAAATTCATCGAGGAGAAGCCCATCGGTGGTTTCTAATGAATAGACATATAAATCTATGGTTTTCCCAGTAGTGATGTATGGAAGTGAGAGCTGGACCATCAAGAAGGCTGATCGCCGAAGAATTGATGCTTTTGAATTATGGTGCTGGAGGAGACTCTTGAGAGTCCCATGGACTGCAAGAAGATCAAACCTATCCATTCTGAAGGAAATCAGCCCTGAGTGCTCACTGGAAGGACAGATCCTGAAGCTGAGGCTCCAAGACTTTGGCCACCTCATGAGAAGAGAAGACTCCCTGGAAAAGACCCTGATGTTGGGAAAGATGGAGGGCACAAGGAGAAGGGGACGACAGAGGACGAGATGGTGGGACAGTGTTCTCGAAGCTACCAGCATGAGTTTGACCAAACTGCGGGAGGCAGTGGAAGACAGGAGTGCCTGGCGTGCTCTGGTCCATGGGGTCATGAAGAGTCGGACACAACTAAATGACTAAACAACAACAACAAGAAGAAGAACTTTTATCATTTCTCTGCGTCTTGGCTGCCACAGTGGGAGGGACATGATTCCCTGAAGCCTGACAGCAGGAGAAGAGAGGGGCCAGGAGACAGAGATGAGGGAGGCTGCTGAAGAAGTCAGGGGGTCTCCCTCTCCTGCTGCGACCAGCTCCCTTCTCCCCTGGGCTCCCAGGACCAGAAGAGGTATGAAGAGGGCAGAGCAGAGACAGATGCCTCAACCAAGTCTTAGATTGCTTGGGAAGGACCCAGGAGAGGAGGAGACTTAGATGATGATGATGATGGTGGTGGTGGTGATGATTTATTACTTATACCCCGCCCATCTGGCTGGGTTTCCCCAGCCACTTTGGGTGGCTTCAAACAAAGGTTAAAAATACATTAAAACACCAGTCTTTAAAAACTTCCCTAAACAGGGCTGCCTACAGATGTCTTCTAAAAGTCAGATAGTTGTTTACAGTGGACGCTCGTGTTGCGAACGTGATCCGTGCGGGATACACGTTCACAACCCACAGTGTTCGTAACCTGCGTCTGCACGTCTGTGCGCGTGCGGGTTGTGATTCGGTGCTTCTGTGCATGTGCAAAGTAACCCGTTCCAGTACTTCTGGGTTTTGGCGGTCAGCAACCCGAAAAACCGCAACCTGAAGCAGCTGTCACCCGAGGTATGACTGTATTTCCTTGACATTTGATGGGAGGGTGTTCCACAGGCGGGTGCCACTACCGAGAAGGCCCTCTGCCTGGTTCCCTGTAACTTGGCTTCTCGCAGGGAGGGAACCGCCAGAAGGCCCTCGGAGCTGGACCTCAGTGTTTGGACTGAACGATGGGGGTGGAGACTCTCCTTCAGGTATACTGTGGGAAAGCCCCAGAACTTCCTCATAGGGGCAAGATCTACCGGGATGAGTTGCTGTGCTTCGTAGGCCTGGCCTCCTGAGCTGTTTGTTTCTTTGAATAAAGAGTTAATGTCACAGACATCGTGTGAGTTATTGCTGACCTGTTCCTGGCACCCACCCCTGACGTCACTGGCCTGCTCTGCCCCCTCTTACCTGGGGTCTTCGGGGAGGATGCTGTTTGATGATGCTTTGTCCTCCCGCTTCCATCTTCAGGTCTAGCACAGTGGACCTCGGCACTTAGAAAGAGGGAGGAAAGAGGAGCATCTTTGTCACGGGAGTTTCTGCGAAAGGCTTTTGAATAAATAAATAATAATATTTTTAACATGCTTTTTTCCTGAAGCGAGGGCTGAGGAACCCAACTACTCAATATCCTTCAACATTTCGCTGCAGAAGCTAAAGGCATCGGGGGGCCTGCCCATCCTGTGTTTGCATCAACATATAATTTTTACAATTTTTAAAATAGTAATAATAATAATAATTTATTATTTATATCCCACCCATCTGGCTGGGTCACCCCAACAAAGTATTAAAATACAGTGGTCTGTTAAACATTAAAAGCTTCCCTAAACAGGGCTGCCTTCAGATGTCTTCTAAAAGTCAGATAGTTGTTGTTCTCTTTGACATCTGAAGGGAGGGCGTTCCACAGGGCGGGCGCCACCACCAAGAAGGCCCTCTGCCTGGTTCCCTGTAACTTGGCTTCTTGCAGTGAGGGAAACGCCAGAAGGCCCTCGGCGCTGGACCTCAGTGTCCGGGCAAAATGATAGGGGTGGAGATGCTCCTTCAGATATACTGGACCGAAGCCGTTTAAGGGCTTTAAAGGTCAGCACCAACACTTTGAATTGTGCTTGAAAACGTACTGAGAGCCAATGTAGATCTTTCAAGACCGGTGTTATGTGGTCTCGGCGGCCGCTCCCAGTCACCAGTCTAGCTGCCACATTCTGGATTAGTTGCAGTTTCCGGGTCACCTTCAAAGGTAGCCCCACATAGAGCGCATTGCAGTAGTCCAAGCGGGAGATAACTAGAGCATGCACCACTCTGGCGAGATAGTCTGCGGGCAGGTAGGGTCTCAGCCTGCGTACCAGATGGAGCTGGTAGACAGCTTCCCTGGACACAGAATTGACCTGTGCCTCCATGGACAGCTGTGAGTCCAAAATGATTCCCAGGCTGCGCACCTGGTCCTTCAGGGGCACAGTTGCCCCATTCAGGACCAGGGAGTCCTCCACACCCGCCAGCCTCCTGTCCCCCAAAAACAGTACTTCTGTCTTGTCAGGATTCAACCTCAATCCGTTAGCCGCCATCCATCCTCCAACCGCCTCCAGACACTCACACAGGACCTTCACTGCCTTCACTGGTTCCGATTTGAAAGAGAGGTAGAGCTGGGTATCATCTGTATATTGATGGACACCCAACCCAAACCCCCTGATGATCTCTCCCAGCGGCTGCATGTAGATGTTGAAAAGCATGGGGGAGAGGACATGGGAGGCCATGTCTCCTGCATTGCAGGGGGTTGGACTAGATGACCCTTGGGTCCCTTCCATCTCTACAGTTCTATTATCCACCACCACCATCGTACTGACCCTTTGGGCAGTTTGTCTTTGCTTTTATAAATTGGCTTGGTTTTTTGTTTTTTTGCTTCGTTTTATGCCACCTGCAGGATCTTCGCACGACTTAATAAGGACGGCGTCTAATTTGCAAATTATTCATAATACCCAGAAATTAGAACTTGGAGAGGAAGAGTGCTTTCTGGGGAAACTGGCAACCCCAAACAGTCAATTAGCTCTAGAAGATGCGGATCCCCTTGTGTGCGGAACAGAGCTCTCTCTCTCTCACACACAGATCCATTTCACTTTCCTTTTTCTTTTTAACTGAGGGGATGGAGGAAAAGCACAGGAGAGCCCCCGCCCAGCAGCTTCACAGATTTTCTACTCTGGCATAATGAGTGCGTTAAAACGTCTGTGCAAAAAAGAGAGAAGGAAACAACATTTTCATAATACCCGACAGAATCTGCTTTCTTATACCTTTCTGCCAGGTGTTTTTATGTGAGCGTACTTGCTGTCATAAAGCGCTCTGGGTCGTTTGCCAAATGCCCAGGACTCATTTGTATTCACCTCCACGTCTTCTTGGGGGGGGGGTAACATTCCCTTTCACGTGCGCAAGGCAGCCTCTACCATGAGATCATCCGGGGGGGGGGGGTCGGGGAGAGAGAGATCCATGATGCTCCATGCAAGATTATTATTTATCAAAGAAAGGCTCGCGTCCTTGTTTTCGGTGAAATGAACCTGGAAACAAACCTTTTCATGGAAATTGTTATGTACTGAGTTGAATAGGATCCAAACTGCAGCAGTCTGATTGGTCCTAGAACAACAGGATCCAAAAGGCAGCAGTCTGATTGGTCCTAGAACAACAGGATCCAAAAGGCAGCAGTCTGATTGGTCCTAGAACAATAGGATTCAGAATGCAGCAGTCTGATTGGTCCTAGAACAATGCAGCAGTATGATTGGTTGGCAGGAACCACCCAATCATGCTCCAGATAGAAGTGAATCCACAGCCTGATTGGCTTACAGTAGAATTCCGGAATTAGCCAATCATGTGCAGCCCATTGTGTAAATAATGTATATAAAGCAGATACCTTGAGGGGACTTTCATTCATTCCTCCTCACCACTATGAGCTGAATAAAGAGCATGAAATCACTTTGCAACTCTGAGTATATATCAGAAATGCAAAAGAACAAGCCCGTCTTATCCATAGAGGCTAGTGGCGCGGGGCGCCAGGGCGCCAAGTTCTGGAGGGTGCCAGGTGAGAGTCCGGAGAACACTGAACGGGGCTCCAGAAGGCTAAAAGGGAAAAAACTGAGCCGGCGCTCGGCGGGAGTGGCGCACGCACCCTCGTTTGCTCGGTGCAGGCCCGCTCGCTCGGTGTGCTGCCTGCCGTGGCCACTGCGGCATGAAGCAGGCAGCTGAGCCGGGAGGCGCCACGTCCAGCCTCCGCCTCTTCCCCGCCGGAGGAGCCACCCTCCAGCCGCTGCCCGCCTCCTCCATCCCTAAAAAAAGTTCAACAACTCTGGGAAAGGGGGGGGTGCCGGAGGGATCTTTGCACCACGGCGCCAGATGTGCTTAAGATGGCCCTGCATAAGATCATACCAGAAGCCTGTCAAATCCACCATCCTCATTCCAAGGCCCATCTGGGAATAATAATTATTAATATTATTATTATTAACTATTATTAATTATTATTAATTATTATTATTATTATTATTATTATTATTATTATTAAGTGAGATGAGCGCCGCAACTCCAGAGTCGTCCGTGACTGGACCTAATGGTCAGGGGTCCCTTTACCTTTGCCTTACTTTGCAAACCTTGCCCAACAGCCTGCGCAAGATTGCCAGTATCCAGCAGGCACACGGGGATCTTCCACAAGTTGGTTTGCGGACCACAGCATCCATGCTCCCCCCCCCCCCGAAAACTACCATAGTTTAGTGGCAGAGCAGAAGTCGTTCACCGCCGGCCTCTCCAGTTAAAAGGATCGCTTGAACACATATGGGAAAGAGGTGGCAATCAATCATAATCATAATTTATTATTTATACCCCACCCACCTGGCTGGGCTTCCCCAGCCACTCTGGGCGGCTTCCAACCAAATATTAAAATACAGTAATGCATCGAACATTAAAAGCTTCCCTAAACAGGGCTGCCTTCAGATGTCTTCTAAAAGTCATCTGTTCTCTTTGACATCTGGTGGGAGGGCGTTCCACAGATTGCTCTGTCCCAAAACTTTTGCAGGCACAAACACTATTGAAAGGGGGGGCGTTGTGTATAAGCGCCCTGATATCACCATGAGTGCAAGTCCTGAGCCCCCCAGCTCTGAGATCTTCAGGGTCTCATCCCCTCTCACAGGGATATTTGGTGAGGATGCAGGAGAGTGCCTTCTCGATGGCTGCCCCCAGAATTTGGACCGGCTCGCTCCTTGCTGTCCTCCTGTTGGCAGGTGGAGACTGTTCCATTCCAACAGGTTTTCGGGGACTGATTATTAGTAAAAAGAATTCAAAAATTCAAAAATCCCAACAACCGAATAATAAACTAAAAAATTCATCTGGCTAGGCTAGTCTAAACAACAACAACGTCTAAACAACAACAACGTTATTAGCAGGCAGCAAGAAGAGTACAGGACAGGTACCTGTATTGTGTCAATAGTTAAGCGCTGGAAGATTCAGGACAGAGAAAATAAAGTACCTCTTCATGTAGTGAAACTGTGGAACTCATTGCCACAGGAGACAGTGATGAGCACAAACTTGGATGGCTTTAAAAGAGGATTAGGCAAATAATTCATGGAGAGGGAAACAACAACAACAAGAAGAAATGATATCACGCTTCATCATCAGGAAGGTACAATAAAAATGACACCTCTGTCCTTTTCATTACACCCTAAAAAGGAATGAAGAATTACCTGTGGGATATGCCCCTTGTCCCATTTCTCTCAGGGGCGGAAGGTGCCTGTCTGATGCTGGATTCCTTTCCACCCAGGAGGCAAATGTGTTTCGACTTGTCTCCCTCTGAGGGTTCTGGAACGTGTAGATGGCCACCCTGCCCGGGACCTCTGGCCAGTCCTCTTTCATGGGCATGGGGGCTACTTTAGTCACCTTTCGACGGGCCTTTGAGGAATTCGAGCCCATCTTTCCAGACAGCGGTGAGTCGCTCTGGAAAAGAAGTAACAGCCAAGGTCCCCAACTCCCAAAACTGCCCTACATTCCATTCCCCAGGTCCATAAGCGTGGAGTCGTCAAAATGGGGGCAAGATCCAAAAGGACGAAACCCGCAGCCTGAGAATTCCTCCGTGCAGTGGGGTGACATTTCCAGGTTTGAAGCTGAAGACGGGTTCAAAACACAGTGTCTACCAGGAAGGGTGAAGCCCAAGAAGGAAAAAAATCGGCAGGTTTTCAGAGCCGCTCGTTCGACCGACCACCTTTTGAGATGAAACTGGATTTCTAACGCAACCTACCGATGGTCTCCCAGTGGAATTTTCCCCTCAGGGCACTCCCTGGCGCACAGGATAGCCAAAAGTGCACCCATTCCCATGGCAACTCCCTCACAGACCCTTCCCATCTCCACACTTTGGTAAGTCCAGTTAAACATTGACCTGGTGTGGGAACTTCCTGCTGTGAAAGAATGAGCCGTCTCACAGGGACTGAACATTAAGCCAGCCTGGAGCATTCCTGTGGATTGAGCGGACAAGACCGAGAATCAGTCCAACGGTCAAGAAGGCGGTTTCTGCATGTGCTGTAGAGGGAAGTGAGGGCAGGTGGGGCTTCTCCATGTAGGAAGGGAGACCATCCAGGAGAAGGAAGTCTCTGATCCTAAACCTCTGCTACCTTGTGGGATATCTCTTGCTGGGCCTGGGCGTTAACCTGAGCCACACAGTCCAGGTCCGGTCCCGAATCCAAGGATTGCGCGAGGAGTCAGTCCAACAGGGCCAAGGCAGGAAACTGGGCTAGGTCAGGCACAAGGTCTCAGGCAGGTTCCAGCAAGCAGCAATGTTGCTCCCGCAACCTGGGGCGGGGTCCGGCAGCCTTTTGTCTCTGACAGGGTAACAGCCGGTCCTGATCCCCCGGTTACTCACCTCCCTGTCCTGCCTGAAGGCGAGCACTCCTCCTGCGAGTACTCAGGTCTCTCCTTCTCTCAGACCTGAGTCTCTGCAGCTCGGGAGATGTCGGCGGGTTACTAGACCCAGAGGCCGCCTCAGCCATCTTGACCCAACTGGTAGTGGAGCAGCTGTAAGTGATGGCCCAGCTGGAGGCAACGAGGTCATCCCCGCATCTGGAGCCAGGGCAGGCTCAGGCCCCTGACTCGGCCCAACTGGTGCTTGTTGCAGGGGAACCTGTGCAGACTGGGACTCTTCAGAATCAGGCCCCAGACTCGGTTCAGATGCCACCTGAGGCAAAGGATCCAGTGCAGACTGAGACTCCTCCGGCTCCAAGCCCAAGTCCCAGGCCATCACAATATCTTTGGGAGAAGAAAAATCTAAGGAGTAAACCCTACACAAATCCAGAGTGGAGTCCCTAAGACAGTTTTGTGGGGTGTAAAAATCACAAGTACAACATCCCTAGAGTGGACATAAAAGGGGATGTTTGGACCAGCCAGTCAGAACTTCCTTTTTCTCCTAGGCTGGGACAGACTTCCTCTGCATGTGACTAGAGGTGGGCACGACCTCACCTGCCCAGGTAACAAAAGAGCAGGACTGGTCAGCCATCTCTCTCTCTCTCTGACCACATTCATCGAAGAAGCAACATCTGCTTAGCCTAAGATGCTCTCCTTATGGGATAGTTTCCAGGTGTATATTACTTTTCTAACTTAAGTCTGCCTTCTGGGATCCAATCGTGAACAGAATGTGAGTGAGTAAACTCTTTTTATACTTTTATAGAAGACTGTGTCGTGTCTATCTTTTTATGAGGGACTAAATGGGGAATTACCAAAAGGAAAACGTATTTCAGAGGCTTTAGAGAGCCTGAGCAAATGCATCGGCTGTGCAAGTTTAAAAAGGGGAATGTTACTCTGCTAAATTGTAGAACTTGTTAACACAAGTTGGAAAGGATATAATCAAACAATATATCCTCTCCTGCATCCCTGAACATTCCCACAAGTTTGATGATGCCTTGTACGCCTACTTCCAGCAACTCCTGCAGCCAAGTTGCAGCCAGTGAGGACTCGGGGCTGATTTCCTTAAGAATGGATAGGTTTGATCTTCTTGCAGGAGTCTCCTCCAGCACCAGAATTCAAAAGCATCAATTCTTCAGCGATCAGCCTTCTTTACGGTCCAGCTCTCACTTCCATACATCACTACTGGGAAAATCATAGCTTTTACTATACGGACCTTTGTTGGCAAGGTGATGTGTCTGCTTTATTGTTTGAGCCTGGGACTTGCCGATCAGAAGGTCGGTGGTTCGAATCCCCATGACAGGGTGAGCTCCCATTGCTCTGTCTCAGCTCCTGCCAACCTAGTAGTTCGAAAGCATGTCAAAGTGCAAGTAGATAAATAGGTACCGCTCTGGCAAGAAGGTAAACGGTGTTTCCGTGCATTGCTCTGGTTCGCCAGAAGCGGCTTAGTCATGCTAGCCACATGACCTGGAAGATGTACGCCAGCTCCCTCGGCCAATAAAGCGAGATGAGCGCCACATCCCTGCTCCCCCCCCCAAGAAAACTACCATAGTTCAGTGACAGAGCAGAAGTCGTTCACCGCCGGCCTCTCCAGTTAAAAGGATCGCTTGCGCACATATGGGAAAGAGGTGGCAATCATCATTATAATAATATTTTATTATTTATACCCCGCCCATCTGGCTGGGCTTCCCCAGCCACTCTGGGCGGCTTCCAAAAAAATATTAAAATACTGTAATACATCAAACATTAAAAGCTTCCCTAAACAGGGCTGCCTTCAGATGTCTTCTAAAAGTCTGGTAGTTGTTGCTCTCTCTGACATCTGGTGGGAGGGCATTCCACAGGGCGGGTGCCACTACTGAGAAGGCCCTCTGCCTGGTTCCCTGTAACATGGCTTCTTGCAGCGAGGGAACCGCCAGAAGACCCTCGGCACTGGACCTCAGTGTCCGGGCAGAACGATGGGGGTGGAGACGCTCCTTCAGGTATACTGGACCGAGGCCACAGGCTGTTGCCAGTCAGTGCAGACAATATTGAGCTGGATAGATAGCCTGTTCTGCTAGAAGGCAGCTTCCTCTGCAGATCCCTGCCTCCAACATCCCACAAGACTTGCTCTGCAGCTCATCCACCCACCCCACTCCCCACATAAGCGATTGTTAGACTAGGGCACCCCGCAAGCTGGGGAACAATCATTTTAGCGGCGCTGCTGCATAATGCAGTAATGAAATTCATGACTCCGAGCGACATTCCCCAGCGCAGGTTACTCACCCACACAAAAACACTCTTCATGCTCCACCAACTTAATGTCTGTACCGCAAAGCGTTTGCTCTGCAGTTGCGGGTGGTTTTCCTTACCATTTAGGCAGGGGGGGGGGAGAACAACAGGGGAAGGAGACGTTGAAGAGCTGGCAATAGGGAGGGAAAGTCATGTTCAGATACTGTTTTGCAATGGAATAGCATTGCAACCGAGACCCCTGAACCTCACAGTCAGTTTGCAGATAAATTACCAGGAACTTGGCATTTGTTTTACGCATTGTGCGCGAGTTACTAGACGTCCTTGCGCACTTGTTATGCCTTTTGCAAGGAAATAATCCCCCAACACACACTTGCAGAGTTGCTGCAAAGGAGGTATTCTGCCCCCCTCCCCCCAGCGAGTTGGGAAATTGCTGAATATTGACACTGACAATCCAGTTTGGTGCATCCTTAATTAGCATTAAGTCCTGCTGAGTTTGGTGGGGTTTACTTCCGTGTGTGCATAAGAACGCACACTCAGAAACCTGGGGCCAACAGGCAGTGTGTGCAGCCCTCAGGGTCTGCATGCATAAAACCTGTCTTTTAAATTCTGGAATCCTGCAATTCAGCTTTTGGGCAAGGAAGAGAAAAGGGGAGGGGGGAGATTTATTCCAACACGTTTCTCCCTTTCCCGGACAGCAGACTGGCCACCAGACTGCAGCATTTAAAGGTTGATGAATGCACAGCCTTGGCTACTGTGTCAATGTGAGGAGTTAGGAGCGCAGAACTGCAGACTTGGAAGGGGTCTCTAAGGGTCAACTAGTCCAACCCCTTGAAATGCAGTGATCAAAGCAGAACAATCCAGAGCCAGTGTGGTGTAGCGGTTAAGAGCAATAGACTCGTAATCTGGTGAACCGGGTTCGCTTCCCCGCTCCTCCACATGCTGCTGCTGGGTGACCTTGGGCCAGTCACACTTCTCTGAAGTCTCTCAGCCCCACTCACCTCACAGAGTGTTTGTTGTGGGGGAGGAAGGGAAAGGAGAATGTTAGCCGCTTTGAGACTCCTTAAAGGGAGTGAAAGGCGGGATATCAAATCCAAACTCTTCTTCTTCTTCTTCTTCTTCAATCCCTGTCAGATGGTCCCCCAACCTTTATTTCAAAGCAGTGTAAAACAACTTACTGTCACAGAAATAAGGTGGGTCCTAAAAATATGCCCAAGCAATTTTGCAGCCAGCCCTTGCTGATTTTGGGCGGCTGTGGGGAGGCAACCAGACACAGCGGTACCTTGGTTCTCAAACGCCTTGGTACTCAAACAACTTGGAACCCAAACACTGCCAACCCGGAAGTAAGTGTTCCGGTTTGTGAACTCTTTTCGGAAGCCGAACGTGCTCCGTTTTGAGTGTTGCGCTTCCGATTTGAGTGCCACACTTCCTTTTCGAGTGTTACGCCGAGGTCTGTCTGTTTTTGTTATTTATTTTGCATTTTTCTGGCTCTTTTTTTTGTTTTTGTGACTGTGTGGAACCCAGTTCAGCTACTGACTGATTGTGTGACTGTAGTACATGGTTTATTGCTTTCGTTTTACGGATCATTGGTCTCGTTAATTAGTAAAATTCATGTTAAATTGCTGTTTTAGGGATTGTTTTTAAAAGCCTGGAACGGATTAATCCATTTTGCATTATTTTCTATGGGAAAGCGAGCCTTGGTTTTGGAACAGACTTCCGGAATGGATTAAGTTTGAGAACCAAGGTACCACTGTATCTAGAAACTTGAGCTCGGGGAAGAGTTGGGTTCAAGTCCCCTTTTAGCTTTAAGAATTCAGAGTAGCCCTGAACCAGTCGCTGTTTCTGAGATCAGTCAACTTCACAGGACTGTTCAGGGGATAAAAAACGGGGTGCAGTGGGAATAATCCATTTCACCAGCAGTAGGTATCCCCATTGCTAGGATCGGGGCCAGGACTTATCTGTGTGTTGTTGTTTTTTAATTCAAGTTGGTGCCTCTGATGCCTGACTCAGTGTCATAAATGAGCCAGCTCCCAGTGAAGGTTTGCAACCAGCTGAAGAAAGCAGCCAGGAACAGAGTGGGTTAACTGCCAGGCAGGATGAGCATTGGCTAGTGCTAACTCCCCCGCCCCTTGGAATACCAATTGATAAGGGAATGGCTGAGAGCCAGCCGGAACCCAGCCAACGCTCTCAAGGAGTGCAAACTGGCACGAACAGAGAAGGAAGCAGTCTGTCAGAATGGGAAGAGATTGGAGCAGAGCCAATGCCTCTTAAGAGTAGGCTAAGGGGAGGGCTGTTGGACCGGAAACAAAGCAAGAGGCGCAAAGTGAGAAAGTTCAATACCTTCTGTTGAGGATATTTCACCCCTCCCATTGCAAGAATCTGCTGACAATGTTTCAGAAAGGAGGGGGCGGATTTTGCTCATCGCGTCTTCCGCTCCAGTCTGTGGGAGTCTGAGTGTTATCTGTATATAGATAAGGTGACTGCTCAAGCAGCTGTAACACTCATGCAGTCCAGCGTCTCCGATTAGTCTTTAGTTAGTTTATGCAGTAGCTGTAGAGAATAAAAGAAGTTATACTTCAGAGCTATCGTTCGTGTGGTTCATACTCTGCTGTGCTCCGCTGACTTTTGGAACTAAGTTTGGTGCTCACAGCTCTAAGTTGTGAGTCCACAGCACTTAGACCTGCTTCCTGCGTGGAAGGTCTCTGGGAGTGCTTTTCCAGCTCGCCTGGCCCAGTCGGGGCTGAAGAGGTTGAGCCCAGTCGTTGGCACTGGCTCAAAGGTGAAGCTGACATCTGTAACCGGAAGGAGTCTTCAGAAGGGTCATCATGACTGATGATGCCAGGAGGCTGTATTATGAGCCATCCGGAGTGATCTGTTGTTTTGACAATAAATCCTCCTTTTTAATTAACTACGCTTGCTGTGTGATCAAGTCGGGGACTGGACTGCTGACACCAAGAGAGAGTTTTATCCTGCCTTATACCGAGTGACACTGACAGGCCACCCAGTTCACCAACAGCAGCAGTTCATTAGAGTTTCAGACGAAGACCTCTCCCGGCCCTGCCTGGAGATGCTGGGGTTTGAACCCATGACATTCTTCAGATGCTCTAACACTGAGCTTTGGTCCTTCCCTGGATACTTTTGGTTTTATTATTTTTTGAAACATCCAAAGGAGAGCCATTTGACTTCGGAACATGGTCTCCAATATTCATTTAAATCAGTGCCGGATTTACGCATAAGATAAACAAGCTATGCTTAGGGCCCCACTCTCTTGCCCCCCCCCCAAAAAAAAATAAAGGAAAACAAAACTGGATGTACATTTCCAAAATATAAGATAAAAAAACAAATAAAATAAAACCTACATACAGCAACAGTGTTTTGTGTTGGGTCGGCTCCTCTGATGTAAGTAATGGGCCCCGCCTGCTAGCCTGCTCCCTCAAATATCACTGGTTTGCTCCTTTCTATATATAGGGTGCCTACATTCTGCATGGACTGATTGCATGGCCACATGTTCAAATGGCTTTAGATACCTATTAGGGACGCAGGTGGCACTGTGGGTTAAACCACAGAGCCTAGCACTTGCCGATCAGAAGGTTGGCGGTTCGTATCCTTGCGACGGGGTGAGCTCCCGTTGCTCGGTCCCTGCTCCTGTCAACCTAGCAGTTCGAAAGCACGTCAAAGTGCAAGTAGATAAATAGGTACCGCTCCAGCGAGAAGGTAAACGGCATTTCCGTGCGCTGCTCTGGTTTGCCAGAAGCGGCTTAGTCATGCTGGCCACATGACCCGGAAGCTGTATGCCGGCTCGCTCGGCCAATAAAGCGAGATGAGCGCCGCAACCCCAGAGTCGGTCACGACTGGACCTAAGGGTCAGGGGTCTCTTTACCTTTACCTAGGTCCATCAACTACCATATAGCATATATTCAACACAAAAAAACAGTGACAATTTGTTGTTGACAAAGGATAGCTGGACATATCAAGGGCCCCATTACCTTTAGTAGCTTAGGGCCTCATCAAACCTAAACCTGGCCCTGATTTCAATTCTGAGACCCTGTGGCAGCAAAGCACGGCAGTCAAGCCCCGTGTCACACCATGAAACTGATCAAATAACTCCGAGAAATATTGTGGTATAATGTGATAGTCCAGAGATTACAGCACATCGCTCTGTGTCCTAGATTTCATTAGGTCTTGCCTGTGAACTCAAGTACCATCGGCGGCATGTTTGCAGCAGAGATGAATTTGAGGAGCAATAAACTGTTGCAAATGAACTGCGATGAGAGGCCATCGCCGCTGTCACCGCTTCCTTCCAGAGCTTTTTGGAAATGCATTATTGTGTTTCTGGGAAGCTTCTCAAGCTGACAATATTCGCCACACGTTTTGTTTTCCCCGTCAGAGACAGAGAGAGGCTTGATTGCCCTTACGAGCCGAGGAATGCAATCTCACAGCCGCCTCATTTGTCAAATTGTATTTTTCTTTGCTCGGAGCGCCAAGGCAGTTTTCGCCCAGCAAAAAATTAAGTTAGCGGATTGCTTTGCTTCCGGATCATTGAAGCTCGTCTGCAAAAATAGGATATCTACGCCCTTGTTTTCATAGGTGGTGAGAGTAAGACTCTGTCTGGGTTAAGGACAGGGAAATCTGTCAGTTTCACTTTCTCATTTTTCTAGTCTTCGGTTCTCTACAATTCTGTATCAGTTCTTCACCAGCATTTTAGTGTGAATTTCTGATATTGTTGTTGTTTAGTCGTTTAGTCGTGCCTGACTCTTCGTAACCCCATGGACCAGAGCACGCCAGGCACTCCTGTCTTCCACTGCCTCACGCAGTTTGGTCAAACTCATGCTGGTAGCTTTGAGAACACTGTCCAGCCATCTCGTTCTCTGTCGTCCCCTTCTCCTTCTGCCCTCCATCTTTCCCAACATCAGGGTCTTTTCCAGGGAGTCTTCTCTTCTCATGAGGTGGCCAAAGTATTGGAGCCTCAGCTTCACGATCTGTCCTTCCAATGAGCACTCAGAGCTCATTTCCTTCAGAATGGATAGGTTTGATCTTCTTGCAGCCCATGGGACTCTCAAGAATCTCCTCCAGCACCATAATTCAAAAGCATCCATTCTTCGGTGATCAGCCTTCTTGATGGTCCAGCTCTCACTTGCATACATCACTACTGGGAAAACCATGGCTTTAACTATACGGACCTTTGTTGGCAAGGTGATGTCTCTGAATTTCTGATATACACATATCTGTATGTAATTTTGCCCAACACAATTAATTTATATTATTTTCACGAGTGTGTGCACTTCTACTCCAATAGATGCATTTTGTTTTATTTTTTAAATACACATTATTTGGATGGAGGACTGCTCTGCAAAATTTGAGAAAGTGCAGATTTCAAAAGATGGATGTGTTTCAGTTCATGTAGTGTTTTGGAATATGTGGCTTAGGTAGGTTCACCTTTATATGCAATCTGAATCAAATTTCTCCCCATCCCTAGCCTGGGTTGTTCTAGAAATGAATGGATCAGTCAGTTTCAAATCCTTATCAGTTCCACATGGGTTTATTCAAAGGTCTGTCCTGTCCTGTTCTGCATTAAAAAAAATCCATATGAAAATTCATATTTTTTAACCACAAAGCATGTATTTAATATATATATCTTATCCCAATGTACATAGGTCTTACCATATCTCATCCCAAAATGCTTATTGTTGTTCTGACACATTTTGGTACTTTTGTGATGCCAGAGGCTGAATTCAAATGGAGAAAAGTCTGAAATCACAATAATAATAATGTTCCAGTCTGTGTATTGCTCCAAGGGGTGTGAACCAGCTCAGTTCACTTAAAAATGAAGTCTCACCCCTAAATCCCCAGTGGAGTCTTGTTTAAAACCACTCAGCCTCTTGGGCTGGCCGATCAGAAGGTCGGCGGTTCGAATCCCCGCGACAGGGTGAGCTCCCGTTGCTCGGTCCTTGCTCCTGCCCACCTAGCAGTTCGAAAGCGCGCCCAAAAGTGCAAGTCGATAAATAGGTACCGCTCCGGCGGGAAAGTAAATGACATTTCTGTGTGCTGCTCTGGTTTCGGTGTTGTGTTGCGCCAGAAGCGGCTTAGTCATGCTGGCCACACGACCCGGATAAACTGTCTGCAGACAAACGCCGGCTCCCTTGGCCTGTAAAGCCAGATGAGTGCTGCAACACCAGAGTTGTCCACAACTGGACTTAACTGTCAGGGGTCCTTTACCTTTACCATTCTGGAAAATGCACGCTGGTGTGAAACTCAACTCACCAACAGAGATCTGAGATTGGTTTTTCCAACATTAAAGCACCTATAAAAGTGTGTCTGTGAAGTGGATTTGGGCTGTAGCAATGAGCACTCTAGGGACGTGGGTCGCGCTGTGGGTTAAACCACAGAGCCTAGGACTTGCCGATCAGAAGGTCGGTGGTTCGAATCCCTGCGATGGGGTGAGCTCCCGTTGCTCGGTCCCAGCTGCTGCCAATCTAGCAGTTCAAAAGCACCTAAAAGTGCAAGTAGATAAATAGGTACCGCTCCGATGGGAAGGTAAACGGCATTTCTGTGCGCTGCTCTGGTTCGCCAGAAGCGGCTTAGTCATGCTGGCCACATGACCCGGAAGCTGTACGCTGGCTCCCTCGGCCAATAAAGCGAGATGAGCGCCGCAACCCCCGAGTCGGCCACGACTGGACCTAATGGTCAGGGGTCCCTTTACCCTTTACCTTTAATGAACACTCTGCTGGTGCTGTTTCCCTGATCAGGATAAACTCTCCAAAGCTTTTATTAACCTTGTGGTGGTTATGGGCACTGTTATAGGGGCATTGTTATGCAGTGGTTTTGCTCCTTTCTCCAGAAAGTGGTGTTAGGGGATAAGTTTTCAGACCCCTGGGCTCTCATTTGCGGGGTGCCTCAGGGTTCTATCCTCTCCCCCATGCTTTTCAACATCTACATGCAGGCGCTGGGAGATCATCAGGGCGTTTGGGCTGGGTGTCCATCAATATGCGGATGATACCCAGCTCCACCTCTCTTTCAAATTGGAACCAGTGAAGGCGGTGAAGTTCCTGTGTGAGTGTCTGGAGGCGGTTGGAGGATGGATGGCGGCTAATGGATTGAAGTTGAATCCTGACGAGACAGAAGTACTGTTTCGGGGGGACAGGGGGAGGGCAGGTGTGGGGGACTCCCTGGTCCTGAATAGGACAACTGTGCCCCTGGAGGAGCAGGCGCACAGCCTGGGAGTCATTTTGGACTCCAAAGGCCTTCTGGTGGTTCCCTCCCTGCGAGAACTGAGGTTGCAGGGAACCAGGCAGAGGGCCTTCTCGGTGGTGGCACCCGTCCTGTGGAATGCCCTCCCATCAGATGTCAGGAAATAAACAACTATCTGACTTTTAGAAGACATCTGAAGGCAGCCCTGTTTAGGGAAGTTTTTAATGAATGATGTTTTATCGTGTTTTTAATATTCTGTTGGGATTTTGAAGATGCTCAAGCTCAGGACGCAAGGGAGAAACGTGCTAAGAGGAAGGCATGCTCGGCAAATCCACACCGTGATCAACTCCTGGCCAGAAACCAATGCACCCACTGTGGAAGGACGTTTAGATCCAGAATTGGCCTCCACAGTCACTTACGGACTCATTGTTAAACTCATTGTTTATGGAAGACAATCTTACTCGGCTAGGAGTGATCGCCAAAGAAGGAAAAAGAATATTTCGTTGGAAGCCGCCCAGAGTGGCTGGGGAGACCCAGCACAATGGGCAAGGTATAAATTTATATTCTTCTTCTTCTTCTTCTTCTTCTTCTTCTTCTTCTTCTTATTATTATTATTATTATTATTATATCACAATGCACCCTCCAGTAGCTCCCACAGTAGCACCCTCCAGTAGTTCCCGATCTACCCAATTGGTTCCCATTTGCACTCACTTGGCCTCTTCTACACTGAGCCAACCCCCTTCAGGGGAAAAAGCCCCAAAATTTCATTAAATGCCACGACTGGATTCCCTCCATCCCTTCCCTTCTGAACGGAGGAGAGCCCCCCTCTGACCGCAATCGCTGTAGGTGCCTTTTCCCATTGGCGAGCTGCTTTTTGTGGACCAGCCTCTTCTTCCGCTCTTTTAGATGTGGCAGCCATTTTGTGACCCACCACATCCCACCCCCCCATGGCAGCCATTTTGTGTCCCCCAACACTCCCATGGCAGCCATTTTGTGTCCCCCAACACTCCCACGGCAGCCATTTTGTAGCTGGTGCCCTCGGCGCTTTTCACAAATTCCAAACGCCGACCCCCCGCCAACCTCCAGAACCAAACACAGACATATATAGCTTTCTTTTATTTGCGTTTCTGTATAAAAAGGAATTTATTGTCCTTATTTGCACCTACTCCTGGATAAAGTGTACAAATGTAAACAGCTTAGGTATCTGATGTGTTTAGCGTTGAATTTACAATCCATTCCTGTTTAAAATAAAGCTGTCTCTTTTTAAAGCATACAAGTGGGCGAGGGGAGGGAATTAATAAATCATATTCACAGAATATACATTGGCGTGCACGCAACTTGAAGCCCAGCCGGCTCTAAGCCAGCGGTATAGACACAGTCCCGTTGACTCGACTTCTGCTTCGGAAGTGGACGCTCGAGTCTGTGACATCCTCAGGGTGGTCTTCGCCCTTCTTCTCTTTCAGGCTGTTGATGAATCGCAGCGTGATCTCGTCCCATTCCTCAGGAAGAAGCATAAGCAGGAACCCGAGGCAGATGATGGTGGTGGCCCCCAAACGGACCACGCTGAAGATCACCTCGCGTTTGAGAAGATCGACAGCTGGGGAGAAAAGGGGAACGAGGAGATTAGCTGTCAACTTTCAGATTTGAAAATAAGGGATCAGCAGCCTCGAAAATAAGGGATCAGCAGCCTCACCTGTCCCAGGGACAGTCTACGGGATATCTAACAATCCGGGATAGCAGTGGGAAGTAGCAGGAAACGGTGCTGGAATAAGGGGATTTCCCGCAAAAAAAGGGACAGCTATGGTCAGGGGAGCAGTCTCATCCTGAGGGCCTCATGCCATGGGTGGGCAGAGGGGAAAGTGGGTGGACTCTTGCGGCTTCTGTCTTTGCACAGCGAAAGACAGAGGTTCTTATATTATTATTATTTACATACATGTTCCACCTTTCCTACTCCTACCAGTGCTGGATTTACGTATAAGCTATAGCTTAAGGGGCCCCTCTCTTGGGGACCCCAAAAAAATTTAAAGGAAAAGAAACCTGGATATACATTTCCAAAATATAAGATAAAAAACAAATAAAATAAAACCTACATACAGCAACAGTATGGGAAGGCTTCTCTGATGTAAGTCATGGGCCCCGCCTGCTAGCCTGCTCCCTCAAATATCACTGGTTTGCTCATTTCTATATATAGGGTGCCTACATTCTGCATATGCAAATGGCTTTAGATACTTATTAGGTCCATAAATTACCATATAGCATATATTCAACACACAAAAAGCAGCGACAATGTGTTGTTGACAAAGGACAGCTGGACATATAAAGGGCCCCATTACCTTCAGTAGCTTAGAGCCTCATCAAACCTAACTCCAGCCCTGCTCCTACCCCATGTATTATTATTATTAGAATTTATGTATAATTTTTAATTAAATTTTCTGTTTTACAATTAAGAATATTGATTAAACAACCTTAAAAAACAAAATGACTTCCCTTCTTCTCTTTCCATGGTTCATTTTACATAGCATAAATTGCTGCACATTTTACATAAACTAAATCATTCAGTACATTCCACTATTACACCCATGGAAACTTATTTACAGTGTTGAATCTATCTGAATGCTGCCAGCATTTTCAAGTGTACACAATTTCCCCCCATACAGTCAATAAACATTTCCCAATCTTCTTTAAATGAATGTTGTTCTTGTTCTCTTATTCTATACGTTAGATCTGCAAACTGCGCATATTCCATCAGTTTAAATTGCCATTCTTCTTTGGATGGGACCTCACTCATTTTCCATTTTTGGGCAAACAATACACGGGCTGCCGTAGTGGCATACATAAATAATAATTTTTGACACCTGGGAATTTCCACCTGAATTATCCCCAACAAAAAGGACTCTGGGTTGTTGTTTTTTGGAAAGGTGCTTTTAAACATTTTTTTCAATTTATTAGGGGGTGTGGTTAGGAATTTTATGTCAATAAATAAGCAAGTAACCTGGGCCACACGCAGAGCCACTGCATTGATCAAAAGGCATTATTTATACCTGCATCTTAGACAGCATCTTAAAAAGCAGAGACATCACCTTGCCAACAAAGGTCTGTATAGTTAAAGCTATGGTTTTCCCAGTAGTGATGTATGGAAGTGAGAGCTGGACCATAAAGAAGGCTGATCGCCAAAGAATTGATGCTTTTGAATTCTGGTGCTGGAGGAGACTCTTGAGAGTCCCATGGACTGCAAGAAGATCAAACCTCTCCATTCTGAAGGAAATCAGCCCTGAGTGCTCATTGGAAGGACAGATCCTTAAGCTGAGACTCCAATACTTTGGCCACCTCATGAGAAGAGAAGACTCCCTGGAAAAGACCCTGATGTTGGGAAAGATGGAGGGCAGAAGGAGAAGGGGACGCCAGAGGACGAGATGGTGGGACAGTGTTCTCGAAGCTACTAGCATGAGTCTGACCAAACTGCAGGAGGCAGTGGGAAACAGGAGTGCCTGGTGTGCTCTGGTCCAGGGGGTCATGAAGAGTCGGACACGACTAAACAACAACAACAACAACAACATACCTGCATTGCCGGGAACACTGAGCAATGTCCCGATAGATATTAAGATTGGGTACGTAAGCACAACTCCAACGTTCACCAGGATGTTGAAAGCTGCGGAGGAAAAAAGCAAAGAGTGAGGTTGTGAAGAAAAAGAAGAAGAAAAAGAGATCTTCTGCACCACCAGGATCAGAACCGGCAAATAAATAAATATTTCTTCCAGAAAGCCTTGTCCTCCTAAGGTTCTAGATGACAAATCCCACTTGTTCAGGAAAGGACAACCAAAATGATGAATCGGATGGAGCGACTCCCCTATGAGGAAAGGTTATAGAGTTTGGGACTTTGAATTTTGGGAAAAGTTAAGAAAGACTGTGGAACTCCCTCCCACTGGAGACAGTGACGGCCGCCTCCTTGGATGCCGTGAAGAGAGGATTAAACAAATTCACGGAGGATACAAATGGATTACCTAGCACCTCGAGATTGGGTTGAGAATGTCAGCCATTTGAAAGTCTAAAAAGCTGGGAGTGGGGGTGTCAGGTTTGATAGTCTCTCCCACACAAGACGCAGCCTCTGACAGCTTTATTACTTCGGATTTATTCAGCAATTACAGGGCTCAGCAGTCTGAGCTTCATTCGCTCATTCGTCACCTTCGGAGTCAGTTGACGGATCTAGCTTCTTTTTCCGGTTGAAGCAAGATACTCTGCACCTTCCCCCCACCACCACCTTTTTCCTGTCATGCGCTTTTCTGCCAAACAACTCAATTTCCAACTTTTCGGAGAGACTGTTCCTACTATCCCTTTCCCCTCTTCTGTTGCATCCTCTTCTTTCCGCTCTGTGTTACTTTCAGAACTGCCAGGCTGCATTCCTGAGTGAGATAAGTTTATCTCGCTTTCACTGTGTGAAGGAATCAGGTACCTCTACTTACGAACCCCTCTGGTTACGTATCCTTCGGGATATGCTCACGGCAAACCCGGAACTACCGTATTTTTCACTCTATAAGACGCACCAGACCACAAGACACACCTAGTTTTTGGAGGAGGAAAACAAGAAAAAAAATATTATGAATCTCAGAAGCCAAAACAACAAGAGGGATCGCTGCGCAGCGAAAGCAGTGATCCCTCTTCCTGTTCTGGCTTCTGGGATAGCTGCGCAGCCTGCATTCGCTCCATAAGACGCACACACATTTCCCCTTACTTTTTAGGAGGGAAAAAGTGAGTCTTATAGAGGAAAAAATACGGTATTTTTCCGGGTTTCGCCCCGCGCACATGCGCAGAACAGGCACCTCCACTTGCGAAAACCTCGGGATCCGACCGGATCCGAAACCGGAGGTACCACTGTACACTCTGGCTCTTCCCCCTCCCCTCCA
This sequence comes from Podarcis filfolensis, assembly GCF_964270895.1. NCBI lineage: Eukaryota > Metazoa > Chordata > Lepidosauria > Squamata > Lacertidae > Podarcis > Podarcis filfolensis. Next base: position 130,138,651 of record NC_139604.1, read on the forward strand.
GATTTCTCTCTTGTCTGTCAGAAGGGGAACGTCTCTGACAGGTTGAGACCTTCTATATAAAAAGCAGATATTCTCTTGCTGAGCTGTGGCCTTTACCTAAAGTCCCACCGGGTTTTATAGGGCATATCCCCCAGCAAAATGAAATAAGGTTGCAGCCCTTCGTCGAACGGAGTGGGACTTGAAAGTTAGGCGCATGCCTCACTCTGCCTTAATGGGGCCTTCTGCACTCATAGCAGTTGCTCCACTATTGAGCTACAACCCTTTCCCAGCTCGTAGCTAATAAACATAAAAAATGTGTCACCTTCATCTTACCGCCCCTCCCTCTTGAAAGCCCTCAGGTAAGAACTATGCAACATGTAATCCATCAAGGAAATAAATATATTATTTTTTCTGCTTTTTTCTTCGTTTTAACGGATCTGTGGGTGGGCTGTCAGTTGTTTGTTTGTTGCTTTCACTTGCCTTTGGCAAGAAAAAAAGCAACCAATACATTTAGCAAATAATAATAATAATAATAATAATAATAATAATAATAATAATATAGAGCAGGGATAATAATAATAATATTTTTTATTTATACCCCGCCCTCCCCAGCCAAGGCCGGGCTCAGGGCGGCTAACAAGCAATAATAAAAACAAGTTGAATGAATACAACTTAAAAACAAGATTCAAATACAACATTAAAACACTGAGACATTAAATGCAGCCTCATCACAGGAGGAGAAAGGAAAAAAGAAAGAGGGGGAGGGGATCAAGTTGATTCCAAGCCAAAGGACAGATGGAACAACTCTGTCTTACAGGCCCTGCGGAAAGAAGTCAGATCCTGCAGGGCCCTGGTCTCATGAGACAGAGCGTTCCACCAGGCCGGGGCCAGTGTTGAAAAGGCCCTGCCCTGGTTGAGGCTAATCTAACTTCCTTAGGGCCCGGGACCACTAGGGTGTTGCTATTTATGGACCTTGAGGCTCTCCGTGGGGCAGACCAGGAGAGGCGGTCCCGTAGGTACGAGGGTCCTAGGCCGTGAAGGGCTTTAAAGGTCAAAAGCAGCACCTTAAACCTGACCCTGTACTCCACCGGGAGCCAGTGCAGCTGGAAAAGCACTGGGTGAATATGCTCCCATGGCAGAGACCCCGTGAGGAGCCTCGCTGCAGCATTCTGCACCCGCTGGAGTTTCTGGGACAGCTTCAAGGGCAGCCCCGCGTAGAGCGAATGGGATGGGAAACCTGTGACCAGCCAGATCTTGTTGGACCTCTCATTACCCCTGACAATTGGCACTGAGTCTGTTCCACTGTTGAACAGCCCTTCCCGTCAGAAAGTTCTTCCTGATGTTTAGTCAGAGTCTCCTTTCTCGTCATTCGAATCCGTTGGTTCGGATCCTGCCCTCCGGAGCAGGGAAAGCAAGCTCCCTCCACCTTCCAAGCAGCCACCTTGAGACGGTTGTGCAAATCGTAAACATTCAGGTAAAGAAATAAAATAAGGATAAATACCTAGCCAGAGGCCAGCTATTCCGCACAGGTAGCCCCAGGGAACAGCCGAGAAGGGAGACCAATACTCCACCTTGGTGAAATACAGGATGATCGGTGTAAAGGAAAGGAAGACCAAGTTGAAAAAGCCAAGCGTAGAAATGAAATGGGCCGCTTCTCCAAAGTTTGCGCTCCCAAGGAACATCTTGAACAGAACCTAAAGTGGGGGAAAGGGGGAAACAGGTCAGGCTGAGTGCAACCTCCTCAGTCCCTGGGGAACAGAGTAACTCAAGATATTTCAGTGCCCGAGACAGTGCAGCAAAGGGTTAGCCTCCCTCCCAAAGTCATGGCGCAACTTCCCCAAAGGTGGTCAAGTTATTTTGACACCTGAGGCACGGAATCCTGGGAGCAAGAAGACAACAATATTAAATTTAAGGGGGTTGGACTAGATGACCCTTGGAACCCATTTCCAACCCAACAATTCTACGACTGTCTACCCATTGAAATAGCAATTTGTTGTCCTTTTGGGACACGCAAAAGCTCCGACCTGAAGTGGCCACCTCACTTTGCTCAATAAGGGCAGGGCTGGCGAGGGGCGTGGCCTGTGAGGAGGGGGTGTGGCCAGTGTGGAGGGGCGTGGTCTGGATGGAGGGGCGTGGCCTGTGTGGGCATGACCTGGGAGAGTCCAGGGGGGAAACCAGCCAGCTCTTGGGTGCTGCTTTGAGTTCATAGGCTGGAAGTTTGTCGTGCCCATTGCAGAAGATAGCAGAGAGCTCTTGAAGTGGGGAGGCATGGTCAGGGACTGGCTGGGCAGTGAGGAGTGGGCACTGGGAGAAGAGGGGTTGGAAACTGACATGGAAGGAGGGATCAGTGAACTGGGAGAAACAGCTGAGAGACGAGAGGGAGAGGCAGGAGGAACTGCAGGACTGAAGAGTGAAGAATGGGTGCCGGAGGAGGGAAGGAGAGGTCAGTCTGGGGTAGAGTCAAGGCCTTCCACAGCTCCTCCTCCTCTCCCCATTGTCTCCCAGGACCAGGAGAGGACTGAAGAGAGAGGAGCAGAAGCAGGGTGCATGCAGCTCTGTGGCAGCAACTGCCTTGTCAGGCGCGCACCTAGGAGAAGCTGAGAGACTTAGGTAAAAGGTAAAGGACGCAGGTGGCACTGTGGGTTAAACCACAGAGCCTAGGACTTGCCGATCAGAAGGTCGGCGGTTCGAATCCCCGCGACGGGGTGAGCTCCCGTTGCTCGGTCCCTGCTCCTGCCAACCTAGCAGTTTGAAAGCATGTAAAAGTGCAAGTAGATAAATAGGTACCGCTCCAGTGGAAAGGTAAACGGTGTTTCTGTGCGCTGCTCTGGTTCGCCAGAAGCGGCTTAGTCATGCTGGTCACATGACCTGGAAGCTGTACGCCGGCTCCCTCAGCCAATAAAGCGAGATGAGCGTGCAACCCCAGAGTCAGCCACGACTGGACTTAATGGTCAGGGGCCCCTTTACCTTTACCTATAAAAGGACTCCTGGATGTTTGAGTCCAGTGAAAGGCAACTATGGGGTTGTGGCGCTCATCTCGCTTTCAGGCCAAGGAAGCCGGGGTTTGTCCACAGACAGCTTTCCGGGTCATGTGGCCAGCAGGACTAAACCGCTTCTGGCGCAACGGGACACCGTGATGGAAACCAGAGTGCACGGAAACACCATTTACCTTCCCCCCACAGTGGTACCTATTTATCTACTCGCACTGGTGTGCCTTTGAACTGCTAGGTTGGCAGCAGCTGGGACAGAGCAATGGGAGCTCATTCCATCACGGTGATTCGAACCGCTGACCTTCTGATTGGCAAGCCCAAGAGGCCCAGTGGTTTAGACTACAGTGGTACCTCGGAAGACGAATGCCTCGCAAGACGAAAAACGCGCAAGACGAAAGAGTTTTCCGTTTTTTGAGTCGTTCCGCAAGACAAATTTCCCTATGGGCTTGCTTCGCAAGACGAAACGTCTTGCGAGTTCTTGCGAGTTTGTTTCCTTTTTCTTAAAGCCACTAAGCCGTTAATAGCCACTAAGCCGCTAAGCCGCTAATAGCCGTGCTTCGCAAGACGAAAAAACCACAAGACGAAGAGACTCGCGGAACGGATTAATTTCATCTTGCGAGGCACCACTGTACAGCGCCACCCAGTAGGACTGGCGGACAAGCCTTCTCCTAGCTTTGTAAGGGTACTTTTGACAAGAGTTGATTCCTCACTCCAGACATTTCTTGACTGTTAGCGCCGTGGAAAGAATCCCTCGTGTCCTTCTAAGGCTGGGCTTCCCAAAAAAGAGGGGCGTCGTGGGCGAGACCTTCCTCCTCTCACCCGAGGGGTCCTCCTTCGACATTTCAACATGCTCTCCCACTCATGCACAGCGAGCGTCGATAAAAACACCGGCGCGGAAAATGAGGGACTCACAGATGCTAATCTCACCGCGGCGGAATAATAGAGTTTTCATTAAGACTCGATAAAGGGAAGCCAAGCTGATTCCTTGGTGGGCCACAAAAGTAATTATCTCCGTCGTAACTTTCCCCTGACGCACCTGGCGCAGAATGTAAATCAGGGGAGGGAAGAGAGGGAAGGAAGGGGCCTTCACAGCATGGAGAGCTTGCTTTGCTCTTGCGCAGGTCAAATTTTGCTCCTCTCCTCCTTCAAAGCATTAAGATAACAAGGAAGTGTGCAAGGACTTACCTTATACAGCGCCGACATGGATGCAGACCCAACGGCATACGCGACCCCGATAATCGAATCGCCCTGAAAACCGTCTGCGTACGCCATCATGACGATTCCAGTGATGGCCATGATTGCAGCAACTATCTGCGTAATCCACAAAGAAAGAAATTTAGAGCAATCGCGTCACTCGGAAAGAGATGCCGTGAGGTTTGTCGGTTGGTTTGTTCATTCAATTTGCATACCGGCCTTCATCCGTAGATCTTAGGGCAGTGCACAATGTAAAAAACACAAAATACTAAATAAAAAATAAAAAATATAAAAAATGAAAAATGAACACAGCAATAACCTCCCCCCCCTTAAAAAAACCCCACATTTAAAAGGGCATATAATGTTAATTAGCCAAACGCCTGGTGGAACGTTTTCACCTGGCACCTAAAAATATATAATGAGGGCCCCAGGCAAGCCGCCCGGGGGAGAGCATTCTCAAAATGGGGAGCCACCACAGAAAAGGCCTGTTCTTGTGTTGCCACCCCCTGGGCCACATGAAGAAGGGCCTCAGAAGATGATTTTAGGGTCCGGGTAGGTTCCTATGGTGAGAGGCGGTCCTTGAGGTATTTCTCTCTCTCTCTCTCTCTCTCTCTCTCATATTTTCCCTCTGAATAGAGGGTTCTGAGTGGGGACAGACCACCATAATGGAAGCACAGGCCACTGGTTCCCAAACTTTTTTGGGACACTGCTTCTGCCCCTGTTCCCTGTTCCCTGTTCTTATTCAGAATAGTGCTTTGCAGGACTCCCTAAGGAAGGTAATGGCTAAATAAAATTCAGAACAGTAACAATTAATTGCACGTTTACTCAAAATCCAGTCGAAACTATTCACCTTAATTCATTCAGCGAAATGGATGAACTTCGTCCTGCGATACCAGCTTTGCAAAGTCTAATAGTCATATTTATATCGCTTAGCGTTCCCCACCCCGGTAACCCCACTGCCCACTTTGGGACCACCACCCGGTGTAGACTATGGGGACAACAAGGGGGTTGTCTTGGTAACAGTATATCTGAAGGAGCGTCTCCACCCCCATCATTCATCCCAGACACTGAGGTCCAGCGCCGAGGGCCTTCTGGCGGTTCCCTCGCTGCGAGAAGCCAAATTACAGGGAACCAGGCAGAGGGCCTTCTCGGTGGTGGCACCCGCCCTGTGGAACGCCCTCCCATCAGATGTCAAAGAGAACAACAACTACCAGATTTTAGAAGACATCTGAAGGCAGCCCTGTTTAGGGAAGCTTTTAATGTTTGATGCATTACTGTATTTTAGTGTTTTGTTGGAAGCCGCCCAGAGTGGCTGGGGAAGCCCAGCCAGATGGGCAGGGTATAAATAACAAATTATTTTTATTTTTATTTTTATTTTTATTTTTATTTTTATTTTTATTTTTATTTTTACAGCACATCCCCTCTTTTCATAAAATTCGGTGAAGGGACTTTTTCAGGAAGAACTCTCTGACAGTAAGAGGTGTTCGACAGCAGAGGTTAAATGGCCATCTGTCATGGATGCTTTAGCTGAGATTCCTGCCTTGCGGGGCTGGACTAGATAACTCTTTGGTGTAGCTTTCCAACCCTACAATTCTTTGATTTTTGATTTTTAAGGATATTTTAGATTTAAAAGCAATTTGGGCAAATCTGCTCCCAAACCAGATTTGTTTCTGTTATCGGTCTTTTGCAATGGATGAAGGAATGACGGTTTTGGGGCTAACAGGGCGAGAGGAGTACTCATCAAGGACTTTGTAAGGTACACAGTGTGAATGGGGAACCTTATGTTGCTGGTGTGTGTTTCTTGACGGTGCAGGCAGCCTCTGAGATCTTGCTACATCTTTGTCACTTGCCTGTTTATGATAGCCCACTGTCATTTGGGTGAGAAACCAAAGGATTCCATCAGTGGTGTCTCCGAAAAATGTTACACATCACTTGGGAAGACAGGCGAACTAATGCCAGTGTACTGGAAGAAGCAAAGATCACCAGTGTCGAAGCAATGATTCTTCAACATCAACTTCATTGGACTGGTCATGTTGTGCGGATGCCTGATGATCGTCTTCCAAAGCAACTACTCTATTTGCAACGAGAGCCAGTGTGGTGTAGTGGTTAAGAGCGGTAGTCTCGTAATCTGGGGAACCGGGTTCGCGTCTCCGCTCCTCCACATGTAGCTGCTGGGTGACCTTGGGCTAGTCACACTTCTTTGAAGTCTCTCAGCCCCACTCACCTCACAGAGTGTTTGTTGTGGGGGAGGAAGGGAAAGGAGAATGTTAGCCGCTTTGAGACTCCTTAAAGGGAGTGAAAGGCGGGATATCAAATCCAAACTCTTCTTCTTCTTCTTCTTCTTCTTAAAAATGGAAAGCATAATGTTGGTGGTCAGCAAAAGAGGCTCAAAGACTCTCTCAAGGCAAATCCTTAAAAAAATGTTGCATAAACACCGACAACTGGGAAACACTGGCCTGCGAGCTCTCCAGTTGTAGAACAGCCTTTACCAAAGGTGTCATGGGCTTTGAAGATGCTCAACCTCAGGACAAAAGGGAGAAACATGCTAAGAGGAAGGCATGCTTGGCAAACCCTCACCGTGATCAACTCCCGCCCGGGAACCAATGTCCCCACTGTGGAAGGGCGTGTGCAGTGGCGTAGCGTGGGTTGTCAGCACCTGGGGCAATCAAGTAATTTGCGCCCCCTAACCTGTGGATTTTAGTAGGGGCAGAGAGCGGCGAGTGCGAGCGTGCCCCCCCCAGATGTTGCGCCCGGTGCGGCCGGCCCCCCCGCACCCCCCACGCTACGCCACTGGGTGTGTGGATCCAGAATTGGCCTCCACAGTCCCTTATGGACTCATTCTTAAAGCCGTGTTTATGGAAGACAATCTTACTCAGCTATGAGGGATCACCAAAGAAGAAGAAGAGGAAGAGGAAGAGGAAGAGGAAGAGGAAGAGGAAGAGGAAGAGGAGGAGGAGGAGGAGGAGGAGGCAGCATGAGCCAACTTGGGCTACACTCTGAGAAGGAGACTGCTTCTTGAGGAAGAGCCTTGGAGCCATGAGAACCCAAGAAGAGCCTTCCTGGTGGACCAGCCCATGGTCTATCTAATCCAGCATCCTTTTCTTACAGTGGCCAACCAGGTCCCCGTAGGAAGCCTGCAGGCAGGACCCGAGTGCGAGAGCCCTCTCCCATCCTGTGGTTTGCACCAACTGATGTTCAGCCGCATTACTGCCTCCAAGCAGAGCAGAAGCAACCACGATAGCTTTAGCCTCCGTGAATTTTTCTAATCTTCTTCGAAAGCATTTTACCACAAATTCATTCTGCAAACACCCACATTTCTGCTAAGCAGTTTCCCTTACTATAATGCCCTTTTGTGCAGGCGTCTCCCCACTTGAGCTCGTGCATAACGCGTGACACCGCAAAATAATCGAATAAATTGATTTAAAACTGCAGAAAGCTGCGTAAAGGGCTAGAATGGCCCAGAAAGAGCAGGGAAACTGCAAGAATTGTGCGAAAAGTGTGGGGAAACAGCTAGCCATTGCAGGGGCCTTTGCAACTGCAATTCCAGGAGCCTGGTGCACCGACCTTTGAGACCCGGGGAGAGTTGGAGTTTGAGAAAGGAGGTTTGGAGGGAGTGATTGTGGTGGAGTTCAGTGGATTTTTAAAAGAGTTTTTCATGGGTTTCCAGAGGTTTAGAGGCTGTTTACAGGCTTTTTAGGTGGTGTTCCCCACCATATATGATTTCACATATACGCATGGTTCCCAGGAACATAACCCCTGGGTTTGTGGGGAGACGATTACAAAAAAAATGCATTTTTGTATACAGTGGTAAAGGTAAAGGTAAAGGGACCCCTGACCATTAGGTCCAGTCGTGACCAGCTCTGGGGTTGCAGCGCTCATCTCACTTTACTGGCCGAGGGAGCCAGCGTACAGCTTCCGGGTCATGTGGCCAGCATGACTAAGCCGCTTCTGGCGAACCAGAGCAGCGCATGGAAACACCGTTTACCTTCCCGCCAGAGTGGTACCTATTTATCTACTTGCACTTTGATGTGCTTTCAAACTGCTAGGTTGGCAGGAGCAGGGACCGAGCAACGGGAGCTCACCCCGTTGCGGGGATTCGAACCACCTCGGGATAAGAACTTAATTCGTTCTGGAGGTCTGTTCTTAACCTGAAACTGTCGTTAACCTGAAGCACCACTTTAGCTAATGGGGCCTCCCGCTGCCGCACCGCCATCGTGCAATTTCTGTTCTTATCCTGAAGCAAAGTTCATAACCTGAGGTACTATTTCTGGGTTAGCAGAGTCTGTAACCTGAAACGTCTGTAACCCGAGGTACCACTGTACATTCCTTGGCTGCAGAAATGCACCTCAAAATTCAGAGAAGTGCAGATATTAAAACACAAACGGAACCAAATTTCTCCCTCCACACTCTCCACTCCAGCATCCTAGATGCCTTTGGAAAGCCCACAAGCTGATCTTGAGTGCAACAGCCCCTCTCTCCTTGCAGTTCCCAGCAAAGATGTACGAGGCCCTCCCAGCTCCTTCATTCTGCATCTTCCAGAAGGCATCCTCCTCCATCGGCTCATCCCACCGGTTTGCTTATCTGCCTCATCTAGTTTATATGTGTGTTCATTAAGGGGCAGAGTAAATTGGACAGAGAGAACCATGGAATAAACACTGGAGCAGGAAGCTCAAATCGGTTTAATCAACGGATTTACCCACGAAAGCTTTCGTTCAGTTAATTTGCCGTCAGGAGGACAATTTTAACTGGCGAGGGCAAACATTAATTGATGGTGCCGCGAGTTGAAAAGATGCACGGGTTATTTTGGGAGAGCATTTGGGGCTTTGTTGTGCTACAGAAATAGAAATCAGGAACGGGGGCATTAAAGAAAGCCTTTCCTTTTAATACTGATGGGTAGCATTTGCTTCTTAAACAATCCCTTTGGGCACACGTCTTTCAATCTTTCCGAAAGGGTGCCTTCTCAGTGGTGGCGCCCGCCCTGTGGAATGCCCTCCCATCAGATGTCAAGGAAATAAACAACTATCTGACTTTTTGAAGACATCTGAAGGCAGCCCTCTTAAGGAAAGTTTTTAATGTATGATGTTTTATCGTTTTTTTTAAAAAAAATTATTACCATTAATTCTGTTGGGAGCCACTCAGAGTGGCTGGGGAAACCCGGCCAGATGATATTATTATTATTATTATTATTATTATTATTATTATTATTATTATTATTAAATGTGCATAATAAGACATCTGAAGGCAGCCCTGTTTAGGGAAGTTTTTAATATTTAATGCTGTATTGTTTTTAACACTTGATCGGAAGATGCCCAGAGTGGCTGGGGAAACTCAGCCAGATGGGCAGGGTATAAATAATAAATTATTATTATTATTATTATTATTATTATTATTATTATTATTCCACTATCATTAATTCTAAGGGAAATATTTCCCACCATATCCTTATTGGCATCGGTGATACTAGATACAAGGCAGGTGAATGATTAGCTGTATTTCTTCATTTTGCACAATGGCCCTGATCCATACACTCTCAAGAATACCAACACCCACCCCGGTCTTTACAGAGAAGCAAAAGGGACCCAGTTCTTGGGAGGTCAGGTGAGTGCCTCTGCGCCCCCCACCCCCAATAAGGGTGAAATTGTACTAGCAACGTCTACAATCCAACATTTACCAGTCATTCTTCCAGTTAGTTTTCCTTAAAAATGTGTTCCTGAGGAGCTAAAGAAAGATACAACCCCGGTTGTATGCAAATAAGTTTGCATTACAGTGGAACCTTGGTTCTCAAACGTAATCCATTCTGGACGTCCGTTCAACTCCTGAAACTGTTCAAAAACCGAGGCGCAGCTTCCGATTGGCCAAAGGAGCTTCCTACACTCGGACGTTCGGCTTCCGAAAAACGTTCCAAAACCGGAACACTTACTTCCGGGTTTTTGGCGTTCGGGAGCCGATTTGTTTGACAACTAAGCCGTTCGAGAACCAAGGTACCACTATATATACCGTATTTTTCGCACCATAGGACGCTCCGTCCCATAGGACGCAGCTAGTTTTTGGGGGGGGAAATAAAGGAAAAATTTTTTCCCTTTATTTCCCCCCAAAAAGCAGGTCAGGGAAACCGAACCAGGTGGAGGAACAGCGGGATGGTGGCGCTGCGCCTCCCTGCTGTCCCCCGAGCTTGTGGGGCTGGCTGATGTCTGCCTGGCGCGCGGGGCGCTCTGCTTCAGCGGGCCCCACCCGCCAGGCAGCAGGCTGCTATCCGCAGCGTGGGGAGCCCTGCGGGGAACTCCTGCAGGGCTCCCCACGCTGCGGGTGTCTGCCCAGCATGAGGGGCGCTCTGATTCAGGGCGCCTTGCCCGCCGAGCGGCAGGCTGCTATCCGCAGCTTGGGGAGCCTTGCGGGGAACTCCTGCAGGGCTCCCCACGCTGCAGATGTCTGCCTGGCGCGAGGGGCGCTCTGCTTCAGGGCGCCCCACCCGCCGGGCGGCAGGCTGCTATCCGCAGCGTGGGGAGCCCTGTGGGGAACTCCTGCAAGGCTCCCCACGCTGCGGATGTGTTCCCGAAGCGCCGGGCGCTCTGCTTTCAGGGTGCCCAACGCTCCGGGAAGCAGGCTGCTATCCGCAGCCTAGACAGCCCTGCGGGACCTCCCGCAGGGCTGCCTAGGCTGCGGATATGTTCCCGAAGCGCCGGGCGCTCTGCTTTCAGGGCGCCCAACGCTCCGGGAAGCAGGCTACCATCCGCAGCCTAGACACGGCTAGCGGAGCGCTGCGCTAATCCCGAAGTTTGGGGCGTGCGGAGCTCAGCGCGCCCCAAGCTTCTGGGTGCCGGCAAGGTCTCCGCTAGACGGCTAGCGGAGACCTTGCCGGCACCCAGAAGCTTGGGGCGCGCTGAGCTCCGCACGCCCCAAGCTTCGGGATTAATGCAGCACTCCGCTAGCCGTGGGAGAGCTGGGTCTCCCATGGCTAGCGGATAGCTTCCTGAAGCCTGGAGAGCGAGAGGGGTCGGTGCGCACCGACCCCTCTCGCTCTCCAGGCTTCAGTGAAAGCCTGCATTCGCTCCATAGGACGCACACACATTTTCCCTTGCTTTTTAGGAGGGAAAAAGTGCGTCCTATGGTGCGAAAAATACGGTATATACATACATATATATATATATATTAGTGGATTAGTTTTCCCATTGTTGTATCTCAGTTTCCTCACCAGAGGGCAACATTTATGAGATGTTCCTTGTGGAAGAATCACAAGGAAAAGCAACCTGATGGTGAGATTTCTCCATAAAAATGACTCCCATGAATGCAACCCAAGGTTTTCAGCATCGCCTGAGGGCTGTTAACCGAAACCATTTCTACCAAAGTTGATGCCCCTTTCTGGTTATATTCACTGCAAAGCCAACATGGTGCATGGCCTACCCACAATGGGGAGCGAGAACGAGAATGAGAGGGAATGGCGGAGGTCATTACCCTTACACCCATGAACCTGTCCTTCAGTACAATCCACGAGAGGAGGAAGACAAAGGCTTTGTTGCAGCAGAATAGGGCCGAGACGTCCGTGGCTGTCAGCTTCTTTAAAGCCAGCAAGTAAAGGTAGTTAGTCAAAGTCCAGAGAATAGAAAAGGGAGCTGTCCTTTTAAGAAAGAGTTTCAGCGTCAGACCATCCTCGCCAAAGATCCGACTGCATTCCCTGCACACACAAGGGAAAGAAAACAGGAGTCTTAAAATCCAGGGTGTGGACAAACACAAGAAATAAATGTCAAAGTGGGACCTGAGTCCAGCATCTTCCCAGCTTTGCGTTTGCTTGATAGATGGGCCTTTGATCAATTCTACCCAGGAAGACTCCTTGCCATCGTAATGGAACCAGCATGGCATAGTGGTTTATAGTGCTGGATTAGGACTTGGAAGGCCAGGGTTCGAATCCCCACTCGGTCATGAAACTTTCACTGAATGTGACCTTGGGCCAGCCAGTGCCTCAATAAATAATAATAATTTTTATTTATACCCCGCCCATCTGGCTGGGTTGCCCCAGCCACTCTGGGCTGCTCCCAACAGAATATTTAAAAACACAATAAAACATCAAACATTAAAAACTTCCCTAAACAGATGTCTTCTACAAGCCAGATAGTTGTTTATTTCCTTGACACCTGATGGGAGGGCGTTCCACAGGGCGGGTGCCACCACCAAGAAGGCCCTCTGCCTGGTTCCCTGTAACCTCACTTCTCACAGCGAGGGAACCACCAGAAGGCCATCGGAGCTGGACCTCCATGTCCAGGCAGAACAATGGGGGTGGAGACGCTCCTTCAGGTATACTGAGCCCAATCTACCTCACAGGGTCATTGTGGGGATTAAATGAGGAGGGGGAGAACCATGTCAGTCACCTTGGGCTCCCTGGAGAAAATGGTGGGATAGGAATGAAATAAATGATAGGCCTACCTGATTTTTTTGATTGGAGATTGCTTTTCCTGTGCCGTTGCAAGATGCCCAGAGTAATACACTGGGAAAAACATAATGTTCCAGTTTGTGGAAAACCAAGTCATGAAAAACGGGTAATCAAAGTTCTTGTATGTGATTTTCACAATCTGCGTTGTTCCGACCCAGGAGGAGGAGACGGAGAGGATGATCAGAAATCCCCAGACAATCTTGAGGAACGTGGACGTACAGGACTCGCACCGCGTCTGCACGTGGCTCTCCTGGCTGCCATTCTCCCCGTGGCCCTGGGTCCCGTCTTCCCCTGCAAAAAGAGGCAGCAGTGACTGTTAAAGGGGGATCGAGACCACCTCCCATATCTGAAAGGAGGAACCCCAGGCCACACAGCTGGTATTGAAAAGAGGGCATGGAATCAGATGCATTTGTCGATTGAAAGCGAGCAGCAGCAGGCCAGAGAATTCTGGGAATTTGGTTCACACTAGTAACCTGGGTCATGCACAAAGCAAAACCATGGTTGTTTAGCCCAAACGCTGTTTGTTTGGACATCTGAACCCAGCCCAGTAGATGAACGATTGTGTGTTTTCCGGCAACAAACCATGACCTGGAGCGATGGTTTGCTGGTAGCCTGCAGACCGGGGATCACTTTAGCGATGGTTTGCTGTTACGTCTGAGCCCGACAGCCTTGCGATGGAGGCACAAGGCAAAAGCAACCCAAGCTGCAGGCTTCTTTGTGAGATGACTTGAGGTTTGCTGAACAAACCATGGTTTAGCATTATGTGTGACTGCCCCCAATGCCTGAAGCCTCTAGAGAAGGCTTTTTGTGCTATGCCTGGGCCCAGAATGGTTCCTGGGTGGGGCAAACACTCACTGTATGTTTTTCATACGTCTCTGCCTGCAGCAGCCGTTTCCCCCTCTGCTGCTTTGCTTGTACGTAGTGCTGATTCCAGGGTGGTGGTTTTTTGGAGGGGGGTGTCGGGTGCAGTCAAAATGGCCTCAATGGACCCCTCCCTCCCTACCAAACCCATCTCCCTTGTCCCGGTCACCATTTCCTCACCTTCTCCCTCTGAACCCAATTCACAGCATGTTATGTACTGAGTTGAATAGGATCCAAAATGCAGCAGTCTGATTGGTCCTAGAACAATAGGATCCAAAATGCAGCAGTCTGATTGGTCCTAGAACAATAGGATCCAAAATGCAGCAGTCTGATTGGTCCTAGAACAATAGGATTCAGAATGCAGCAGTCTGATTGGTCCTAGAACAATGCAGCAGTATGATTGGTCTGCAGGAGCCACCCAATCCAGCTCCAGATGGAAGTGAATCCACGACCTGATTGGCCTACAGAAGAATTCCGGAATTAGCCAATCACGTGCAGCCCATTGTGTAAATAATGTATATAAAGCAGACACTTTGGGGAAACATTCATTCCTCCTCACGACTATGAGCTGAATAAGGAGCATGAAATCCACTCTTGACTCTGAGTATATTTCACAGCACCACCCCAAAGGAGACCTCAAGGCAAGGAGACAAGGCAGTTTTCCCCCAGGCTCCTTCCCCCAGAAGCCTCCAAGTGGTTGACAAAGAGCAATCTGAAATGGAATGTGGCCCCCCAGGTCTGTCTGCCTGGCCCCCCGAACCTTCCCTAGGCAACACCCCTCTTCGGCCACACCCCTTACCCACCCTGTGTTTTCCCTTTGACTGGCATATGTCAGTGAACTCTGATGGTGATGCGTCCTACTTGTTTGGATGGAGGATAGAGAAGGTTCTGAGTGAGTCCGCACAAAAACTATCCTACTGTACAAAAGCAAAATTCGCATTGGTTGCTCTGCCCACTTTCCCCCTGGCCCCACCCACTGCTAGCATGTGACCACTGGCCACCCGGTCGGACATATTGCTTTGCTTCAATCAGTGTGTGCCCCATAACTTCCTGCCGAAATATTGCAACTTTTAACAACAACAACAACAACAACAATTTATACCCCACCCATCTGATATGGTGAGAGTCAGAACTTACAGGGTTAAGAAGTTCTGAGTGACGTCTCACATTCTTTGAGGCGTGGCAAAAGAACACTGACAGAAGTGGGAGTGTTCTGTATCTCTGAGAGAGAGAGAGAGAGACACACACAGTGTGCGCTCAGCTCCGGTTTGGAACGTACCGGGAAAATGAGTTGCGTGTCACCGGGATTTACGATCTGTTGATTTGTACGAGATTAAAGCTCTTTGTAAGATAAGAAAGACACCGAGCGTCTGACTGATTTACTGCACACAAGGCTCTGCTTCTGTCGCTGTGCTAAGCTCTGCTAACTGCAGCTGGAGGCCCGGAGCAGCAGAGACACGCAGGGAAGCGTGTGGGCTCCAAGGAGGGCAAGCGAAGCTGCCAATCAATTTCTCCAAAGCTTATGGGAGTCAGCTGACGCTGTGAAGCAAGCCAAGTCCGTGCCGGTGTGTGCGTGCTGCAATCTCCTGCCAGGAAGAGACGCTGAGAAAAGCTGAAGCCAGCTGGAGCTGGGAGCTGTGCCTAGATCGTGAGGCAAGGAGCTCGCTGGAGGAGCTGTGCTGTACCGGGTGCATGAGAAGCTACTACTGTTCGTAAGTAAGCTGGGCCCCGGGGGAGAAGATGGCAGAGAGCCATGAACCGTGTGCAGTCCCTTTTGAAGAGGTGGACGAGAAGGAGCCCTGGGTCGTGTGGCAGGCACTGAAGGTTGCAGTGGGAACCACACCAGAGGGGGCCAGATGCTGCACAGAAGCTGAGAGTCCAGCAGGGGCTGAGGAATGCCCAGAGTGCCCAGGAAGCTGCTGCAATGCTTCGACACGCCAACGTGATGGGCCGTGTGCTGGAGAGCTGCTGAGAGCTGGGAAGAGGAAAGCAGAGGCTAGCTGTTCCTCTGGAAGCTATGCACCCAAGTTTGGTGGTGCGGGCCAGAAAGGCCAGTCCAAGGGTCTTGAGTGCCAGGCTGTTTGGCAGGAGCTGGAGAAGGTTTGCAGAGAAACCACCAAGCTGGAAGCCAAAAGCCACGTCCCCAGATGCAAAGCCTCAAGGAGTGCTGCTGGCAAGAGTGGGGGGGCACAGAAGTCCAAAGGCCACTTTGTAAAGTTTTCCATTCGTCGCTGTTATGTTTGCGGTTCCCCTGAACACCTGCGCCGCTGCTGTCCACAGAGAGAGAAAGGGCAGGAAAGTCCCAAGGACATTTCCCATGGGAACCAGCCCGGGAGAAGAGGCCAGCGTGGGAAGGCACAGGGACGGCCGGAAGGGGAAGAAGGTGCTTATCAGCTGCTTGCGTCAATGGCTGTTTTGAAAGACACCTGTAACGGCCCCAAAGAGGGGGGCAGAAGGAACTCTGTTGCTAAGGCAACGAAGGACAGTGTGCTACGTTGGGTCATTGACTCTGCTGCTAATAGACATCTCGTGCCTGAGACACCTGGTGTCCAGATAAAGAACTGCAGAGCTGTTTCAGCTGGGAAATCAGTGTGTTTTGCTGATGGGTCACAGAGGCTTGTAACAAAAGCCGGCAATGTTTTTGTTTCTTTCTTGCAGGCGCAGCTGGAAGTCTACGTGGCGCCGGGACTGAATTGTTGTCTTTTGTCTGTACCGTGTCTTTTACAGGAGGGGTATATGGTTTGTTTTGAGAACAATGTCTGTACAATTTCCAGAGGGGGGAAGCAACTGGTACGTGTTGAGAAAAATCAGAACCTCTTTGTTCTGGAAACACCTCTGGAGGAAAAGGGAGTGGGGAATGCTGGGAAAGCAAACATTCACACTCATGTTTCATGTGCATGTGTGTGGCACAAAAGGATTGCACATGGGTCTTGTGATGACTTGCAGATGTTATCAGAATGCACCAAAGGGTGCAAGGTAAGAGAATGTGGTGAAACCCTAAATTGCAGGGCTTGCAGGAAAGCCAAGAACAAGGGATACAGCTATCCCAGGGTGGAGAGAGTAACCACAAAGCCTTTTGAGCTTGTGCACGCAGACCTGTTTGGGCCTATGCCTCAGCCAAGTCTGGGCGGAGCCAGGTTTCTGCTGATTTTGGCAGATGATTTCACTCAGAACTCCTGGGCTTTTTTGCTGAAAACGCAGGAGGAAGCAACGCAACTAATCAGGGATTGGGTTGCGGAGGTGGAACAGAGGTTCTCCACCAAGGTGCAGGGATTCAAGTGTGACCGTGGTTCAGAGGTCACTGGGTCTGCTCTAAAGAGTTTCTTTCGCCAGAGGGGGATACGTCACAAGGTGACTTCGCCTCAGGAGAGTGGCGTGGCAGAGCTGAGGAGTAAGGCTCTGGTTCAAGTTTCAGAGGTTCCACTGTGTGACTCTGGGTTGCCTCACAGTTTCTGGGGGGAGGCAGTAAAAACGGCCAATTTCACGATGAACAGGTGCTACAATGCAGTGGTAGGTGACACCCCGTATTTCTTGCTCAACGGACAGAAGCCGCAGGTGCATTTCTTCCGTTCGTTTGGTTGCAGAGCCATGGTGCCTGTACCAAAGTGTCTGCAGCAAGAGGGTGGTCCAAGGTACCAGGAAATGATCTTCTGTGGGTATGAGCCTGCGACAAAGGGGTGGAGATTTGCATACCCAGAAGGTGATCAAACCAAGCTTCTGGTCAGTAAGCATGCTGAGTTCAAAGAGCAGCAGGAAAGTAGGTCAAGGCGCAAAGTCAGCCATGACGTTGTCTCAGATTGTCTGTCCGAATCTGAGGAGGAGGGAGAGCCAGGTAATGGTGATCTGTTCGATGATCAGGGTCAGCACCAGGGGGAGGCGTCTCCACAGGTTGTGAAAGGAGTGTCCAAGAGTGAGCCCTCATCTCCTGTTAGAGCGATGGAGAAAGCTCACAGACGGGTCAAGTCAGAGGGGGAGTCGTCTGATGAAGAAGACGCACTTGCTGGCCCCAGTGGGTCAGAAGAAGAACCGCAGTTTGTGCCCAGGCGGTCTTCACGGGCAACAAAGGGAATTCCACCTGAGAGGTTTCGAGTCACAAATGCATGGGTTGGTCTCGCACAGTGCGAACCAGAGATTTGTGAGGAGACTCAACAAGCAGGTGGGAAGGTGTGGGACACACAGAGGTCTGTAAAGGTCTGTTCACAAGTCCTCTCAGAATGTGATACGAGAGGGGTTATGGTGAGAGTGAGAACTTACAGGGTTAAGAAGTTCTGAGTGACGTCTCACATTCTTTGAGGCGTGGCAAAAGAACACTGACGGAAGTGGGAGTGTTCTGTATCTCTGAGAGAGAGAGAGAGAGACACACACAGTGTGCGCTCAGCTCCGGTTTGGAACGTACCGGGAAAATGAGTTGCGTGTCACCGGGATTTACGATCTGTTGATTTGTACGAGATTAAAGCTCTTTGTAAGATAAGAAAGACACCGAGCGTCTGACTGATTTACTGCACACAAGGCTCTGCTTCTGTCGCTGTGCTAAGCTCTGCTAACTGCAGCTGGAGGCCCGGAGCAGCAGAGACACGCAGGGAAGCGTGTGGGCTCCAAGGAGGGCAAGCGAAGCTGCCAATCAATTTCTCCAAATCTGACTGGGTTTCTCCAGCCACTCTGGGTGGCTCCCAACCGATATTTAAAATACAATAAACACTAAGAACTTCCTAAAACAGGACTGCCTTCAGATGTCTTCTAAAAGTCAGTAGTTGTTTATAGTGGAACTTCGGTTCTCGAACGTCTCCATCGACGAACATTTTGGAACCCAAACACCGAAAACCTGGAAGTAACTGCTCCCGTTTTGAAACGATTTTCAGAAGCCGAATGTGCTAAGTGGCTTCCATTTAGAGTTTCCCTATTGATCTGAGGCTTGTGCTTTCAGTTTTTGGTTTTCAAACATTTCAGAAGTCGAATGGTCTTCCGGAACAGATTACGTTCAAAAACCAAGATTCCACTGTATTTCCTTGACATCTGATGGGAGGGCGTTCCACAGGGCGGGTGCCACCACCAAGAAGGCCCTCTGCCAACAGCCAGAACAGACATTCGGGTTCCAAAGAACGTTCACAAACACTTCCAGGTTTGTGGGGTTCGGGAGCCAAAACGTTCGAGTACCAAGGCGTTCATCAACCAAGGTATGACTGTAGTTGCCTTGGTGATACTATCTTGTGTCGAACAACTAATAAAGAAGAATATTGTGTGTGGGCAGTCCAGTATAAATCCAGCACTAACGCATTATCACCATCGCTTCAGAGACACGTTGCCACACAAAACCACCAGCCTGGAGAGGCCCACGGTCAGATTAAACAGTTTGCCCAAAATGATGTTATTCGTATTGCCGTCTGCTGCAGGTGAAATTATACAATTTAAGCAATCTGCGTAATTCTTTATGTAAATATATGTTGTCACTTCGCTATTCCACCATATTCTTTTCAATGCAAAGGTAACACAGCACACATGAGTGGAGAGGCAGCCAACTACGTATCACCTGCAGATCAAAAGCAACAAGAACAAAAAGTGAATACCCACTGAGACTCCTTTCTGTTTGGGACATGGGTGTACTTCATGCTTTGCGGGGCGCTCCTAGCTTCAATCCCTGATGCTACCTCAACTTGAAAAAGTCTCCAGCATGAAGGGACAAGAAAAACCCTTCTCTCCCCGGAGGCCCTGGAAAACTGCTCCCAGTTGGAGTAGGCCAGAGGTCCCCAGCCTTCTGTGGCGTTGAAAATGTGCCAAGGGCACATTTGGAAATCTAAGAAACTGCCACGGGCACCACAAAGCGCCCATTTCACAGCATGAAAGCTGGCAATAAAGTGGTACCTTGGTTTCCAAGCGTCTCGGAAGCTGAATGTTTCGGTTTTTGAATGCCGAAAACCCGGAAGTAAATGCTTCCGTTTTCAAACGCGCCTTGGAAGTCGAACGGCTCCTCCTGCGTGTACATGTTATTTTTTTCAGTTCCCTTTGCGCCTCAGTTTTCAAACGTTTTGGAAGTTGAACAGTCTTCCAGAACAGACTATGTCCGAAGACCGAGGTACCACTGTACTTTGAACCTCCTTGCCCTAAACAATAGATAAAATATCGGCACCCCAAAAAACAAAAACAAAACATAGGAATCAAAGCCCACTACCCCTCCAAAAAAAACACACAACACAGGCAGCCACTCAAAATATTCTCCAAAAAAGCAAACATAAAGACCCCCCCAGTCCAACTCTCAATTTTTAACAATCTCAAAAATGGGTCCTTCCTCTGGTTTTCTCACTTCTTTCTCTTCTCTCCGCCTATGAATGAAAGAAAAAGCATCGCTGCTTCAGTGGCAGAACTGAACTGCCTTTCAGAGGCCCCTGGGATCTGATTTAGCTCCACCTCTGTACCCAGGGCTCATATGTCCTACTTGAGAAGTCTTCTGCGATGCAACTTGCTCGCTGCAAACTTGCAACGTGACACGACACATCTCATTTTGACCAGCCATCCTTCATATCCGCAAAAAAAAAACAAAAAACATCCACAAGAGAGGGGTACGAATCAACCTGGGACACTATGCACAAGAAGCAGGAACTCTACCACTGGGCTATGAGCCCACCATATTTTGGGTTAGTTTCTTTACTCAGGGGTAGTAGATCTCAGGTCTAGAATTCAAATGCAGCCCTCCAGGCCTCTTGCCCTTGGGACTCTTTGCAGGCCACACCCCTCCCCAAGCCACACCCCTCGGCGTTCTCTGCACCCTCCGCAGGGGTCTTTGCCTGGCTGGAATTTGCCTCTGAACTGGGCCTGGCTGGAGGACAGAGAGCGGAGTGTCTTTCTTCACACAACCTTCCTTCCCTTGCTGTGCCACTCCCAAAATACGTAGGTCAGTGTAGGGGTCAGTGAGAGCTAGCAAATAGATTTTCGGATCAGGACCTGGGAGGCCAGGGTTCGAATCCCCACTCAGCCATGAAACTCACTGGCTGACCTTGAGATTGTCACCGCCTTTTCTCAGCCTAACCTACCTCACAGGGTTGTTGTGGGGGATTAAATGAGGAGGCCACCTCAAGCTCCTTGGAGAAAAAGGTGGGATATAAATGCAATTATTATTATTATTATTATTATTATTATTATTATTATTATTGGATGCGGGTGGCGCTGTGGGTTAAACCACAGAGCCTAGGGCTTGCTGATCAGAAGGTTGGCAGTTCGAATCCCCGCGATGGGGTGAGCTCCCGTTGCTCCTGCCAACCTAGCAGTTCGAAAGCACACCAGTGCAAGTAGCTAAATAGGTACCGCTCTGGCGGAAAGGTAAACGGCGTTTCCGTGCTCTGCTCTGGTTCGCCAGAAGCGGCTTAGTCATGCTGGCCACATGACCCGGAAGCTGTACGCCGGCTCCCTCGGCCAATAAAGCGAGATGAGCCACATAGTCGGCCACAACTGGACCAAATGGTCAGGGGTCCCTTTACATTATTATTATTATTATTATTATTATTATTATTATTATTATTATTACCATCATCATCAATAATAATAAACTATTCATGCCTTGTTGGGACAGGGAAGGCTTTTTTCAAATTTTATTTTGGTACCCAAGGCACAACAGGAAGGCGTGACGCTCAGGCTACGGGGTGCCTACCTGATCTGTTCTGCCTCTCTCCTCTGCCGTGCCGGCAAAATCCGGAGGGACTTCGACTCTGCAGCTCTAGAATGGGAGCAGCAGAATCTTCAGCGGCAGACAAGGGGGAATGTTGCCTGCGGAGGCCACTCTGCGTGTTGGGGCAGTTGGCTCCCGGCTTGCATCGGACGACAGAGGATCGTGAGGCACCTGGGGAGAAAGAGGCGTGCATCAGTTTGGCGGATAAGCTCCCCAAAATTGGGAGGGCAAAGGACTTGGCCAGTGCAAGCTGGCCTGTTTGGGCAAACAGGGATCCACTCCACCAACCCTCAGCCAGCCCCCCAACCTACCTACCTACCTGCTTACTTACAACCAGTCCAGGGAGCTGGCCTGTCCTCCTCCTCCTCCTCCATCTCAGGGCACTTGCACACATTATATTTAAAGCACTGTGATACCACCTTAAACAGTCGTGGTTTCCCCTCAAAGAATTCTGGGAAACGTAGATTGTGGCTGGTGCTGAGAGCTGTGGGAATGTGGCCTCTATTCCCCTCGCAGAGCTACAATGGGAAGAGGGGCTGGTTGATTTACCTGTCTGGGAACTGTGGCTCTGGGATGGGACCCTCAACAAACTACAGCTCCCAGAATTCTTTGAGGGACGTCATGGTGGGCATCATGCTTTAAATGTATGCTGCGCATGTGTCCTTAGTGTTGCCCTTGTAGAACTCAGCGGGGAGGAAGGTGGGAGCAAAACTGGAATTAGTTGGCTCTGGCCTGTTATTGGCTGTGGCCTCAACCCTGTCATTGGTACAGTTGGTTTGTCTGCCTTCCACCCTACCAGTCCAATGGGCACCACCTACTTGGCTAATATTGTCCTCTATCAAATCATTTTTGTGTCTGTAAGAAAACTGTCCACCTGAAAACAAACAGCCATCAATTGAAGTGCCACAATATGGTAACTCATGGACCAGAAAACTCTGTGATTGCATCATCTAGAACCAAAACAAATCAGAAGAACGTTTCTACAAAGGCATGCAATTATGTGTGTATGTGATCGTGCATGCGCAGGACAGCCTCTGCCCGTGTGCAGATGACAAAGACAACGGCGAGCCTCACGCTAGCTCACTTGAGTCCTTTCCACCGGCCTTCTCAACAAGGCAGATAAGTCAAACTGTGGGTGTGCAAGTCAGGTTTTGGGGGTGCCCCGATGGCCATGTTTGTAAAGGGGCAGGCAATGCAATCATAAAGAAGAGAGGTCTTCTCCGCACTGGCAGGAGTCCTTTTCCTCATGGTGGACAACCTTGGCCAGACTTGCTTGAGGACTTCAGTATCCAAAGATATGGTCTCAGCTCCAGAATTATTATTTTCATGAAACATATTTCACCCTGAGCCCCTGAGAAGCAAGAGCTGGGAGCCACCACCCCATAGAAAGCACCTTCTCACAGTCTTCTGGTGATGGCAACTTTGACCCAGGAGGAATTTCCCGTTTTCCCATGCTGGGAAGTATCTCAAGTATCTTTGCTGAAGTTGATGCCATTTGCTCAAACTGGTCCAGGGAATCCTTGCTAGACGCATCTGACAGGTTAGGTGGGGAGATCAGCCTGGAATGACGGCATCGTCCACAGCAGTTGCCTCTTCTCATTTTGGCAGATGCATTTTGAGGTTACAGCAGAGAGGGAGGGTGGTAGCTCAGAACCCAACCCAACTACTCCAGTCCCCTTTCTTACTCAGACTGAACATTTGCAGCATCTAATGCTACAAAAGCATATGAGTTGCAGAAGAAGAAGGAAAGGTTGGTACTGTATATAAAGGTAAAAGTAAAGGGACCCCTGACCCTTAGGTCCAGTCATGGCCGACTCTGGGGTTGCGGCGTTCACCTCGCTTTATTGGCCAAGGGTGCCGGTGTACAGCTTCCGGGTCATGTGGCCAGCATGACTAAGCCGCTTCTGGAGAACCATAGCAGCGCATGGAAACGCCGTTTACCTTCCTGCCAGAGCAGTACCTATTTATCTACTTGCACTGGTGTGCTTTTGAACTGCTAGGTTGGCAAGAGCAGGAACTGAGAAATGGGAGCTCACCCCCGTCGTGGGGATTCGAACCACCGACCTTCTGATCGGCAAGCCCTAGGCTCTGTAGTTTAACCCACAGCACCACCCACGTCCCTTATATCTACGCAGTAGTGGCATACATAAATAACCTTTTTTGACACCTGGGGATTTCCGTCTGAATTATCCCCAACAGCAGAGCTGTTGTAACAAGGGAGTCGTCTGCTCCTAACTAGCCCCAGTCGACAATCTGGCTGCAGCTCTTGAGGAAGGTTGAAGTTTCTGCGCCCTTTCCAAAGGCAGCCCTACGTAGAGCAGTTACAGTGATCAAAGCAGGATTTGTCACTGCAGCCAAATCAGACATCTCAAGGAACGGGTGTAGCTGGTGCACTAGCTTTAATGGTGTGAATGTGCTCCTGGCTACTGCAGAGACTACGCAGCCATTGTTGTTGTTGTTTAGTCGTTTAGTCGTGTCCGACTCTTCGTGACCCCATGGACCAGAGCACCCCAGTCACTCCTGTCTTCCACTGCCTCCCGCAGTTTGGTCAAACTCATGCTGGTAGTTTCGAGAACACTGTCCAACCATCTCGTCCTCTGTCGTCCCCTTCTCCTTGTGCCCTCCATCTTTCCCAACATCAGGGTCTTTTCCAGGGAGTCTTCTCTTCTTGTGAGGTGGCCAAAGTCTTGGAGCCTCAGCTTCAGGATCTGTCCTTCCAGTGAGCATTCAGGGCTGATTTCCTTCAGAATGGACATGTTTGATCTTCTTGCAGTCCATGGGACTCTCAAGAGTCTCCTCCAGCACCATAATTCCAAAGCATCAATTCTTCGGCGATCAGCCTTCTTTATGGTCCAGCTCTCACTTCCATACATCACTACTGGGAAAACCATAGCTTTAACTATACGGATCTTTGTCACCCATGTCCCTGGTACTGTATATAGCGGAGAGCAAAATAT
Source organism: Podarcis filfolensis (assembly GCF_964270895.1). NCBI lineage: Eukaryota > Metazoa > Chordata > Lepidosauria > Squamata > Lacertidae > Podarcis > Podarcis filfolensis. The sequence goes on from NC_139604.1 coordinate 130,162,714, forward strand.
ATGTTTTCCAAAGTTATAGATGAGTCAGTCTCTTGCAGCAAAAGCCAAAGAGTGTTGTGACTAGGGATGGCAGCAGATTCAGTTGTGATATATATATATGTGTGTGTGTGTGTGTGTGTGTGTGTGTGTGTGTGTGTGTGTGTGTGATTATAACCACTATAAACATACAACAACAACAAATTCAAAATCCAAATATCGAGATTACTTGAATCTCCTGACTCCCCCCCCCCCATCTCTTCCATGTGTCCTGGTGATAATATTTACAACTGCATATCAATACTATCCAAGTTTTATCCTTCCAAATTATCCGTACTTTCCGTTAGTTCACAAGTGTGGTTAAAATCCTGCTAATGATTTAACCTGCTCAGTAGATTCAGTTCTCAATGACCGACAAACCTACCTAATAATTCGCACATTCCAAAACAGAAAGACTGAAAGACTGAAACACAGGGTCCAACTCAGATTTCCTAGGACCTCTCCACCCATCAGAGAAAATGTCCCACTGAACACAGTGGGCCTTACTTCTGTACAAATTATTATTATTATTATTATTATTATTATTATTATTATTATTATTACTATATACCACCCTAATTATTATTATATATCAACCCGTAGATCTCAGGGCGGTACACAACCTAAAATTACAATACCAAAACTGCAAAATACATAATTAAAAATCAGAACAAAGACAAACCAATAATCTGTTCGCACTCACTGCTCCGCCCACTTTTGCCACTGGCCCCGCCCACCATCTTGTGGCACCTGAAAGGATATCCAGAATGGAATGTGGCCCCCGAGTGCCAAATGTTTCCCCACCCCTAATCTAAATTATAGCAGGTCCTCGTAAATTCGGCCCAAGAAAACCGCATCATACAAAAGGTCCCTTGATGCTTTTCTTAACCAGTGAAAGAGTTTACTTTCTTGGGCTCCATGATCACTGCAGATGGGGACAGCAGCCACAAAATTAAAAGTCGCCTGCTCCTTGGGAGAAAGGCAATGACAAACCGAGACAGCATCTTAAAAAGCAGAGACATCACCTTGCCAACAAAGGTCCGTATAGTTAAAGCTATGGTTTTCCCAGTAGTGATGTATGGAAGTCAGAGCTGGACCATAAAGAAGGCTGATGGCCGAAGAATTGATGCTTTTGAATTCTGGTGCTGGAGGAGACTCTTGAGAGTCCCATGGACTGCAAGAAGATCAAACCTATCCATTCTTAAGGAAATCAGCCCTGAATGCTCACTGGAAGGACAGATCCTGAAGCTGAGGCTCCAAGACTTTGGCCACCTCATGAGAAGAGAAGACTCCCTGGAAAAGACCCTGATGCTGGGAAAGTTGGAGGGCACAAGGAGAAGGGGACGACAGAGGACGAGATGGTTGGACAGTGTTCTCGAAACTACCAGCATGAGTTTGACCAAACTGCGGGAGGCAGTGGAAGACAGGAGTGCCTGGCGTGCTCTGGTCCAGGGGGTCACGAAGAGTCGGACACGACTAAGCGACTAAACAACAACAACCCTCTCAGTCAATTTTATCACCTCTGCCACTCGATTTACCAACCCTTAAGGATAGAGGTGACACCCTTTTTGTGCCACCAGTTTTTTTCCAGCCATCAACATACAGTGGTACCTCGGGTTACATACGCTTCAGGTTACAGACTCCGCTAACCCAGAAATAGTGCTTCAGGTTAAGAACTTTGCTTCAGGATGAGAACAGAAATCGCACAGCGGCGGTGCGGCAGCAGCAGGAGGCCCCATTAGCTAAAGTGGTGCTTCGGGTTAAGAACAGTTTCAGATTAAGTATGGACCTCTGGAACGAATTAAGTACTTAACCTGAGGTACCACTGTACTCTGCACATGCTCTCCTGGGAGGGTAAAAGACAGGAACAGTTAACCATACAGGGTACCAACAGGCAGCCACCTCTGTCCAATCCATCAACTTCTCGTGTCTCTGCAAGGAGGTGGCTTTCCAAAGCTTTTCCTACATTATCAGGTATTATTAATCAGCACTATTTATCATCAGCTCTGTTGCCACCACTCAGCAGTCTCACATCCCTGTAACATCCAGCTTCGCCCTGATTGGGCAGGAATGCTCTAAATCAAATCTAGGCTTTCTTTTTGTTATGTACTAAGTTGAATAGGATCCAAAATGCAGCAGTCTGATTGGTCCTAGAACAACAGGATTCAGAATGCAGCAGTCTGATTGGTCCTAGAACAATAGGATTCAGAATGCAGCAGTCTGATTGGTCCTAGAACAATGCAGCAGTATGATTGGTCGGCAGGAGCCACCCAATACGGCTCCAGATGGAAGTGAATCCACAACCTGATTGGCCTACAGGTGAATTCCGGAATTAGCCAATCACGTGCAGCCCATTGTGTAAATAATGTATATAAAGCAGATACTTTGAGAGGACATTCATTCCCTCCTCACCACTATGAGCTGAATAAAGAGCATGAAATCCACTCACGACTCTGAGTTTATTTCACTTTTCCTCCCTCCCTTTCTAAAGGGCCAAATCTAGACTTGGTCTGCGAAGGCTCTTTGCATAATTGAAAGAGACGGCCGGCATTTACCTTGAGAATTGCAGAGGCGGTGAAACAGGCAGCCTCAGAATTCAGCCCACAAAGGACTTGGCGGAAAGGTTAGGCTACCTGGCTGCCGGAGTCGCAGCTGATTTATTTATTTCACCCTTTTCACAACCAAAGGTGTCTTCAATATTAAAAAAATCCAACGTCAAAGTTTTTGCCAACCTGTTTTCTTAATCCCCTGCCCCCCAAAGAATGGAGAGCTCTGACCAGCTCTTTATCGTCTTTAATTCGGTGACACTGCTTGACCGGGGAAACTACTCTTCCCGGATGTTTGAGGAGCGACAGCTTATCAATATTTCATCCTACAGCAGCTGCGAAGCTCCAAACTGTCTCCTTTCAGACTGACACAGCTAAGTGTGCTGCATGGATGTGCTTTGACCCTCAAGGTGAACCGATGCATTCTGGTAAATGTTCCGAGGGCTTCATTTATTTATTTCTCCCCAAACAGAAGCGCAGCCTGGTCCAGAGGTTCCTGAAGTCACCTGGCAGTTTGTATAGACAAACGAGAGGGCAGCCAAGGGAGAGGAGAGTCCGAGATGCGGAAAATGCCTCTGAAACCCAGGTTCTGGGCATCGCGGAAGCTGTTTTGTCTGCTCGCCCCAGTATTTTCTGCTCTAACAGAGATCTTTCCTTGAAGACTACTGCTGGTTCTGGAGACGCCACAAATTGGACCTTCCACAAGCAAAGTGTGTGCTCTCCAACAGAGCGCTGGACCGTCCCCACCCAGGCCATTCAGCTTACAGGTTTGCAGAGTTTCGATCAACACTGCGTTGTGAGGTTACAATAAGCAGTGACTAGAGAAGGAATGACCTCTGGGAGGAGCACAGAGAGAAGAAACGCCGTGGTGCATGTGCAGTGGCACAACCGGACACTTTCACCTGCCCCAGCTGCAACAAAACATGTCTCTCCTGTATCAGTCTCTACAGCCACAGCAGGCGCTGTAACTCTCCAACAGTTTGTGTTTGACTTCATCCCCAAAGGCGCACACCTCCGTTGCCAACAACAGAGGATCGCAGAATCGTGTCAAACCCTCAGAAAGTTCTACCAGATGTTTAGTCGGAATTTACTTTCTTTAAACTTGAAACCATTGGTTTGGGTCCTAGTCTCAGGAGCAGGGGGCAGAAAACCAAGTTTGTTCCATCTTCCACACGACAGCCCTTGAGATATTTGAGCAAGTCCAGCCATGAAGTAAGCTGGCTCCTCTTTCTTACCACAACATGGGAAGTAAGTTTAAAATTATAATTTACTCACTTATAACCTCACATTGATTAGCAATGGCAGAAGTAAAACCTGTTCAAGCAAAACACTTGTATTTACAGTATAACCAGCTTCAGGCATGTGCCTAAAGCTGGGGCAAACAGAGACATGTCTGCATTCAATGCTGGTCAAAGGAAGAGAGAGGGGAACAGGAAGTACTCTATGCTCTTTCCTCTCCAGGAGAGGAGGGGAAATGACATCACACAGAGCCCTCTCTACCAATTGTACTTCTATGGTCTGAGTAGCTGCCTACCAGCAATTCAGCACTATGGTATTAACCCCTTGTCAGGCTAACTAGCAAGAATATGCATGTGTTAGGTTTGGCTGCTAATTTCCCCCAATTTGGGGCCATCAGTATTTGATCATTCCTCCCTCCGACATCTTTCTCCCCATGTGGGACGGGGTGAGCTGACGACACACACTTTCTCTCTGCCATGCAAACATGGGTGCATAGGAAGCTGCCTTCTGCTGAGCCAGACCCCCAGTCCATCCAGCTCAGTATGGCCAACACTGGCTGGCAGCAGCTCTCCAGGATTTTCCCCAGTCCTACCTGGATGTTCTGGGAACTGAACTCGGGACCCGTGGCTTAACTTATCCAGCAGGACCTGACGAATATGTTTCATCCACTTGCCCCATGCAATTTAATACGCTTGCAATCATTATGGTGTTTGCAATCACCAGGGTTATTAACCATCCTAATGATCAGCGGCAGGGATAATTTCCATCAGCTGGAGCTCCTTCTCCCTCTCCTGTGATTTTTCTAAACGTCGGGTTTAAAACAAAAATGCGATGCGTTCTCTTTCTTTACAGCCGTCGCGCACCAGTGAAGCAAACCTGCTTTGTGAATCAACCCAGCACCATATTGTTTTCTTTAAAAAAATAAGAAGCTTGATTTGTAAACCAAGAAGGTGTTGTGCTGGGATTTTAGGGTGCCAGAGCTTCCTTCAAATATAAAAATGCAGCTTTGCTCTCCTATCCTGTCATCGGCTTAGAGCACCAGATTTTGATTCAATATTTTTTTTTAAAGGAGAATTTCTGGTCTTCCACACCAGGAGACAATGCAGATTTACACGGGGAAGGAAAATGAGGGCATTAATTTACCCAAAGCGTTGGATCTGTTTGGATTATGGAGGATGTCGTGTGGACAGCGAGGGGAAAAAACCAGCACACGTAGTTCATGGAAGGCTCTTCAAAACGTTCTGCGTGCTCACACTTTTCAAAGACCAAACATAGCAGGATATCCCAAACGGTCCCTTTAGCCCATCTGAAAATGACATTTTCTGAGGGGGGTGGGATTTACAATGCATCTGTCATCAGCACGAGTCATGAATGAATCACCCCTTATAAAGGGTGAGGAGAGAGAGAGAAGCAAAATAAACTAGTTTTCTGTGGTGTAAGAAAGGGGCAATAGTCTGAGATCTTCTTAAGTTAGGTATGAACTGTGTCCCATCAGCAATTGCTCCCTTTGATCAGCTGGAATCTTCCCACTCCACTTCCTGTCATAGCTGTCAACTGTCCCTTATTTGGCGGGAAACTCCCTTATCCCAGCGCCGTTTCCTGCTGCTGTCCCTTATTGATGATGTCCCTTAAATTTTCCGGGTTTCAAAGGAAGCAGCTCCTCTCCCTCCCTCCCTGCCGGCCAGGGAGGAGGGAGGCTCCAACTGTGTTGCTTGGCTGCGTTGCTCACCCAATAAGGAGTCTAAGAACGACTGGGGGGTGGAGCTTGCATGCCTTGTGCCGATCAAATCGGCCGCGTTGCCTGGGGACTCGCCTTTGCTCAGCGCTTCCCAGTGGAGAGGTGACGTGGTTTTCCTTGCTGCATCCCCTTTGCCGGGTTGCTGCGCTGTGGGAACCACCGCTTGAGGCTTCGTTTGGCTGCTGGCTGGGCTTTCTGCCTTTGGCTTGGAGGGGCTCAGAAGTTGAACATACCTGTGCTTGGAAAATCCCTTATTTTGGCTGCTGATCCCTTATTTTCGAGGCTACTGGTCCCTTATTTTCAAATCTGTAAGTTGACAGCTATGTTTCCTGGTCCAGGCGAGTTGCAAGTTTCATGGGATGCAAATACCAAATAAGAAAGACAACTATCAAATGAAACACTATATGAATGCAACAGACATAGCTCTCCACCAACCCAAATTAAAAACACAGATTTATTTATTTTTTTAACTGAGAGGCTCTGTCTACATCATGTATGTGCATGTATTATTCGATTGCTCATTTTGGACATCATTCCAAACCAATATATGGAACCGTAAGAACGATCTCAGAAGGAACTTTGGACTTCCACACTCGCCTCCCCTTGTACGGTCAGAGTGCTCAGTTGCTTCATGGTGTTTTGCAAACCATTGTTTGTTGTTCCACCTAAACTAGGAAACAACGGTTTGCACTTTAAGCCACCTCACCTCCTCAAAATGGGATTGCAAACCTGGTTTTTATCCTGGCTTGAAATTAGAACCTTCTGGCCTACCTACAAGATGGCGCCTGCGCTGGCAAGTCACTCCAGATTATGAACTGATCTTGGCATGGATTCCCTGACTTGTGTGAATCCACCATGCAGACGCACACTTGGGACTTCCCAGCAAATTGATCCTGGAACCAGCTGGCCCCACCAGATCCTAAGGATGCTACTTGACCATCCATGGAACCAGATCCACTTTGAACAGCCCACCGCTGCTGCTGCCACCTCTCCGATTGGATCCCAGTCACAAATCAAGCTTCTCCTTGCCGTAATAAACCCTCCAGCTGGCACAGATAAGACCTTCCTCCACTAGACCCTCATCCATTTTCCAAACAGGCATTTTTTGCAGGGGAGGAAGCCAAGCTGCTTTCCTGTAGCTTTGTCCAAGGACGACGGAACCAGTGCTAGAAATTCCCCAGGTGTCAGGCGCATTTTGCACCTGGTGAGGGTTCAACTGCAACCATGTAGAGATCTCTGGATGCCAGGAAGGAAACTGACATCTCCGTTGTGCTGACGATAGGCACAATTCATTTTCAGCTTTGTAATCTTGTTAATAATATTAACAATATTTTATTGATATCCCACCCTCCCCAGCCGAAGCTGGGCTCAGAGCAGCTAACAACAGTAACACAGTTTACATAAAATCACAATCAATTAATTGAAATACATTCTAAAATTACTTCATTCTAAAATCAATTCAGAGTCAAATTAATGGCAACTGTTGGGCTAGAGTTCTGTGAGGATTACAGAAGGAGGGGGTCAGACTGTGCCTTGGCCAAAGGCCAGGCAGAACAGCTCTGTCTTGCAGGCCCTGCGGAAAGATGTCAAGTCCCGCAGGGCCCTAGTCTCTTGTGACAGAGCGTTCCACCAGATTGGGGCCACAGCCGAAAAAGCCCTAGCTCTGGTTGAGGCCAGCCTAACCTCCCTGTGGCCCGGGACCTCCAAGGTGTTTTTGTTTGAAGACCGTAAGGTCCTCCATGGGACATACTAGGGGAGGCGGTCCTGTAGGTACGAGGGTCCTAGGCCATATAGGGCTTTAAAGGTTAAAACCAGCACCTTAAACCTGATCCTGTACTCCACCGGGAGCCAGTGCTGCTGGTATAGCACTGGGTGAATGTGATCTCACAGCGAGGACCCCATGAGGAGTCTCGCTGCGGCATTCTGCACCCGCTGGAGTTTCTGGGTCAGTCTCAAGGGCAGCCCCACGTAGAGTGAGTTACAATAATCAAGTATGGAGGTGACAGTTGCGTGGATCACAGTGGCTAGGTCAGGGCGAGACATTGCACTGTGGGGACTGTAACATGGGTTTAAGGTGCCATATGATAAAGGTAAAGGTAAAGGACCCCTGGACGGTTAAGTCCAGTCAAAGGCGACTATGGGGTTGTGGCGTTCATCTCGTTTTCAGGCCAAGGAAGCCAGTGTTTGTCCGCAGACAGCTTTCCGAGTCATGTGGCCAGCAGGACTCAACCGCTTCTGGCACAACAGGACACCATGATGGAAACCAGAGCACATGGAAATGCTGTTTCCCTTCCCGCCGCAGTGGTACCTATTTATCTACTTACCCTGGCCTGTTTTCGAACTGCTAGGTTGGCAGGAGCTGGGACAGAGCAACAGGAGCTCACTCCACCGCAGGGATTTGAACTGCCGACCTTCCAATCGGCAAGCCCAAGAGGCTCAGTGGTTTAGACCACAGCGCCACCCGTGTCCCCTTAAGGTGCCATATGACGATTAGCTTACGTATCTGAGTTCCCATGGGGGACTTGCTGTATTCTATACAAAGTGCATGGTCTGAAGAAGAAGACCCACACATTAGGTCCTTCAGATATATATATATATATATATATATATATATATATATATATATATAGGTAAAGGTGACCCTTGACCATTAGGTCCAGTCGTGACCGACTCTGGGGTTGCGGCGCTCATCTGTTTATCTACTTGCACTTTGATGTGCTTTCAAACTGCTAGGTTGGTTTAACCCACAGCGCTACCCGCGCCCCTACACACACACACATATTTACACACACACACACACACGCACACACACATACATACAGTGGTACCTCGGGTTACATACGCTTCAGTTTACAGACTCCGCTAACCCAGAAATAGTGCTTCAGGTTACGAACTTTGCTTCCGGATGAGAACAGAAATTGTGCTCCGGCGGCGCGGCAGCAGCGGGAGGCCCCATTAGCTAAAGTGGTGCTTCAGGTTAAGAAAGGACCTCCGGGACGAATTAAGTACTTAACCCGAGGTACCACTGTGCAATGGACGGAGGTATGGCTGGAGTCCTTGGACCACCTCAAGGCTGAGTATTCCACAGTGGACTAAAGCCGATTCATGATCTGGTCTGGGTCATAAGAACCCAATGGCCCATCAAGTCCAGCATCTTGTTCTCACAGTGGTCACGCCTGATGTCTGTAGGAAGGCCATTAACACAGGAGCCCTCCTCCCTCCTGTGGTTTCCAGCAACTGGTATTCAGAAGCATTGCTGGCCCCCCCCCAACTTTACGTGCAGAGCACAGCCATCCTGGCTAGTAGCCCTTGAGAGTCCTGATCCACCCAGATCAGGTGAGCCCACTCTGGAGGTTCTGTGGATTCCGCCTCCATCTCTTCCATCAACAGGGCACACCTGTGGACAGGTGTGCAAAGTGCATTCTCTTCACATTCCTGGATTAAAGCTATTCATGAGAAAACTGATTCTTGTCCTTTTCTCTCTCCTGTCCCCCCCCCCCCACCATTTTCTACTATTTGAAACTCAGGATAAGTAGACGATCTTCACAACCCGCTGCAACATAATAAAATACTTCTAACACACACAGAGAGAAATGAAAGATTCCCCCACTGAAATAGTATTGGGAAACAGAGGCAATCTGAGAGAGCTGGTTTGTGAGGACTTCACAAACTAAATATGAAAGATTAACAACAACCCCTTTTTTTGCCCTTGTTTGGTCTCCCCCTCCCCCCCCCCCAATTGCCAGAAATGGATCTCAATACAGTGAAAAAGCTAGACATTATGGGGACCGCATGACCAAAACTAAGAAATAAAAGTATTCCATCAACATTCCAACAAATGGCCTTTCCGTCACACACGCACACACAAAAATCTAAATGAAAAATTACTGGTTTCTTTGGCGGGGGTGGAATAGGTCGGAAGGTACATAGGAGGAAATAAAATGGCATTTACCGTCTGATCTAGCTGAATTTAATGTGGAAATACTGAAGGGCTGCAAAGGTGCCACTCTCGCGGTATGTTTCTTCATTCTGTGGAAATCGCCCTCCACTGAGACTCTACGTCCTCTTCGCCGCCTTTTGCCCGCACATTTTTTGGGGGGAGAGGGCTGCCCCCCTCCCTGCCCTGTGGCACAAGGTACCTCTCTGCCGTGTCTGGAGATGCTGTTCGGAAGACGCTGCCGTCAGATCTGCTGTTTCCCGGAGAAACCATTTGCAACACATTCAGACAAGGCTTGACCTCAGAGCCAGCACTTTGCACAGTTCTTGGGCATGGCCAGAGATCTTAGTACCCCTCTTAATATTTTATCCCTACCCCCCAAAAAAACCCTCTTTCCACTTCTAAGAGACAGCAAGCCCCTTCTGAATCAAGGCACCCCATTCGCAATGAAACGACCCCCCCGAAAGCCCACAAAGGAGGCATATTATCTTTCGGCAACAGCACAGCGAAAGGAAAGATGCGGCGCTGTTTTGTGAGCCCTTCGTGCCATGAAAATGCATGAGCTTAGGTTGGCTGCATCTCACCAGAATAGAAAGCACTTCTCTGCCGGTGAGGTCTAATATTAGACAGGGGAACCGGTGCTTTCAGCTGCTTAGTTAAATATCACAGAGCGAGGGGGAAGTCCTGGAAATCAACACGGCAGACAAAAGCAGTGTTTCGGAGGAGACGATAGAAAAACACACGGCTGCAGAGCTCATCCAGAATCACTGGAGCAAATAGCATCTTTAGCAGGAGAAATCAAAATCCAATACAGTGGTACCTCGGGTTACAGACGCTTCAGGTTACAGACTCCGCTACCCCAGAAATAGTACCTCGGGTTAAGAACTTTGCTTCGGGATGAGAACAGAAATCGCGCAGCGGCAGTGGGAGGCCCCATTAGCTAAAGTGGTGCTTCGGGTTAAGACCAGTTTCAGGTTAAGAACGGACCTCCAGAACAAATTAAGTTCTTAACCAGAGGTACCACTGTACACTTAAACGGCAAGATCAAGAAGCATTACCGACTCCCATTTTAGGTTCCGGGAGAAAAGGAAATTTAGGTTGCAGAGAAAGGAAATTAATTGACAAATGTTTCCAATGATTGCATTAAAAATAATAATAATGTGCTTCCTTCAAGATGCTCACAGGGCTTGTAGTCACCATTCGCGCCCAAATTTATTCTCACAACAACCCTCTGAGGTAGGTTAGGCTGAGAGCGCTTGGCCCAAGGTCACCAGGGAGATAGGGGAGTTGATATCTGACCAGGTTCCTGTTCCTCCAGCGCTTCCTGCTTGGTTCTTCGAATTCATCTGTCTCGGGAGACAACAGAGGAGTGCGCCTTTGGGGGTGAAGTCAAATCATTGGAGAGTTACAGCACCTGCTTTGGCTGTAGAAACTGATAGGGGAGAGACATGTTTTGTTGCAGCTGGGGCAGCTATTCGTGAAGCATAGCTTACGGCAGGCAGTAGATCTCTCCCACCGATGAAGGCAACCTGTAGCCCTCATATCTTACACCATCAGGTTGAGCTTATAACTTGTAACTGCTGCCCCCCAGGTTGTTTTTGCTGTGTTAGCAGCACCAAAGCGACCTCCCCGGGGCACAAGACTGGGCAGGGTGGCTGGAGGTCCGGAGGTCCTGGGCTGCCCAAAGGACAAGACCCACCTCTCAGCCTCACTGATGCGGTCCAAAGAGCAAGACGTTTGGCAACAGCTGGGCTGAAGGAGTTGCCAGAAGGAGGCGTACAAAGCACCATCCAACGGTCTTAGGGACTCCACTCTGGATTTGTGTAAGGCAGACACCCCCAAATTCGGCCCTCCAAATGTTTTTGGGACTACAATTCCCATCATCCCTGACCACTGGTCCTGTTGCCTGCGTCCCTGCCTAGGTGCAGAGGAACTACCATTTGCATGGAGGGGAGCAGGCAGAGTGCACAATCCCAAGTGTTCACTGGATATGATTTGTTTGCTTGCTTATTGGATTGGTATCCCACTATCCCGTAATGAGTATGCATGTTTCTTCCTTTCTTCCATTGATCTCCTCAACAACCCTGCAAGGTAGGCTAGCCTGAGAGGCAAGGGCAGAACCAAGGTCACCCAGTGAGCTTCATGGCCAAGTGGCGATTCGAACCCTGGTCTGTCCCAGGTCCTAACCTGACACTCCGACCAATACACCACTGCCGTCTCTCATTCGCAAAACACCAAACCAAGGATCCTGAGCCACTTGCCTCTAGTGCTAGAGATCTGCGGCGATCCTGTTGTTGTTGTTGTTTAGTCATTTAGTCATGTCTGACTCTTCGTGACCCCATGGACCAGAGCACACCAGGCCCTCCTGTCTTCCACTGCCTCCCACAGTTTGGTCAAACTCATTCTGGTAGCTTCGAGAACACTATCCAACCATCTCGTCCTCTGTCGTCCCCTTCTCCTTGTGCCCTCCATCTTTCCCAACATCAGGGTCTTTTCCAGGGAGTCTTCTCTTCTCATGAGGTGGCCAAAGTCTTGGAGCCTCGGCTTCAGGATCTGTCCTTCCAGTGAGCACTCAGGGCTGATTTCCTTCAGAATGGATAGGTTTGATCTTCTTGCAGTCCATGGGACTCTCAAGAGTCTCCTCCAGCACCATAATTCAAAAGCATCCATTCTTCGGCGATCAGCCTTCTTTATGGTCCAGCTCTCACTTCCATACATCACTACTGGGAAAACCATAGCTTTAACTATACGGACCTTTGTTGGCAAGGTGATGTCTTTACTTTTTCAGATGCTGTCTAGGTTTGCGGCGATCCTAGACCATGGCATCCTTAGTCTTCCAGGTTCAAGTTGGCTTTTCACCAAAAAACCTTTGCAAAGGCTCGCAGGGAGGCCGGCCAGCCAGCCAGCAGGATGAGAAAATCTCACCATCTGCTGTCATATCTTCCGTGCTTTTAAGACACTAGATGACAAGTGACAGGGCCATTATCAGCTCATTTCACAGGGCTGGAATATTAATGTGATTTATGGAAGCAAACAAGGAAACAATGCAGAGTTGGGCGGGGAAGAGACACGAAGGGAACTTCGGGCTCCGCACTTTAAGTGCCACTCAAAGGGAAAAGGCGGTGTGTGATTTTATATTTCCTTCCCAATCCAGGTAAACACTTTAAAGCAATAACAGCAGCAATCTTCGCAAAGCTGAGAGTGTGCCAGTGAGGACTGATCACACATTAAACTGACAGCGCTGTCAGGTCTGATTTGATTTTAAACAGGTTGGTTCATTGCAAGTCGTCCTTTTAGAGCAAACATTGCTCTTCTACCAGGCATTTGTCTAATTAAACAACTTAAGGCCTTTTAAACTGGGGGGGGGGGTTGTTTGTTACTATGGTATGTATTTTTGTGTTTTTATATTGTAAACCGCACCCTGCGATCCTCAGATGCAGGGCAGTATAGAAATTTAAATAAATACAATTGTGTGGATGGACGCGGGTGGTGCTGTGGTCTAAACCACAGAGCCTAGGGCTTGCAGATCAGAAGGTTGGCAGTTCGAATCCCCGCAACGGGGTGAGCTCCTGCTGCTCGGTCCCTGCTCCTGCCAACCTAGCAGTTCGAAAGCACGTCAAAGTGCAAGTAGATAAATAGGTACCGCTCCAGCAGGAAGGTAAACGGCGTTTCCATGCACTGCTCTGGTTCGCCAGAAGCGGCTTAGTCATGCTGGCCACATGACCCGGAAACTGTACGCCGGCTCCCTCGGCCAATAAAGCAAGATGAGCGGCGCAACCCCAGAGTCGGCCACGACTGGACCTAATGGTCAGGGGTCCCTTTACCTTTAACTATAATTGTAATTGTAATAATTCCAAACGCCTTAGGGACTCCACTCTGGATTTGGGTAGGGTTAGCTACTCAGGAGACGAAAAGGCTCAGGAGTAAACCTTAACCAATAAATCTTAAAAAGTCATTTTCTTTGTAAGTACCCCTCCAAGAATGCAAACTTTAAAAATGCGAAAATAACCAAGCTCCAAATGTCAAACTCATATTCTGACACTTCCCCCCCCCCCCCCAGATCTGAGAAACGTTTGATACATTTTTCTAGCCCACTATTTTGGAGAAATCTTCTCCACTCTCCTGAAAAAAATCCTGCCGTCATAAACTGTCAACCGATGGGTAAGCCTGCTCCAACTTTACCACTGTTTAAGCGGGGTAATTACCCTGATTGACAACTGCTTAAACGAGGTACCAGCGGAATGACTCCCCCCTCCCTCAGAGGCACACTTCATTGTTTCTCAAGACAGACTTGGGCCAACCAAAAAATAATGTGGGGGGAAGAGGCTCTCACAATGGGGTGGAGCTGCCCCCTAGCTTCTTGGGCTCTGCTGCTTATGGGGAGAGAGGGCAAGGCAGTGGGGAGGTCTCAGCAATGCAAGGGAACCAGCAGACCCCATCTGGGGATCTATGGCAGGGGCCAGAACACTTTTTCAGCAGGGGGCCAGTCCACTGTCCCTCAGACCTTGTGGGGGGCCGGACTATATTTTGAAAAAAAGTATGAACAAATTCCTATGCCCCACAAATAACCCAGAGATGCATTTTAAATAAAAGGACACATTCTACTCATGTAAAAACACGCCGATTCCTGGACTGTCCGTGGGCCGGATTTAGAAGGCGATTGGGCCGGATTCGGCCCCCAGGCCTTAGTTTGCCTACCCATGATCTTCAGCTTTAACATGATAGCCTTGCTACGTATTACTGAGGGGATCAATTTTGTCCTAGTTGTTGCCCCATTTCTCTTTTCTTCTCTGAACCCCCATTGCTTAGTTTGCCTACCCATGATCTATAGCTTCCATCATCCCTGGTCACATAGAAACAAAAAGTTTTCTGGAGAAGCTCTGGGTGGCAGCGTTGAGCTTTGCCCAAATTTCACCTCCCTGCCCCAGAAATCTCCCTGGTTGGAGAATGCCGCCCCTAACCCCACTTTTGCACCCCCCCCCCCATTGCTGAAGAGGCCCAGAATTTGAAAGAATTCCTCATCATCACTTGTCAGGGATGTCGTACCAACTCCAGACATGGGCTTCCACAACCTGTGGGTACCTGACTTCAAGCTCCAGCTTGAAACTTGTGGTCCTCTATTTTTTATTTCCTTTGTTTGTTTGTTTCATGCAATTTACACACCCCCTGACTGTAAAAAAACGCAAGAAAACCTTAAAGCGATTTGCAAAAGGTAAAAGAGTAAAATCAGCCCTACTTTAAAACTTAAAAATACTGAAACAGATTGGCCTCCACTTTCTAAGCACTTGCGTAGGCTTGTCTAAACAGAAATGCTTTTAGCAGGTGCCAAAAATAGCACAGCGAAGCAGCCTGCCTGGTGTCAATCGTCAGGGAGTTCCAAAGTGTAACTGCTTCCACACTAGAAGATTGATCTCTTCTGAATGCAGAACGGGTATTACCGTGTTTATCGCTCTATAAGACGCACTTTTTCCCTCCTAAAAGGTAAGGGGAAATGTGTGTGCGTCTTATGGAGCGAATGCAGGCTGTGTTGCTTTCACTGAAGCCAGAACAGCAAGAGGGATTGCCACGCAAAGCCTCTTCAACAACATTTGATTCAGAATATTTTTTTCCTGTTTTCCTCCTCTAAAAACTAGGTGCGTCTTATGGTCGGGTGCGTCTTATAGAGCGAAAAATACGCTGCATGACACCTGTAAGAGTGCCAATTTCAACCAACTGGAGCGGTCAAGTCAGGGGTCCAAGGATCAAGAAGCAAGGAGTCGCAAAGTCAGGGGTCCGAGGATCAAGAAGCAAGGAGTCACGAAGTCAAGGGTCCGAGGATCAAGAAGCAAGGAGTCACGAAGTCAAGGGTCCGAGGAGCAAGAAGCAAGGAGTCACGAAGTCAAGGGTCCGAGGAGCAAGAAGCAAGGAGTCACGAAGTCAAGGGTCCGAGGAGCAAGAAGCAAGGAGTCACGAAGTCAAGGGTCCGAGGAGCAAGAAGCAAGGAGTCACGAAGTCAAGGGTCCGAGGAGCAAGAAGCAAGGAGTCACGAAGTCAAGGGTCCGAGGGTCAGGAAGCAAGGAGTTATGAAGTCAGGGGTCCGAGGGTCAGGAAGCAAGGAGTCACGAAGTCAGGGGTCCGAGGATCAAGAAGCAAGGAGTCACGAAGTCAGGGTCCGAGGATCAAGAAGCAAGGAGTCACGAAGTCAGGGGTCCGAGGATCAAGAAGCAAGGAGCCAAACACAGCAAGGCAGGGAACGTATTGCTGTGGCAAAGAGCTGAAGGGAAAATGCTGACCTTATATCCCTTCCTGGCTCTTGCCACCAGGTGCTGTGAGTTACCGGTACCAATCGGCCTCACCTGTGTGGCCACACCTTGCCTCTTCAGAACAAACTTAGGAAGGCCCCAGTCCTGCAGAGTCCTATTGGCCACAGGGCCTGGCTCCTGCATGCACACACCTGACATCAGGTTACATGAAAGGAGGGTCCGACTAAACACCATGAATAACTTTCTGGCAGTAAGAGTCGTTTGACAGTGGAATGAACTCCCTCTGGAGGTCGTGGACTCTCCTTCCTTGGAGGTTTCTAAGCAGAGGTTGGATGGCCTTCTCTCAGGGATGCTTTAGCTGAGATTCCTGCACTGCAGGGGGTTGGACTAGATGACTCTTGGGGTCCTGTACAATTCTGCGATTCTATGATAAGCAGGGCTCTTCTTATGTTCTGAGCCCTCGATGGAGGCCTGTAGTTCAGTGGTAGAGTGTCTGCCATGCATGCCAGAGGTCCAAGGTTCAACCCCCGACATCACCAGGTAGGGCTGGGAGAGACTCCTGCCGGAAATGCCAGAGAGCTGCTGCCAGTCAGTGTGGCAAGTACTAGATGGGCCAATAGGCTGACTCTGAACAGTGGTACCTTGGTTCTCAAACTTAATCCGTTCCGGAAGTCCGTTCCAAAACCAAAGCTGTTCCAAAACCAAGGCGCTCTTTCCCATAGAAAGTAATGCAAAACAGATTAATCCATTCCAGGCTTTTTAAAACAACGCCTAAAACAGCAACTTTGCATGAATTTTACTATCTAACGAGACCGTTGATCCATAAAATGAAAGCAATAAACCATGTACTGCAGTCACACAATCAACCGATCAGTAACTGAACTGGGTTCCACACAATCAGAAAAACAAAACAAAAAGAGCCGCAAAAAACGCAAAATAAATAGCAAAAACAGACAGACCTCAGCATAACACTCAAAACGGAAGGGTGGCACTCAAATTGGAAGCATAGCACTCAAAACGGAACACGTTTGGCTTCTGAAAAAAGTTCGCAAACCAGAACACACACTTCCAGGTTTGCAGTGTTTGGGTTCCAAGTTGTTTGAGTACCAAGGCATTTGAGAACCAAGGTACCACTGTATAACGCAACTTCCTGCTATGATTTTGAACATCCCAGGAAGGAGTTAGATGGTTTTAGCCCCCCGAGCAAGCTTTGCTAGGCTAGAACAGCCCCCAAGGATGCAAAATCAGACATCAGAGCACCCAATATATCTGAGACACAGCTTCACGAAGCAGGCATCTTGCAAGCCTTTCGTTCTCAGCAGAGGGCTGTCTCAAAGGATTCTCCTGCCTAAGGAGAGATGATGGGCTCCTTAATCTTTCAACATAGTAATTTAGCTGTTCACTGGCAGCGGAACACGGTGAGAATAAACTACCATTGGGGGCGGGCGGGTGGGCAGAGACTGTCTGCGGCATCAATAGAGAAAGAAATCTGTATTATTAATTTCAAGCGTGCTGCACGACATCGTCGGGCGCAGTAATAGATTTCTATTTATTTTATGAGTTGGAGCAAGAATAATTTGGTTGTAATTGGATGTCAAATAATTATATACAAATGTGGGGCAAAGGGGAGGGGGAAAGCCGCTTACGTCCTCCAATTCTGGACTTACGATGTGTTTTGTCTTTATCGCAGGTCATCTGTGAAAAAGCCACTATTCAGAGTGCCGGTGTGGTGAGCATCCCGGCCTTATATCTCCTTTTACGTTTTAGACACTCCACACTTAATTAGACAAATATGTGCTTTCCCTTTTGTGCCCGACAAAAAGCTGAGAAAGCAAAAGAGAGGGGAAGAAAAGAAGAAGTATTACGCCTTGGGGGCTGCCTACAAACAATTCAGCGTGCAAGCTTTCGAGTCACACTGCATTCTTCATCAAGCTCTCCAGAAGATCACGTGACCTATGGACAAGGATGGTGGAAGTTTTCATTCAAACCATTTGGAGGGCACCAGATTGGGGAAATCACGAAATTAAAAGACGCCTGCTTCTTGGGAGAAAAGCAATGACAAACCTAGACAGCATCTTAAAAAGTAGAGACATCACCTTGCCAACAAAGGTCCGTATAGTTAAAGCTATGGTTTTCCCAGTAGTGATGTATGGAAGGGAGAGCTGGACCATAAAGAAGGCTGATCACCGAAGAACTGATGCTTTTGAATTATGGTGCTGGAGGAGACTCTTGAGAGTCCCATGGACTGCAAGAAGATCCAACCTCTCCATTCTGAAGGAAATTAGCCCTGAGTGCTCACTGGAAGGACAGATCCTGAAGCTGAGGCTCCAATACTTTGGCCACCTCATGAGAAGAGAAGACTCCCTGGAAAAGACCCTGATGTTGGGAAAGATGGAGGGCACAAGGAGAAGGGGACGACAAAGGACGAGATGGTTGGATGGTGTTCTTGAAGCTACCAGCATGAGTTTGATCAAACTGCAGGAGGCAGTGGAGGACAGAAGTGCCTGGCGTGCTCTGGTCCATGGGGTCACGAAGAGTCGGACACGACTAAACGACTAAACAACAACAAGATTGGGGAAAGCTGGTTTAGACCACGCCCCAGGATCCTGATGGAGTCACAAGATCTGGTGCAGAAGGCTCAGCTATAGAAACTACAGAAGGCTGCTTTGCATATAACATTTGGATGGGGTCTTTTTTTACTGTAGTAATGTACTGTTGTAAAATGCAAGTGCAACAGGTACTTGTTGGCAAGCATGTGTGTCAAACAGGTGACACCTAGAATTAGAATTTAGAATCACAGTATTTTTTTTAGAGTTGGAAGGGATCCCTGGGGATCATCTAGTCCAACCCCCTGCAATGGAGGAATGTGCAGATGTCCCATAAGGGGAATCAAACCTGCAAACTCGGTGTTATCAACACCCTGCTCTCACCAATTGAGTTGTCCACCTTGAGAGGGAGAGCTGAGTTTGTGCCTCCATACATGGGTGGCGCTGTGGGTTAAACCACAGAGCCTAGGACTTGCCGATCAGAAGGTTGGCGGTTCGAATCCCTGCGACGGGGTGAGCTCCGGTTGCTCGGTCCCTGCTCCTGCCAACCTAGCAGTTCGAAAGCACACCAGTGCAAGTAGATAAATAGGTACCGCTCTGACGGGGAGGTAAACGGCGTTTCCGTGCACTGCTCTGGTTCGCCAGAAGTGGCTTAGTCATGCTGGCCACATGACCCGGAAGCTGTACGCCGGCTCCCTCAGCCAATAAAGCCAGATGAGCGTTGCAACCCCAGAGTTGGTCACGACTGGACCTAATAGTCAGGGGTCCCTTTACCTTTAATATGTGACTTTGCCTCTAACCCGAACTTCAGACTTCTTGATACACACTCATTTCAAAAGCCAAGAAGCTCGCACAGAAACCTTGCAAGGATGCCAGCAGCCCC
This sequence comes from Podarcis filfolensis, assembly GCF_964270895.1. Lineage (NCBI taxonomy): Eukaryota > Metazoa > Chordata > Lepidosauria > Squamata > Lacertidae > Podarcis > Podarcis filfolensis. Next base: position 130,181,860 of record NC_139604.1, read on the forward strand.
AGAAACACCCTTTGAGGAAGGTAAGCTTGAAACCGATACAGGATGCCCTGTGAATTTTAATCGGGTGGCACAGGGGCGATCCGTTTGAGAAATGAGACACACAAACATAAATAGCTAATACGTCTTGGATTCGGGATCTGCCTGATCTCCAGAATTTTGAGAAGCGTGGGATGAACGGAAGGTTAATTGGGAAGACATGCAAACACCCCGCAAGCAAATCAGGCTGAATGCTCATTGCCAGATAAGCGCCTCGCAAACAAATCAGAAGGAGAGGAAGCTTTTGCAAGCAAATCAGGATGCAGATTTAATAAATGGTCCCAAAGATGTCAGGGCGGGAGGAAGATATTGTTGTCCACCCAGCCCTCTCCATCTAAGTGAACAGAAGCAGTCTCAAATGCCCCTCCATTGCAAAACAACGCATTCCAAAAGCTGAAATTTTAAAATTCCTTTTGCAAATGACTTGTAGCATTGTGAGGGTATTTTCCCCCTGTCTGTCTGTCTGTCTCTCATTCTAATTCTGGTCTAATCTCCATATAATCCTCCTTAATACTTTCCCCTGGAAATCTTGCTTTCTCTCACCATATTGTAGCGGAGCAGATAACATAGCAAAGCCTGCAGGACTGAAGGAGGATTAGGTGCTAACTACGATATAAAATCAGAAAGAAAGAGAGGAAAGGAAAGTCACTGTAATCAGTCTGGGCGGCTGGAGTTGGATTAGCTATACTTACAATGAATTAGCACTCAACTCTCTGAGGGGCGCCCCGAGGGATCAAAGAAGTGCTAGGTCTGGGTCTTGTGTTGTTGAAGAGAGAAAGAGTCTTCAAGTGAAGTCTTCAAGTCTTCCGGGTGAGGGCTTGGCTTTCAACCAAGGAAGGAAATAATAAATAAATTTGCAAATCGGGCTGTTGCTATTTAAGGAAGGTGAGGTTTTAGGGAAAGTTTGCAAACGTGACATGGAGGCTGGCAGTGACCAGAGGAGGAATGACTGCTGGGAGAGAAAAAACGCCATGGTGCATCTGCAGCAGCCCAACAGGACGCCTCCACCTGCCCCAGCTGCAACAAAACATGTCTCTCCTGTATCCTGTACTGCTGTAACCTCTCAACAGTTTTGACTTCACCCTCAAAGGCGCACTCCTCCATTGTCTCCAGAGACAGACAGATGCCAACAATTAACCTTATGCATCATTTCCCACTAAATGATAAAAAACCCCAGGGTGATTTACAAAGTAATAAAATCACATAAACATTGGGGAGACGGACCACATTTGACACTCCAAAAATGTATCGTTGGTGCTGCCCAAAACAAGAACATATTTGCCTTGTGCTGAAACAGTGACAAGGTTGGCACCAGGAAGGTTGCCTTGGGGAAAGCATTGCAGGAACTGGGGCTACTACAGAGAAGACACCGTCTCTTGTCGCCATCGCCCGGATCTACCTTGGACTAGGGAACATGAAGAGAAGAGCCTGAGGTGCTTATCTCAGGGTCTGGGTAGGAGATATGGACTTTACCTGAAGAACTGCCTTAAATGCCTGCTCAAACCCTGGAGTCATCCAGAGGAGTGCTGTTAGTTGTCCCCCGTGTTACAGAGAACTGACTGGCCTCACCAAGGAGTTGGGTGCCACCGAGCGAGCTGGCCAGTGATTCACACAGCTCAAAGTTGGATCTCCACAGACTTGGCTGAGTGTGAGGCCAAATGAGCACAGCGGCTCATTTCCTGTAGGTCTGTGAAATCAGTTGCCAAGACTAAAGGTCCCCACTTTCCCAAAGCCGTCTATGTCTCCTCCTCTCCCAAGCAACTGGAGACTGTGTTTGTGCATCCCCAAACTCCCCTCTGCCCTTCTGGTTCTAAGAGACAAGGGGGGAGCAGAGCAGGAGGGAGAGACACCAGTGACTGGCCACTAGCTGGGCAAATAAATAATAATAATAATAATTTATTATTTATACCCCACCCATCTGGCTGGGTTTCTCCAGCCACTCTGGGCGGCTTCCAACAAAATATTAAAATACAGTAGTCCACCAAACATTAAAAGCTTCCCTAAACAGGGCTGCCTTCAGATGTCTTCTAAAAGTTTGGTAGTTGTTGTTCTCTTTGACATCTGGTGGGAGGGCGTTCCACAGGGCGGGTGCCGCTACCGAGAAGGCCCTCTGCCTGGTTTCCTGTAACTTGGCTTCTCGCAGTGAGGGAACTGCCAGAATGCCCTCAGAGCTGGACCTCAGTGTCCGGGCAGAATGATGGGGGTGGAGACACTCCTTCAGGTATACTGGACCTTTGAGGCTGTTTAGGGCTTTAAAGTTCAGCACCAACACTTTCAATTGTGCTCAGAAACGTACTGGGAGCCAATCCATGAATTTTGGGTGCAACTCTGGATTCACCCCCACCCTTTTCTTTCTTTCGTTTTCTTTCTTCCTTTCTTTCGCAATTTAACTTTTTTTTAGTATATCCCAGGTTGAGCCTACAGAGGAAGATCTTTTGCACTGCTGACTTCCAGGTGGACCTCATTTGGCCCACAAGCTGAAGGCGTCTTGCCCTCTCAATTGTTGTTGTTGTTTAGTCGTGTCTGACTCTTCGTGACCCCATGGACCAAAGCACAGCAGGCACTCCTGTCTTCCACTGCCTCCCACAGTTTGGTAGCTTCGAGAACACTGTCCAACCCTCTTGTCCTCTGTCGTCCCCTTCTCCTTGTGCCCTCCATCTTTCCCAGCATCAATGTCCTTTCCAGGGAGTCTTCTCTTCTCATGAGGTGGCCAAAGTCTTGGAGCCTCAGCTTCAGGATCTGTCCTTCCAGTGAGCCCTCAGGACTGATTTCCTTCAGAATGGAGAGGTTTGATCTTTGAGGTTTGATCTTCTTGCAGTCTATGGGACTCTCAAGAGTCTCCTCCAGCACCATAATTCAAAAGCATCAATTCTTCGGCGATCAGCTTTCTTTATGGTCCAGCTCTCACTTCCATACATCACGACTGGCCCTCTCAATTATCATATGCAAATATTATGCAAGCCAGTGTCCTTTCGTGTGTGTGATGAATTTCCTCCCGGGGGGGGGGGGGTTGAAATGAAAATGGCCACACACATATTTTCACCACACCTGGTCTCTGCACCCCACCATCAGTGCTACCCCTCCATTTCCCTTGCAATTTCCGAAAAGTTCAGAGAGAGTTGATGAGGCATCTTCTGTACTCATTGAAAGATGAGCCTTTGACCTTGAGGACATGGTGGTCAGCTCTCAAATGAGGATCATTTTCTCGAACAGGGCACAATATTGATCAGATGGCACTTGAGCTTGGCAGCTACAAATCAGAGGTGTTCAGTCGCAGGGATTTATTCAATTAAATCGGAGAAGCCCATCTCGTTAAGGGAACAGCCTGTATTAACAGCCCTGTGTCCCAGAGAAATGAATTTTCCTGTCTGAACATTCTGGATCCAACCTCCTCCAAGTGATTAACACTTTGCAGAGCAATATTTCCTCTTCCAAAGAACATGAGCGAACCTATTTCGGTCCTTTCGGTCCTTTCCTATTTCGGTGGTGGAAAGAACAGCGTGTTCACCAGCTTCTTCCGCCGGGTCCTAAAGCCCTGCTAACCTAGCCCAAAACTTCAGCCAAGATGCGGCTGAAGTTGTGCATCATTACTTCACACAGAACAATCATTTGCCTCAAGTTATTTCAGTAAATAACTTAAAAACAAAATAAAGAAAAGGAAATAGAATATCCAAACATTTCAATTTACATGTACAGACTATAGCAGCTTTGGAGAAATCACACAAAAATAAGATTAAAGTGAAAAATAAATTACGAGATTAAAAGGGGCATTTTAATTGTGATGTGATCATTTCTGTTTGAGGAATGGAAATATAGAGTAAGCAAACTGCTGAGATTTTTTTGGTTTTTTAAAAAACTCATGTCAGTTGGCAATGGCAGTGATCCAGAACAGAGAATGTAATACTGTGAATTTTCCTGAGAAAGTCGCTGAATGCAGAATCGCAGGGACATTGGAAGCTGCCTTTTCCCAAGTCAGAGCAGTGGTCCATTTATCTGAGGATTGGCCAAACAGATAGGCAGCAAAACTCGCAACCGTACCTGGAGATGGGGACACCTGATGTAGTACACGTGAAAAGGATCTAGGGGTCTTGGTGGACCACAAGCTGAACATGAGTCCACCGTGTGATGCAGCAGCAAAAAAAGCTAATGCTATTCTAGGATGCATCAACAGAAGTACAGTCTTCTTCTTCTTCTTTGGCGATCCCTTGTAGCCAAGTAAGATTGTCTTCCATAAACACAGTTTTAACAATGAGTCTGTAAGTGACTGTGGAGGCCAATTCTGGACCCACACGTCATTCCACAGTGGGTACATTGGTTTCCAGGCGGGAGTTGATCACGGTGCAGATTTGCCAAGTGTGCCTTCCTCTTAGCACGTTTCTCCCCTGTGTCCTGCGTTCGAGTGTCTTCAAAACCCTTTGGTAAAGGCTGCTTTCCAACTGGAGCGCTCGCAAGCCAGGGTTTCCCAGTTGTCAGTGTTTATAACTACATTTTTTAAGATTTGCCTTGAGAGAGTCTTTAAACCTCTTTTGTTGACCACCAGCATTACACTTTCATATACCGGACAGTATAGTGTCCAGATCAAGGGAAGTAAGAGCACCACTCTATTCTGCCTTGGTCAGACCACACCTGGAATACTGTGTCCAGTTCTGAGTATCACAATTGAAGGATGCTGACAAGCTGGAAGGTGTGCAGAGGAGGGCAACCAAGATGCTCAAAGGTCTGAAAACTAAGGGAAGTTTTAAATATTTAATGCTGTATTGTTTTTAACACTTGATTGGAAGCCTCCCAGAGTGGCTGGGGAAACTCAGCCAGATGGGTGGGGTATAAATAATAAATTATTATTGTTATTACAGTGGTGCCTCGCAAGACGAAATTAATTCGTTCTGCGAATTTTTTCGTCTAGCGAATTTTTCGTCTTGCGAAGCACGAAATCCCATAGGAATGCATTGAAAATCAATTAATGCGTTCCTATGGTCAAAAAAAGTCCAAACAAAGCCAAATTTGGTACAACAAGAGTTTATTAAGTGCTCTTTAAAGTCACACATACTGTAAAGAGCATTTCAAAATTCAAACCCAGAAATTTTTTTAAAAAACAGCAGAGTGGCCCAATGGTCACAGAAAATCATAAAAATGCAGAGAAAAACACACAAGCTTCCAGATTCTTGCAAACCCCTCCCCAACACCAAGTCCTTGAATTCCAAACACCCCAACCCAAAATCCAAAACCCCCCAAAAAAGTTTTAAAAGCTTAACTTACCAAATGGCTGCAAAAGAAGTTTTGGAAAAGCTTCAAAAATCACCAAAGTCTTTAAAAACCTCAAAAAAGGCTACTATGTACACTGCGTTCTATGAGTTGCTCCTCGAAGTCAAGTCGCAACTGTATTAACAGTGTTAAGAAAAAGGAAACAAACTTGCAAGACGTTTTCGTCTTGCGGAGCAAGCCCATAGGGAAATTCGTCTTGCGAAGCAGCTCAAAAAACGGAAAACCCTTTCGTCTAGCGAGTTTTCCGTCACTGTATTATTATTATTATTATTATTATTATTATTATTATTATTATTACTAGTCTCATGAGGAGCGCTTGAAGGAGCTGGGTATGTTTAGCCTGGAAAAGAGGAGACTGAGAGGTGATAGGAGAGCCATCTTCAAATATCTTAAGGGCTGTCACATGGAGGAAGGAGCATGCTTGTTTTCTCCTGCTTCAGAGAGTAGAACTCGAACCCATGGCTTCAAGTTGCAAGAAAGGAGATCCCGACTAAACATCAGGAAGAACTTTCTGACGGTTCAAAAGTGGAGCAGATTCCTCGTGAATCTTTCTTGGGGGGGTTTTAAGCAGAGGTTGGATGGCTATCAGCCGTGGATGCTGGAGCTGAGATTCCTGCATTGCAGGGGGTTGGACTAGATGACCCCTGGGGATCCCTTACGACTCTACGATTCTATGAGATGCCAGGGATCAAACCTGGGAACTTTTGCATGCAAAGGAGATGCTCTACCACTAAGCTGAAGGAGAGGATGCAGAAAAGTTGGCTCCATCCTTGTCTCTGTCCCATTTTCTCACCCAGCCAGACTCTACTGCCAGAGCTATTTTGAGCAAGATCTGGTTCCCTCTGTGAGTGAAGAGAAGGCTGTTCCTCTGCCTCTGTGGCTTCAGAGGCAATTCTAGGGCTGAGAACCCACACCCAGAACCAGGCCAGAGGACAGAAAAACCATTTTGCAACCGGCAGAGCAGAAGACAATCTCCAGCCCTCTCGCCAGTGCCGATGTTCTTGCAAGACAGCTGCCTGGGTTGATAACCCGGCCTTGCCTCGGATTTCAAAAGAGAGGAAAGCGAGCACCGCTAGCTGGCAGCATTTGATGCTCCTTCCGCACGTCTCGCCTGCCTTCCTGAGCGCGCATCGCCTCCAGCTAAGAAGGCAGACGGGCGGCAGAGCCTGCCTGAGGAATGAAGTCAGGCAGGTGTGCTTGTGACCGGACTGCTGATGTGGCGGCAGTTTGCAGCTCGAGACAAAAGCAGGTTCTGCAATGGCTGGAGTGCTGCTAACCTCCTCTGCAGGAAGCAAGGGGTGCGTGCAAACCGACCCCACACAAATAGAGGGTCCCAAGTGCGCATGGCAGCGAGGGGAGTGAAAAGAAGGGAAGAGGCCTGAGCAGGCAGATGGAGAGGTCTGGGGGGGCACATTTGCCCCTCTTGAGGCTGAGGTTCCCCATCGCTGTGCTACACCACGCCAGAGCTCAACAAAGCTTCCCCAGAAAGGCAGACTATAAAATCATAGAATTGCAGAGTTGGAAGAGACCCAGGGGGTCATCTAGTTCAACCTTCTACAGTGCCATCATATTGGGTGTTGCATGGAAATGCACCCCCAAATTCTCCATTCCAGGCCAGGGAGATCAAATTGTGTTTTTTTTAATAAATTTTTATTAATTTTCCAACATATATTAAAACACAATACAAGACAATACATAAACAAACAAACATATAAACACGTATAATTTCATAACCTCTTTTTCTTAAACCTTATTTCAATGACTTCCCCATACCTCCCTTTTCTGCATCCCTGTTTTAAACTTTTCCAGCAACCCCTAATTTCAATTACTTATAATTCACTTTCTTTAATCCTTTTTCTCTTACCCAATTACTTGTCACTGCAATTCTGTTTTACATTACCCATGACATTTTAACACTCATTAATTTTACAACAGTTCTTAAGATAAACTTTAAATTTCTTCCAATCTTCTTCCACCGTCTCTTTCCCTTGGTCACGGATTCTGCCAGTCATCTCAGCCAGTCCCATATAGTCTATCACCTTCGTCTGCCACTCTTCCAGCGTGGGTAGTTCTTGTGTCATCCAATACTTTGCTAGAAGAACTCTTGCTGCTGTTGTAGCATACATAAAGAACGTCCTATCTTTCCTTGGCACCAATTGGCCCACCATGCCCAGGAGAAAGGCCTCTGGTTTCTTATGGAAGGTACACTTAAGAACCTTCTTAATTTCATTATAGATCATTTCCCAGAAGACCTTGATCCTTGGGCACAAATTGTTACAGGGGGTGGGGGCCGACACGGCTTCCTCCTTGCTGTCACTACCTGTTCACCTGCTCTCTCTTGGATCAGGCCTTCAGAGGGTGGACAAACCACCTTGGCTGTGAGTCCTGGAAGACCTCCTCCCTGGCTTGCAGGCCTTTCCCCACCTGGCCTGGGAGGACAGGGCCTGGACTGACTCCAGCTACAAAAGCAGAGGCTGGAGCAGAGGCTTGAGACCATCTTGGCTGCCTCTTGGTACAAACCCAGGTCATGGGGCCTAAGTTTCCACAGCCACTATTTGCCATGAACCACCATTGGTAGGTCACTGCAGATGGTGACAGCAGTCACAAAATTAAAAGACGCCTGCTGCTTGGGAGAAAGCAATGACAAATCTAGACAGCATCCTAAGAAGCAGAGACAAAGGTCTGTATAGTGAAAGCTATGGTTTTCCCAGTAGTGAGAGCTGGACCATAAAGAAAGCTGATCGCCGAAGAATTGCTGCTTTTGAATTATGGTGTTGGAGGAGACTCTGGAGAGTCCCATGGACTGCAAGAAGATCAAACCTCTCCATTCTGAAGGAAATCCGCCCTGAGTGCTCACTGGAAGGACAGATCCTGAAGCTGAGGCTCCAAGACTTTGGCCACCTCATGAGAAGAGAAGACTCCCTGGGAAAGACCCTGATGTTGGGAAAGATGGAGGGCACAAGGAGAAGGGGACGACAGAGGACGAGATGGTTGGACAGTGTTCTCGAAGCTAAACTAAACTAAACAACAACAGTATTGTTTTCTTGCGAAATGTTTAAGATAAAAAACATTTGTTAGAGTTGCTGTGTCAAATGCGCACTCTGTAGCTGAGCTTCTTTGTAATTTTTTTTATATATCTTTAAGATAATACTTTGTTTTCCTGTTAATTATGTCGATCTCAACGTATACTTTGGGTTGTTTTTTTTACTTTCTTCTGCTTTATTGGATATCTTAATGTGATGCAAGTCACTTTTAGACTTTTTCTTTAAAATATAAAGCAGTGTAGAAATGAAATGAATGAATGAGATTCCTGCATTGCAGGGGGCTGGTGAGCCTTGGGGGGGTCTCTTCCAGTTCTGTAATTTTATGATTCTATGATGGTGATGGTGATAAACCAACGGGCACCAGCAACAGTGGAAGGAGGAGAAGGGGAACCCAGAGTTTGCATCCCATTAGGGGCATCCCAAGCCCCACATATAAAAACAAACAAAACATGTAGGAGTGCAAATATCCAGAATGTGGGGTCAGGTGGGATTACTATGAGGAATTATAAAATATGCAACAAGCCATTGTGTCCACGATGAATGCATTGTGTTGACTGGGTTTGATACATTGACAATAATTTCTGATCAAATCCCACATTCCTCTGCATCTCTGGCCATTTCTCTTGCTTGACAAGTCAGGTACACAGCCCAGTTGCTTAGACAGGCAGGCGTCCTGGGTCATCAAACTCAGTGGGCAAGTTTCTTTGCTGTAGCTTTTCTGATATGTTAATCCCAGGATGTTAATCTTAGGGCCAGGAAACAGATCTCACCTGAAGGTGATAATGATCGCTGTCTTCCTGGCCATCCTTCTTCTCATGTATATTGCTTGTTTATCACCTCAGGTTTTGCCAAATGCACTCCTTTGTAGTTCTGTTTTATTTACCCCATGCTTAATTAGTTTTGGTAGATTAACTTTGTCCCCACCTGGGGTTTGTAGAAATGCTCAGAAGAAATCTGATTGGTTCTTAGGAACACTCTGTAAAAACACTCTTTTGTGAATAAAACGACCTGGGCCAGAGGGTGGAGGCAGAGATTATTATATGCACCCTTCCCGGAGTCTTGCTGGTTCAAGCCTCTGTGTGTATTCTTATTAATCAGAGTTCAATCTTTCCTTTACTTTGGGAATGCCTCAAAACACTCAGCCCAAAACTTGGAAGCTACTTGCAGAGATTTGTTAAAATGCCTTCTCATTTGAAAGCCAAGCCGCTTTGGGACACAGCTTCCCAGCCTCCTGTTTGTAGAAGGGGAAGCATTTTAGCACCCTCCTGTAGCACTGGACGCCGGTCAATCGATAGGCAGCTATTTTCAGGTAAAGCAAATGGATTTTAGACCCTCTAACTTCTTCTGGAACAGTGCCAAGGAATAAGGCTGCAAGATCAGAGGGAGACACATTTTACGAAGCGAGGAAGGGCTTGCTTGTAGAAGCGCGACTCACGAGAAGATGATCTTACTGGTGCCAGCAACATAAAGAACTTTGTGAGGGAGGAAGGGGAGAATTTGGGGGTGTCCCTGAAAAATGGCCTTTTGGAGGAGGGAAATGAATACAAGCCATTGGGCACTTATCTTTCCGCAAGGGCAGACATTGATGCTGAAATCCAGCATCACCTGGGCTCTGTGAATGCAGCTTTCTCCTGATTGAAGTACAGAGTGTTTGAGGACCGGGACATTCGCAGGAAACCAAAATTCTTGTTTACAAAGCTATGGTACTGCCAACCTTACTGTATGCTTGTGAAACGTGGACCACTTATAAACTCCAACTCCTCAGAAGATTCCATCAACGGTGTCTCTAAAAATTTTTACACGTCACCTGAGAAGACAGGTGAACTAATGCCAGTGTACTGGAAGAAGCAAAGATCACCAATGTCAAAGCAATGATTCTTCAACATCAACTTCGTTGGACTGGTCATGTTGTGCGGATGCCTGATGATCGTCTTCCAAAGAAACTACTCTATTCAAAACTTTTAAATGGAAAGCATAATGCTGGTAGTCAACAAAAGAGGTTCAAAGACTCAAGGCATATCTTAAAAAATGTAGTATAAACACCGACAACTGGGAAACAGTGGCCTGCGAATGCTCCAGTTGGAGAACAGCCTTTACCAAAGGTGTCATGGGCTTGAAGACACTCGAACTCAGGACACAAGGGAGAAATGTGCTAAGAGGAAGGCACGCTTGGCAAACCCTCACCATGATCAACTCCCGCCTGGAAACCTATGTCCTGTGATAGGAATTTTATGGTCTTAGATATATGGCAACGTTCATAACCACACGTACATAGATCAGCACAGGAAAGCCAACCTGGAACCATTTTGATTCCTAAACTGAGTAAATGTTTCTCTGCATGGTCAAAATGGAAAAGCCTCCCCATTGTCTCTTCCTTCACAAATCCTATCTTAATCTGTTTGAATAAGGGTGTGAGCCTTATCATTACAAAAGACTGCCCAGGCTCCCCAAGAAATCCAATCAAGTAACCTGCCAGACAGGAAATAAACAAAGCGACAGGAGAAAACAACATGCAAATGTTCTGTTTTAGACCGCCTTATCTGAGGGGTGGTCTTAGGTTACACCCCTTCTGTGATGAATGCATAATGTTTCTGGGGGTGGTCTTGATCTAGAGGAGGGGAATTTCAAAAGTCTTTATAAGCCCTTGCACAGCATTTTTGGGGGGTCCTCTTCCTCTCCTGCGTGTGAGGGGAGCACCCTGTTGCAACAGATCAATAAAGATCAAGCTTACTAGCTGCTTTGCTTCTCAAATATTCTCTGGTTGACCTCTGTTATTTTCTCCTACCAATAGGGAACCTATGTAAGGACTCTATATGGGCTCTTGGATACCCCATAAGGGAAAAGGGCATATTTTTATTTACCACAGTCCCCACTGTGGAAGGACATGTGGATCCAGAATTGGCCTCCACAGTCACTTACGGACTCACTGTTAAGACCGTGTTTATGGAAGACAATCTGACTCGGCTACAAGTGAGTGCCAAAGAAGAAGAAGAAGAAGAAGCCTGTGGGGCATTTTTTAAAAGCCTGAAATTCCACAGCATTCCAGTTGGGCAAAGAAACGGCTCAGAGCGAGCCCCTCTGGAAGGCACGAAGAGCCTGAGGCCCGGGGAGCAAATCATACAATCACAGGAACATAGAAATGTAGAGTTGTGAAGTGAAAGGATAAGAAACAGGGATTTATATCTAGATGTTAGGATAGAGATGATAAGGAAAACAGGAAAACAGGAAGACACAATGAGAGATAAAGGAGGTGCTGTGGGATTGGTAGAAGTCAATGTTTTGTTGTTGTTGTTTTAGTGTTTATATTACTAACTTGTAAGATATGGATTTGTTTTGTTTTGTTTTAGTTGTTGCTTTTTTAGTTTTCGAACGTTGGTTTTTGTGTGTTGTGTATTGTTATTTTTTGATATTTTTCGTTTTGTTGTTGTTGTGTGCAAAATACTAATAAAATTTATTTAATTATAAGAAAAGAAATGTAGAGTTGGGAGGACCCTGAGGATCATCTAGTCCAACCCCCTGCAATGCAGGAATAGGCCTCTGTCCCATATGCAGCGTCCTTGAGATATGCCTCTCGCTTGCCTGCTGTGGGAGTGTGTGTAGAAAGCAGCCAACTGCGCACAGGTAAGATTCAGGGCAGATGCTCCGCCCACTTTTGCCTCTGGCCACGCCCACCACTGACATGTGCCCCAGAAGGGAATGTTGCCCTCAAGAGTGAAAAAAGGTTCCCCACAACTGCTATATGGATAAGGCCCGGCTTGGCTTTCCTGGGTCCCAATCTCACTGTGGTGGAGTTGTTGCGGATGCATGCTCATCACCCCAATCCCCGGTACCCAAACCTCTCAGTTGCTATGGCTGGAATTGGATAAGACCTCCCCATCAGATGTCTCGGCACTGACCTAGGCGAGGCTGCCCCCATGAAGGTCCTTGTGGCATTTGCCTCCTAGGTGGTGTTAGTTTCTGTTTCTCACTGTGCAGCTGCTTGGAGTCACAGGACTCTGTTTACATTCCTGGGATTTCATACTATTGGAGTCTCACGGGAAAGGAGACGGGATGTGACATTAGTGGTTTCCTATTTCCTTTGTTCCTTTGTTCCTTTGTTTCAGTTGCTCTCTGCTTTCATAGAGAGAGGATGTCTTTTCTGTTCTGCGTAGTTTAGAAATAAAACTCTTTAAACATGTAGCTCATACGATCTCATCCTTCCCTGCTGGGAACTTTGCTGAGTGAAGAATGTGCTTGGAGCCTTATCATAGAATCATAGAGTTGGAAGAGACCACAAGGGCCATCGAGTCCAACCCCCTGCCAAGCAGGAAACACCATCAGAGCACTCCTGACATATGGTTGTCAAGCCTCTGCTTAAAGACCTCCAAAGAAGGAGACTCCACCACACTCCTTGGCAGCAAATTCCACTGTCAAACAGCTCTTACTGTCAGGAAGTTCTTCCTAATGTTTAGGTGGAATCTTCTTTCTTGTAGTTTGGAACCATTGCTCCGTGTCCGCTTCTCTGGAGCAGCAGAAAACAACCTTTCTCCCTCCTCTATGTGACATCCTTTTATATATTTGAACATGGCTATCATATCACCCCTTAACCTCCTCTTCTCCAGGCTAAACATGCCCAGCTCCCTTAGCCGTTCCTCATAAGGCATCGTTTCCAGGCCTTTGACCATTTTGGTTGCCCTCCTCTGGACACGTTCCAGTTTGTCAGTGTCCTTCTTGAACTGTGGTGCCCAGAACTGGACACAGTACTCCAGGTGAGGTCTGACCAGAGCAGAATACAGTGGCACTATTACTTCCTTTGATCTAGATGCTATACTCCTATTGATGCAGCCCAGAATTGCATTGGCTTTTTTAGCTGCCGCGTCACACTGTTGACTCATGTCAAGTTTGTGGTCAACCAAGACTCCTAGATCCTTTTCACATGTACTGCTCTCAAGCCAGGTGTCACCCATCTTGTATTTGTGCCTCTCATTTTTTTGCCCAAGTGCAATACTTTACATTTCTCCCTGTTAAAATTCATCTTGTTTGTTTTGGCCCAGTTCTCTAATCTGTCAAGGTCGTTTTGAAGTGTGATCCTGTCCTCTGGGGTGTTAGCCACCCCTCCCAGTTTGGTGTCATCTGCAAATTTGATCAGGATGCCCTTGAGTCCATCATCCAAGTCGTTGATAAAGATGTTGAATAAGACCGGGCCCAAGACAGAACCCTGTGGCACCCTACTAGTCACTCTTCTCCAGGATGAAGAGGAACCATTGATGAGCACCCTTTGGGTTCGGTCAGTCAGCCAGTTACAAATCCACTGAGTGGTAGCATAGTCAAGACCGCATTTTACCAGCTTCTTTACAAGAATATCATGGGGCACCTTGTCAAATGCCTTGCTGAGATCAAGGTAGGCTACAGGCTTGCAATTCTGTCAAAAAACGAGATCAGGTTAGTCTGACATGACTTATTTTTCAGAAATCCATGCTGACTATTGGTGATCACAGCATTCCTTTCTAGGTGCTCACAGACTGTTTGCTTAATGATCTGCTCCAGAATCTTCCCTGGTATTGATGTCAGACTGACTGGGCGGTAATTATTTGGGTCCTCTCTTTCCCCCTTTTTGAAAATAGGGACAACATTTGCCCTCCTCCAGTCTGCCGGGACTTCGCCTGTTCTCCAGGAATTCTCAAAGATGACTGCCAGTGGTTCTGAGATCACATCTGCCAGTTCTTTTAATACTCTTGGATGCAGTTCATCTGGCCCTGGAGACTTGAATACATCTAAACTAGCCAAGTATTCTTGTACTATCTCCTTAGTTATTCTGGGCTGTGTTTCCTCTGCTGAATCATTTGCTCCAAATTCTTCAGGTCGGGCATTGTTTTCTTTATCGGAGAAGACTGAGGCAAAGAAGGCATTGAGGAGTTCAGCCCTTTCTGTGTCCCCTGTTTGCATTTCACCATCTTCTCCTCTGAGTGACCCCACTGTTTCTTTGTTCTTCCTTTTGCTACAAACATACCCATAAAAGCCTTTTTTGTTGCTTTTAACCTCTCTAGCAAGCCTGAGTTCATTCTGTGCTTTAGCTTTTCTGACTTTGTGTCTACACGTGCTGGCTATTTGTTTGAATTCCTCTTTGGTGGTTTCCCCCCTTTTCCATTTTTTGTACACATCCTTTTTTAATCTTAACTCAGTTAAAAGTTCTTTAGATAGCCACCCTGGCTTCTTTAGGCACCTTCCATGTTTCCGTCTCATTGGTATTGCCTGAAGTTGTGCTTTTACTATCTCCCTCTTAACAAACTCCCATCATGAACTCCCTTTCCTTTTAGTATTACTGTCCCTGGGATCTCACCCAGCATTTCCCTAAGTTTTATGAAGTCGGCTTTCTTAAAGTCGAGAAATTGTGTCCTAGTATGCTTGGCTGCTCCTTTCCGCTGTATAGTAAACTTCAGAAGAGCATGATCACTCGCGCCTAATGATCCTTCCACTTCTACCCCACTAACCAGGTCATCAACATTGGTTAGGACCAGATCTAAAATGGCTGTTCCTCTTGTTGCTTCTCCCACTTTCTGGACAATGAAGTTGTCTGCAAGGCCAGTGAGGAATCTGTTTGACCTTATGCTCTTGGCTGAGTTTGACATCCAGCAAATATCCAGGTAATTGAAGTCCCCCATTACTACTATCTCCCTTCCTTTTGCATGCTTGGCCATCTGTTCCAGGAAGGCATCATCTATGTCCTCCGTTTGGCTTGGGGATCTATAGTAAACTCCCACAATGAGGTCACTGTTATTCTTCTCTCCCTTAATTTTGACCCAAATGCTCTCACTTTGGCTTTGAGGTTCTAAATCTTGGATCTCTTCACAGGTATACACATCCCTGACATATAACGCCTTATCAAAGGCTCGGGGTCATTAATTGTTTGTCGGAGGCGATTTCAAAGGCTCGGTCGAAGGGAGCTGCCGACAGGTGGGTCATAAGGAAAGGGTTAAATGAGTGTGAAGTGACTGGCCAGTGGGAACCCAAGGGGAGGACTTAGAGTTAGAGTTGAAAGTGTTGGGAAGTCAGTTGGGAGTTGGAGAAGGAAGAGGGAGGGTAAGTCTGTGGGTTGGTCGAGTTGTGTTGTGAGAGAGTGAGAGAAACTGATAGGAGGAGTCAGATAGACAGTTAGGAGAGCCAGTGTGGTGTAGTGGTTAAGAGCGGTAGACTCGTAATCTGGGGAACCGGGTTCGCTTCCCCGCTCCTCCACATGCAGCTGCTGGGTGACCTTGGGCTAGTCACACTTTTTTGAAGTCTCTCAGCCTCACTCAACTCACAGATACAGATAGGTAGCCGTGTTGGCCTGCCATAGTCAAAACAAAAAAATTTTTTTCCTTCCAGTAGCACCTTAAAGACCAACTAAGTTAGTTCTTGGTATGAGCTTTCGTGTGCATGCACACTTCTTCAGATCTGAAGAAGTGTGCATGCACACGAAAGCTCATACCAAGAACTAACTTAGTTGGTCTTTAAGGTGCTACTGGAAGGAAAAAAAATTTTTTGTTTCAACTCACAGAGTGTTTGTTGTGGGGGAGGAAGGGAAAGGAGAATGTTAGCTGCTTTGAGACTCCTTAAAGGGAGTGAAAGGCGGGATATCAAATCCAAACTCTTCTTCTTCTTCTTCTTCTTCTTCTTCTTCTTCTTCTTCTAGGATAATCAGTTAGCAGTTCAGGAAAGGATAAGCCGGTATAGAAACTAAGATTAAGAAACTAACAAGAAAAATTATCTGAAACCATAAACTTGTTAAGGCTTAGAAAATAAACTTGCTTAAATTATTGAAGGCTAGAACGATGTTGATTCAGAAATTAAGGGGTTAAAAGCTGTAATGATTATGTGATTAAGAAAAGAAAGGTTAAAAATTATATAGAAATTAGGGAAAGGATTTGCTGAATTGACTTAATTAGAGAATGGAATAGAGAAAGGGGAGGTACGAAGGGGGTCGGGAAAGTAAGTTTTATGAATATAAGGGATGGAAATTATACTTGTTTTGTATGTGTTCTGTTTGGATTGTATGTATTTTTATTGTTTTTGTTTTTTTATTGTTCTGTTTTTTCTGTTTTATATAAATTCCTAAACCTTAATAAATATGTTATAAAAAAAGAAAAAGAAAATAAACTTGCTTATTTGATTTAATGTTAACAACTGTCTGGACTCTGTGTGTACCCGAGGGAAACGGGTTGGTGGCAGCGGGAAAGCAATCACAGTGGTGGCACAGGGATCAATAGACCGTCAAACGTCCGGGGGCCCCGTGTGATCGCCACAGTCCTCTTGTGGCCCCTGTGAGATTTTCATCCCAGCCAAACTGACAATTTCCCCTTCCCTCAAATAAGCCGAACTGCCAACAGTCTCTACCCGCTTTATTGCTGGGATGCTCAGCTCAGCCAGTCGGTGCCTGAGGCGTCAGACTGCCACAAACAATACAGCTTGAACAACTTTTCCATTTTTCTTCTCAATTCCTGGCTGCGTTCCAGAGATTCACCCTTCCTTCCATCACTCAGACATTTAAAACTGCACATTAAACCTGCAGTGCAAAGCATACAATCCACCCCTCACCTCAGAAAGGAAGCACAAGACACCAAAACTACTTTTCTCGGGGGCGGTGGGAAGAACCACAAACTTTCTCCTATTCAAATGCAACGTTGTTTTTTAATCTACCGGCAAGGTTAAAAATCCGACGCCTCAGGGCTGCCTTCATCGCCCACGGTGGTAATAAGCTGGCAGCAAACTAAGGGGAGGGAAAAAAAACAGTTTTGTGAAGAATTCTCTGGCGTGTGCATATTTTATACTGGAATAAATTTCCATAAAGAGAAGGTCCTGATGGAAGACCACAATCTCCACAGTTGACAAGGCTTTAGTGCTCAGAGTGAGTTAGGAAGCATCACCTGAGACACAGACAGACAGACAGGACAGACAGACTGCTAAATTATTCCTATCCAGGTCACAAGGAGGGAGAAAATTATTTAGGGTTTGGGGGGCAGATCAGGCATGGAATGATTCTCCCCATCCAACAGCAAAGGGGGGGGTCTGTCTGAGTTGTAGCAGCGCTTTGAAAAATTGGTTTTTTTACAATTCCTGAATTTCAGCACCTGAATTTCAGAGAGCTGTCAGTGGGCTCAGCAGGAATTACTTCAAGACAGTGACACTCTCCCCAGGGTGATGCTTTTAACACTCAACCTCTTAAACACACACACACACACACACACATTTCAGAGTAGCAACTTAATGCAATTTGATGCCACCGTTAGTCCAAAACGTTTTATGACGTGAAGTAGCAAATGGCACACAAACACAAGCAGAGAGAAAAATACACGTGTGTGTGGAATATATACATATTGAAAAACCTCTTCTCCAACAATTCAAAGGGCTGATAATTTGGGGCTGCGGAAACCTGTTGCCCTCCAATTGGACTCCAACTCCCATCATCCGCAGCCAACATGCCCAATAGTCAGAGATGATGGGAGTTGGAGTCCAATTGGAGGGCAACAGGTTTCCCCATCCCAGTGCTACGGGAAGATTGCAAGCAGGACAGTATGGTGTAGTGGTTAGAGTGTTGGGCCTGGGAGGCGACGGTTCTAGGGGGAAGCTGGAGGTGCAAATGACCATCCAACTTTGAAAAGCTGGCGTGGCTGGATCAAGGTCATCAGCTTTGTTGAGTTAACTAAACTAAAGAGCTCTAACCAGACCTTGAATAAGTATGCAATTAATTGTTTTGAATCTCATTGCGTTGCTTTCTTTCTTGGTGGGTCGTGCAAACCGCTGTTCTGAATGGTGCTTTTTATAGGGTAGGGTAAGGGGGCAAGTTTATGGAACCGAGGGGACAGTAGCCCCAAAGGTTTGGGAGTTCCACCTTAGACTACAGTGCTTGCCAGCTCCAAAATCCAGACGAGGTGCCGGAAGCTGAAGAGGCAACAGGGTTTAGTGTGCAGGAAGAGTCTGTGGCAGAGAGCAGTCTAGACTCAGAGGCAGAAGCAGAGGATGGAGAGGGGAGAGCCAAGAGGCAAAGATGAGTCAGGTTATGAATAATCCAGGGAGTCTCCGGCTCCTGCTGCAACCAGCTCCCTTGCCCCCGGACCAGAAGAGGTATGAAGAAGGAGGAGCAAAGAGAGAGAGACCACCTCAGATTGCTAAGGGAGGAGCCTTAGAGAGCGGTGGGAAGGCAGGAATTTTCAGTCCTAGTTGCTTTGCTCACTAGGCCCGAGATGTTACTTTCTTTGAATACAGAGTTAACTTCGTGGACACCTTTTGAGTTATCGCAGACCTGCGCCGGATGCTCCTGACAGCAGATTCGTGAACGACGTGCCAATTGCACTAGCGCTGAGTATCACTTAACTCCAGCCTGCTTCAAACCGAAACGTGCCCCCCTGTGCTGGTCCTGGGGGCTACCAAGAGGCGAGGTCCGAGTCCAGTCCGAGGTCGATGGTGCGGTATGGAAGCTGTCCGTCAAAGCTGAAGCTGGGTCCAAGGCAGGGAGTCGGGTGGGTTCAGGAGCTCTGGCAGAAGAGCAGGTCAGGGTGCAAGCAGGAACAGGCTATCAACAACATTGCTCCCACAACTTGGGACTGGGGCTGGTCAGCTTTTATCTGCCCCGAGGCACAGGGCGGCCCCGGTCCACAGGTGACTCGCCTCTCCTGGCCTGGAGGTGAGCACTCCTCCTGCGGGAACTTAGTTCCCTCCGCCTCTCTGCCCTGAGCCTCTGCAGCTCAGGAGAGGCTGGAGGGTTACCGGACCCAGAGGCAACCTCAGCTTCCTCTGACGGGGCTGAGAGTGGAGCACCTGCAGGCAGTGGGTCCTCCATCACCTCAGGAGCCAGAGCAGACTCAGCTGATGCCTGCACCTGAGGACCCAGCACAGGTGAGGACCCTTCAGATTCAAGCCCCAGCCCCGTCTCAGCTGGTTCTGGAGGCGGGGAATCCTGTGCAGGCTGGGATTCCTCAGGTTCAGCCTCTGAGTCCAAATCCCAGGCCATCACACACACCCTTTAAGCGTCCTAACTTGCAAACATGGGAACATTTTAAAACCAGCACAGCTACAATGTGTAATTATGGGTAGCAGGGTGGGGAGGGAGGAGGAGATCTGTACCCAGTCAGAGAGTTAAAAGCTGTTCTGGGAAGAGCGTTGCTTGACTTGCCTGCAATTAAAATCTATGCTTTAGGTTTTGAATTAACATAACATTTGGGATTTAGCAGGCCAGGGCTGGGGGGGTGGGGGGAGAGAAATCTTCCCTTTTAATGAAAGCTGCGGTTCTTGGAGAACTCTCCAGAGCTGAAGTAATTATTTATGTTCTTTTTACCTCTTTGGAAAAAGAGCTTAAAGAGCAACGTTCTGATCTACACACCCACCCCCTGGAAGCATATGGGCACCAAATATCCGAAAAAAATGCTGCTGCAGGAGACTCTGTACCCACCCATAGATATAGCATGGAATCATAGAACTGTAGAGCCAGAAGGGACACCCCAAAGGTCATCTAGCCCAACCCCTGCAATGCAGGAATCTCAACTAGATCATAGATGAGAGATGGCTGCCCAACCTCTGCTTAAAAGCCTCCAAGGAAGGAGAGCCCATCGCCTCCCAAGGAAGATCGTTCCACTGGCAGACAGCTCTTACTGCCTGGGTCTAGACACATCAAAGAAGCGTTTCAGAAAAAGCTCGTTGTAAGCCTCAAATTGGGAAACTACGTTGGCAAAAGACGGAACTCCACAGCGCCATCTGGTGTCACAGTGTTATAACGCGTATAAAACAGGAGCTGTCCATGGTAAACACAGAAAGTTGTAGCCCTGAGAAAAGAGTCTGCCTGGTTAGCCCTATGAACAATAAAACCAGTGGGCTATATTCAACCTGCTAAGACTCCCCTGGACTCCAGGATGGCTGGCATTCCTGCTCAAGGTAAGGTTGATTTTGAAGAGAAAAGCTATTGATGTCCTGAATTCGAGTGTCTTCAAAGCCCATGACACCCTTGGTAGAGGCTGTTCTCCAACTGGAGCGCTCGCAGGCCAGTGATTCCCAGTTGTCGGTGTTCATACTACATTTTTAAAAAGATTTGCCTTGAGGGAGTCTTTAAAACTCTTTTGTTGACCACCAACATTACACTTTCCATTTTTAAGTTCGGAATAGAGTACAGTGGTACTTCGGGTTACATACCCTTCAGGTTACAGACACTTCAGGTTACAGACTCCGCTAACCCAGAAATAGTACCTCAGGTTAAGAACTTTGCTTCAGGTTGAGAACAGAAATCGTACGGCGGCAGCACAGTGGCAGCGGGAGGCCCCATTAGCTAAAGTGGTGCTTCAGGTTAAAAACAGTTTCAGGTTAAGAACGGACCTCCGGAACGAATTAAGTACTTGACCCGAGGTACCACTGTAGTTGCTTTGGAAGACGATAACCAGGCACCCACACAACATGACCCGTCCAACGAAGTTGATGCTGGAGAATCTTTGCTTCAACACTGGTGATCTTTGCTTCTTCCAGTACACTGGCATTAGTCTGCCTGTCTTCCTGAGTGATGTGTAAAATTGTTCGGAGACACCGTTGATGGAATCTTTTGAGGAGTTGGAGATGGTGTTTATAAGTGGTCCACGTTTCACAAGCATACAGTAAGGTTAGTAGTACCATAGCTTTGCAAACAAGCATTTTGGTTTCCCTGCGAATGTCCCGGTCCTCAAACACTCTGCACTTCAGTTATGAGAAATCGGGAATTTGCGAGTAGCCACAACAGCTATGCTGTGACTCCAGGGTCAGTGGCAGTAAAGTTTCTGAATCCCAGCTGCTAGAAACCGCAAGAGGTGATCTTGTGCTCAGATCCTGCTTGCGGGTTTCCCACCAGGGCATCTGGGAACGGGATGCTGGACTAGATGAGCAAATTGGCCTGATCCTGTTGCCGACCTCTGGCGCGTCCCCAACCCACCGCTCCATCTTTGCAGTTGAAATAAGGACGCCTCGCTTGAGCAGAGGATGCTCAGCTTCTCAAAGGGTTCGTTTTCAAACCGGCTTGTTTGCTATTCTTGGCTTCGGTTAAGGAGGAGAAATTTATGCTTAACATTAGCTCAGAGCTGGCAGACAAGTCAGAGGGGGGTTTTAACGTGCTTGCGGCGAGGTGGGAACGCTTGTTCTGATAGTATTACTCAAGCAATAAGAAGCACAGCTATACTACAAATCCCCAGGCTACGTTGCAAAGTGACCTGTGGCCATGGCACTAAATAAAAACTGCAGGGGAGCTGTGCAAAAGGTAAAGTCCTCATGGATTCTTCATGTGGAGAGAGAGAGGAGGGGAGGGCTATTAGGAAACCTGCAGCAGTTTTACGAGAGGGAGATAAGAAAGAGAGCAACCTTTTGGTGCAGGAAAACCACATTTTTTATTATCATCATCATCAGTTATGTAATATACACTAGGGGCTGTTGCCCCTGCTCAGATTGCTTACCAACACCACCTATCCCCTACCCACACCAAACCCCTATCCTTGCCTTGCCAGCTTACCCCTCACTCCCTTTACAACTCACCCAAACTCCCATTCCTTCACAGCTCCTTCTAGGCCTTCCATATCCTCGGAGCTCCTCAGATACCTGCTTTATTAAAGAACCTGATGTTGTTTAAGATTGCCATTCTAAAACCTGCCTTCTCTTTTGCTCCCCTTCCCTCCCCTGCCTTCATGCAAATGCAGAATCCTCCAATGGGGCTGCGTGATGACAGCCTTGCATTTTTATTTATATAGAAAGATATATACTCAGTGCAGCAATGTGCAGATCTTATGCCTGGACACATAACTGTTTGCCTCTTGGCAAGCAGCAAACCTTTTCTCATTTCGAAACTTCAGCAGACTTCTTAGCTGAGCCTGAGATTTGACTGCTGACCTCTGATCCTTTGACCATGGACTGCATGCGGCACTCAGATTAATTTTACTGTCCTTTTGACCTGTTGCATAAATGTGTCGTTTCTACTGATTTTTGATGTTAGCCGCCTTAATGACAGAAAAGGCAAGAGGTAAGTAAACATTTTAGGGCAAGGTGTCGCTGTTTCTTTAATCTGCTTCCGATCTGCGTTGGATTTGAAACTGTTTTTATATCTGAACTTATTTTTAATGGTTTCTTATCTAAAATCCTTTCCATTTATTTTGCATCTGAAATCGTTGTAACTGATTTTTGCTGTTAATTTCTTTAAAATCGTTGAATCGTTCTGAGATCTTCTGTAGGAAGTGGAATGAAAGAAGCAGGAGAAAGAAATAGAAATCACACACGTGTGTGTATATAAGATGCTTTCAAAAACCCAAAGAACTCTCTGAAAAAAGTCTAGTCCTTGATTTGGTATCAAAAGGGGAACAAAAGGCCCTTTTAAAGAAAGTGCTATGGCTCAGCGCTACAGACCCTGCCTTGTATGCAGAAGGTCACAGGTTCAATTCCGGGCATATCCAGGTAGAACAGGGAATGTCCCCACACTGAAAACCGAGAGGTTATTTTCTATTTATTTATTTTTTGTATTTTATATAGGCAGCCCACACATCCAAATAGGTATCTGTCAGGGACTCAGGAGCAGGAGCTCTGGGGAGAGAGGAAATGGAGAGCGAAGGGGAAGAATCCGAGGGCAGCGTAGGGGAGTATGACAGTGGCCCGAGAGATTCCATGAGTTTCTCCAGCGAATCAGAAGATTCCCAGAAGGGGGCGCCGATGGTCAGGGCAAGGGGGGCCCCAGGGGGGACGCACCAGAAACAAGGAGACAGAGGGGAACCCCAAAGCAGCAGTGGGGGATTGGGACCAGTTTCCCCACCAGAGCGTAGTGGGGGGGAAGAGTCACATGTGTCAGGGCCAGCGTCTCCTCCAGCGGGGAGAGAGAGTGAGTCAGGGCTGACCACGCCTCCAACGGAGGGGAGGTCAGTTGCAGCTAGCCCCCCCAGAGGGGGAAGCAGTGACAGCAGCAGCAGTGAAACAGTCAGGAGGAAAGTTACCGGCTGGGCGCGCGTGCCAAGTTCAAATGTACAGGCGGGGGGAACAGCAGGAGACCCGGATGGGGAACCAGCTCCTAAAGCCTGCCGGAGGGAGGGGGAAGGCTCAGGGGAATCAGCAGGAGAAGAGGCTAGAAAGGGCGAGACCCCGACGGACAGGCGGAACCAGAGGCGGAAGGAACTGAGGAAGAGGTGGAGTAAGGCTAGAGTCTTAAATTGGTGTCTGGGGGGAGGAGACTCAGACGGAGCATCAGCGGTCTGACAGTTGAGACGTAGAGCTGCACGCTGCGGCTCTGGAAGTGAAACTGAACTTCAATAAAGAGTTTTGTACTTAACAAAGAAGCAGCGTTGGTCCTTTGTGAGCTGGGACCTTGGGCAGCTCTGACAGTATCTAATCTAGACTGATGACTAAAAACCTCAATAGAGGCTTCAAGCTGGGATTTGATGGCTGTCTATCAGGGATTCTTTACCTGTCATTTCTGCATTGCAAGGATGCCTCTCAGGGTCCCTTCCAACTACATAGTTCTAGGACTATAAGCCTTGCATTCCAACATAGAGAGGGCACTGAGCCCTTGAGATAACGGAGTAGTGGTTGTTCTGGGGAACACGGGTGGCACTGTGGTCTAAACCACTGAGCCTCTTCGGCTTGCCGATCGGAAATTCGGTTGTTCGAATCCCCACGGCGGAGTGAGCTCCCGTTGCTCTGTCCCAGCTCCTACCAACCTAGCAGTTCGAAAGCACACCAGTGCAATTAGATAAATAGGCACTGCTCTGGCGGGAAGGTAAACAGTGTTTCCATGTGCTCTGGTTTCCATCACGGTGTCCCATTGCACCAGAGGTGGTTTAGTCCTGCTGGCCACATGACCAGGAAAGCTGTCTGCGGACAAACACTGTCTCCCTCAGCCTGAAAGTGAGATGAGCACCGCAACCCAACAGTCGCCTTTGACTGGACTTAACTGTCCAGGGCTCCTTTACCTTTACCTTTCTAGCCATCTCTTTGAAAGCCACTTTCATTATTCATCTGTTAGTATAGCCCAGGACCATAATTCTTCCTTTAGAGGGATGTCATCTAGAGATGGTCCAAAATCTCCAAGGCAGTGGTAGACCTGCACTCAGCAGAGAATGAGACTCTTTAATCTTTGGGTTGTGGATTTGAGCCCCACATTGGGCATCGCAGGGGGTTTGACTAGATGACCTTCGTGGTCCCTTCCAATTCTACAATTCTGTAATTCTCTGATTCTATTTATATCTCACCCTTCTCCCAAGCTGGGATTCAAGGCGGCTTACACTATTTTTAAAACCTCAAATTTAAAATACCATGTAAAGAAAACAAATTCACTAAAGACAATACTTAAAAGGAAACCTATTTAGAACCAGCGTTAAAATACCGATTGCCCTGATAGCAGGCCAGCTGTCAACACTGTCTGCACCCATTATTTATTGTCTGTGTTTATAATTAATACCACCAGCAAACTTGGCAACCTTCCTACTAACCCCTAACTCTAGATCATTTGCAAACAAGTTAAAAGCCACATGCCCGTTACGAGAGGGAGGCAAAAAACTTGCGCTTCAAGTGACTCCCATGCTAAATCAGTTTTAATTCCAAAATGATGGTGGCTTTTTATGTCTTTGAACGATCAACCCGGGTTATTTGCAGATTTAAAATGAAGGGGGGGGGGGACGGACACTGTGAAATGCTGTGACTCTTTGCTTTCACTTTGAGCTATTTTCATGTTCACCTGGCACCTGCTAAAGCGTTTTCCAGATCGCTGCAGGCATTCCAAGGGCACATCCCAGCGAAGCCAAGACACTCAAGGCCAGCGAGGTGCGTAATCTGGTGAGACTTCCAAGGGCCAGATAGAGGGGACCTTGGGGGCCACATTCAGTCCCTGGACCCGAGTTTCACCCTACCCCACCCCCAAAATAAAGGTTCGAGTTGTGCCCTTCCCTCTAAGCAGCTGTGGCGTTTGCCTCCTAGGTGGGTCATAAGGAAAGGGTTAAATGAGTGTGAAGTGATTGGCCAGTGGGAACTTGAGGGGAGGAGTTAGAGTGAGAGTTGGAGTTGTGTGGAAGTCAGTTGAGAGTTGGGAGTTGGAGAAGGAAGAGGGAGGATAAGTCTATGGGTTGGTCGTGTTGTGTAGTGAGAGCGTGAGAGGAACTGTTAGGTGGAGTCAGATAGATAGTTGGGATAATCAGTTTGAAGTTGTTAGGTCAGCATAGAAACTAAGATTAAGAAACTGACAAGAAAAATTAACTGAAACCTCAAACTTGTTCGTGCTTATAAAAATAAACTTGATTATTTGTTAATGTGAACAACTGTCTGGACTCCGTGTGTACCCAAGGGAAATGGGTTGGTGGCAGCGAAGAGGCAATCACAGTGGTGGCACAGGGATCAATAGACCGTCAAACTTCCAGGGACCCTGTGTGATCGCCACAAAAGCATACCTGGGAAAGGACGTCACGAATGAACTGGGAGTTTTGCTGTTACCTGAGGCCATCTGTTCCCCAAAGATGACTCTCGGAACATAATCTATTTCTGGGCGAGTGAATAATGCAGCAAATGGCTCCCCCCCCCTCTCTCTCTCCTCCCCACCCCGACGATAAGCACAAGAGCCTACGAGGAAGAGAAAAATGTTCCACTACCTGTGCGAACCTCGTGTGGTCTGACGCAGCAAAATCAGACTGATAAGACAAGCAGCAGAACAGGTTTTTTGAGGGGAGCAACTGAGGGTCTCTGCAATGTGCATTAGCTGCCTACCAACACACCGGCTGCACAAGGAGGGCCCACGCTGCAGATTCGCGTGCAGCAGGTGCAGTATTTGCACTCACAAGTGCGAACAAAAATGACCTTTGTCGGGAGACAGACAGGGGAAATGTGTCCCTGCTAATTCTCCTGGACCGCTCTTGATACCATTGACCATGGTATCCTTCTGGAGCGGATGTCTGAGTTAGGGATCAGTGGCACCACTTTGCGGTGGTTCTGGTCCAATTTGGATGCTCATTTCGAGACGGTGATGCTTGAGGAGTGGGGAGACGTGGGTGGTGCTGTGGTCTAAACCACTGAACCTCTTGGGCTTGCCGATCAGAAGGTCGGCGGTTTGAATCCCCACGACAGGGTGAGCTCCCGTTGCTCGGTCCCAGCTCCTGCCAACTTAGCATCTCAGGACTATTTAATTGCTCATCTTCTAACACTGTGTATGCCATCAAATGCCAACAGTGCCCTTCAGCTCTCTATATTGGACAAACAGGCCAAACCCTACGCCAAAGGATAAACAGACATAAATCTGACATCAGGAATCACAAGACAGAGAAACCAGTAGCAGAACACTTCAATCTCCCAGGACATTCTATACAAGATCTCAAAGTAGCTGTCTTATTACAAAAGAATATCAGAAATAGACTGTGAAGAGAAGTCGCTGAATTGCAACTTATTAAAGGTAAAGGTACCCCTGCCCGTACGGGCCAGTCATGTCTGACTCTAGGGTTGTGCGCTCATCTCGCTTAAGAGGCCGGGAGCCGGCGCCGTCCGAAGACACTTCCGGGTCACGTGGCCAGCGTGACGAAGCTGCAGCTGGCGAGCCAGCACCAGCGCACCACACGGAAACGCCGTTTACCTTCCCGCTATAAAGCGGTACCTATTTATCTACTTGCACTTAGGGGTGCTTTCGAACTACTAGGTGGGCAGGAGCTGGGACCGAAAGACGGGAGCTCACCCTGCTGTGGGGATTCGAACCGCCGACCATACAATCGGCAAGTCCTAGGCACTGCGGTTTTACCCACAGCGCCACCCGCGTCCCATTACCGTATTTTTCGCCCTATAGGACGCACTTTTTCCCCTCCAAAAATGAAGGGGAAATGTGTGTGCGTCCTATGGGGCGAATGCAGGCTTTCGCTGAAGCCTGGAGAGCAAGAGGGGTCGGTGCGCAACGACCCCTCTCACTCTCCAGGCTTCGCGGACCTCTCCGCAAGCAGCGGGAGCGCTCCCACTGCTTGCGGAGAGTTGCCTGCAAGCCGAAGCCTGCGCGCGCTGAGATCAGCGTGCCCAGGCTTCGCGGACCTCTCCGCAAGCAGCGGGAGCCAGCGCTGGGCTCCCACGGCTTGCAGAGAGCTGCCTGTTTGGGGGCTGGGGTCGGGGAAGCTCGGGCCTCTCCCGCCACAGCCCCGTGCCTGGGGGGGAAATAATTTTTTTCCCTTTATTTCCCCCCCAAAAAAACTAGGTGCGCCTTATGGGACGGTGCGTCCTATAGGGAGAAAAATAAGGTAATTAATTGCAGCCGTTAACGGTCATCAACAGGTTTACCACACCTATCAGCCAATCACCTATTCCCACCACCCTTCTGAGTAATACCCCTCCCCACCCTCTCACTATATATAAGGGTCTGGTGACTTCTGTTTCAGTGTATCTGAAGAAGTGTGCATGCACACGAAAGTTCATACCAATAACTAACTTAGTTGGTCTATAAGGTGCTACTGGAAGGATTTTTTTCTTTTCTTTTCTTTTTGTTTTAGCAGTTCAAAATCACACCGGTACAAGTAGATAAATAGGTACTGCTGCGGTGGGAAGGTAAAAACTGTTCTCTGCGATCTGGCTTCCGTCACAGCGTCCCTGTTAGCAATTTCAATCCTCCGATGCTGCAGATAAGATTGTTGTAAATCACATGCCTGTCTGAGAAGAGTGTTGGAAACGGAAGACAGTCTTATTTCTTCCGCTGTAATGTACTTTCACTTTTACTTGTTCTGTTTGTTCTCTCGGAGCTGGAGAGAATGGACGCCATTATGCTTTTGTCTGTACCTAGTGTGTAAATAAATAGTAGATTAGCTCTACGACATCTCATTGTTCTAGCTGTGTTTTGCCAGAAGCTTAGTGTGCATACAGTGGTACCTCTGGATGCGTACGGGATCCATTCTGGAGCCCCGTTTGCATCCTGAGTAGAACGTAACACGCGACTGCGCGTCTGCGCGTGCGCGGGTCGCATTTTGCCGCTTCCTCGCATGCGCATGATGTCATTTTGAGTGTCTGCGCATGCACGAGCAGCAAAACCCGGAAGTAACACGTTCCGTTACTTCCAGGTCGCCACAGAGTGTAACCTGAAAACGCTCAACCTGAAGCAAATAGGTTGTGACACTAGTTTCCAAGCTGAGGCTGCATGCC
Source organism: Podarcis filfolensis (assembly GCF_964270895.1). Taxonomy (NCBI): domain Eukaryota; kingdom Metazoa; phylum Chordata; class Lepidosauria; order Squamata; family Lacertidae; genus Podarcis; species Podarcis filfolensis. The sequence continues at coordinate 130,210,284 of NC_139604.1, forward strand.
CACCTGTCAGGGCTGTTTTGGGAGCAGACTTCCATCATTAGCCGGGGTTGGTCTAGATGACCGCCGAGACCCCTCCCAATCCTGTGCTGCGCATTGCTTTCTGCACACTCGGTTGGGTGGCAAAATGCTGCATGGATGCCACCAAAACAAAAGAGGAAAAGCACAACAACCACCCACAGCCAACAGAATAAATTCTAAAAGATCACAGAGCATCAAAAGGCCGAAGTTGCTTCTATCAATAAGATCATTCGGCTTCTCCAAACATTGACATTTCTGCCCGTAAATAATTTAACCGCCGCGGATTTGCAGCGCTGGCTCCGGCACCGGAAAGTATATTTCAGTGGAGGAAAACGATCCACCGCTTTGCTGAGCACATTTAAATAGCACATTTAACCCATCCATTTAGCTTATGGTGACGGATCGCCTGAACATGCAAAATTGAAAGCCCTCTCTTATTTTTAGGCTCCACGTGGTCCAAACCTGAGCTTGACAGAGAAACAAACATCCCTGTGATTTAATGACCACCCCGTTCGGCCGAAGCTGCTCTAGGGGCACTTTTTGCTCGTAAAGCAAAAAAATATATATTCTACCAGCCACTCAGATTTCTTATAATAAATTTCTTTTTTAAAAAAAAAAAGTGCAGGAGTTTCAAGCATAACATATGGCAGATGTCAAGTACTCCATCGATTAATCAGCTGAAATTGCTGCAGGGGCAGCCAAAGCTTTATTGCTGAGGCTGGGAGAAAAGAGAGGGAATATTAGGGAAGTTTATGAGTCTGCAGCAACAATAACTATCCACATTATGGGCCAAGGAAACCACAAAGTCCTGTGGCTGGAATTAACATTGCACCAAACGAAGGAAACTGGTTTGTTTCAAGATGCAAAAGTGCCAAAGATCTGGGGCAGCGTGGAGTAGTAGTTAGAAAGCGTCAGGGACCGCGAGCGGGGAGAGCTGGGTTCGAATCTCCCCACTCAGCCATGGAGCTCACCAGGTGAGCTTGGGCTGGTCACAGTTTCACAGCCTAGCTTACCTCACAAGGTTGTGAGGATAAAACGAGAAGCCTTACGTGAAGGAAAGGTGGATTTGTGCAGCCGTTCCTTCTCCTAAGATGTCCTGCAAGCCACGGGGTAAGGTACTGAATAGCTAACAAAGCAGAGACATCACCTTGCCAACAAAGGTCCATATAATTCAAGCTATGGTTTTCCCAGTAGTGGTGTATGGAAGTGAGAGCTGGACCATAAAGAAGGCTGATCGCCGAAGAATTGATGCTTTTGAATTCTGGTGCTGGAGGAGACTCTTGAGAGTCCCATGGACTGCAAGAAGATCAAAACTCTCCATTCTTAAGGAAATCAGCCCTGAGTGCTCACTGGAAGGACAGATCCTGAAGCTGAGGCTCCAAGACTTTGGCCACCTCATGAGAAGAGAAGACTCCCTGGAAAAGACCCTGATGTTGGGAAAGATGGAGGGCACAAGGAGAAGGGGACAACAGAGGACGAGATGGTGGGACAGTGTTCTCGAAGCTACCAGCATGAGTTTGACTAAACTGCGGGAGGCAGTGGAAGACAGGAGTGCCTGGCGTGCTCTGGTCCAGGGGGTCACAAAGAGTTGGACACAACTAAACGACTAAACAACAACAGCTAATGAAACCTAAAAAGTCATTTTCTTTGCAAGTATCCCTCAAAGAATGCCGACTTTGAAAATCAAAATGTCCAGCTCATAGTCTGAATTCTCCCCCAAGATCTGAGAAATTCTTAATACTTTTTCTAGTCCACTTTTCTGGAGAAATCTTCTCCACTGTCCTGAAAAACTCCTGCTATAATAATAATAATAATAATAATAATAATAATAATAATAATAAAAAAATTACTTATACCTCGCCCACCTGGCTGGGCCTCCCCAGCCACTCAGGCCGGCTCCCAACAGAAAATTTAAAACACGATAAACATTAAAAATTTCCCTAAACTTTCATAAACTGTTCACCGGTGGGTAAGCATGCTCCAATTTTGCCCCTGCTTCAGCAGGGTAATTACCAAATGACAACTGTTTAAGAGAGGTAATTACCTCTGAAACTGCCCCACTAATTGCACTCTCCATTCAAAACTCAGATACCACTGTTTTAGATAATTCTGCATTATACTGCAGGAGACTTTGGGTGGAGAGATGTCGTGGGGAGGTCTTGGCCACCGCAGAATAAATTTGCAAACCCATGAATTTGTGATCTTGTGCATGTTGCACAGATGTAGCCATTGTTGCTCTAAGTAGGTCAGGGGGAAATTCAAACCTTTCCCAGTGTCCCCATGAATTATAAATTGGCTAGGAATGTTAAGTCAAGAGAGTGTTTTGAAGAGGAGAAGCTTGTCTCTCCTTTTCCAGTGCTGCTGCGATAACCTTCACGGAAAGCCGCTTAAAAAGTCAAACTCTCGTGTTATTATCCTGCGTGCCGTTCCCATGACAATGCTGTGTGCAGTTAGGACCACATTAGACCGTGGATTTGATGCAGTACGACTTTGCTCTGAACAGTCGTGGCTTCGCCAAAGAATTCTGGGAGCTGTAGTTTGTTGTGGGTGCTGAGAGCTGTTAGGAGATGCCTCTATTCTCTCTCTCTTTTTTTAATAATTTTTATTAAATTTTCCATTATACAAATTCACCATATCAATTTTTTTTCACAAATTTCAAATTTTTAGACTTCCATCAGCTTCTCTGCAAATCATCCATATTTTTTACAAACTTTACACATTCTTTAAATTTAATGTTGCCTTTTAGTATACCCTTACTATCCTATTCCTTTTTAACAATACTCCTTTAACTTTCACAAAACTTCTTTAAATCCCACTAGCGTTGTTTGTTCATCACATATACTTTTCAGATATTCTGTAAATTTTCCCCAGTCCTCGATGAACTTGTGGTCCCGTTGATATCTAATCTTCCCAGTTAGTTTGTCCAACTCTGCATAGTCCATAAGTTTCATTCTCCACTCTTCAAGGGTCGGTAGTTCCTCTTGTTTCCATTTCTGGGCCATTAATATTCTTGCTGCCGTTACTGCATATTGGATGCCTCTATTCTCCTCCCAGAGCTACAATTCCCAAAAAGGTTTAACAGACTATCCCTTTTCGTGAGGAACTCTGAGAATTGTGGCTCTGGGAGAGGAACAGGGGGACTGTTGTTTGATGGTTCCAGTCCTACAGAGAGTGGCATTGGGAGAGTTCTTTGGCAGCTTCAATACAGTAGTACTTTGGTTCTCCGTTCTGGAAGGCTGTTCCAAAACCAAAGCGTTCCAAAACCAAGGCGCACTTTCCCATAGGAAGTAATGCAAAATGGATTAATCCGTTCCAGACTTTTTAAAAAAAAAACCCTAAAACATCAATTTAACATGAATTTTACTATCTACCGAGACCATTGTTCCATAATATGGAAGCAATAATCAATGTACTGTACTATAAAATAAAGAAGACAGTATTGTAGAGGATAAAAATAAAATAAAATAAAATTTCTTACCTGCACTGATGTCATTGTTTGGATGGGGGGCTTTTATCCGTTTCCGCAGTCACACAATCAAAATCAATCAGTAGCTGAACTGGGTTCCACATATAGTCACAAAAGCAAATTAACCGAAAAAGTCTCAAAAACAAAAGCGCAAAATAGCAAAAGCAAAAGCGCCAAACTTAATTCATTCTGGAAGTCCATTTGACTTCCGAAATGTTCGAAAACCAAGGTGCAGCTTCTGATTGGTGCAGGCGCCCTGGAACCAATAGCCGACAACCGCATCGGACGTTCGGCTTCCGAAAAACATTCGAAAACCAGAACATTTACTTCTGGGTTTTTGGCGTTTGAGAACCAAGGTGTTTGAGAACCAAGGTACCACTGTATTATCCTTTGTGCTACTGAATATATATATGAAGCCACTGGGAGTTTGTGTGGAATGGGTTTTAAAAGGTAGGAGAGGATATATTAATTGCAATTTATCCCACCAAGCACTCACGTGTGTGGGTTGAACAGAGTTTCAAAATCCCATCCTTGGCAGCAAAATTAAAATGAATTCATCTGTAAAACCTTGTTCTGAGCAACTCATGCTATGAAGGAAAATGGTTCCTCTTTCTTACCCTGCTTAATAAAGAATCAACCAGGGAGGAAAGCTTAAAATTATAATTTACTTACTTGTAATCTTGTGTTAGTTTGCAGCAATGGCAGCAGTGAAAACTAGGCTGGCAAAATATTTATATTTACAGTATAACCAGCCTTGGGAATGTGCCTAAAGCTGGGGCAAACAGAGACATGTCTGCATTCAATGTGGATCAAAGCAAGAGAAAAACAGAGGAACAGGAAGTACTCTATACTCTTTCCTCTCCAGGGGAGGAGAGGAAATGACATCACACAGAGCCCTCTCTACCAACTGAACGTCTATGGTCTGAATATCTGCCTATCAGCAATTCAGCACTATGGTATTAACCCCTTCTCAGGCTAACTAGTAAGAATATGCACATGTTAGGTTTAGCTGCTAATCTCCCCCAATTTGGGGGCTATCAGTATTTGATCATTCCTCCCTCCGACATCTTTCTCCCCACGTGGGACAGTGAGGTGCTGACTACACACAAACATGGGTGCATTGGAAGCTGCCTTCTACTGGGCCAGATCCCCAGTCCATCCAGCTCAGTATGGCCAACACCGGCTGGCAGCAGCTCTCCGGGATTTCAGCCAGGGAATCTTTTCCCAATCCCACCTGGATCTTGATGGCAGAAAGTGAGGAGGAATTAAAGAACCTTTTATTGAGGGTGAAAGAGGAGAGCGCAAAATATGGTCTGAAGCTCAACATCAAAAAAACGAAGATCATGGCCACTGGTTCCATCACCTCCTGGCAAATAGAAGGGGAAGAAATGGAGGCGGTGAGAGATTTTACTTTCTTGGGCTCCATGATCACTGCAGATGGTGACAGCAGCCACGAAATTAAAAGATGCCTGCTCATTGGGAGAAAAGCAATGACAAACCTAGACAGCATCTCGAAAAGCAGAGACATCACCTTGCCAACAAAGGTCCGTATAGTTAAAGCTATGGTTTTCCCAGTAGTGATGTATGGAAGTGAGAGCTGGACCATCAAGAAGGCTGATTGCCGAAGAATTGATGCTTTTGAATTATGGTCTGGAGGAGACTCTTGAGAGTCCCATGGACTGCAAGAAGTTCAAACCTATCCATTCTGAAGGAAATCAGCCCTGAGTGCTCACTGGAAGGACAGATCCTGAAGCTGAGGCTCCAATACTTTGGCCACCTCATGAGAAGAGAAGACTCCCTGGAAAAGACCCTGATGTTGGGAAAGATGGAGGGCACAAGGAGAAGGGGACGACAGAGGACGAGATGGTTGGATAGTGTTTTAGAAGCTACCAGCATGAGTTTGACCAAACTGCGGGAGGCAGTGGAAGACAGAAGTGCCTGGCATGCTCTGGTCCATGGGGTCACGAAGAGTCGGACACTACTAAACGACTAAACAACAACAACCTGGATGTTCTGGGAACTGAACTCGGGACCTTTTCCTTAACTTATCCAGCAATCCCTGACGAATGTGCTTCATCCACCTGTTCCACACAATTTCCTATGTTCCATGCAAGTTAATACGTTTGCAATTATTATCGTGCTTGCGATCACAGGTGTTCATAACCATGCTAATGACGGACAAGAGGGATAATTTCCATCTGCAGGAGCTGCGTCACCCTCTCCTGTGATTTTCCTGCACTTCAAAACAAAAAAGTGAAGGGCCTTTTTTTAAAAAAAAATAATAAAGTTGAAAAGATATCAGTGTGAATCTCTGCTACATTTGGGAGCAATTAGGTCCAGACCTTTGAAGTATCTTCAAGTACATAAAGGACCTCCTTCTGCAAAGGATCCCTTGCCAATGCACTCTATTTGACATCCGAGGTTCACCTGGGACTCCTCCCCAGGTGAGGTCAAACAGGTGAGCATCAGCAGCAGGCCCTATTCAGCATCCTTCTCAAACTGTGGCCTGGGTACCACACAGGCATTCCAGGCTCAGAACTTTAATTTGCCTTATGATTAATTATCTCGATGGCTGCTTGGAGGTGCGGAGGGGGGGGGATGTCACTTTTTAAAAATCTACGTGCCAAGAGCGTCTCTTGCGATCTGCCGCCTGCAGCATGTCCAAGCTGCTCAGCACAGGGAAACATATGTTCCCTTTCCCCGCTAATGGGCTTGCCATGCTTCTCTTTTAAAAGGAGAGTAAATTGAATTTTTAAACGTCGGGGGAATTTTGCGTGCATATGTGCAACACGCTCAAGGTTTGCCGTTGAGATCTCCAAAATCTCCGCCAGCTGATGCCAATGTTCAGGGCTGTGCACAGAAGACTAAAAGAACCATCTCCCCATGGATATTTTTAATAATAATAATAATAATAATAATAATAATAATAATAATAATAATTTATTATTTATAGCCCACCCATCTGGCTGGGTTTCCCCAGCCACCCTGGATGGCTTCCAACAGAATATTAAAAACACAATAAAACATCAAACATTAAAAACTTCCCTAAACAGGGCTGCCTTCAGATGTCTTCTAAAAGTCAGGTAGTTGTTTACCTCTTTGACATCTGACGGGAGGGCGTTCCACAGGGCGGGTGCCACTACCAAGAAGGCCCTCTGCCTGGTTTCCTGTAACCTCACTTCTCGCAGGGAGGGAACTGCCAGAAGGCCCTCGGAGCTGGATCTCAGTGTCCATGCTGGACAATGGGGGTGGAGACGTTCCTTCAGGTATACTGGGCCGAGGCCATTTAGGGCTTTAAAGGTCAGCACCAACACTTTGAATTGTGCTCAGAAATGTACTGGGAGCCAGTATAGATCTTTCAGGACCGGTGTTATGTGGTCTCAGTGGCCGCTCCCAGTCACCAGTCTAGCTGCTGCATTCTGGAAAAGTTGCAGTTTTGGGTCAACTTCAAAGGCAGCCCCACGTAGAGCGCAGTGCAGTAGTCCAAGCGGGAGATAACCAGAGCATGCACTACTCTGGCGAGACAGTTTGCGGGCAGGTAGGATCTCAGCCTGCATACCAGATGGAGCTGGTAGACAGCTGCCCTGGACACAGAACTGACCTGTGCCTCCATGGACAGCCGTGAGTCCAAAATGACTCCCAGGCTGCACACCTGGTCCTTCAGGGGCACAGTTACCCCATTCAGGGCTAGGATAGCCTCCATACCCACCCTCCCCCTGTCCCCCCAAAACAGTACTTCCGTCTTATCAGGATTCAACCTCAATCTCCCCTGAGAAGTTATCCTAATTGATCCTCACCTTTGACACATCTCAGAATTTTAAAGTAGAATCTTTCCTACCTCCAAATGGCTCTTGAACCTGCAACCCATCCAGGACAGTTAAGACAACACAGGACAGCTGATATTTCTTGGGAGAAAAAATAGACTATTGCGTTGCCAGCATCGCTGCTTTGCCCACTTCCCCACAATAGATGGGAACAGCCACCTTAAGGTAAAGGGTAAAGGGACCCCGACCATTAGGTCCAGTCATGACCGACTCAGGGGTTGCGGCGCTCATCTCGCTTTATTGCCGAGGGAGCCGGCGTACAGCTTCCAGGTCATGTGGCCAGCAGGACTAAACCAGAGCAGCGCACGGAAACGCCGTTTACCTTCCCACCGGAGCAGTACCTATTTATCTACTTGCACTTTTGACATGCTTTCAAACTGCTAGGTTGGCAGGAGCATGGACCGAGCAACAGGAGCTCACCCCATTACAGGGATTCGAACCACCGACCTTCTGATCGGCAAGTCTTACTCAATGATTAAAAGAAGCTAAGGACAAGTCTTCTCTCTGGCCCCCTGAGATCTGGTCCTTCCCGTGGGCCTGTGACTGGAATATTGCATTTCAAATCTCCAAATCATGTTCTTTTTTATAAGCAAGGCTCTTGCTGCAGAAAAAGAGAGAGCGCTCTTATTTGTGGCTGGTGGGGACAAGCAACCAGAGAGTTAATGAAAGCTGGGAGATTATAATCAGAGTTGTGTGTACACTATTTATAAAAGAAAAATCTGCAGCAAGAAAAGCTGAATTTTGCAAAATGTATGCATTATGCAAATGAAGACCTGTGTCTTCTTTGCTTATTTTCTAGAACACAAGTCTACGAGATTATGCATTATGTAAATATTTTGCAGTGCCATGGTTCAGCTCCTTTTCGTAGCATTGGGAAGAAGACAGTTCCGATTAGAATAGATATTATGCAACAAAATAAGGGGAGGCATTTAGACAAGGGAGTGGGGAACTTCACGCCTTGGGTTCAGATGTAGCCCTCGGGATTCATCCCCCAGCCCTGCCATACACCAGCCAGGTCATGTTGTTTGGGTGCCTGATTATCGTCTTTCAAAGCAACTACTCTATTCCGAACTTAAAAATGGACAGTGTAATGCTGGTGGTCAACAAAAGAGGTTTAAAGACTCTCTCAAGGCAAATCTTAAAAAATATAGTATAAACACCGACAACTGGGAATCACTGGCCTGTGAGCGCTCCAATTGGAGAACAGCCTTTACCAAAGGTGTCATGGGTTTTGAAGACACTCGAACTCAGGACATAAGGGAGAAACGTGCTAAGAAGAAATCACACCTGGCAAACCTTCACCGTGATCAACTACCACCCGGAAACCTACATCCCCACTGTGGAAGGATGTGCGGATCCAGAATTGGCCTCCACAGTCACTTACGGACTGGCTGTTAAGACCGTTTTCATGGAAGACAATCCTATTTGGCTACGAGTGATCACCAAAAAAGAAGCTTGAAGTGTTGGGATGCCTTTTTGCCTTGTAACTGCCCCACAGACAAATCAGAACAAATACTCAACAAAGACAGACATTGTCTAACCTACCTGTAAGCATTGTGCAAGCAAATCAGAATCTCACTCTACCTCTGCTGCTGTTTAATTCCTGTTCCTTATGTTGACTTGTCGGTCTGTGGTTTAGATTGTTTTTGACTGCAGGTGAGAGTAACTTATAAGGTGCAAGGAGGGTTCAGATATGTACAGTAAAAGGGGGGAGGTTGAATACCAGTAAGTTGCCTTTCAAGGACTGTGGTTGTTTGAGAGATGGTGAGGTCCTGGAGTGGGGGAAAGTGGTTAGGTAAAGGATAAGCAGCTAAGACGTCATATATTTTGCCTACATTGTGTGTGTCCTCATGGAGAGCTCTCGCAGATTATTGCATTCTGTGCTATATAGGTAAAAAGTAAAGGTAAAGGACCCCTGGACAGTTAAGTCCAATCAAAGGCGACTATGGGGTTGTGGCGCTCGTCTCACTTTCAGGCCAAGGGAGATGGCGTTTGTCCACAGACAGCTTTCCAGGTCATGTGGCCAGCAGGACTAAACCGCTTCTGGCACAACTGGACACTATGACGGAAACCACAGAAACGCACAGAAACGCTGTTTACCTTCCCACCGCAGCGGTACCTACTTATCTACTTGCACTGGTGTGCTTTTGAACTGCTAGGTTGGCAGGAGCTGGGACAGAGCAGCGGGGGCTTTGAACCGTGGGATTTGAACCGCTGACCTTCCGATCGGCAAGCCCAAGCAGCTTGGTGGTTTAGACCACACCACCGCCCGCATCCCTTTACCTTTGCTCTGTGATATAACGCATTACTGAATAAAGTCTGTCTGATTGGGGATTTGGTGAAAGCCATTGCACTTAAACTCCCAAGGGGAATTTTACACACACACACACCCTCGCTCCGGTGAGCATTTTCTCTCCCAAGTGTGAAAATACGTCCAGCAGGTCCACAAGACGTCCAGGAAGGTTTGCCATATGTCCTCTTTTTCCAGGACATGTCCTCTTTTTCGCAATGGGAGTCGTCATAGAGATCTATAGTTAAAAGCAGAAGTCGGCAAATGTGTCCTCTTTTTTGCTCTTCAAAATATGGCAACTCTAGCAGGTGGGAAGAATTCCATGCAGTCAAGCCGAGGGCAGGTAGCAACAAGGCTAACTGCGCTGTGAGAATTTCTAGGAAACAGCAGACTTTGGCTGTGATGAGTTTGCAGAGTTTAAAGCAAGTGACCTATATTTTAGGATGAACTCTCAGGCTCTGAGGGCAAGGGGGTGGCGCTGTGGGTTAAACCACAGAGCCTAGGACTTGCTTATCAGAAGGGCAGCAGTTCGAATCCCCACGACGGGGTGAGCTCCCGTTGCTCAGTCCCTGCTCCTGCCAACCTAGCAGTTCAAAAGCATGTCAAAGTGCAAGTAGATAAATCGGTACCGCTCTGGCGGGAAGGTAAACGGCGTTTCCGTGCGCTGCTCTGGTTCGCCAGAAGCGGCTTAGTCATGCTGGCCACATGACCCGGAAGCTGTACGCCCGCTCCCTCGGCCAATAAAGCGAGATGAGCAGCGCAACCCCAGAGTCGGCCACGACTGGACCTAATGGTCAGGGGTCCCTTTACCTTTACCTCAGGCTCTATCGTAACTCCAAAGCAGTAGTTTCCAAACTTTTTGGGGCAACATCTCCCTTGCTTCCAAAAACTCATCCCCAGTGCCCCTTATTCTAGAAAAAGGATTATTCAGAATAGTAGTTTCCATGGCCTACTAAGGAAGATATTAACACAGTAACATTCAAAACAGTAATAATTAATGGTGCACGTATTCAGGATCCAATTAAACTTATTTAGTTTAATTAATTCAGGAAAACTGATGAAGTTCATCCAGTGAAATCAGCTTTTCAAGTCTTACCGCCATTTACCTCAGCGCCCCCTGCCGTCCCCTTGCCTCTTAGTAATCCCTCCCCCACAGGGCATGGTATGGCCCACTTGGGGATCCTGGCACCCACCAGATGTTTTGTACTACAATTCCCATGGGCAAAAACATCTGGCAGCACCTGGTTGTGAAAGGCGGCTCTAAGCTCTCCTGCAATGATATACAGTGGTGCCCCACAAGACGAATGCCTCGCAAAACGAAAAACGCGCAAGACGAAAGGGTTTTTCGGTTTTTGCGTCGCTTCGCTAGACGATTTTCCCTATGGGCTTGCTTCGCAAGACGAAACGTCTTGCGAGTTCTTGCGAGTTTGTTTCCTTTTTCTTAAAGCCGCTAAGCCGTTAATAGCCGCTAAGCCGTTAATAGCCGCTAAGCCGTTAATAGCCGCTAAGCTGCTAAGCTGTTAATAGCCGCTAAGCCGCTAATAGCCGTGCTTCGCAAGACGAAAAAACTGCAAGACGAAGAGACTCGCGGAACGGATTAATTTCGTCTTGCGAGGCACCACTGTAATACAGCTTAACGTAAGTACAAGAGGAATGAGATCTTCATTTTCCCCCAGGAACTCAATGCAGAATCCAAACACAGAGAAAATATCCATGCCTTTCATATTACAATTCCCCCAGTGAGGCGCTGTGAACCATTTCACCTCAATAAAGCCGGTCCTTTGTGCCAGCAGCTCACCCAAGATTTCTGCAAATCTGAATTATGAAACTGCTTGGAATTCTAATGCGCTCATTTGTGAGGTCTGCGAGCTGTTCCCTAAAGTCCCAAATGGCTGAGGAATGAAAGGTGGAACGGGGGGGGGGACCCCGTTGAATAGCAGAAGGGACTGCAATGCCATTAACTTTTTGCTGGCTCGCTCATCTTAAAAACTATTATTACAGCTTCTCAGAAAGTCCACTTTTCCCACCCCCCACCTCCAGTGTTATTTCGGCCTCCCCAGGGAGGTCCACTGGCCTCAGGAGAATTCTGCTGGCGAAGTTGGACGCTGAATGCTGACACGTCTCAAAAGTTGGGGAAAGTGCACCCAGCGCTAATTGCTTTCCTTGCAATTGCAGAATTGCAGAACCGCTCCTGGATGTCTTTGCCACGGCTGAGCACTGGCACAGCGCCCGTTGCGCATCATGACACTATGTTCTCTTGCAATATTAGAATTTGGGGCCTTCAAACGCAGCTGGAAGGGGACGCGGGTGGCGCTGTGGTCTAAACCAATGAGCCTAGGGCTTGCCAATCAGAAGGTCAGTGGTTCGAATCCCCGCAATGGGGTGAGCTCTTGTTGCTCAGTCCATAGCTGTCAACTTACAGATTTGAATATAAGGGACCAGCAGCCTCAAAAATAAGGGATCAGCAGCCAAAATAAGGGATTTTCCAAGCACAGGCATGTTCAACTTCTGAGCCCCTCCAAGCCAAAGGCAGAAAGCCCAGCCAGCAGCCAAACGAAGCCTCAAGCGGTGGTTCCCACAGCGCAGCAACCCGGCAAAGGGGATGCTGCAAGGGAAACCACGTCACCTCTCCACTGGGAAGCGCTGAGCAAAGGCGGGTCCCCAGGCAACGCGGCCGATTTGATTGGCATAAGGCATGCAAGCTCCACCCCCCACTCATTCTTAGACTCCTTATTGGGTGAGCAACGCAGCCAAGCAACCCAGTTGGAGCCTCCCTCCTCCCTGGCCGGCAGGGAGGGAGGGAGAGGAGCTGCTTCCTTTGAAACCCGGGAAATTTAAGGGGCATCATCAATAAGGGACAGCAGCGGGACAAAGCGCTGGGATAAGGGACTTTCCCACTAAATACGGGACGGTTGACAGCTATGGCTCAGTCCCTGCTCCTGCCTACCTAGCAGTTCGAAAGCACGTCAAAGTGCAAGTAGATAAATAGGTACCGCTCCAGCGGGAAGGTAACCGGCGTTTCCGTGCGCTGCTCTGGTTCGCCAGAAGCAGCTTAGTCATGCTGGCCACATGACCTGGAAGCTGTACACCGGCTCCCTCAGCCAGTAAAGCGAGATGAGTGCCACAACCCCAGAGTCGGCCGCAACCCCAGAGTCATTACCTTTACCTTTAACAAAGCTGGAAGATTCAGGAGAGACAGGAGAAAGGACTTCTTCACTAGGGATGGCCAGGGATGGCTGGCTGGAATTAGATTCAGTTTGCACTGAAAGGCAAACAGATCCCATTGGCACTTTCCAGAGCAGTAAGTGAACCGAAACACGCCCACTTTTCAAAATCTGCACTTCCCTGAATTTTGCAGTGAGTTCTCCAAGCAGTTAACATGTGTGAAAGAGTGCACACTAGGGTAAGATTGTATATGTTGAGATAAATTTCCACTAAAATGTCAACAAATTTTCATGTGGATTTATTTTAAAAGCCGGCTGATGTGGAAATGTGAAGCTCTAAACTGAGGACTGGAAAACAAGAAATGGAAAGGAGGCAAAATTGGCGTATTCACCCTCCCTATTCTTCACACGGTGCATGGAGTTCATTCCCAGAAGAGGAACTGGAAACTCAGGATGTTTCCGTTTCAAGAAAAAGGTGTGTGAATGCTGTTACATACAATTTTGAGGAAAACACGACTTAAATCATTCCAAAAGATGTTGGAGCATTCCAAATCCATTGCATAATTATAATATTAGTGCACCATCTTAGAAAGGGACATGGCTTTGACTATGTTGAAGAGACCCTGCACAACTGAATGTGCCGGTAAGGTAAAAGGTAAAGGGACCCCTGACCATTAGGTCCAGTCGTGACCAACTCTGGGGTTGCGGCAGGAGCAGGGACCGAGCAACGGGAGCTCACCCCGTCACGAGGATTCGAACCGCCAACCTTCTGATCGGCAAGTCCTAGGCTCTGTGGTTTAACCCACAGCGCCACCGGCCTCCCGAATGTGCTGCATATCACACAGCTGCATATCAGTCCATCAAGTGTGAACTAAGCAGGTTTCCAAAAAGATGCGAGCCAAAACTAAATTCTGCAACGTTTCTCTTTCCAGAAACATTTTGCCGGCTAGTGTTAGCAGCAGAGTACTGGCAAGAAGGGCCATTGGCCTGATCCAGCAGGACTCTTCTTGCAATCCCCTTGGGGCAGTTAGAAAGCAAGAGATAAACGATTTGAGCAGCCGCTGCCTCTTGGAAGGATGGGCATTTCATGCCACATTGCAAGCCTTGCCCATGCCAGCCGGGTAAACTGCACAGAGAAGTTAGGATAACTGGAAGATAACTGGAAGAATTCCGGCTCTGGTGGTCCGGGGACCTGAAGCAGAACGGCTCTAAGTCTCTGTCTCTCACAATAACAACACACACACACACCCCGACCACCAGCTGTCAAGCTCCTATGAGCGTGTCTGGCCAAGGCATCCTGGAAACATGATTTCTTCTTATCTTGCAGTAAATGGGAAGGAAGGAAGGCTTTTATACAAGGAATAGCAGTTTATACAGCAGCCTCCTCCCAGCCCGGTTGGTTCTCTCAAGAGGCTTTGGACTACAGCTTACAGAAGCCAGCGAGGAAGGGTGGCTTGCAAAATAAAAACTGCTCTGCTTCAAGATTGGGGAAGTGCCTCTGGTGGGGGACGCATCATGCTCCTTCTGTGGTGGTTTGCCCTCCTGCTTTGGTCCCCACCCAGCACTAAGCCCTCACCTGTGGCTCCTAGAAGCTGTCAACAGGCAACAGCAGTTACAATCCAGGAATGGCTTTGACTGGCTAAACCAGGTGAGGGGAGCTGATGGGGCTCAAACCCTCATTGAGGAGGAGGAGGAGTTTGGATTTGATATCCCGCTTTATCACTACCCAAAGGAGTCTCAAAGCGGCTAACATTCTCCTTTCCCTTCCTCCCCCACAACAAACACTCTGTGAGGTGAATGAGGCTGAGAGACTTCAGAGAAGTGTGACTGGCCCAAGGTCACCCAGCAGCTGCAGGTGGAGGAGCGGGGAAGCGAACCCGATTCACCAGATTACGAGTCCACCGCTCTTAACCACTACACCACACTGGCTCTCATTGAGTTAGGGTCTTCCCCTGCATGTGAAGACAGACTCTGGAGGATGGAGCAGACAAGACCAAGAGGGGGGTCCGACGGTCAAGAAGGCGGTACATACCCATTCAAGAGAAAGAATTTGAGGGTAAACCCTGAGGAGTAATCCATACTCGCTGCCTTGCAGGACATCTCCAGCAAAAGGAAAAGCTAGAGTAAACCAGGGGTCAGCAACGTGTGGCCCATGGGCCGCAAGCAGCCCACAGGGGCAGTTTAACCAGCCCACGAGCAACCCCTGAACTGAGCCGCCTGCTCAGTGAGTCCTCACATGCTGCGCTAAACGGGCACAGCACGGTGCAGGGACTTGCTTCTGCGGTGCCGGGAATCACGTCTGCACATGCCCAGACGCCGGAAATTGTGTGCATGCAATCCAGCCCATGGAGAGATCTCCATGGGACTTGACCGGCCCAGGCTGGTAAAACCTTGACGACCCCTGGAGTAAACCCTACACAAATCCGGAGTGGAGTTGCTAATATGGTTGGATGGCGCTTCCTTCCAGCAGCTCCTGCAGCCAAGCTGGAGCCAAATGTCTTGCTCTGCTGAAGGAGTGATCACCGGGTGTGGAGCACACTTCCACCCGCAGTCAGGCCTCAGCTGTCTGACCGCGTGACCTTCAGGTGTGGAGCACACTTCCATCTGCAGACAAAGCCACAGCTGTCTGAACATCATGCCCTCTATCTAACCTTTGCTCTCTTAGTGGTCTCCCGTGCCCTGTCTGTGACCTTTGCCTCCTTCATCATACATTGTTCAAGGGGGAAATGATGCAGTGGAAACAGGTGCCAAAATAACTTTGTACCACACCACGATCTCGGGATTGGAAGATGTGTAAAGGTCACAGTCCAAATGTATCTGACTGGTTTTGCATAGTGTGCTAATAAAAGGAGCCTCTACAGAGCTAGCCGGCAGCTTGTCTTGGAGCATGCTTGCCAGTGTGCTTCTGCACAGCTCAACTGCATCCAACCTCTGGTTGTCCTCCGTTATTCCTACACTCTCCTTTCCTTTGGATCACATCACATCAGTTGAGAGGGGGGTCTTGTCGTCTGGGCAGCCCAAGACCTCCATGCACAGCAAAAAAACAACATGGAAGGCAGCAGTTACTGTTGTACTGTTTTATTGTTGTTAGCCGCCCTGAACCCGGCTTCGGCTGGGGAGGGCGGGATATAAATAAAATTTATTATTATTATTATTATTATTATTATTATTATTATTATTATTATTAGCTCAGCTTGATTGGCATAAGGGATGAGCTGCCTTCCTTGGTGGGAGAGATCATCATGTCTCCCTGGTCTCCTACTGCCCGCCTTAAGCTGTGGTCCTGTATCGGTCTCTACAGTCACAGCTGTAAATCTCCAGTGGTTTGACTTCACTCCCAAAGGGGCACTGCTCTCTTGTCTTCCCAAGACAGATGGATGCCAACAACCAAACAGGTTCAAGATCTCTTCATTCATCCTGCCCTGATATGGAATTGGCTCTAACCTAAATGGCCATCTTCTGTTTGTTAAGAATCTGTATATCATGCAAAAGTGGGAGCTGTTTGACAGGGGAATGGACTCCCCCAGAAAATGGTGAGCTCTCCTCCATTGGAGATTTCTAAGGAGTTGTACTCCTCACCGGGCTTTCCCTACCTGGTGCCCTCCAGATGTTGTGAACTACAACTCCCATCAGCCTGAGCTGACCCAGACAAACTTGTCTTTAAAAAAGAAAAGCATTTGAATGCCTTGATTATCAAAACAAGGCATAAAAGCTTATTCCTTCCAACACACATTCATCTTTTGCTTCTGTAGACAACTCTTCTGTCAGTTTTTTCAGACCATTACAGGGAATACTCCAGAGACCAAATCTTAACCTTCTTGCTTTGCTTTGGAAATGTACTGGACGAGAGAGGCAGAAAACGCCAAAGCCCAAAACCCAGCAAAATGCATCGTTTTGATTTGAAGCTTCTTTGAAGTGGAGCACTGGATGCCTTGAGAGAGCTGGGGTTGGGGTTGTGACATGGGGGAAGGGGAAAACATCTGAGAACATTTGGACTGGATAGGGCCCCTGCAAGAGTCAGCACCCCAGCAGGGTCCAATTTAGGGCTGTATGAGTGGCACCTGGTGCTGAGCCAAGGGGGTGCCATCTCAAAGCCTGATAAGTGAGGTGTTGGGCTTTGACAAGGAAGGTCCGGAGAACCGCTACACCACAGTGATTCTCATAACGTTCACCTGCCTTCCTTCAGCAACACTGAGGGAAGAGCCTCAACGAAAGGGCTCAGTAGCAGCAGCATATAATTTAAGGCCTCCCATTGCCACCAATTTCAGGGCAGTGCCACAGGCCTGCCCGCTTTTGACTCCAGCTGCAAATTCCGCCCATTATGCAAACATCGTGCGCAGCGCAATTAGAAAGCAGGTCATCCATCTGCCCCTCGGATCGCCAGCCGTGCCTTCCTGGGAGTATTCCCCGAGGGAACGAACCCTGCCGCGTCCCTAAGGAAAGGTACCGTTTAAATTTAGGTTAGTGACCTACATTGCATGTAAACAAGCGCCTGCAAAGCTGGCATATTTCAATAATATTAAATGTCATCTTTCTAGAGCAGTAGATAGGCTTCCTGGGCCCAGGTTTGCCTCTTTGCATGGGATGGGTTTTGTGCTAAAAATGGAGCAGTCGGCTCCGTGGAAATGGGCTTAGCCTAGCTCTCCCCAGCTGGGCGCTTTTCAGATCTTCCGGACCACAAGTCCCATCAGCCCCTGCCAGTCCCGCTATTGTTCAGAGGTGGTGGGGACTGTAGTTTAAAGTATCTGGTTGGGGTGAGACTGTTTTAGCACACTGCAGCAAAAACAACTGAGGCCATTGTTCGTCAACCTGGTGCCCTCTGTGCTGTCTGGAGCTGACAGGAGTTGTAGCCCCAAACATTTGGAGGGCGCCAAGTTGGTGAAGGACGACACAGAGACCCATGGCACCTTGAAGAATAGCTGATTCTGTTAGAATTCCTGCTCCATCACTGCAGTCATGGGATTGTTGTCTATCGCATGATGGTGTATGTTTTGACTCCACAAAGTGGGAAGTGACGGAGACAGGATGTTTGTGTTACTGTGTTCCGTGAAGTGGGACTATTGTCCTTTGCTCTTTTCTCTCTTTGCTGTCTGATGCTAGAGAGAGAGGGAGCCATGTTGCAGTGCTCCATGTGTGTTTATATGTAAATAAAGTAGATTAGCCAGATAAACTAACAGGAAAGATTCGAAACCGGCGGGACCAGAAATTCACGGAAGACTAGAGTAAATTTACGGACTACTTGAAAGTATTTGTGAAGATCAGACAACGTTTGTAGATTTGCAAGAAGTTTTGTGAGGAGTATTATTGGAAGTATTGCAAAAATGGAGAAGGGGGAGGATGATTTGTTAAGAGATGTAAAGGCAATATAAAGTTAAGAAATGCATAAGAAGTGGTTAAAATGGTGGATCATCAGAGGTGCTGATGGAAGTCTAAAAAGATTGTATGTGATAAGTACATTTTATAATTTATATGTTAAAATCAATAAAAATATATTTTTTTTAAAAAAGTAAATAAAGTAGATTAGCCAAAATGCTAAGTTGCAGAGGTCTGTTACGCATGATGTGCAAACTCTGCGGATCCCTAAGTGTGCTGGTGTTGATTGGCATCGGTCGCTGTGATGTTCGGGCTGAAGAAAGCTTTTGAAGCTCCCGAACGATCGACCAGGAGGGAGAGAACATGCCAGTCGGGCATATGTCTCTAACCAGGGTCCTACTCGAGTGTAGGACGAGCTCCTGACAGATTCGCCGTTGCCTTGCATCTTTACTCATTCGTGAGAAAGGCTTTGGGAGCAAACCCAGAGGGAGGAGAAATATCTGCTGCCTTCATTCCCTACGGGGGCTTGGAGAACAACTCCCAACAGCTGCCACCACCAGCGAGGAAGGTTGGCTTGCAGAATAGAAACTGCTCTGCTTCAAGATCGGGGTGGTTCTTATTTGTAGCTCCTAGAAGCTGGGAGAAAGGTGATTGCAAACCTAGACAGCATCTTAAAAAGCAGAGACATCACCTTGCCAACAAAGGTCCGTATAGTAAAAGCTATGGTTTTTCCAGTAGTGATGTATGGAAGTGAGAGCTGGACCATAAAGAAGGCTGATCGCCAAAGAATTGATGCTTTTGAATTATGGTGCTGGAGGAGACTCTTGAGAGTCCCATGGACTGCAAGAAGATCAAACACATCCATTCTGAAGGAAATCAGCCCTGAGTGCTCACTGGAAGGACAGGTCCTGAAGCTGAGGCTCCAATACTTTGGCCACCTCATGAGAAGAGAAGACTCCCTGGAAAAAACCCTGATGTTGGGAAAGACGGAGGGCACAAGGAGAAGGGGACGACAAAGGACGAGATGGTTAGACAGTGTTCTCGAAGCTACGAACATGAGGGTGCAGTGGAAGACAGGAGTGCCTGGCGTGCTCTGGTCCAGGGGGTCACAAAGAGTCGGACACGACTAAATGACTAAACAACAACAGAAGCTGTCAGCAGGCAACAGCAGCCACACCCCAGCAATGACTTCGACTGGGTGGCTAAAACAGGTAAGGGTAGCTGATGAGTCTCAAACCTTCGGTGAGTTAGGGACTTCCTTTGTATGTGAAGACAGGCTCTGGTAGATGCAACAGACGAGACCAAGAGTGGGTTGAACAGTCAAGATTGCAGTTTCTGCACATGCTGTAGATGGAAGTGAGGGTTAGATGTGGCTCATCAACCTGGGAAGGCAGCCCATCTCAGAGAAGGAAGACTCTGGTCCTAAACCTCCGCTGCCTTGCAGGACATCTTCGGGAGAAGAAAGACCTAAGGAGTAAACTCTACACAAATCCAGAGTGGAGTCCCTAAGATGGTTGGATGGCGCCTTCTACATCTCCTTCTGGCAACTCCTGCAGCCAAGCTGGTGCCAAACATCTTGCTCTGCTTTCCTTTGGACCACATCAGCGAGGCTGCAGGAGGGTGTGGTCTTGTCCTTTGGGCAGCTCAGGTAAAAAAGGTAAAGGAGCCCTGGACAGTTAAGTCCAGTCAAAGGCGACTATGGGGTTGTGGCGCTCATCTCGCTTTCAGGCCAAGGGAGCCGGTGTTTGTCCACAGACAGCTTTCCATGTCATGTGGCCAGCAGGACTAAACTGCACAAGAGGATACCGTGATACAAGCCAGAGCGCATGGAAACGCTGTTTACCTTCCCGCCGCAGCGGTACCTATTCATCTACTTGCACCGGTGTGCTTTTGAACTGCTAGGTTGATTGACTCGAACTGTCTGTTGATGGCTGGCCATCCTGAGTCAGCCCCAGACACACTGAACAAGTGTCTGGAAGCTGGAAGTGAGTGTCCCGGTTTGCAAACGTTGTTCGGAAGCCGAATGTCCAATGCGGCTTCTGATTGGCTGCAGGAAGCTCCTGCAGCCAATCAGAAGCCACGTCTTAGTTTTTCGAACCATTTCAGGAGTTGAATGGGCTCCCAGAACGGATTAAATTCAAGAAATTAATTGTGTGACTTATGGGAATTATTGCCCTATTTTTAATTGTGCATCCCTGTGACGGTTTGTTTCCTGATGCTCTGGAGGATAGGACTCTGGAGGATAGGATAGGACTGATAATAATAATAATAATAATAATAATAATAATAATAATAATAATAATTTATTATTTATACCCCGCCCATCTGGCTGGGCCTCCCCAGCCACTCTGGGCAGCTTCCATAAAAACCAAAAATACAGTAAAATATCACACGTTAAAAACTTCCCTGAACAGGGCTGCCTTAAGATGTCTTCTGAATGTCAGGTAGTTGTTTATCGCTTTGACATCTGCTGGAAGGGCGTTCCACAGGGTGGGCGCCACTACCGAGAAGGCCCTCTGCCTGGTTCCCTGTAGCTTTGCTTCTCGCAATGAGGGAACCGCCAGAAGGCCCTCGGCGCTGGACCTCAGCGTCCGGGCAGAATGATGGGGGTGGAGACGCTCCTTCAGGTATACTGGACCGAGGCCGTTTAGGGCTTTAAAGGTCAGCACCAACACTTTGAATTGTGCTCGGAAACGTACTGGGAGCCAATGTAGGTCTTTCAAGACCGGTGTTATATGGTCTCAGCGGCCGCCCCCAGTCACCAGTCTAGCTGCCGCATTCTGGATTAGTTGTAGTTTCCGAGTCACCTTCAAAGGTAGCCCCACGTAGAGTGCATTGCAGTAGTCCAAGCGGGAGATAACCAGAGCATGCACCACTCTGGCGAGACAATCTGCAGGCAGATAGGGTCTCAGCCTACGTACCAGATGGAGCTGGTAAACAGCTGCCCTGGACACAGATTTGACCTGTGCCTCCATGGACAGCTGTGAGTCCAAAATGACTCCCAGGCTGCGCACCTGGTCCTTCAGGGGCACAGTTACCCCATTCAGGACCAGGGAATCCTCCACACCTGCCCGCCTCCTGTCCCCCAAAAACAGTACTTCTGTCTTGTCAGGATTCAACCTCAACCAGGACTGATGGATTCAAGTGGCAAAAAGGACAAATTCCAGCTAAACAATAGGAATAACTTTCTGATGGCAAGAGCCGTTTGACAGTGGAACAGACTCCCTCAGGAAGTAGTGGGCTCTCCTTTGCTGGAGGTTTTTAATTAGAAGTTGGATGGCCACCTGCCAGGGATCCTTAAGGTGTGATCCCTGCCTTGCAGCGGGTTGGCCTAGATGACCTCTTGGGGGTCCCTTCCAACTCTGCAATTTTATGGCTTAAAAAAACAACACAACCATTTTCAATCTATCCAATATGCACATTTCAGTCTACGTACGCAAACCCTGCAGGATGGATTTGAGTTATTAGTTTAAAACGCAAGCTAGGTCCCAGTCCTGCCACCTTCCCTTTAGTTCTGTCAGCTGCCCGATCCACCGATGTTTTACTTGCGCAATTTTGCTTGTGGCATCTCCTCCTTTGCGCCGCGGAAATAATAGCCCGTGTGCAGCCAATGAAGAAGCGTTTTGCCCGCGAAAAAGGGCTGCGTGAACAATTAACAATAATGATAGCTCTTTGTTGCGAGCTGGAAATGCCTCTTTATTACTCAGATGGAATGATTATCTAAATAATTGTTATCAAGGGATTCCTGAGCTTCTTTGTTGTCAAAACAAAACAAGGCTAAAGAGGAAAAAGGAGAGAGAGGGGAGGAAAAGAAAGAACAAATAAAGGAGGGCACCTTGCAACAGCTTGCTGGCTTCTTTGATTCATGTATTTATTGTGTCAACAGCCAGATGGAAGCCGCTTTGTGTGAGTTGAAGGGTAAGTAGCCCGGCAGCAGCAAAGAAGCGTCTTTTTCCTGTCAACTGGCTTTGACTCGCTCCCACCCGAAATGTTTCAAAGTCGTAGATATATTCCCTCCCTCCAATGGCTGGAAACCTTCTCTTGATTCCCCCACCATTTGTCGCCTGTGTTCAGGGTTCGGAACACTGTTCCCCACCACAGCTGCATGTCCGCCAGATACTTTGTGCTACAACTCCCACCAGACTCATGGGAGTCATAGTCCAAAAAAATCTGGAAGTGTAAGGAAAAGGAGGGGACATTTTATCATATGTGGTGGGATTGTAAGGTAATTAAATAATTTTGGGAAATGATTTACAACGAATTGAAGAAAATGTTCCATTTAACATTTGTTAAAAACCCCAAGGCATTTTTGTTGGGGATTGTAGGGAAAGACCTGCCAAAAAAGTTGAAAAACATCTTCATGTATGCAACAATGGCTGCAAGAGTTCTGATAGCACAAGGATGGAAGACTGAAGAAACCCCAACTAAAGAATCATGGCAAGAAAAATTGATGGACTATACAGAACTGGCAAAATTGACACATAAGCTACGGGACAAGGATAACTGTGACTTTAAGGATGAATGGGAACCCTTTACAAAGTATCTGAAGATGCAACAAAGCGAACTGGACTCCTTGGCAGGTTTTGAATAAACATTCACAAACCTTTTATTGATAATAATCAGCTAAATAGTTTGAGGATCTATACAACTTTGTAACATGCAGAAAACAGCATTCTTAGAGAAACCAAAGACTGGAACTGAGGGAAGTCGGGGGCGTTGTGGGGGGGGGAGGAAAAATGGGGGGAACAAGGATGATATGTTTTTGGATAATATGTCTTGTTATAATTTTGAATAAACAAAAAACAAAAAAAATCTGGAGGGCACCAAGTTGGGGAAGGCTGTCCTGAACCATGAACGTCCAGTGGCAAATGATAAGAGATGAAAATAATGGTTTCAAATACTTTAGGGAGGGCTTATTTATGGCAGCCAAGGAACAGAAACCAGGAATGAGGCTTACCAAGGAAGAATTCACAAGGGCTGGAATCACCAGAGATTGGAAACAACTATGGCGTCCTCTCCCTGGTGATGTTTCTGACTTGTATTTGTGGGATAACCAGTCTCATATAACCAACGTTATTAACACAAAAATGGGTTAATACCACAGAGTAAGCTGTCCTGCCAGCTTAGGTCACTTCCCCTCACCTTACGAGGAATTTGTTCTCCTCCAGTCAACCTGTGAACCTCAGTGTGTGGTTTGCAAGGAAAAAATAGATCTAAAAGGAGTCCACTCAATGTGTAAAGAGGTTTGAACTGGTTGCTCCAGCTCAGACTGCATGGCTTTCACAAGCCATTCTTGAGGAACTCTCACCATTTTGTAACTAAGCCAAGTCTTCCTGCCTGTGCAACTTTTCTGAATCACATGAATTTGACCTTTGGGGAGTTTGTAAGTAAACAATTTTTAATTTGCGAAATGCGTGGTCTTTTCCATTGCTGAAAGAAGAGGGCATCAATGCAGAAATCTCAACTAAAAGTATCCATGAAAGATCCAGCCATCCAACCTCTGCTTAGAAACTTTCAAAGAAGGAGAGTCCACAACCTCCTGAGGGAATCTGTTCCACTAGTGAGCAGCTCTTACTGTCAGAAAGATCTTCCTGATGTTTAGTCGCAATCTACAAATATGTTTTTGTCCATAGCTGCTGGTGGTCCTGGTGTTCAATGAACAGTGAGAGCAGGGACTCATGGAAGAGGCTGTTTTGTGGTGGCTCCACATCTTTGGAATGACCTCCCCATTGAAGTGACTCTCCTTCCAAATTTATATACTTTTAGATGCAAGTTAAAACCCCATCTTTTTTGTCAGGTTGATGGAGTAAAGCCAGGCTTGTGTTAACTGTGTAACATATGCGAATGGTTGTCCTATTTTTGCGCATCCCTGTGATGGAAAACAGCTTGCTTTCTCCTGCTCAGGAGGGTACGACGCCAACCAACAGATTCAAATGACAAAAAAAGGAAATTCCAACTAAAGAGCAGGAAGAACTTTCTGAGAGCCATTTGCCAGCGAACTCCCTTGGAAAGTAGTGGTCTCTCCTTCCTTGATGGTTCTTAAACAGAGATTGGGTGATCACTGTAGATGGTGACAGCAGCCACAAAATTAAAAGACGCCTGCTTCTTGGGAGAAAAGCAATGACAAACCTAGACAGCATCTTAAAAAGTAGAGACAACACCTTGCCAACAAAGGTCCGTATAGTAAAAGCTATGGTTTTCCCAGTAGTGATGTATGGAAGTGAGAGCTGGACCATAAAGAAGGCTGATCGCCGAAGAATGGATGCTTTTGAATTCTGGTGCTGGAGGAGACTCTGGAGAGTCCCATGGACTGCAAGAAGATCAAACATGTCCATTCTGAAGGAAATCAGCCCTGAGTGCTCACTGGAAGGACAGATCCTGAAACTGAGGCTCCAAGACTTTGGCCACCTCATAAGAAGAGAAGACTCCCTGGAAAAGACCCTGGTGCTGGGAAAGATGGAGGGCACAAGGAGAAGGGGACGACAGAGGACGAGATGGTGGGACAGTGTTCTCAAAGCTACCAGCATGAGTTTGACCAAACTGCGGGAGGCAGTGGAAGACAGGAGTGCCTGGCGTGCTCTGGTCCATGGGGTCACGAAGAGTCGGACACGACTAAACAACAATAACAACCCAACACTACAACCCTAGGATTCTATGTCCATTTTTGGTGAAGGGTGGTATAAAGAGGGAAAGTACAGAAACGATAAAGAGAAGACGCAAATCTGAAGAGGGCAAGCCGAGCTTACTAGTGCCGTAATTAGGATAAATATTGCCAGGCACTCCAGGAGCTCACGATTTCCAGTGGATATTATTTCCCCTCCCCTCCCCTGGTAAATTATTTGTGAAGTGTGTCTGAATAGCATTAAGTGCTATCTTCATAATATGTTTTTCCCCTCAAACAAACACTTCTGGGGCTTCGGAGCATGAAATAAGTAAAGCTCCGCGGAGAGTGGTATTTTTAGCTCCCCGTGGCCACGTGACCAGGCAGCGGCTTCTGTTGCGATCATGAGTATCACAAATTTAAAATTGATTGAAGCAATAGGAGCGCCTGGCAAAGCAGGCAAGGCTGGAAGAAAGCAGGGCTTCCCAGATGCTTTTAATCAGGAACCGGCCGCAACTGAGCAAAGCCACAGACGCGGTCAGGGAACGCCTGTTCGCTCCCAGGGACAAGAAGGGTCTGAGAGGCGGAGCTCTGGCCACAGTCACCAGGAACCGCTCGATCCGCTGGACTGCACACCATGCATAAGAACCTGACAAGAGCCTGCAGGATCAGGCCAAGGGCCCATTTGGTCCAGGATCCTGTTCTCGCACGGGCCAGCCAGAGGTCAGGCGGCAAAGAAACCAAGCTGCCAAGAACGGACAAGAACAGGAAAAAGTCCTTAATATCTGCTTTTATTCAGTATTCACAGACAGAGGCTCGGGAATGCAGCCTCTCTGAATAATGGTGTTGTCCCGAGTGAATCTTCACCCGCTCTGTCTCTCTCACTAATAATAATAATAATAATAATAATTTATTATTTATACCCCGCCCATCTGGCTGGGTTTCCCTAGACACTCTGGGCGGCTTCCAGCAAAACACTAAAATACAATAATATACTGTAATACACCAAACATTAAAAGCTTCCCTAAACAGGGCTGCCTTCAGATGTCTTCTAAAAGTTTGGTAGTTATTTTTCTCTTTGACGTCTGATGGGAGGGCGTTCCACAGGGCGGGTGCCACTACCGAGAAGGCCCTCTGCCTGGTTCCCTGTAACTTGGCTTCTCATAGTGAGGGAATCGCCAGAAGGCCCTCGGCACTGGACCTCAGTGTCCGGGTAGAACGACGGAGGTGGAGACGCTCCTTCAGGTATACTGGACCGAGGCTGTTTAGGGCTTTCAAGGTCAGCACCAACACTTTGAATTGTGCTCGGAAACGTACTGGGAGCCACTTCCTCATGAGCCATTGTTACGGGTGCTGAAAAGTGCCCTCTGCCTTGGAGCTCCTTGCTCTCCTACTTTCAAGGCCTGCCAGGTTCTGGGAGATGGAAGGGGGTACTGGAATGCTTTCTAAAGACACTGAGTCCGTCAGCTGTCGCTCCTCTAGTGCTTCTTATTCCTCTTTTCCCTCTCCCATTGTTTCCCAGCTTTTCCTCTCACCTGCCTCTGAGCTGTGACCTCCCTCAAACCCCTGTGGTAATTCTGAACTGTCTTCATCTTCTCTGGAAGGACCAGGCTGCCCAGTCCTTGATAACAGATGCCCGTGGGGAACCCACAAGCAGGACCTGAGCACAAAACACAAAATGTTTGGGGGGGAATTAGCAAAAATTTACAGTGGTACCTTGGTTTTCAAATGCCTTGGTACTCAAACAACTTGGAACCCAAACACTGCAAACCCAGGAGTAAGTGTTTCGGTTTGCAAACGTTTTTCGGAAGCTGAACGTGCTCCGTTTTGAGTGTTACGCTTCCGATTTGAGTGTTAATACTGGTGTCTGTCTGCTTTTGCTATTTATTTTGCGTTTTTGTTTTTGCGGCTTTTTTGTTTTGTTTTTGTGACTGTGTGGAACCCAGTTCAGCTTCTGATTGATTGATTGTGTGACTACAGTACATTGTTTATTGCTTTCATTTTACGGATCAATGGTCTCGTTAGATAGTAAAATTCATGTTAAATTGCTGCTTTAGGGGTTGTTTTTAAAAGTCTGGAACGGATTAATCCATTTTGCATTACTTTCTATGGGAAAGCGTGCCTTGGTTTTGGAACGCTTTGGTTTTGGAACGGACATCCAGAAGGGATTAAGTTTGAGAACCAAGGTACCACTGTATATAGAAAAGAAAAAGACGACCCAAAAGAAGGTAGAGCAGGAGAGGCTTTGAAGTTTCCTGTCAACTGTGAGGACCCAGACAGCAGACAGAGCAGACATCCAGCCATCTGGTCACTGTCTCTCCTACTCTGGAGAGATGCATTGTGTTTCTGTTGAGCCTGCAATGTTTCTGGATGTGCACAGTGGCGTCACATAGAATCACAGAATTGCAGGGTTGGGACCCTTAAGGTCATCTGGTTCAACCACCTGCAATGCAGACATATGCAGCTGTCCCATACGGGGATTGAACCTGCAACCTTGGCGTTATCAAGCTCTAAGCACCAAGCTCTAAGCAACTGAGTGTCAGAAATGAGCCAGCTCCTAGCGAAGGTTTGCAGCCGACTGTAGAAAGCAGCCAAGAACAGAGAGACTTAGATGTTAGTCAGGCAGGGGAGAGCCGGCAGCTGGAGACTTCAGCTATTCCTGACCTTGAAGGGCAGGCTGATAAGGCAGTAGCTGAGAGCAGGCCAGAACACAGTCAAAGCTCACCGGAAGCTCAAACAGGCGCGAACAAACACACAGATAGCATGTTAGAAAAGGAAAAGGCTGGAGCTAAGTCCCAGGAGTCGGTGAATGGGAGGGCTACTAGGCAGGAAGCAAAATAAGAGCCATAAGAGCTGTTGACAGCGGAAGGAACCATCAGAAAGGTCATCTTGAGTGATGATGCCAGAGGTTTTGTTAGAGCCGTCTGGAGCTATTGCTTTGTTTTTGCAATAAATCCTCGGTCCAGTATACCTGAAGGAGCGTCTCCACTCCCATCGTTCTGCCCGGACACTGAGGTCCAGTGCCGAGGGCCTTCTGGCAGTTCCCTCGCTGCAAGAAGCCAAGTTACAGGGAACCAGGCAGAGGTGGAACACCCTCCCACCAGATGTCAAAGAGAAAAACAACTACCAGACTTTTAGAAGACATCCGAAGGCAGCCCTGTTTAGGGAAGCTTTTAATGTTTAATAGGTTATTGTATTTTAATATTCTGTTGGAAGCCACCCAGAGTGGGTGGGGAAACCCAGCCAGATGGGCGGGGTATAAATAAATTATTATTATTATTATTATTATTATTATTATTATTATTATTATTATTATTTACCTACGCGGGTGGCGCTGTGGGTTAAACCACAGAGCCTAGGGCTTGCCGATCAGAAGGTCGGCAGTTCGAATCCCCGCGACAGGGTGAGCTCCCATTGCTCGGTCCCAGCTCCTGCCAACCTAGCAGTTCGAAAGCACACCAGTGCAAGTAGATAAATAGGCACCGCTCCGGCGGGAAGGTAAATGGCGTTTCCATGCGCTGCTCTGGTTTGCCAGAAGCGGCTTAGTCATGCTGGCCACATGACCCGGAAGCTGTATGCTGGCTCCCTCGGCCAATAAAGCAAGATGAGTGCTGCAACCCTAGAGTCGGTCACGACTGGACCTAATGGTCAGAGGTCCCTTTACCTTTACCTACGCTTACTGTCTTATCAAGCTGGGAACCTGGACTCCTGACACTGAGCTATCCAATGCTGATCAAGGGAAGGACCAGAGGGATTGTGGTCCTGGGCGCATTTGGGGGGGTATTTGGATCCTTGCCGCCCTGCCTGCCCACAGCCCTTGGCGGCTGCAACAAGCATGTTGAGCGATGTTGCAGGCTGAACAGGAAGGGCGCATGCCTGTTGCATCCTCCTCATGCAGACCTGCAGCATCACAGAGCGGCGCAGCGCTGGCAGGGGAGCATGAGCATGCTGTTTGTGCGCATGCCTGCTGCACCCGCAATGCAACCCTGCTTGGCTCTGGCGGGTGGTCGTTCCAGCGGCATCAGCGGCGAGGCTCCATTCACTCTCTGCATCCCCCTCCCCCAGAGCGCACACCACCACAAGGGGCGGCTTGTGCCCTCGCCCCAGGCACCAGCAGTGCGTGCTATGCCACTGAATGTCCATCCCCGTATTCCAACCACCCTATGCAAATCATTGTTCTCTATTTTCCCCTCTGTGTCTTTGCAAATGGTCGTCTTACCCCTGAGTCGCTCTGCAAAGAAGGAGCTTCAGATCTCCGGGCTGCAATTAAAAGGAGCCAGGACTCCTTCAGCACCTGATGGTGTTCTGCTGCAACCTCATTAGGAAGCCTTTGGGTCTCGGTCAGCTTCATCAAAGGTTGCCTGGTCTTCCTCTGGCATCTTTGCAGGATTCCCCACCACCACCTGTTTGAGGTTTAAAGGTAAAGGTAAAGGGACCCCTGACCATTAGGTCCTGTCGTGACCGACTCTGGGGTTGCGGCGCTCATTTCGCTTTATTGGCCGAGGCAGCTGGTGTACAGCTTCCGGGTCATGTGGCCAGCATGACTAAGCCACTTCTGGCGAACCAGAGCAGCGCACGGAAACACCGTTTACCTTCCCGCCGGAGCGGTACCTATTTATCTACTTGCACTTTGACGTGCTTTCGAACTGCTAGGGTGGCAGGAGCAGGGACCGAGCAACAGGAGCTCACCCCGTCGTGGGGATTCGAACCGCCGACCTTCTGATCAGCAAGTCCTAGGCTCTGAGGTTTAACCCACAGCACCACCCGCATCCCGTCCCATTTGAGGCTTGGGTGAGGCTTAAAGAAGCCTCTGCCTTATACAGAGTCACATCGCTGGGCCAAATGCCTCGAGATTGTCCACATCTGGGGTCCCCAAAACGTAGGATGCCATCCCCGGGGGCGGGGGTGGCCGTGGGATTGCTTAGGGGGTGCAAAGAGGCAAGCAGGTGTTAGGAAGGCAATGGAGCTGTACCATCAGTCTTTGAAAAGCTGGTATCGCTGGATCTAGTTCATCAGTTCTGTTGATTTAATTAAGCTGAAATAGTTTTAACTGGATTTTGAATAAATGTGTGATGAACCGGAAGAATAAAGATATGGTCACCTTTAACAAATGGATCAATAATAAGAGAACACTCGCAACTTATGAACAGGTTGTTTACAGACGCAGACTTTGCTTGGACAAATATGACAATGTTTGGAATGAGTTTATACAAAATGTATTAGGCTATTAATATTTACATATGTATTAGGATAACAACATCATACTTAAAAAGAATGGGTTAGAGTATTTTGGGGGGATATTCTCTACACATGTTGTGCCTTTTTATTTTTATTTTCTTCTTTTTTCTGTGTATCACTTTATTTCTTTATAATCAGAAACCTTTCAATAAAATATTATACTGTAATTACAAAAAAGAGTCTCGTGTGCTATTGACTGAGCTATCCCCTGCTTATGCTAATTGGGGTGCTTAATTAGCTACCCAAAATATTTACCTCGATAAAAGAAATGGTTTGGCATTTTACCCCCACAAATACAGGATCCTCAAAACTGATAGGGACTCAGGGAATCATCCAGACTGACCCCACTCCCAATTCATAACTAGGCTTTATTCCATTTCACTATTATAGACACCATGAACTGTCAGGAAAGGCAGAATATAAATGTTTTAAATGATCTATGTGCTTCTTTTAGGGTTGCCCTCTTGATGACATGCCGTCCGAGCTCCTGCTTCTGTGTAAGGTAACTGGACCCCTGACCATTAGGTCCAGTCGTGACCAGCTCTGGGGTTGCGGCGTTCATCTCGCTTTATTGGGCAAGGGAGCTGGCGTACAGCTTCCGGGTCATGTGGCCAGCATGACTAAGCCGCTTCTGGCGAACCAGAGCAGCTCACGGAAACGCCGTTTACCTTCCCGCTGGAGCGGTACCTATTTATCTACTTGCACTTTGACGTGCTTTCGAACTTCTAGGTTGGCAGGAGCTGGTACTGAGCAATGGGAGCTCACTCTGTCATGGGGATTCGAACCGCCGACCTTCTGATCAGTTTAACCCTGTGGTTTAACCCAGGAGGCCCCTATATTGCTTTTGCAGCAAAGACCCATGAACTTCTGGTTATAATTTTTGCATCTTCCAATGGGGGGAAAGTGAGATAGAAAAAGCAGGAGACCGAAGCTAAACAATGCCTAAACGCATTATGAACGACCTGGTTCCCCTCTGCTGCTTTCAATTTTGCAAATTAGGCTTTGCAGAAGTAATTACCGAACCAGGAAAGGAAAATCAATTCTACCCAGAATACTGATAGACAGATACCTGTAAACAAGCGCCCAGCCAAGTTCGAAATTAACTCCCTTTATGCACCGGCAGGGACGGTCTGTTTGGAAGCAGCCTCAAATCAAACAACTGCAAAGGAAGAAGGATCTTGCAACCCAGCCCAGCAAGCCCTGAGTCAGACGATGGTTTCCATCGATTTCGGTTTTGCTGGTGCCAGCATGGAAATCTGAAAGTTTAATTGGAGCTGAACAAACAGTTTGCGGAGAGGTGGTTTGCTCAGCAATTAACATTGCACCGCCACCGCCTTTTTTCTTTCGTGTTCCACGTTTAGTCCCATTTAGAATTATTTTTAGATTCGCTCGGTGTTAGCAAAGCATGCCAGGCAAAAGGTACTGTGTCCCAGGTGCCCTGCTCTATAGGTGTGCCTCCTTCTGTGCCAGAGGGGGGAAGAAGAGCCCCAGGATTTGAATGCGGCTCTCCAGCAGTTTTATTGTTTGTTTTATTGCCTCGTTCCCTGGTTTTATGACCAGTTCCTTTTCTTTTTCAATCAATTCATTCAATACAGTGGTACCTCAGGTTGCAGACGCTTCAGGTTACAGACTTCGCTAACCCAGAAATAATACCCCGGGTTAAGAACTTTGCTTCAGAATGAGAACAGAAATCGCAGCGGCGCAGCGGTGGGAGGCCCCATTAGCTAAAGTAGTACCTCCAGTTAGGAACAGTTTCAGGTTAAGAACAGACCTCCAGAACGAATTAAGTTCTTAACCCAAGGTACCACTGTACTTCTTTTTTCCTTCCCTAATTTTCTTCTGATAAGCATTCTGTTGGATGAAAACCCCCTCTCATTACCACTTTGCCGGCATCCCAAACCACCTTTTTGGATATTTCCTGGTTTAAATTGAATTCAAAATAATCCCGTGGGGCTTTTTCTGCTTTTTGTAAAATATTCTGATTGTCTAAAAGCTCCTCATTTAATTTCCATCTAGTCGAGATATTTTTTTTCTCCTTTTAATTCTAATAAAATTGAATTATGATCCGAAAGTGTTTTCGGTTGTACCTCTACCTTTTTGGCCTGTGTCACTAACTTTCTCGAAAGCCATACTGGGTCGATTCTTCCACTGGACTAATACGGTTCTGAGAGAAATGTGTATTCCCTGTCCAGTGGGTGTTTAAATTTCCAAATATCTATCACATCAAAATTCTCTACCAGTTTGAAAAAAGTTACAGGTAGTCTCCCTTCCTTAGTTTCTGTTTGTCTTATAGTTCTATCCATCTCTAGAGAGTCTACCACATTTGTATCTCCCATTAAGACTATCATATGCTCAATATATTCCACCTGGCCGCTGAAACCCTTCCCAGCCACATACCTCACCTCTCTCACTCACTCTCTCTGAACTTTGATTATGGAGTCAGCTATATAGCTGCAAAGGGACGCGGGTGGCGCTGTGGGTTAAACCACAGAGCCTAGGACTTGCCGATCAGAAGGCCGGCGGTTCGAATCCCCGCGATGGGGTGAGCTCCCGTTGCTTGGTCCCTGCTCCTGTCAACCTAGCAGTTCGAAAGCACATCAAAGTGCAAGTAGATAAATAGGTACCACTCCGGCGGGAGGGTAAACGGCGTTTCCGTGCGCTGCTCTGGTTCGCAAGAAGCGGCTTAGTCCTGCTGGCCCCATGACCCGGAAGCTGTACGCCGGCTCCCTCGGCCAATAAAGCGAGATGAGCGCCACAACCCCAGAGTCGGTCATGACTGGACCTGATGGTCAGGGGTCCCTTTACCTTAATACATATGCAAATATTAATTACAAATGTAATTTTTAAAAAAATGGTATCAAGATTTAAACAAGGTCCAGGTTAACAAATGTTTCTGCCTGTGTGGAGCTGGAGTAACAGAGCTGCTGAAGATGTTATTCTGCATTGTAACTTGTTCAGAGAGGACAATTCTCTCCCTCCATTAAGAACCCTCCTGGGGAGACTTTAAGTAGATTTTGTACAGTTTCACTTAAAGGGACATTCCTTCGCATATTACCAAGGCAGCTGAAACATTCTTTTCCAGGAGAATTGTCTTGTTGGCTCTTTGAGAAAAACATGTTTATCTTCAGTTGTATTAAACTAGTTGCATGTTTCTAATGTTTTTGGTCTGTGTCCATAATAAAAAATTTCTTCGATTCATATAAGGAGGAGGCCACAATAATCTTGCACTGGAAGTACCCAGGGTTACCAAATTCTCACTTATTCTCATTTTAGGAACGCTTGGAAATTTCCTTTTCATTTTCAAGTGGCGCCAACGTATTTGTGTATCTAACGACGACTCTGAAGAGCTCATAACCATTCGCTATTATTGTCTTCATAAGGCCCAGACAGAAGAAGGCTAATCAGCAAACTGTTGAATGTGCAAGAAACTGTTGTGGGATTTATAGTTTCAAATAAGCACCAATGTTCATCATGAATATTTGATCATGGCGCTCCCAAGCTCTTCACACCAAGGCTCGAGACACTTTGTCTCTTTTATAAACCCTTAAAAACTCAGGAGAGCTGATGCCATCCTATAAAACATGGGTAGGCAAACTAAGGCCCGGGGGCCAGATCCAGCCCAATCGCCTTCTAAATCCGGCCTACGGACGGTCCGGGAATCAGCATGTTTTTACATGAGTAGAATGTGTCCATTTAAAAGGCATCTCTGGGTTATTTGTGGGGCCTGCCTGGTGTTTTTACATGAGCAGAATGTGTGCTTTTATTTAAAATGCATTTCTGGGTTATTTGTGGGGCATAGGAATTCGTTCATTTTTCTTTTCTTTTCAAAATATAGTCCGGCCCCCCACAAGGTCTGAGGGACAGTGGACTGGCCCCCTGCTGAAAAAATGTGCTGACCCCTGCTATAATAATAGTAATGATGATGATGATGATGATGATGATGATGATGATGATGATGAGCTAGTGTAGTGTACTGGTTAAGAGCGGTGGACTCGTAATCTGGTGAACCGGGTTCGCGTCTCCGCTCCTCCACATGCAGCTGCTGGGTGACCTTGGTCTAGTCACACTTCTCTGAAGTCTCTCAGCCCCACTCACCTCACAGAGTGTTTGTTGTGGGGGAGGAAGGGAAAGGAGAATGTTAGCCGCTTTGAGACTCCTTAGGGTAGTGATAAAGCGGGATATCAAATCCAAATCCATGATGATGATAATAATAATAATAATAATAATAATAATAATAATAATAATAATAATTTTATTTATACCCCAGCCTCCCTGGCCAGAGCCGGGCTCAGGGCAGCTAACACCAGTAAAATTACAGTAAAAACATAATGGGGGGGGGACCAATTTAAAGTACAGGTTAAAATGCAGTTTAAAATGCAGACATACAGAGCTCTGAAATGAAGTCTGCAACTCTTGACCTTTGCATAAGGGCACAAGAACATCAGAAGAGACTCTGCTGGGTCAAGCCAGTGGCCCTTCTAGTCCAGCATCCCGCCAACCAGATGCCCAACTTGAAATCCCACAAACAGGATTCGAACACAAGTCCTGCATCCTCCAGCAACCGGTACCCAGAAGCACCTTGCATCAAAGTGTCATTGAGAAAGTGTGTGATGTTCAGAAGCTGCAGACGGGGTGCCGTGGCTTTTTCCGTTGAACGTGCCGAAACATCTTTTGCTTTGCAGTCTGCAGCAGAATAGTGGGGAGGGACAAAGTCCCCAAGGAATCTCAAGGCTCAAAATATGTTTCCGGAGAGATTGAAGATACCCTAAGCCACACACTCCAATGCAGGCAGAGGGAGTGGAATGGGGATTTGTTTGCAAAAGGAGATTTCCTGAGGCTTCCGGCTTATCTGAAGCTGATCCCTCTGACCGCAGGCAACCTGCCCCGCTTCCTGTAAAAGGAACAGAGCCCACTGGAGGGTCCTGGGCAGAGGAATAGCACACAGCACATGCTCAGAGGCTTGGGGGGAAATCAAGAGGCACAGCAGTAAACCCAAGCAAAAGTTTGGGGATCTAAGTTATTAGTAGTGCTTTTATAAGCCCCGTCAGTGTACAGTTATTTATTTCTCCGGGGATTTATAATCGGATCTCCAACTCAAATGAGTTATCAAAGCATAGAACAGCATTAAACACAAAGGGGGGGGGAGCGAAATCCAAATGAAATCAGCAGCATTATCTCAAGAGCAAGAAAACGGAAACGAAGGTTAACTCAGAGGTTAAATGCCTGCTTCTAAAAACAGAAGAATAAAAGACCTTAACACATGCATCTCAAAGAATCAAGGTCTCCAACCAGACAAATCTCGAGTCCTGATGGTGAACTCCGTAAATGCAGGACGGAAACACAGAAAATGCACTTATTATTGATTGTTGAAGGCAAGACTCCAAAACAGGATCAAGGCAACGGCTCGTCTGCAACAACGGAAGCCCAGATGCAAAACCCAAGTGCAACAGCACTCTCCCCACAAGTGCTGCACACCAGCAGTGTGGTGGAGTGGTTAGAGTATCAGACTGGAACCCGGGAGATCAGGGTTCAAATCCCCACTCAGCCATGAAGCTCACCCTCGTAGTCAGTCCCTGTCTCTCAGTCTACCACGCAGGGTCATTGTACAGATTAACGGAGGTAGAGGGTGAACCGTGGACTCCTTGAAGAAATAGGTGGCAGAACGATGCAAGGAATACCGTTAGAAGGTTAGGGTGAAGGTACAGAGCCAGTGTGGTGTAGTGGTTAAGAGCAGTGGACTCGTAATCTGGTGAACTGGGTTCGCTTCCCCGCTCCTCCACATGCAGCTGCTGGGTGCATAGCTGTCACCTTTCATATTTGAAAATAAGGGATCAGCAGCCTCGAAAATAAGGAATCTGCACCCTCACCTGTCCCGGGGACAGTCTATATGGGATATCTAACAATCCAAGATAGCAGCGGGAAGCAGTGGGAAACGGCACTGGAATAAGGGAATTTCCCGCAAAAAAAGGGAAAGTTGACAGCTATGGCTGGGTGACTTTGGGCTAGTCACACTTCTCTGAAGTCTCTCAGCCTCACTCACCTCACAGAGTGTTTGTTGTGGGGGAGGAAGGGAAAGGAGAATGTTAGCCGCTTTGAGACTCCTTCGGGTAGTGATAAAGTAGGATATCAAATCCAAACTCTTCTTCTTCTTATGTCAAAGGTGACTACAGTGGTACCTCTGGTTAAGAACTTAATTCGTTCCAGAGGTCCGTTCTTAACCTGAAACTGTTCTTAACCTGAGGTACCACTTTAGCTAATGGGGCCTCCCGCTGCAGCTGAACCGCCACAGCGCGATTTCTGTTCTCATCCTGAAGCAAAGTTCTTAACCCGAGGTACTATGTCTGGGTTAGCGGAGTCTGTAACCTGAAGCATCTGTAACCCGAGGTACCACTGTATGGGGTTGCAGAGCTCATCTCGCTGTCAGGTCAAAGGAGCCAGCATTTGTCCACAGACAGCTTTCTGGGTCATGTGGCCAGCATGACTAAACTGCTTCTGGTGCAACGGGACACCGTGACAGAAACCAGAGCACACAGAAATGCCGTTAACATTCCCGCCACAGGGGTACCTATTTATCTGCTAGCACCGGTGTGCTTTCAAACTGCTAGGTTGGCAGGAGCTGGAACAGAGCAACGGGAGCTCACCTGGTTGAGGGGATTCGAGCCCCCGACCTTCTGATCGGCAAGCCCAAGAGGCTCAGTGGTTTAGACCACAGCACCACCTGTCCCTCAGGCCACTGAAGGTGCTGGACCACACATGGGCCTGATCCAACAATCTCTTCTTATAATCTTATGGCCTTTCCCCTCCCATCTGCTCCCAAGCCAATGCACAAATATGTCTGCCAAGGGAAGACACAGTTTCACGCTTCCTGTGAAGTGGGATCTGGTTAACAAAGGTTCTGCCGCAATAAACTAGTTTTTAGTCTTTAAGGAGCTGCAAGACACTTTCGTTATTTGTGCTGGGTTGGTGTGACCCAGATGTTTTGCTCTCTCTGTTTTTATTCACGCACACCAAACTTTTCTCAGGGGGCCATTCGCAGCCGAAGCGAAGGAGCAGTTACAAAATGTCGCGATAAGCGCAAGCACTTTGACTGTCAAGACCTATAACCGCACAAATATACTCAAGCTCAAGAAAAAGCAGCTTCTCAGATCGCAATAAAGCCATTTCTGTGCTTTCCATCAATCAGCAGCCACCCCAAGACGGTTCGACATAAATCTCATCTAATGTGCGCACGGCCGACTCCAGCATTTGTCTCAATATAATCAGAGGAATGAAACGGTTGCAACAAGTCCCATCTCTTTAGAAAGCGAGTTCATATATAGGGAGCCAAATCTGGCTACAGTTAATCAGATTTCAGCCCCCCAGTTTTCTAACACTAAGCAGTGTTAGAAACTCAGATATATAAGCTAGGCACCAGATGGTTCCTTAAACCAAAGTTACAGTCACCAAAACAAAATATCTAGTTGCCATTTGAGATTGAGACGGCTCTAAAGTCTTATTTTTTGAACGATGGACTGGCTGTGACTGATTATCAGTTAAACAGCTGGATAGCTCAGTTGGCTAGAGCGTGGAGCTGATAACGCCAAGGTTGCAGGTTCGATCCCCGTATAGGACAATTGCAATTTCCTGCATTGCAACGAGCTGGACTTGAATATCCTCAGGAAGATGTAGGATGAGCACATGTTTAGCACACATGACTTATCCCCCAGAGAATCCTGGAAATTGTAGTTTGTTAAGGCTGCTTTAAACTGTACTTCTGTGAGTGGGTAGACAACAGCTCCAAGCATTCTTTGAGGGGAACCATGACTGCTAAATTGAGGGCACAAGGAGAAAGGGACAATGAAGGATGAGATGGTTGGACAGTGTTCTCAAAGCTACCAGCATGAGTTTTTGACCAAACTGCGGGAGGCAGTGGAAGACAGGAGTGCCTGGCGTGCTCTGGTCCAGGGGATCACGAAGAGTTGGACACAACTAAACGACTAAACAACAACAACAATATTGCACAAGTTATGTGAATTCGCCACAGAGGGAAGCGAGATGAATTGAGTGGGGTTTGGCGGAAGGTGAACTGCAGCAGAAAGGAAACGGCGGTGCGCTTGACAGATACAGGGTAGAAAGGAGAATGACGCCTTCTAACATCCCGAGCCGAGAGCCTTGGGCCACGTTCAGCCAGTTCCACCCCTCCTCACTAGTCATGGACTGGCTGGATGCTGAGGAGTGGGGGGGAGAACCTGCTGGGGAACCCCCAAGGGAAGAAGGCTCAGAACCATGACTGTTAAATTGAGGGCACAAGGAGAAGGGGACGACAGAGGACGAGATGGTTGGATAGTGTTCTCGAAGCTACCAGCATGAGTTTGACCAAACTGCGGGAGGCAGTGGAAGACAGGAGTGCCTGGCGTGCTCTGGTCCAGGGGGTCACGAAGAGTTGGACACGACTAAATGACTAAACAACAACAACAATGACTGTTAAAGTGGCATAAAGGTGCTTTAGGTAAAGGTAAAGGACCCCTGGACGGTTATGTCCAGACAAAGGCAACTATGGGGTTGCGGCACTCATCTCCACTTTCAGGCCAAGGGAGCCAGTGTTTGTCCACAGACAGCTTTCCAGGTCATGTGGCCAGCAGGACTTAACTGCTTCTGGTGCAACGGGACACCATGACGGAAACCAGAGCGCACGGAAATGCCATTTACCTTTCTGCCACAGTGGTACCTATTTATCTACTTGCACTGGCATGCTTTCAAACTGCTAGGTTGGCAGGAGCTGGGACAGAGCAACAGGAGCTCACTCTGTCGTGGGGATTCGAACCGCCAACCTTCTGATCAGCAAGTCCAAGAGGCTCAGTGGTTTAGACCACAGTGCCAAAGGTGCTTTAAACATATGGTGTTCCCCTGACATGAGCCTAACCTCCCTGTGAACTTAGTGCAAGCAAACCAGGATGAATCCTCAAGAAACCAGTTGTCTGGAGGATGCAGATCTCCAGATGTTAGTTGCTTGTGGGACAACCACAAAGGAGAGGACTGTAGCTACCCTTCCCCATTTGTGGGTTTGCTGGAAGCATTGCTGGCCTAAATCCACCTACGGTCTGATTCTTGCATCCCTAACCAAATGCATCGCTTGCTTCGGTTCAGGATCTCAAGGAGAGTCAATCTGAAAGCTTTGCACCCGGGTCTGAAGTCACACTATGAAGGGCCATTCTTCTGACTCTCCAAACAGCAGCTTCTGGTTAGAATAGCGTGTTCCTCCCGATCTGGCTTTGATCTGCGTACAAATGCAGAAGTCCGTGCGTCTCCTTTGTAATGGAGCACATCTCTCCAGCCAGCCAAAGCAAGGGAGTCAGAACCGAGAAACATGACAGCCTTCTGCAACCTGCTGCCCTCCAATGTTTTGAACTACAGATCCCACCTGTGCAAGAGAAGGGGTTTCAGCAGGTGCAGCTTGCATCACAAACGGCACCTGTTGAAATTCGCTTTTCTACACAAAGGTACTGGAGCCCTGCTCTCTCTCTCTCTCTCTCTCTCTCTCTCTCTCTCTCTCTCTCTCTCTCTCTCTCTTTTGACATCTTTCCGCTCAAATCCAGTGCACAGTTCCTGATTTTGGTTTGTTCTGAGCGAGTCGATGCCTGATCTTTACATATCTCTTCCTGCCAGAACTGGAAACGGATTGCACCAAGGCTGCCATCTGAAACACACTACGTTTCACCAGATACCTAAGTAATTTACCTCTGAACGTAAGAGCCAGCCTGCAGGGTCAGACCAAAGTCCCGTGCATCCTTTTCTCACAGATGCCTATGAGAAGCCTCTGAACACAACAATAACTCTACCTGCTTGCAGAAAGAGGATCATGGAAAAGGAGAAAAAGTGGTATAGAAATGAAAAGAAGAAGGAGAAGAAGAAGAGGAGGAGGAGGAGGAGGAGGAGGAAGAAGAAGAAGTTGTTGCCGAATTCCCCTTCTGCTAGCGAAATATTTCAAGGGCTGTCACTTGGAAGATGGAGCATGCTTGTTTTCTTCTGCTCTGGAGGGGAGGCCTCGAACCCATGGCTTCAAGTTGCAAGAAAGGAGATTCCGACTAAACACCAGGAAGAACTTTCTGACAGTAAGAGCTGTTTCAACAGTGGAACAGTCTCCTTTGGGAGGCGGTGGACTCTCCTTCCATGGAGGTTTCTAAGCAGAGCTTGGATGGCCACATTTCATGGATGCTTTAGCTGAGATTCCTGCATTGCAGGGGGTTGGACTAGATGACCCTTGGAGTCCCTTCCAGCACTACGATTCTATGATCCCTTAAAGGGCACCTTAATTTTAAACTTCCAAAATTCATTTCCATATAGCAAGCGCATATATATGACACGACAAATGGAAATTTATGGCCAGGCTTCCTTCAGCATTCATATTGCAGAACTTAGAAGAAAGGGGAGGGGGTGGGAAGGGGAGGTGGAAAAGACAGCGTATTAACGGGCTTTTTCTCAAAGCAATAACAGCAGCTTAGCAAACTGAAGTAATTCATACATCTTTAGGAACAAAGGATTTGTATAAATAAAAGATGGGGTCCATTTGAGCCTCCGGCTTCTGCAGACGATCAAAGAGATACAAGTTGGGCTAAACAGAGGCAAACTCTTAACAGCTTGCAGATTTGTTTGTTTGTTCCTTGCGAGGGAAGGCACCTTGGGCTAAAAGCTGCAAGGAAATTTTACAAGAGGGGAAATTTATATAGCGAGTAGGACTAACTGAGCCATCCATGGCACAGGACAAACGAGGGTCAGCCCTGTGAGTGGCAGCCGTGGAAAAAGGCAAATCCCTTTCTAGGGATCATGAGTAAAGGAACTGGAAATGAAACGGACAATATTATAATGCTGTTGCACAAACCTACGGTGCGACCACATTTGGAATCCTGTGCACAGTCCAAAAAGGATATTGCAGAGTTGGAAAAAGGTTCAGAAAGGTGTAAGGTTAAGGGCCCCTGGACGGTTAAGTCCAGTCAAAGGCGACTACAGTGGAACCTCGGGTTGCGAACGTGATCCGTGCGGGAGGCACGTTCGCAACCCGCAGTGCCGCGTCTGCGCACATGTGTGACACGATTCCTAGGAGTTTATCTCAGAGACGACCTTACATGGAAAATAAATACAACCCAGGTGGCTAAGAAAGCTCAACAGAGACTCCATCTCCTCAGAGTATTGCGAAAGAATGATGTCAATCAACATTTGATGATCTCCTTCTACAGGTCAACAATAGAAAATGTCCTTTCCTACTGCACCACGGTGTGGTACGCTGGTTTGACATCAACTGATAGGAAGTGCCTACAGAGGGTGGTGAATGCAGCACAAGATATTATGGGCTGTCCCGTGAATCCACTGGATGACATTGCGGAAGACCGTTGCCTCAGGAGAGTGAGGAAAATTCTCAGGGGTGATTATTCACATCCTAGCTGGCACTTTCTTGATCTCCTGCCCTCGGGCAGAAGATATAGAAGCATGATTCGTCGCACCAACAGGGTAAAGAACAGCTTCTGTCCATGGGCTGTTAGGCTGTTGAATGAAAAAATAACAACAGGGCAACTGACTTTTGGGTTTGGTAGGTGTGCATCAGTAAACGAGGGGAATTAAGACTAAAAGAGCTAAGTGGGGTGTGCTCATGTAACCTCACTGTATACAAGTTGTACAAGTGACAATAAAGTATTTCAAAATTCAAAATTTCTGTGCATGCACAAAGCATGATTTAGCATTTCTGCACATGCGCGAACACCGAAACCCGGAAGTAACCCGTTCCAGTATTTCTGGGTTTTGGCACGTCCGTTACCTGAAAATGAGTAACCCGAAGCATCTGTAACCCGAGGTACCACTGTATGGGGTTACAGCGCTCATATCGCTTTCAGGCCAAGGGAGCCGGCCAAAGGGACCAACAACACAACAACAGCTGCTTTGCTCCTCAATATTCTCTGGTTGGCCTCTGTTATTTTCTTCTACCAATAGGGAACCTACATAAGGACTCTATACTGGCTCTTAGATACCCCATAAGGAAAAGGAAGCAGTATTTTTCTTATAACACCAGTTTGTGGTGTTTAAAAAAATGCATTATTTCAGCAGCAACTTACAGTGCATGAACTGGAAATGAAGCAGGATTTTCACCCTCCTACCCCCCCAAAAAAAACCCCAACTTGTGCAAGTGTTATTGAAAGCAAAGGGTCCTCAAGGGTCCCACACACTTTTAGTCCTGAGTACGATATGTGGGTGTTTGCTTTAGAAACCTCCTGAAACAGCAACTTGTCCTTTTTTCCTTACAGGGGGTGGAGAGAGAAACAGCAGGAGTGTCGCTAAGAGAACCAGAGGCCTGTACTTTTTACAAAAGATTAAGTGTAACATTTTCTAAATTACCCAAATGACTTAAAAGCCTACATACCCGTTTTTCCCTCTCTCTTTTTTGCCTCCCCTCAATCTTCCCTCCTCTGACTCAAAGGAGCTGGAACAGTAATGCATAATGCACAGCGAGAAATGACGACTGCGTAAATGAACTATTTTTCCTCCCCGTTCGAAATGTTCGAAATGTCTAGGTTCAGCAGTTAACAAATACAGTGGACACTTGGGTTGCGAACATGATCCATGCGGGAGAAACGTTCGCAACCTCCAGCGTCCGCAACCCAGAGCGCCATGTCTGTGCACGTGCAGGTTGCGATTTGGTCTTCTGCGCATGCGCAAAGCGCGATTTGGCAGTTCTACGCATGCACGAGCGCCAAAACCATTCCGGTACTTCTGGGTTTCGGCACGTCCGTAACCCAAAAACGTGCAACCTGAAGCGTCTGTAACCCGAGGTATGACTGTATTGGAAGATTGTAGTAAGGTAAAGGGACCCCTGACCATTAGGTCCAGTCGTGGCCGATTCTGG
Source organism: Podarcis filfolensis (assembly GCF_964270895.1). Lineage (NCBI taxonomy): Eukaryota > Metazoa > Chordata > Lepidosauria > Squamata > Lacertidae > Podarcis > Podarcis filfolensis. The sequence goes on from NC_139604.1 coordinate 130,253,069, forward strand.
GGTTGCGGAGCTCATCTCGCTTTATTGGCTGAGGGAGCTGGCATATAGCTTCCGGGTCACGTGGCCAGCATGACTAAGCTGCTTCTGTAGAACCAGATCAGCGCATGGAAACACCGTTTACCTTCCCGTCGGAGAGGTACCTATTCATCTACTTGCACTTTTGTGCTTTCGAACTGCGAGGTTGGCAGGAGCAGGGACCGAGCAACGGGAGCTCACCCCGTCGTGGGGATTCGAACCGCCGACCTTCTGATCAGCAAGTCCTAGGCTCTGTGGTTTAACCCACAGCGCCACCCACGTCCCTAACCCCTGTCTACCCCTCCCCTTTTGTGCCATGTCAGTGATGTAGCCATGATGAAGCAATGATGTAGCAATGATGCTGTACAAACTGTATTCTGGGATATGGTGGGAAAGTTTTAAAAGTCATTGTCACCCCATCCTCGGGGTTCAAAATTCCTCTTTGAACCTGTTGCACAATAAACTTTGGTCTACAGCTATTTGCTCCGGTTGGTGGCTGGACTCCTTCCTTTATTCCCCAGGGACCCGCGAGCTCTGCCCAATGAGCTGGGTGACTGAGCAGCCTCGCGCCTAGATTTTCCCATAACAGCTTCCACCAAAGCCTTTTGCCTGCACAGTATAACTGCACCTCTTCCCGTCTCCTCTTCTACGCAGCCCCCCCCCCATGTGTGCACCCTGAAATCTGCTTCTGAGGATTGATGGACCCTCGGGAGCAGGTTGGGGGGGCAGAGAGGCGAGACGAGGGCAAAGTCCCATTGCGCCAAGGGATGCAACGGAAAGACTTGTGTGTTCCTGCTCACAGTTAATGTGCAGTTTGCAGATCCTTGAAACTAGATTTCTTCTTCATCTATTTATTTATATTCCGCCATTTTTCCTGACAGGGACTCCAGGCGGCTTACAGATAAAATGAGAACAGTTAGAAACTTACTGTTTTTTCAATCATTAAAAAACAGTGAAACATCAAGAGAACTAAAAACTGTAAGTTCTATTAAAAACACACACCTAATTAACAATAAAAACAACATAGCACCAGCCCCGAAATCAAAAGCAACCAATCTGTTGGAATAAGAAAGTCCACGCTTCCTCATAAAATGATTTGCTAGTTTCTTTTTCTAACCAAACAGCTTTTCAGATGCATTTGGGGGTTTTTTTCCCTGACGGAGAGTAGATGTTGCAGAGGAGAAAAACAGGAGAAAATCACCACATTAAAATGCTGTCCACAACCCGAAGAAACATAAACGTTTTCCGTCCATGCCGAAAAGACAACATCCCACTGAGAAGGTAAGCGAAGCCCTGGTAGATCAGGCAAAGGGGCCATCTGAGGTGGATTTCTGCTTTCGTGGTGGCCAACCAGATTGTGATGGCCTGGGACTCGGACTTGGAAGTAGAGGAGTCTCAGTCTGCACCGGATCCTTTGCCTCAGGCAACATCTGAACCAAGTCTGGGGCCTGATCCTGAAGAGCCCCAGTCTGCACAGGTTCCCCTGCAACAAGCACCAGCTGGGCCGAGTCAGGGGCCTGAGCCTGCCCTGGCTCCAGATGCGGGGATGACCTCGTTGCCTTCAGCTGGGCCATCACTTACAGCTGCTCCACTACCGGTTGGGTCAGGGGAGGCTGAGGTGGCCCCTGGGTCTAGTAACCCACCGACGTCTCCCGAGCTGCAGAGACTGAGGTCTGAGAGAAGGAGAGACCTGAGTACTTGCAGGAGGAGTGCTTGCCTTTGGGCAAGACAGGGAGGTGAGTCGCTGGGGGATCAGGACCGGCCGCTACCCCGACAAAGATAAAAGGCTGTCGGACCACGCCCCAGGTTGCGGGAGCAACATTGCTGTATGCCAGATCCTGCCTGAGATCCTGTGCCTGGTTTCCTGCCTCGTGTCCTGCCTTGGCCCTGTTGGACTGACTCCTCGCGGAATCCTTGAATTTGGGACCGGACCTGGACCGCGTTTCACAGGTGACCCCCGGGCCCAGCACACAGATGCCTCTTCAGGGAAGCCCAAAAGCATAGAACCACAGAGTTGTAAGGGACCCCATGGGTCATCTAGTTCAACCCCCTTCAATGTAGGAATCTCAACTAAAGCATCCATGACAGGTGGCCGTCCAAACTCTGTTTAAACATCCCCAAGCAAGGGGAACCCATCGCCTTCCGTCCCACAGTCAAACAGCTCTCACCGTCAGAAAGTTCCTCCTGGTGTTTCGTCAGAATCTCCTTTCTTGTAACTTGAGGCCGTTGATTCGGGTCCTACCTTCCGGAGCAACTTGCTCCACCTTCCATCCCTACAGACCCATTTACATTGACTCGCATTCGGCACTTCCCTGCCAATCCACTCAATTTGGAGAGTTCTGCCTGGACACTGAGGTCCAGCTCCGAGGGCCTTCTGGCGGTTCCCTCACTGTGAGAGGCCAAGTTACAGGGAACCAGGCAAAGGGCCTTCTCGGTGGTGGTGCCAGCCCTGTGGAACGCCCTCCCATCAGATGTCAAAGAGATTCTACCTGACATTCAGAAGACATCTGAAGGCAGCCCTGTTCAGGGAAGTTTTTAATATGTGACATTTTAGTGTATTTTTCATCTTTGTTGGAAGCCGCCCAGAGTGGCTGGGGAAACCCAGCCAGATGGGTGGGGTACAAATAATAAATTATTATTATTATTATTATTATTATTATTATTATTATTATTATTATTATTTTGAACCTCTTCGCCATCCTTTTGTTTTAATGACCCTGGACCATTTAGTAGCATCAGCAAACTTGGCTATCTCACTCCTTGCCTCAGACTCTAGATACTTTGTGAAAGAGCTATGAAGCACAGGTCCCAATACTGATCCTTGGGGAATTTCCACTTTCTGCTTCCCTACATTGGGAGAACTATCAGTTTTTGCCTACTCTCTGCTAACGGCCTCGGTCCAGTATACCTGGAGGAGCGTCTCCACCCTCATCGTTCTACCTGGACACTGAGGTCCAGCGCCAAGGGCCTTCTGGCGGTTCCCTCACTGTGAGAAGCCAAATTACAGTACAGGAAACCAGGCAGAGGGCCTTCTCGGTGGTGGCACCCGCCCTGTGGAACACCCTGCCACCAGATGTCAAAGAGAACAAAAACTACCAGACTTTTAGACGACATCTGAAGGCAGCCCTGATTAGGGAAGCTTTTAATGTTTGATGCATTACTGTATTTTAATATTGTGTTGGAAGCCGCCCAGAGTGGCTGGGGAAACCCAGCCAGATGGGCGGGGTATAAATACAGCGGTACCTCGGGTTACAGACGCTTCAGGTTACATATGCTTCAGGTTACAGACTCCACTAACCCAGAAATAGTACCTCGGGTTAAGAACTTTGCTTCAGGATGAGAACAAAAATCGTGCTCCGGCGGTGCGGCGGCAGCAGGAGGCCCCATTAGCTAAAGTGGTGCTTCAGGTTAAGAACGGACCTCCGGAACAAATTAAGTACTTAACCTGAGGTACCACTGTAATAAATTATTATTATTATTATTATTATTATTATTATTATTATTACTACTACTACTACTATTATTATTATTAATTAACCAAATTTTGGATCCATAAGAAGACCTCTTCCTCTTATTCCAGGATTGTGAAGCATTTGAACAGAGGAAACTGTTTAGCAGAAGAACATCAGAAATGGATTCACACCAAGTCAAATCCTGGTCCATCTAGCCCTTTACTGCCCACACGGACTGGCAGCAGCTCAGCTCTCTAGGATTTGAGGCGGGGTCTTTCTGCCTCTAAAGTGGATGCTCTAGAACTGACAGATTCCCCTACCTCCCTGAATGACAGTCTGAGAAAAAAGATTAGCATGTCACACAGGAATGGAAAAGCTGACATTTTCAATGCGACAAATTGGGACGTCGACTTCCCAGATCTCCCGGCTCAAAGCAGACGCTTTTTATTTGTGTTTGTTCTGCGAGATTATTGTTTGCTCCTTGTGACCTCTTCTCTGCCATTTCAATATGTAACCTGAAATCTGACTTGCGGTATCTAAAAACAGGATGCTAGCTGGTGCCAAAAGACGTTTCAGATTATTCATTGCTTATTTCTCTGTGATGGATCTTTGGATAAAACACTCTGGCAGGTCTGTAAATCTTGACAGTGTTACAGAAAGGTGCAGATTCAAGGGGGGGTTTGGGCCTCCAAAAACCTTCTCGCCAAAGCCTACGAAGGAAACAGATGCCTCTGAGGTGCCTCTGAGCAGGGACAGAAACTCAGATATTTAAGCTATAATTGCCTAATGGCACCTTGAACCTAGGTTGTGGTCCCCACAATGCAATATCTGGGCCCCTTTTCTTGCAATGGAATTTATTATTATTATAATTTATGCTTATTCTTATCCATTTTATTTCTATACTGCTTTATGTTTTAAAGGGGGGGAACCTCAAAACAGTTTACAACACATTAAACATCCAATAAAACAATCCAGAATAAAACAGATTCCAGCTTCAAGGGAAATAGATCCTTCTCTAAGTGACATTTGGCTCTCCCTATATTTATTTACGGGACGTGGGTGGTGCTGTGGGTTAAACCACAGAGCCTAGGACTTGCCGATCAGAAGGTCGGCGGTTCGAATCCCCGTGACGGGGTGAGCTCCTGTTGCTCAGTCCCTGTTCCTGCCAACCTAGCAGTTCGAAAGCACGTCAAAGAGCAAGTAGATAAATAGGTACCGCTCCGGCGGGAAGGTAAATGGCATTTCCGTGCGCTGCTCTGGTTCGCCAGAAGCAGCTTAGTCATGCTGGCCACTTGACCTGGAAGCTGTACGCCGGCTCCCTCAGCCAATAAAGCGAGATGAGCACCACAACCCCAGAGTCAGCCACGATTGAACCTAATGGTCAGGGGTCCCTTTACCTTTACCTATATTTATTTACCTGCTTAATTTATAGAGCCGTCCCATAGCAGAAGTACTCTAGGAAGACAGTGTGGTGTAGTGGTCAGAGCACCAAACTAGGATTTGGAAGATGAGTGTTCAAAACCCCACTTAGTCATGAAGCTCACTGGGTGACCTCGGAGTCAAGTCACAGCCTCGTAATCAACCTCACAGGGTCGTGGTAGGGACTAACAGAGAAGCGGGGGTGAACCATGCACTCCTTGGAGGAAAAGGTGCCATAAATCAGCTAATCTGCTGACCTGCTTAAGAAAGCTGGAGGGGCCAGCCAGGTGGAGATGTCAGTCGCCATCCTAGCATCCAGAGATCTCCACGTGGTCGCAAAACACACCTGGCTAATTTCTAACGCTATTGAGAGAAGTTTATAGGAACCTGAAGAAGTTTAGGTTTTAGGTTTTAGGTTTTAAGTTTTAGGACGCGGGTGGCACTGTGGGATAAACCACAGAGCCTAGGACTTGCTGATCAGAAGTTCAGCGGTTCGAATCCCCGTGACGGGGTGAGCTCCCGTTGCTCGGTCCCTGCTCCTGCCAACCTAGCAGTTTGAAAGCACGTCAAAGTGCAAGTAGATAAATAGGTACCACTCTGGCAGGAAGGTAAACGGCGTTTCTGTGTGCTGCTCTGGTTCGCCAGAAGCGGCTTAGTCATGCTGGCCACATGACCCGGAAGCTGTACGCCGGCTCCCTCGGCCAATAAAGCGAGATGAGTGCCACAACCCCAGAGTCGGTCACGACTGGACCTAATGGTCAGGGGTCCCTTTACATTTTTAAAGAAGTTTAGCGACAGACAAGATCAAACCTATCCATTCTTAAGGAAATCAGCCCTGAGTGCTGACTGGAAGGACAGATCGTGAAGCTGAGGCTCCAATACTTTGGCCACCTCATGAGAAGAGAAGACTCCCTGGAAAAGACCCTGATGTTGGGGAAGATGGAGGGCACAAGGAGAAGGGGACAACAGAGGATGAGATGGTTGGACATGAGTTTGACCCAACTGCGGAAGGCCGTGGAAGACAGGAGTGCCTGGTGTGCTCTGGTCCATGGGGTCACAAAGAGTCGGACATGACTAAACAACTAAACAACAACAAGCAATAGACAAACAAAAATCCTGGTGGTGGGCAGGTAACGGGGGGGGGGGAGCCACAGAGAGAGGGAGGTTCTGCCCATTTCCGAACGCGGCTCGTCGCACGACAGAAACATTGTGCTCCTTTTGTGCACATCCGTTCCGAAGAATTATCCTCTCTCTTTGCCTCAAGTATCCTCTTCAAAAGCTCACAGCTGGCAGGAGACAAATCAGCGAAGGCCGTCAGACGCGCCCTACAAACAATTGTCTTACATAATCGTCTTTGCCAGTTTGCTGCAATAAGAGCACAGTTGTTTGATGCCAGATTCTCTTTACTTTCATCACGAGCAAAAGGCTTAGGAGGGAGTATCGTGCATCATCCTTTTTTTAATTTACTGCTAGCTGCATTGCTCATTTGGAAAGTGGATTTCAGCATCCCCCTCTCTCTCCCCTTCTTTCTAGACACCCGCTTTCTGAAAATTAGGGACGCAGGAACTGGTCTTTTTGCAGTTCCCCAGTCCCCAAGCAACAGGGGAGCCACCGTTCCCCGTCTCCCAACCTATAGATACACAGCTTCCCTGTCCCCAAAAACCTATGGATTACCGTATTTTTTGCTCTATAAGACACACCAGACCACAAGACGCACCTAGTTTTTGGAGGAGAAAAACAAGAAAAAAAATATTCTGAATCTCAGAAGCCAGAACAGCAAGAGGGATCGCTGTGCAGTGAAAGCAGCAATCCCTCTTGCTGTTCTGGCTTCTGGGATAGCTGCGCAGCCTGCATTCGCTCCATAAGACGCACACACATTTCCCCTTACTTTTTAGGAGGGAAAAAGTGAGTCTTATAGAGCAAAAAATACGGTATCTTTTGCATTCCCCAGTGCAGCTCCGTCTGAATTTTCGCCTCAGACATTCCTTAAATCACTGCCTTTTAAAAGTGCCTTGTCCACAGCCACCTCAGGCCATGCCAAATAGAGAAATTATGCCAAAAACAGTAAAAACCGTGATGGGTCATTTCCCATCTGTGTATAAACATCACTTTTGCTTAGGGCAAAAAGGTTGTCTTACAGCTTAAAGAAACAAAGAGTTTCTAATTGAAACCGTCCAACGCAGAAATGTTCTATTCCAGCAAGGACAGCTCGCTTGCAGCTCAGCTCTTAAAAGCGAAATTTCTTTTGCCGGAGAAGTTCTCCGTTAAGGCAGCGCAGAAGGAAACAGTTCGATCCCACACTGCCTAGGTTACACACTGGAAGGAAAAATGTAAACGGCACACCTGAGGATCATAGGGTGTCCAGGAAAGAATCTTTTTCGCACACAGGACCACAGGAAAGGTCCATTATAGGAGAAAGCCAGGCCATTGTCTCCAGAGTTCAGTACCATCCATACATGGACAGGTGGCAACTTTCAAAAGTTTTAGACAGGAGTCTTTCCTAGCCCTGTCAGGAGAGGCTGGAGATGGGAATCCAAGACCTTCCCGATGGGTAACAGGGTGGCACAGTGGTTAGAGTGTCGGGCTACAGCCTGGGAGTTGTTGTTGTTTAGTCGTTTAGTCGTGTCCGACTCTTTGTGACCCCCTGGACCAGAGCACGCCAGGCACTCCTGTCTTCCACTGACCGCAGTTTGGTCAGACTCATGCTGGTAGCTTCGAGAACACTGTCCCACCATCTCGTCCTCTGTCGTCCCCTTCTCCTTGTGCCCTCCAGTGTGGTGTAGTGGTTAAGAGCGGTAGTCTCGTAATCTGGGGAACCGGGTTCGCGTCTCCGCTCCTCCACATGCAGCTGCTGGGTGACCTTGGGCCAGCCACACTTCTCTGAAGTCTCTCAGCGCCACTCACCTCACAGAGTGTTTGTTGTGTGGGAGGAAGGGAAAGGAGAATGTTAGCCGCTTTGAGACTCCTGAAGGGGAGTGAAAGGCGGGATATCAAATCCAAACTCTTCTTCTTCTTCTTCTTCTTCTTCTTCTTCTTCTTCTTCTTCTTCTTCTTCTTCTTTCCCAACATCAGGGCCTTTTCCAGGGAGTCTTCTCTTCTCATGAGGTGGCCAAAATATTGGAGCCTCAGCTTCAGGATCTGTCCTTCCAGTGAGCACTCGGGGCTGATTTCCTTCAGAATGGATAGGTTTGTTCTTCTTGCAGTCTGTGGGACTCTCAATAGTCTCCTCCAGCACCATAGCCTGGGAGACCAGGGTTCAAATCTCCAGTTGGCCACAAAGTTCACTGGGTGACATTGGGCCAGTCACTGCCTCTCGGCCAAACCTGCCTCACAGGGTTGTTGTGTGGGAGGTGGAAAACCACAAGTACCAATTTGAGCTCCTTGGAGGAAAAGGTGGGATATAAATGCAAACAAACAAAGAATCTTCTTTACAGCTACAGCTTTTCCAGAACAGAGATATGTGTTGTTATTCCTCAGGCCAGACGATGCTGGACTACAACTCCCATCATCCTTCACTACTGGACATGCTGGCTGGAGCTGATGGGTGTTGGAGTCTAAAAACTCCTGAAAGGCCAGTGAGTTTCCAACCCTCCTCTAGACAAGGTACAGTAAAGGGTATTTTGCCTTAACACCCTACAGGAGTCTGGCAACCAAGTCCTAGACTCAATAGGCCTCTGAGCATGCGCAGTGCATTTTTCTTCTACGCCCCTGATTTCCTGCATTGTCAGACTATCGTTAGACTTGCCCCAGAGATTAATTGATTTGACTGATTGCTTATATTTCTATGCTGTGATTCAAATGATTCCCAAAGCGGCCGACAAACAATAAATAATAGCAACTTGGTGGCACAATAACAGAATATCAGAGATACAGCATAAATCACAGTGAAGAATTAATAGGCCATCAGTGAAACAATTAGAGAACACCGTTCGCAAAGCAACAACTACAAAATAGGCGAAACATCACAATTGATGCAAGAGTCGTTTTATATGATTAACGAATCAATGGAACACCTGAAATCTATAAAACAAAATAAACAACGTTAACAAAACAGCAGCCAAAAATGAATGAAGCTGTGTTAAGTTCATACACTGCCCATACACACATACAAACACACACCCCATGACTCTGACAGAGATGCAGTGCTCACTGAGCCATATTGAAGGAATGGGTTTCCCAAACCCAAAACTGACTGTGCAGGCAGTTTGAAACAGGCACCAAAATCCCTATTTTTCCTTAGCTAAAATCCATTAACTTGAGCTCTGAGTCAATGTAAATGTATAAACAAAAACCCGGCTGTATAAACAAGTGCTCAGAGCCCTCTCCTTTATCAGTTCGTGACGGCAAGGATGACCTTGGCTGTTTCAGTGGAGTAGGGATGACATGTCTAGGTCTTATCTTACGTCCTGACGCACAGGCCTAGTCCAGGAACAGCGCCAGAGTGTGTTCTTGGAGTTGGTGACCTCTTGCTCCAAGATAAGAGCATAGGAACAGGAATACCCTTTTATGGTCAGAAGTACAGGAAGGAATACCCTTTTATGATTAAGAATACCGGAGCAGGAACATATGTGATGTCAACCTGCGTGTATAGGCTGATGTGGCTGGATTCCTGGGGAAGGAGAGAGAGGGTGCCTGGAGGATATATATACTGCATGAAACTTCTCATTTCTTTGGGCTGGCTGTGGACTGACCACGCAGGTGCCTTTCTGCTGTTCTGGAAAGCAGAAATAAAGAACTCTTTCTCTGAACCAACCCTCGGTGTCATTTGACTTCCTTCCTCCTGTCCGGGAGCAACGCAGACCCAATCGGTGAACTCCAATAAGGCTACAATATGGATACCCTGCCCGCCCTATAGAGAGAAGAGATTAAGGGGAGAGATCCCATGGCTGCCCCTCAAGGCTCCTGGTTAAGGGAATGAGCTGTCAGCTTTGCATGCAGCGGGTCCTGGGTTCAAATGTCAGCAGTTAGGGCTGGAAACGCTCCCCATCTGAAACCCTGGAGAGCTTCTGCCAGTCAGAGCAGACAATACTGAACTAGATGGACCAAGGGTCTGCGTAAGGGGCTTTCCTGTGATGTCACAGTGCAAGCAGGCTGACATCTGGCAGTGAGAATCAGGAGGAGAAACAGGATCCGTCCCAAGTTGCTATACATTCGAGGGCACATCTAGCTTAAGCCTGCGATGCCTCTGCCCTCAGCCTGTTACCAACTGAAGGCTGCCCTTTCCTCACAGACAGTTGGGTTACCACATTCCTTAGCAAGGGGTAGAAGCATCCCAGTCGCTCATCTGCTGGCCATTTATAAGGCCAACCATTAAGGGCCATCGGCCTATTATTTTGTTCCCATGGCAACCCATCACCTCTAATTTACCAAGCAAGGGAATATGCCAAGCCAGATCCGTTGAGGAAGATTCTCTTTCTCTTTTCCACAATCTTTCTCTTTCTCTCTTCCAGAATCCAGAGAGCCACCAACTTGGAACGGGACCCCGGGAGGACATTTAGTCCAACCCCCACAAATACGCGCAAACCTTTTGACATTATAACGCAGTGATGAATAAAGGGTAGTTAAGAACATGTGAAGAGACTGCTGACCACATCCACGCAATACAATTGCAAGACGTTTTAAGCTTCCCCCTCCCCGAGGAATCCTGGGAATTGTAGTTCACCACGCCCGGCAGAGGTACAATTGGCAGCATCCAATGGAACTAAGGTTCCCAGGATGATTCAGGGGAAGCCATGGGCTGTAAAGGTGATACGAGACCTGTTCAGGAGCCATATCCAACTCCCACCCATATATATTTGGGGGGGGGCGCTCTGCTCTGCTCAGAGGTGCCAGGTCTCAAATGCTGTAATCATGTAGGGGGCCCCCGATGGATCACACCCACACCCACACCCTGCTCAGAGCTTGCAGTAATGAGAAGTCACTTCCCCCAGACTTCCCCCAGACCCCATGCAAAATAATAATAATAATAATAATAATAATAATAATAATAATTTTTGATTTATACCCCGCCCTTCCCGGTTCAGAAAACCGGGCTCAGGGCGGCTAACAACAAATTTAAAACACTTAATTAATGCTACAAAAAAAAAAACCAGCATAAAATACGGTATAAAACGTGAATAACAATAAAATCAAAAATCAATTTAGGGAGGAATCCATCCAATAAGCATTAGATGATCACCAGGGCTGGCTGGCTAAATTAGTCCTATTTGGGCCAGCGAGGAGACCAGGGGAGAATTAGCTGTGGGATCCCAGAGCGGGTAATATTCATAAAAAGGGGAGAGGGAGGGAAGGAAGGGGAATAAAAGATCAGGCTAAGTTCAAACTGAAAGCCAGGTGGAATAGCTCTGTCTTACAGGCCGTGCGGAAGGAGATTAAATCCTGCAGGGCCCTGGTCTCCTGGGACAGAACATTCCACCAGGTTGGAGCCATCACTGAAAAGGCCTTGGCCCTGGTGGAGGATAGTCTGACTTCCTTAGGGCCTGGGACTTCTAAACTATGATTACCGGTATTCATGGACCTTAAGGTCCTCTGCGGGGCAGACCAGGAGAGGCGGTCCCGTAAATACGAGGGCCCTAAGCCAAAAGAAGACAACACAGATAACTCCAAGGTAATGCAGGGCCCTGCTACCTTGAAGCAGCTGCAGGATCAGGCCGGTGGCCCACCGAGTCCAGGATCCTCTTCTCACAGTGGATAACCAGATGCAGGATCCAAGCCCGAGAGCGACTCTCTCCTCCTGTGGTTTCCAGCAATTGGTACCCAAAAGCATCTCTGTCTCCGACTGAGAAGGGAGAGATGAGCCACCAGGACTCGAAGCTATCTGTAGACCTCTTGGCCACCAGAGACGAATGGCAGATTTAAGTTGGCGGATTATGCCAAAATGGCAAAAATTACGGGAAGAATCGGAAATCAGGGAAACCAACATTTTAATATCTTAAAAAGCAGAGACATCACCTTGCCAACGAAGGTCCGTATAGTTAAAGCCATGGTTTTCCCAGTAGTGATGTATGGAAGTGAGAGCTGGACCATAAAGAAGGCTGATCGCCAAAGAATTGATGCTTTTGAATTATGGTGCTGGAGGAGACTCTTGAGAGTCCCATGGACTGCAGGAAGATCCAACGCATCCATTCTTAAGGAAATCAGCCCTGAGTGCTCACTGGAAGGACAGATCCTGAAGCTGAGGCTCCAAGACTTTGGCCACCTCATGAGAAGAGAAGACTCCCTGGAAAAGACCCTGATGTTGGGAAAGATGGAGGGCACAAGGAGAAGGGGACAACAGAGGAGATGGTTGGACAGTGTTCTCGAAGCTACCAGCATGAGTCTGATCAAACTGCGGGAGGCAGTGGAAAACAGGAGTGCCTGGCATGCTCTGGTCCATGGGGTTAGGAAGAGTGGGCCACGACTAAACAACTAAACAACAACAACAACAACATTTTAATAAAGAACGGGGGAAGTTTATAATTGACCTTAAAAACCACTGGAAACAATTAAAATGGTTAGTAGGATAGGAATAACACTTGTACTTCAACGCTGAATGTTGGGTATAACGGAGAGGTAAAAGGTTTGGATTGTTGTAAAAGATGCAGGAGGAAATGATTAACAACAGGACCCACAAAGAGGAGGAGGGAAGCCCAGGAGATTCTATGTAATCTTGTCTTTATGCTGTATGTTGGATATGTGATTGTAAAGCTGTAATTTGAAAAATCAAATAAATATTATTATTATTATTATTATTATTATTATTATTTTAAAAAACCCACAAAGCTCTGAGCAAGGTCCCTGCCTCATACAAGTCACTCCATCCAGCTCAGTCTTGCGCACTCTGACCAAGCTCTCCGGGGGTTTCAAGGAAGGCGTCTCTGCAGATGTCAGGAATCGAACCCAGCACCTTCTGCGTGGCAAAGCAGAGGCTCTACCAATGTGCTACCATTTCTGACCCAGTGGGTGCCCCACTGGAAGAGGCAGCACACCCTGCAGGCCTCTGCAATAATGCCCCCCCCCGGCCACTGACCTATGGGAATGGGACTGTAGTGGCAGAGTGCTTTGCATGCAGAAGGTTCCTTGGTCAAGCCCTGCAAAGATCGGGTTTCATAGCTAACTGTAGAGTTGGAGGGGCCCACGAGGGTCATCTAGCCCAACCCCCGTGCAATGAAGTAAACCTTCGCCCCAACCCAGGGCTCAAGCCCACGACCCTGGAATTAACAGTCTGATGCTCTGCCGACTGAGCTAAAGAGAGAGTCAGAATGCAGAGTCCTTGGCTAAGATGGGCAAATAGTTTGACCTGAATTGGGGCAGCTGGCTAAACCATCAGAGGCTGAAGGGTTTCAGGCAAGAAATCTCTCCCGGGTCCACCCGGAGGTGCCGAGGTCTGAACTTGGGGCCTTCTGCATGCAAGGCAGCTGCCCTAACACAGAACTATGGCGTTTGCTTTAAAAACAGCAGCAGGTTTCCAGTCCTCATTGTCCATTCAAACAAGAACCAAGGAACCTGCCTTAACCACCTTCCGCACCGTTGCAACGCCTCCCAGGGGCTCCCAGTCCTTTGCTAACCTGGCGGTTGTGCCTCGCTGTCTTTTGGGGTGCCCCATACCAAATCAGATGGTGACAGCAGTCACGAAATTAAAAGACACCTGCTCATTGGGAGAAAAGCAATGACAAACCTAGACAGCATCTTAAAAAAGCAGAGACCTCACCTTGCCAACAGAGGTCCGTATAGTTAAAGCTATGGTTTTCCCAGTAGTGATGTATGGAAGTGAGAGCTGGACCATAAAGAAAGCTGATCGCTAAAGAATTGATGCTTTTGAATTCTGGTGTTGGAGGAGACTCTTGAGAGTCCCATGGACTGCAAGAAGATCAAACCTCTCCATTCTGAAGGAAATCAGCCCTGAATGCTCACTGGAAGGACAGATCCTGAAGCTGAGGCTCCAAGACTTTGGCCACCTCATGAGAAGACTCCCTGGAAAAGACCCTGATGTTGGGAAAGATGGAGGGCACAAGGAGAAGGGGAGGACAGAGGACGAGATGGTGGGACAGTGTTCTCGAAGCCACCAGCATGAGTTTGACCAAACTACGGGAGGCAGTGGAAGACAGGAGTGCCTGGTGTGCTCTAGTTCAGGGGGTCACGAAGAGTCGGACACGACTAAACAACTAAACAACAACAATACCCAATCAGGAAGAAGGAGCATGTTTTGCATCACTTCCTAGCTGCAACGACATCATCGGCAGGAAGAGCTTGGCCCAGGAAATCCAGTCGCCCAGATTGGATTATTTAACCGTTCCTCTTCTGTGCTTCTTGGGACACAGGTGGCGCTGTGGGTTAAACCACAGAGCCTAAGACTTGCCAATCAGAAGGTCACCGGTTTGAATCCCCGCCACAGGGTGAGCTCCCGTTGCTCGGTCCCTGCTCCTGCCAACCTAGCAGTTCAAAAGCACGTCAAAGTGCAAGTAGATAAATAGGTACCACTCTGGCAGGAATATAAACGGCGTTTCCATGCGCTGCTCTGGTTCGCCAGAAGCGGCTTAGTCATGCTGGCCACATGACCCAGAAGCTGTACGCCGGCTCCCTCGGCCAATAAAGTGAGATGAGCGCCGCAACCCCAGAGTCAGCGACGACTGGACCTAATGGTCAGGGGTCCCTTTACCTTCTGCGCTCCTTAGGAACAGAGGCCACTGGCTTATACTTCCTGAGTCAGACCACTGGTCCATCTAGCTCCATATTGTCTACACGGGCTGGCAGCAGCTCTCTGCCATTTCAGGCAGGCATCTCCTTGGGGCCTACAAGGAGACACTGGAGATTGAACCTGCGATTGTAGATGCTCTACCACTGAATGCTTGAGATTCATGTACTGCAAGAGGTTGAACTAGATGACCCTCAGGGTCCCTAATCATAGAATCTATGATTCTATGATTGCACAATTAAGGACTCCAGTTGTGAAAAATTCCAGCACCCCCCTCCTTTTTTAAAAATGAATCACTGCCCAAGTAGTGTTTTGGGAAGTCTGGTCCAAAACTAGTAGCTCCTCGGGTTATATACGCTTCAGGTTACATACTCTTCAGGTTACATACGCTTCAGGTTACAGACTCTGCTAACCCAGAAATAGTACTTTGGGTTAAGAACTTTGCTTCAGGAAGAGAACAGAAATCGTGCTCCAGCGGTGCGGCGGCAGCAGGAGGCCCCATTAGCTAAAGTGGTGCTTCATGTTAAGAACAGTTTCAGGTTAAGTACGGACCTCCGGAATGAATTAAGTACTTAACCCGAGGTACCACTGTAATGGAAACATCCAATTCCCAGGACACCACAAACCGTAGCAGTCTTTCTGCTCACTTTCACCACTGCCGTGGTTGCACGTGTGATTTAAGAAGTTCAGGTTGCACAGCCACCCTTAAAATGCCTTTTTAACACCCCTAGTGTGCCATTTCATGCTTTCTGCCAGAATTGCAAAAAAGAAGAAGCAGCGGAAAGCCAAAGAACTGCATCTGAATTTCCACTACAGTGAATTAAGACAGAGAAGCCAAGACAAATTAGACAAATGAACGTTCATCTTATCGTTCCAATGGCAAAGCACTGGCATGTGGTTTTCTTAGCAAAGAGACAAAATCTTTTCCATTCTGCACAAAACAAGCCGGACTCCTCACTGCAGGTAGATGAAAGGTTATAAAAGTTGCCCGTAAAAACTTGAATATTGGCCTCCTCTACGGATCATGCTGAGCTCTAATAAATGCAAGCGGTCCCTTTCTGGACTGTGAATCAAAGCGGTGACAGATCTCCAGTAGATTCAGATGATAAAAGATAATGCTGCTAATGTTTATTTGTAGGTGGCAAATTATTATTGCTGTTATTCCACCAAACAATAATAATAATCACGGGGCCTGTTATTAATACACCAGATTAGGCACTTTTGGCTTTCTACTAAAGAGGTTTATACATGTTTAAAATAAATAAAAATCTTGAAACTTTTCCAGGAAAGTTGCACCGCTGCAGAATGTGGAATCGCGGGGTGTTTTTTCCAAATAGCTTGGCCGTAATCCAAGACCGTCTTCACAATGCAATTCTGCACATATCTGCTTGGCTGCAATGGGGCTTGCTCCCAGGTAAGCAGACAAAAGACTGCAGGCTTAAGCATGCTAAAATCAGTGCAGAGGACGGGACTTTCAGAGCACTTTCTACCTCTGAATTTCACCATCCTGAACACCAGCCATGGCTGGGGCCAAAACCCTTTCAAAATCCCTCTAGGCTGATAACCTGTCGGCAGATCATGTGGCAGTGAGTCCCACAAGCTCATTATGTGCAAAGAAGTGCCCCCCCCCCGTTTGTCCACCCAAGGCACCGCTTCAAGCACCTATGTCGTGTCCGCCACCTCTCAGGAGTCCCTCCACAGCCGCAATCTGTGCCTCCTGCTTCACACGTGCAGCAGGGTCGACCTCCCCGCACGATTACTGCAGCCCCATCCCGCGGGCAGCCCGTTCCCACGTGCCCCTCGACACTTGATGCGGCAAGTCCTCAAGAGCTGCTAGCCAGCAGCAGCAGCAAACCTCTCTTTCACACGTGCACAAACACACACGCACTGCAGGCTCCTTCGTGCTTTTACGCACACACACACCACCCCAAATACAACCTTTTTCTTAAAAAACTGCACAATTTTGCAACAACCAACCTCCACAGCGCATCACAAAGCGGCTTAAAATGCAAAAGGGGTCTGGAGAGGATACCCCCCCGCCAGCAAGGAAGACACAGACCAGCCCCCCCCCCACTTTCCCCTCTCCACCGCCCCCTCCCCAGAATCCATCGCACTTTCTCCTCTCCCCCCTCCCACTTTAGAGCTGCAAAGGGGGGGAGCGTGTGAACGTAAGAGATGGAGGGATCCTGGCTTGTTCTCTCCCCCCCCCGCACCCCGACCCCCCCCCCCACCAAGGAGTCACTTACTTCTATGCAGTTTTCTTCCCCCCCCCCCCCCGCCGGAGAAACAGACCCCCTCTCCAAAAAAATAATATTTCGAAATATTACCCCCCCTTCCAATATCCTTTGCCCCCCCTCCCCTGATCGCGGCGCTCGCGCTCACTTTTCTGGCTGGAATAGCCCGGGTAGTATCCATAGTAGCCGGTGATGCGCAGGATCCGGTCCTCGATGGTGGCCACCCCGTTGGGCGCCGCCTTGACGTCCATGCAGAGCGGCTGCGGGGGCAGCTCGGCCGGGGACAGCGGCGGCGGAGCCAGCCCGGGACGGCGCAGGGGGGAGCCGGGGGGAGGCGGACACGACCCGGGGGGAGCGCGATCCGTCTGCGCTCGGGGATGCCTGCGCTGCTGCTGCTATCGCTGCTTCTCCACCGTGGAAAGAGCGGCTCCTCCGCATGATCGCAGAGGCTGCAGCCTCTCTCTCTTCTCCCCCCCTTCCACTTCTCCCTCCCCTCCCCTCCCTCCCTCTCGCCAGCTGAGCCAACCTCCTCCTCCGTCCAAATGCGCCCCCCCCAATACGCACCCACGCCGGCCACCTAGAAGTTTTTGCGCACTTTCCCCCAGGGCTATCCAATGCCCCTTCCTATTCCTGCTCCTTTTTGGCGGGGGGGACACAGCCACAATGCAGCTGCAAAGCACCGGCAGCGAGCAAAAGTTTGGTAGGATGTGGGGGGGGGGAGAGGGATGGGGGGGGGGAATGGACCAGGCGTGTTGTGGGTCGTGTTTTGCCTCCTCGTTGAAGACCGCTTAAGAGCATCAGGAGAGCCAAGTTTTGGGTAAGGGGGGGGCGGGAAGAGAAACGTGGGTTTTAGAGGTGGGGATTGAGGGGGGAGCAAATGGACCGGGGTGCTGTGTCGTCTTTGGGGGGGGGGCGTTGGTATCCTGCTTCTTCACTGAAGCCCAGAGCATGAGAGGAGCAAAAGTTTGGAAAGACAGGAGAGGATAGACGTGAACTCAAGAGGTTTTTTTCGGGGGGGGGGCGGGATTTTGACTATCATCCAGTCCAAACTCCTGCAATGCAGAGAATATGCAGCTGTCCCGTATGGGGATCAAACCTGCAACCTTTGACATTATCAGTACCAAAGGAGCCGACTCCCAGGGGGTAAGGGCGCTCCGGCCCCCACAATAAAATATTTGGGGGAGCCACAAAGTTGAGGGGTGCTCCCACTCAAATGGTGTGTGTGTGTGCACTGCATCATGTGATCAGTTGTGTGGGGCAGGGCTTACCTAAAGGTAAAGGTACACATGACCGTTAGGTCCAGTCGCCGACGACTCTGGGGTTGCGGCACTCATCTCGCTCTACAAGCCGAGGGAGCCGGCGTTTGTCCGCAGACAGCTTCCGGGTCATGTGGCTGGCATGTCTAAGCCGCTTCTGGCGAACCAGAGCAGCACACTGAAACGCTGTTTACCTTCCCGCTGGAACGGTACCTATTATCTACTTGCACTGGTGTGCTTTCGAACTGCTAGGTTGGCGGGAGCAGGGACCGAGCAACGGGAGCTCACCCCGTCGCGGGGATTCGAACTGCTGTCCTTCCGATCAGCAAGAAGCACACTGAACACTCTGAAGTGCTATAGATAAAGGTAAAGGGACCCCTGACCGTTAGGACCAGTTGCGAATGACTCTGGGGTTGCGGCGCTCATCTCGCTTTATTGGCCAAGGGAGCCAGTGTACAGCTTCTGGGTCATGTGGCCAGCATGACTAAGCCGCTTCTGGAGAACCAGAGCAGTGCACGGAAACGCCGTTTACCTTCCCACCTGAGCGGTACCTATTTATCTACTTGCACTGGTGTGCTTTCGAACTGCTAGGTGGGCAGGAGCTGGGACCGAACAAGGGGAGCTCACCCTGTCGCGGGGATTCGAACCGCCGACCTTCTGATCAGCAAGCCCTAGGCTCAGTGGTTTAGACCACAGCGCCACCCGCATCATGTGATCAATTGTGTGGGGTGGGGCTTACCTAGGCCCCCACTATATTTCGTTCAAGTTGGCATCCCTGATCAGCCCCACTGACTCTAAACAGCTGTCAGCCCCAGCATTCACAGTCCCAGTGGGCCAGTCAGGTACAACCCTGAGTATATTTACTCCATTGGAAAGAGGGTCACTGTTGCCAAATGGTCATTAAAACCCTCTATTTTAACCCATCTCAGCTTTGAGCAGGTGTGGTAAAAATAGCAACACTAGGCATTATATTCCTACAATGCACTGCCTACTTTTATGATTTATTTTAAGGAGACTTCCTTCTGGTCTTTGCTTCTTGCAGGATCACATTTTTAAAACAAATATATACCCATTATTTGAAACTGCGGACACCATGGCTTAGAATTCCTTGTATAATATTATTATTAATTTTCACAAAAACATTGCATTAAAAAAAAAGCATGAAATAAAACATTTAAAACAACTATATACACAATCAGTATTGAATCCACAGTATGGGATTATTTGAATCCCGTGAGTTCCCTCCATCCTTTCCCTTCCCCTGGTTACTTTATATTATTTTCATTCATGCACTTCAATAAAGTCTTTATCTCTGATCACTTCCAATTTTTGTACGTTGTATATAATATTACAAGTATTTTTTTTAAAAAAATCCTGCTAATGTATTAATTTGTGTGCATTGCTTTTGTAAATATGCAATAAACATTTTGTATAGCTTAGAATGGGATTGGCAGAAATGACTGGCAGAATCCGAGACCAGGGAGAAGAGTCAGTGGAAGAAGATTGGAAGAAATTTAAAGACTATCTACAGAAATATTGTAAAATCAATGAATGCTAGAATGATGTTGGATTGAAATTAAGTGGTTTCCAGCTGTAATGCTTTAAGAGAATATGAAAGAGAAAAAAAAGGATTATAAACAGGTAATTATATAATGGTAAGGATTTGCTGAACTAATAATTTGTGGTGGAATACAAAAAAGGGAGGTATGAGGAGGTCCGGGAAACAAGTTAAAGGAAAATAAGCAATTGAAAATTTATGTGTTTTTAAATTTTATTTTTTATTTTATTCTGTATTTTTGTTATACATTTGTTTTTTCTTTTCTTTTAATTTATTGTAATATCTTAAAAAATCTTAATAAATATCTTATTAAAAAAAATAGAATTTGACCAGGCACTCAAGGTTTCATTGGTAGAAAATATGAACAGGTAGCTCAGGGGTCGGCCACAAGCAGCCCATGGGGGTCATTTAACCGGCCCATGGACCCTTGCCACCCATTTGGTCGGCTCCCGTGTGCCGCGCTAAACCGGTCTGGAGCAGAGAGGGGATTGCCTTCCACGATGCTGGCCGGCTTCCCATTGGCTGCAGGAAGCTCCTGCAGCCAATGGGAAGCTGAGCACGCCTCCTCCACGCCAGAAGGAGCGCCAGAAATAGCTTTTGCGCATGCTTGGCTCACACACACACACCGGCCAACTGCGGCGTCTGCAGGACCGTGAACTGGCCCAACTGCCACAACAACTTTGCCGCCCCTAAGGTAGATACTCTGTACCTGAATGTCTGAATGTAGCTACCCTCTAAATGTTCACATATCTACCAGTGTCAAAGCAATGGTTCTTCAACATCAACTTCATTGGACTGGTCATGTTGTGCAGATGCCTGATGATCATCTTCCAAAGCAACTACTCTATTCCAAACTTAAAAATGGAAAGTGTAATGCTGGTGGTCAACAAAAGAGGTTTAGAGACTCTCTCAAGGCCAATCTAAAAAAATGTAGTATAAACACTGACAACTGGGAAACACTGGCCTGCGAGCGCTCCAGTTGGAGAACAGCCTTTACCAAAGGTGTAATGGGCTTGGAAGACACTTGAACTCAGGACGCAAGGGAGAAACCTCTAAACTATGGTTCTTCATGGACCTTAAGGTCCTCTGCGGGGCATACCAGGAGAGGTTGCCATAGATATGAGGGCCCTAAGCCACAAAGGGGACGCGGGTGGCGCTGTGGGTTAAACCACAGCGCCTAGGACTTGCCAATCGGAAGGTCGGCGGTTCGAATCCCCGCAAAGGGGTGAGCTCCCATTGCTCGGTCCCTGCTCCTGCCAACCTAGCATTTCGAAAGCACGTCAAAGTGCAAGTAGATAAATAGGTACCACTCTGGCGGGAAGGTAAACGGCGTTTCTGTGCGCTGCTCTGGTTCACCAGAAGCGGCTTAGTCATGCTGGCCACATGACCCGGAAAAACTGTCTGCGGAAGCGGAAAAACGCCGGCTCCCTTGGCCAGTAAAGCGAGATGAGCACCGCAACCCCAGAGTCGGTCATGACTGGACCTTTACCTTTACCTTTACCTTAAGCCACAAAGGGCTTCTATGATCTGAACTGCATTGCTTTAGTGTAGCTTGCTCTTACAACAGTTCACTCTTCCCAATATGCAAGAAAGAGGAACACACACAGTGGAACTGGATTAAGGCAGAGGTTTTTAAACTGTGGTTGCCAGCCTGGCGCCCAGAAATCACACAGTTACAACTGGACCCATGCCAGTAGCAAAACAAGCCTGACACCTGGGGAATTTTGAACATGGCTCTGATAGAACATTGTCATCCTGGCTGGTAGAGCTTGATAGCCTTTTTCCCCTCCACGAATTTGTCCAGTCGTTAAAGGCATCCAAGTTGATTGCCATCACTGTCTCCAGTGGCAGTGAGTTCCATAGTTTTAACTATGTGCTGTGTGAGCAAGTTCTTTCTTTAATCTCCTTTGAATCTTCTAATATTCATCTTCTTTGCCTACGAGTTTCAGTGTTGCAAGAGAGGGAGAACAACTTTTCTCTAGTCACTTCCTCTGTCCCAGGCATAATTTTGTAAATTTCATGTCTCTTCCTCCTCTCACTTTCTCTAAGCGACAAAAGTCCCAAACACTGCAACCTTCCTTCATCGGAGAGTTGTTCTGTCTCCTTGGTTGCCCTTTTCTGAACATTTTCCAACACTGCAATATCCTTTTTGAGGTGAGGCGACCAGAACAGCGCACGGTGTTCCATCCGCGGTCAGGTAATGGATTGGTACAATGGCATTGTGATGTTGACAGTTCTATTTTCAATTCCTTCCCCAATTGTCTGTGCTTTCTTTGTGGGGCTGGCGGATGGAGAGTCAACGCACAAGATTCCACCACACAGCTGGACTGGTGAGGAAAATTCCCTCCACTAAGGAACTCCGCTTGAACTCATAGGCACTCAGCCCCCCCCCCCCGAGGCACCAACATTTTTGTAAGCCGGTTGGGAGTGGGGATTCTCCAGTCCTCTTTCTCTGGCTCTCCTGACTATCCCCAGAACACACACCCTGCCTAGCCACACCCTCTTTCCCCAGGCCACGCCTCTCACTGCCTCTGCTCCCCATCCTTGAGTGTTCTTACCTGACAGGAGTGTAAGGTAAAGGTAAAGGGACCCCTGACCATTAGGTCCAGTCATGGCCGACTCTGGGGTTGCGGCGCTCATCTCGCTTTATTGGCCGAGGGAGCCAGCGTACAGCTTCCGGGTCATGTGGCCAGCAGGACTAAGCCGCTTCTGGCGAAACCAGAGCAGCGCACGGAAACACCGTTTACCTTCCCGCCGGAGCAGTACCTATTTATCTACTTGCACTTGACGTGCTTTCGAACTGCTAGGTTGGCAGGAGCAGGGACCGAGCAACAGGAGCTCACCCCGTCGCGGGGATTCAAACCGCCGACCTTCTGATCAGCAAGTCCTAGGCTCTGTGGTTTAACCCACAGCGCCACCAGGCACATTGGAGTTAATTCTTTGTCAGCGAGAACAGGATCGGCACAGACTTGGCAAATGAGCGCAGCAGCTCACCCCGGTAGGTCTTGCCCCATGAATCACTTGCCAAGGCTAATGGCCCGTGCTTCTCCAGAGCTGTCCATGTCTCCTCCTTTCCTGGGTTTCTTCCAAGCAATCAGAGACTGTGCCTGCATGAAGCCAACCTCTCCTCTGCCCTCTTCACACCTCTTCTGGTTCTGGGAGACATGCGGGAAGGGAGCTTGTAGTAGGGTTACCAGACGTCCCCAGTTCCCATGGACAGTCCCCAGATAGGCAGATCTGTCCCCGGACAAATTCCGTCCCCGGAATATCCCCAGATTTGCAAATCGGTCTCCGGGAAATGTGACCGCGGCAGCCTCAGCAGCCTGGAGCCGGCCTGTTAGCGCAATTGGCTCTGGCTGGCTTCAGGAGCTGCTTGCTGCCGTGGCACCCGCCATTTTTCCTGCGCCACGGCAGCAGGCAGCGAGCAGCTCCTGAAGCCAGCCAGAGCCAACTGCACTACCAGGCTGGCCCCTCCTGGGCAACGGCTGGCCGCCCGTGACTCCCGAGCCTCCCCTGATCTGTCAAAATAAAGAGAGAAGGGGGAAGGAGATCGGGGAAGGCTCGGGAGTCATGGGCGCACAGCGCCGTTGCCCAGTTTTTAAAAAAACTCTGCGCATTTATGTTTCGCAGGAAAGGGGGAGGATGTTAGGATATTTCCGTTCCACCTTAAATGGTCAGGCATGATTGTTGTGTATCACATGCCTGGGAACTTCCGTTTTGTATATAGTTTTTGTTCCGGCTGTTTTCCTGGACACAGAGGCAAGCAGTCATGTTTTTCCTTTGTTTTGGTCTACGTTGAATAAAGCTGTAAATATGCTCTCCTGTCTGAATCTTCCATTGTGGAGACTGCTGAAAAGGGTGTGCACGAGTCTTGGAATGTCTCTGAGGCTCGTGTCGCTAATTGACTGACGCTGTTCCACGGGAGACCGGTGATCGTCTGGAGAGGATTGGGGCCTGCCTGATGTCTCCGTCTCCCTGGCAGTATCCCAACAGAAAGAAGAGTGTTGCACTTTTGTACAAAATGCATGTGTGCTTGTGCCCAGGGGTCTTTTGCCTCACCATCCCCACTACTGACTCCCTGTTGCTACTCAGCTTCAAAAAAAAAGTGTCCCTGATTCACTGAAAAAAATCTGGTAACCATAACTTGTAGCAGCAGGAGAGGGAGGCCCTCTGGCTTCTTCCCCAGCCTGTCTCATCTCTGCCTTTTGGCCACCTTCCTCTCCTGCTTCAGCGTCTACCTCTGATTCTGCACTGCTCTCTGCCACAGACTCCTCCAGCTCACTAAGGCCTGTTAGCTCTCCAGCTACTGACACCTCCTCCCCATCTTCTCCCTCTGACCTCTCTTTGTTGTCCCACCACCACCGCCTGGGCTCTGAGCCTTCTTCCCCTGGGGGTTCCCCAGCTGGTTCCTCCCCACCATTCCTCTGCATCCAACCAATCCACAACAGTACCTAACTGGAATGTGCCCTTGAACCAGAGGTGCCAGCTTGCGAGGGCGATTGGGGGGGGGCATGTTGCACATGTGATGTCGGGGCATCTGGAGGGGCCAAACGCAGCGGCTGTGCAGTGTCAATGGCTGACATCTCCTCCCCTTGGTGCCACCACTGGCAGGAGGCTGCTTCAAACCTCTGCTGTAGCAGCAGCAGGAGGAAAAGGAGACTCTGTGCTTTTTGGACTTTGGGGGGGGTCCCAGCACCAGCCCCCAAAATATAAGGGGGACCAAAAGGGCTCAGCCCTATGGAGCTGGCACCCGTGCCTTGAACTCTGCTATTGCCTCTAATAATAATAATAATAATAATTCTTTTATACCCCGCCCATCTGGTTGGGTTTCCCCAGCCGCTCTTGTTTGGCTGGATGGAAGATATAGACAACTGTGCACAAAATACTAGTCTACTGTGCAGAGGTAAAACATATATTCATTGCACCACCCAACAACTGCATGTGGCCCCTGCGAGGTTGCACAGTAGAAAATGTGGCCCTCAGGTTAGGAAAAAAACCTCACCATTGTTGTAAGTGGAAAGGCTAGACAGTGCCGGATTTAAGGAGGTGCGGGCAGTTATCCCGCACAGGGTGCCGAGCTAAGGAACCTCATAATAATAATAATAATAATAATAATAATAATAATAATAATAGTAATAATAATAATTTAAAACCCTATTTTTATACCTAGACAGCATCTTAAAAAGCAGAGACATCACCTTGCCAACAAAGGTCCGTATAGTTAAAGCTATGGTTTTCCCAGTAGTGATGTATGGAAGTGAGAGCTGGACCCTAAAGAAGGCTGATCGCCGAAGAATTGATGCTTTTGAATTATGGTGCTGGAGGAGACTCTGGAGAGTCCCATGGACTGCAAGAAGATCAGACCTATGCATTCTGAAGGAAATCAGCCCTGAGTGCTCACTGGAAGGACAGATCCTGAAGCTGAGGCTCCAAGACTTTGGCCACCTCATGAGAAGAGAAGACTCCCTGGAAAAGAACCTGATGTCGGGAAAGATGGAGGGCACAAGGAGAAGGGGACGACAGAGGACGAGATGGCTGGACAGTGTTCTCGAAGCTACCAGCATGAGTTTGACCAAACTGCGGGAGGCAGTGGAAAACAGGAGTGCCTGGTTTGCTCTGATCCATGGGGTCACGAAGAGTCGGACGCGACTAAAAGACTAAACAACAACATATTTATACAGGTACCTACTCAGGCCCAGTTTGTATGGGTGACTGAGTTGCTGCAGCTATGGCGTAGCACACTTGAGAGCATGCACAGAATGGAAAGGAAGAGGGCATGCAAAATCAGAAATATTTAAGGGAGCGCCACGTTACCAGAGTCTAACCCTGGACTAACCTACAGCAGCCCACAAGGCGTGTAGTTAACATCATGCACTGTCTTTAAAAGGCTGGGTCCTCCCTACATTTTGAAGCACACAAGCACCTGTCAAATACGTAAGAAAAATCTAGCGGTAAAGTGAGATGCCAAGTCCTTCAGGGCAATGCATAGTCCATCCAATAATATCTCAATTCTGTCACTTGAGTAAAAATTGCCAAGGGCGTTTGGACAAGCCTCTCTTTGTTCAGAGGCTATCTTCCGAGAGTTACAACATTATATCTTGTGGGCAAAATGAACGGGGTATTTGTAGTGGGAAGAAGCGAAGGATGGGTGCTCAGGCTGCCAGGTGACAAATTTGGCATCCTCAGAATTTTCAGGGTGGTATTTTGTAGCCCATTTGGGGATGGTCAAATTGGTTTTCCCAGTAGTGATGTATGGAAGTGAGAGCTGGACCATAAAGAAGGCTGATCGCCGAAGAATCGATGCTTTTGAATTCTGGTGCTGGAGGAGACTCTGGAGAGTCCCATGGACTGCAAGAAGATCAAACCTCTCCATTCAGAAGGAAATCAGCCCTGAGTGCTCACTGGAAGGACAGATCGTGAAGTTGAGGCTCCAAGACTTTGGCCACCTCATGAGAAGAGAAGACTCCCTGGAAAAGAGCCTGATGTTGGGAAAGATGGAGGGCACAAGGAGAAGGGGACAACAGAGGACGAGATGGTTGGACAGTGTTCTCGAAGCTACCAGCATGAGTTTGACCAAACTGCGGGAGGCAGTGGAAGGCAGGAGTGCCTGGCGTGCTCTGGTCCAGGGGGTCACGAAGAGGCGGACACCACTAAATGACTAAACAACAACAACAAAAATATATGGCATGCAGGGGGGCACCATTCCTTCCCCCCATAATGCCCCTCAGAGCAATACTAGGCCATTCCGTAGACTCACACAGAGAATCATTGGCACCATCATTTTGGGGAGGGAGCTGCTGTACTCAGGGTCCTGTTTGTGACCTTCCACTGTAGGTAAAGGACTCCTGGAAAGCTAAATCCAGTTGAATTTGGCCATGGGGTGCAGCACTCCTCTCCATTTTCAGGCCGAGGGATCCGGCGTTTGTCCACAGACAGTTTTCCAGGTCATGTGGCCAGCATGAATAAACCGCTTCTGGCGCAACAGGACACCGTGACGGAAACAAGATTGCACGGAAACACCATTTACCTTCCCGCCGGAGCGGTACCTATGTATCTACTTGCACTGGTATGCTTTCAAACTGCTAGGTTGGCAGGAGCTGGGACAGAGCAACGGGAGCTCACCCCGCTGCGCGGATTCGAACCGCCAACCTTCTGAACGGCAAGCCCAAGAGGCTCGGAGGTTTAGACCACAACACCACCCACCTCCTTCCGGTGTAGGAATGAGATGCTGGACCAATAGGCCATACAGACTGGCAGTGGTTCTCCTGGGTTTTAGACAGGGCACATTCCTGGTTTCAAATTGGGTTGGGGACCACGTGTAGGGATTCCTGCATAGCAGGGGGCTGGACTAGATGATGATGATGATGATGATGATGATGATGATGATGATGATGATGATTTATTTATAAGCCGTCCATCTGGCTGGGATTCCCCAGCCACTCTGGGTGGCTTCCAACCGAATATAAAAAACAATACAGCATCAGACATTAAAAACTTCCCTAAACAGGGCCACCTTCAGTTGCCTTTTAAAAGTAAAATAGTTGTTTATTTCCTTGACGTCTGATGGGAGGGCGTTCCACAGGGTGGGCGCCACTACCGAGAAGGCCCTCTGCCTGGTTCCCTATAAACTCACTTCTCGCAGGGAGGGAACCGCCAGTCCGGGCTGGATGATGGGGGTGGATAACCCTCAGGATCTTTTTCAACTCTCATCCATCCACACAGCCTTTACTGAGGTGGGGGCAGATTTTAAGCTGTGTGACCCCAGCTTTTTGGCCCATGAAATTGATAGAAACCTGCTTCCCGATATTTCTACATTTTCTTATTCTGGGTGCAAGGCAGATTTTTTATTTTATTTTGAAGGTGAAGAATCCCTGGACGGTCCAACAATCAGATCCTCCGTATCAGCAGAAGGAAAGAAAAGCAATTAGGATCAAAATGCTATTTAATGGCCCAAGGTGCAATTATTACCTCCCCACTGACTGTTGCCGGCTTAGCATCTCAAAACAGCATCAAAGGACTGCGCAGGGATTAGCTGGCTAATGAAATGCCAAAACTCCTTTTCCCTGAGCTGGGCTTTTAACGAGCTGGTCATTGGCCCAGGAGCCTCCCAAAGATTCTGCTGGCCTCTCGGTTTTATGCTGAGATAGGTGAGAGGGTTTGATTGATTTCGCGCACTGCCCCATTTGGGACAATTTAGCATCCCTAAAAACAATCAGCCGCACCGTCCATCAGGCCCCATCCCAGATTGATTTTAGGCAGGCTGTAAAGACGTCTCTTTTCCATGTGGCTTTTAATGGCTTTTAATATGCAGCTGAAAGTTTTAACTCTGCTTCACTTTAAGGCTCCGGCTGGGTGCGGTTTGTATGAAAGGTAAGGCTCAGAGCAGGGGTCAGCAAATTTTTTCAGCAGGGGGCTGGTCCACTGTCCCTCAGACCTTGTGGGGGGCTGGACTATATTTTGAAGGAGGAAAAATGAACGAATTCCTATGCCCCACAAATAACCCAGAGGTGCATTTTAAATAAAAGGACACATTCTACTCATGTAAAAACACACTGATTCCTGGACCATCCATGAGCCGGATTGAGAAGGCGATTGGGCCGCATCCGGCCCCCGGGCCTTAGTTTGCCTACCCGTGGCTTAGAGATACCCCCTGTATGAAACCCGGGAGCGCTGCTGCCAATCTGTGTAGACAATAGAATCGTAGAATTGTAGAGTTGGAAGGGACCCAAGGGTCATCTAGTCCAACCCCCTGCAATGCAGGAATCTCAGCTGAAGCATCCATGACAGATGTCCATCCAACCTCTGCTTAAAAGGAAGGAGAGTCCACCACCTCCCAAGGGAGTCCGTTCCACTGCCAAACAGCTCTTACTGCCAGAAAGTTTTTCCTGCTGTTTAGCTGGAATCTCCGTTCTTGTAACTTGAAGCCACGGGTTCGAGTCCTACCCTTTGGAGCACAAAGGGGAAGGGAAGGAGACGCACCTGAAGGTTATAACGATATAGGATGAGGAACAAGCTGCAAAGTTCCAAGTCATTTCCAAGCCCTCCTGTTCGGGGAATCTCTTCTTTTCCTTCCGTAGACATGCTGGGCATATATAAATATTGGCGGTCATAATAAGGTAGAAGAAACTCATCCTGCAGAATTGCTTCTGTGGCTCTTGTCCAAGCCACAAGGAAGCGCAGCCAGGACATGGTAGTCCATTTAGAGGCGACATTCGGAGACTCCTTAAGAATGTCAACAGCCTCTTGGCTGTTGCCATTGTGTCTGCTTTTGGGGGACGTCAACCTAGTCTTCCTTTTAGGATTGTTATCTGTTTGTATTGAAACACTGTGTAAGGATTTAGTTTAACAAAACAATTTTTCCTGTATATCAGGAGTCACAAAACCCTGGGTCTCCAGGTGGTGTTGTTAATTCCAGCTACGACCTGGTGGAATGCTCCGTCCCATGAGACCAGGGCCCTGCAGGATTTAACTTCCTTCTGCAGGGCCTGTAAAACAGAGCTATTCCGCCTGGCTTTCAATCTGAACTTAGCCTGATCTTTTATTCCCCTTCCTTCCCTCCCCCTCCCCTTTTTATGAAGATTACCCACTCTGGGATCCCACAGTTGGTCTCCTCGCTGGTCCAAATAGGACTAATTTAGCCAGCTAGCCCTGGTGATCATCTAATGTTTATTGGATGGATTTCCCCCCTAAATTGATTTTTTAATTCTGAATTTATTGTTATTCACGTTTTATACTGTATTTTATGCTGTTTTTTGTTGCATCAATTACGTGTTTTAAATTTGTTGTTAGCTGCCCTGAGCCACGTTTTCTGAACCGGGAAGGGCGGGGTATAAATAAAATATTATTATTATTATTATTATTATTATTATTATTATTAATGCCTCGGTGAGTGCAGCCAATGACCGGAGATGGTGGGAGCTGTGCTCCAGGAAAAACTGGAAGGATTAGACAAATGGATGGTGTCATGGACTGGATGACAAGAAGTGCCTGGGCAGCACCAGCCGGGGAACCCCCAAGGGAAACCCTAGAGGAACAAGGCTCAGAACTAGGGGATTGGTGGTGGGTCAGAGGGGGCAGATTGGGAGAGGTGCCGGATTCCAAAGGGGCAACAGGGTTTGGTGAGCAGGAAGAGCTGGTGACGGGGAGCGGTTCCGGCTCTGAGGAAGAAGCAGAGGAGGGGGGTTGAGAGACTGCTGAAGAATCCAGGGGGGTTTCCCTCTCCTGCTGCAGCAAGCTCCCGTCCCCACTGGTCTCCAAGAACACGCAGAGTCATGAGAACGGCAGAACAGAGGCCCAGAGGTATGCAGATGCAATTTGGGAAGAAGAAGAAGAGGAGGAGGAGGAGGAGGAGGAGGAGGAGGAGGAGGAGGAGGAGGAGGAGTTTGATTTGATAGGCAGCCCTGTTTAGGGAAGTTTTTAATATTTAATGCTGTGTTGTTTTTAACACTCGATTGGGAGCTGTCCAGAGTGGCTGGGGAAACTCAGCCAGATGGGCGGGGTATAAATAATAAATTATTATTATTGTTATTATTGATATTCTGCTTTATCACTACCCTAAGGAGTCTCAAAGCGGCTAACGTTCTCTTTTCCCTTCCTCCCCCACAACAAACACTCTGTGAGGTGAGTGGGGCTGAGAGACTTCAGAGAAGTGTGACTAGCGCAAGGTCACCCAGCAGCTGCATGTGGAGGAGCGGGGAAGCGAACCAGATTCACCAGATTACTAGTCCACTGCTCTTAACCACTACACCATACTGACTGCTTGGGAGAGGAAGAGCCTTGGAGAGGGTGGAAGACGGGGACCTTCAGCCCTGGCAACTGCTCCATAGGGGCAAGACCCACTGGGGAATGTGTTGCTGAGACCACTAGGCCACGTTGTATGTTCATTAACTGGCAATGCAGTTCTGCTTCCTTACTGCTGACCTGCATCTGACTCCTGACAGTGGGTAACCTATTAACGGCTATTGGTTATGACTAAGGCATCCTGCTTCCGGTAGATGGAAGCTGTATCCCTTTGAATACCAGTTCCTGGGATCACAAATCGGGAGAATGCTGTTCCGCTCAGGTCCTGCTTTCAGGCTTTCCGTAGGCTAGGTGGGCCTTTGGACTCTACTCCCATTCTAGGGCCATAGCTCAGTGGCAGAGCACGTGCCTTGCATGTAGAAGGTCCCGGGTTCAAATTCTGGCATGTCCGTAGGGGACTAGGAGGGTTCCCTGCCTGAACCTTTGTAGAGCTACTGCCTGTCAGTGGGGACAATGCTATAGGAGACGGATGACTCCTACGTTCATGAACCAATGGGGCTGTGAACTTTCTTTTGTCTCTGATAGAACCAAATTGAGGAACATATTCGGGGCTGCTCCCCTCGAAGAAGCTCTGCGTAAGCAGAACGAGGGACTCGTGCAAATGGAACCAGTCCAAGTGACTGACATCTCCTCTAAGCAGGAGAGTCAGAAATGTTAGCAGAAGCAGTTTTCATGCCGCGGGTGGGCAAAGGGCCAAGCGCAGGGAAGGGAGGGACTCTTTTGCTACGTTCTGTTGCAAAGGGGAGCAGAAATATCCGCAGTAGCATGGCCAGCGAATTCCGCCTGTAGCAAGCAACCCAGGTGAATGATATCATTGCCTTTTAACAGGACGCAGTTGCCGAAGAATATGCGCGGTGTGCACTTGATAGCCAAGTGAAATGCTACAAGGACCTCAACGTGGTTATCACATTTCCAGAAACACGAGCATTTCTCCATGAGCTAAGGAATGCAACCTCATTCTGTGAACAAATCATTTCCTGCTCTCTTTCGTTTTTAATGCACAAGTTTTGGCAAGGCAAGGGAAAGGGCTGCGGCTCAGCGGCACAGCCCCTGCTTCGTGTGGAGAAGGTTGACCGTTCCTTCACATTGGAGAAGGTCTTCTGGAGCTCACAGCCGCCTGATTCAGTGCTCACCGCCTTGGTGTCACCCTCAAACATGACCTCCTAACTGCCCACTGTTGACTCCAGGTCATTTAGGAACAAGGAATCGTCGAATTGCAGAGGGTCATCTAGTCCAATGTCCAGCAATGCAGGAATCTCAGCTAAAGCATCCATGACAGGTGGCCATCCAACCTCTGGAGCTGAAAGTCCACTTCTTTGTTTTCTTCATTGCAAAAACTGCCCGTTTACACTGATCTGTGCTTCAATGAGAGCCTTTGCTCTTGGAACATCCAGGCCCAAATATGTGGCCTTACAGGACTCCTCCAGTTTGGAGGACATCCCATAACTCATCCTTTACTGGCCTTCTCCTGTAAGAGACAGATACAGAGCAGGGCAGTTGTCCTTTAAAACAGCAAGCAGCTCCTCAGAGGGGCCAGCTAGCCCTCCTAAGGCCTGAGAAAACTTGCCTGGCCACACCTGGTACATATCTCCACATGTGGTGGGAATGCACAAAAACCCAGCCTTTCTAGAATTCGATATTCCAAGAATTAATAAAATAACAGAACAAGAAGTCGAACCAGAATTTGCTTTACTAAATATATTTCACGACAAGAAGCAGGATTTACATAATAAAGAATTAATAAACCATTTATTGCAAGTGTTAAGATGCAACATAACCAGATACTAGAAAGACCTTTACAGCATAATGGTAGATAACTGGTACAAAGCAGTTTGGGAGACAGCTGTTAAGTTGTGGGTGAGCATATCAGACGACACAGCAGTTCTTCAGACAGCTCTTGTTTATTCAAAGGCCAGAACAGAACTGAACTGAAGGATTCAGCCAGCCTGCTTATATAGAGCTCCACTACAAAGCAGCAGTAACAACTTTCTGTAACTATCCAATCACGAACATCACTTTCAGTTCCTTATTTGCATATGCGGACCTGAGTGAAAACTATCTACAGTATTCCCCTGCTGGCCCAGGGTGAGAACTTCAGTACATAACAACAGCCTTCCTTGAGAGATTAACAAATAAACTATGCTTCCCTTTGTTTTTGTTTAAACCAGTTCATGAACCAAAAACTTACACATTGACCATCAATAAGTCATGGACATTACTGCAAATGTATTGTGCTATTTTTGTGATAAAGTGACATGGGAAGACCTGGTCCATTTGTTTGTATCATCTACTACTCCTATGATCCTTGTTTATAAAACCCAATAATAAGTTATTCCAAAAAAGGAGATGATTTGCCTTGCTGGATTTAACTACTTGAGAGGCACATCAGCTCCTATCCAGTCTACTCTGTGCATGGATCCAGCAGCCTATTGGATCCAGCAGCCTACAAAATCTGGAAAGTCCCCCAAATATGCATGGATCCAGAGGGGTTTGGAAGCAGCCCTCCTTGCTGCCATTCTGAGAAACGAGACAGCTTTTAATAAACTTTTCTTGCTGGCTTTGCTCGTAAGGAATGATTTGCACGCAGTTGTCCTTGCAAGCCCTGCATGTGTTTTGCAAAGGCCATTAATCGAGGGCTGCTGGTAACTCTTCCAGCAAAAGGAGCGCCACAGACATTTGTTGTGGCTGAATCCTCTCTGCTGTGCCTGTAACATTTTATACCCTGTCTGGCCTGGATCTGTGCTTTCATGAAACAGATTGCTTTGCGCATGTGGATGACAAGGAGGAGAGCACCAGCTGCAGCAATGGCCGCTATGACATTTCTCAGCAACTGATAAAACATTTCCCCATCAGCCTGCCTGGGAGATAGCTCCTTATCCCAGGTCGTACCAGTTTAGCTTTCTCTTCCATGGGCTGGTAACCTCCAGGCTGGATTACTGCGATGTGCTCTATGTGGGGCTGCCCTTGAAGTTGGCCTGGAAGCTGTAACCAGCTCGACTCCT
This sequence comes from Podarcis filfolensis, assembly GCF_964270895.1. Lineage (NCBI taxonomy): Eukaryota > Metazoa > Chordata > Lepidosauria > Squamata > Lacertidae > Podarcis > Podarcis filfolensis. The sequence continues at coordinate 130,286,478 of NC_139604.1, forward strand.
CACCAGGGCAGACTGTCACCTCCATGTTACACCACTGCTGAAAGAATTGCACCGGCTGCAGATTAGCTACCAAGCTAAGCTTAAGATGATGGTTCTAGCATACACCTCCGGACTGCTTATATACCCAGTCGATCACTGCCCTTTGCAGGTGAGGGCCTCCAGCAGATACCCTCTGCTGGGCCTTTGGTGTGGCGGCACCTACCCGTGCCTTGGAGCTATCTCTGGTTACACATCAAGCAGGCACTATCTCATTGCCATTGGGCATCTGATTAACCACGGTGAAAACCAGATGCTGAACTAGAGAGGCCCCTGGCCTGATCCCACAGGGCTCTTCTTATGAGCTGTTCTGTTATTTTATTAATTCTTGGAATATCGAATTCTAGAAAGGCTGGGTTTTTGTGCATTCCCACCACATGTGGAGATATGTACCAGTTGTGGCCAGGCAAGTCTTCTCAAGCCTTAGGAGGGCTAGCTGGCCCCTCTGAGGAGCTGCTTGCTCTTTTAAAGGACAGTTGCCCTGTTCTGTATCTGGCTCTTACAGTAGAAGGCTAGTAAAGGATGAGTTATGGGGTGTCCTCCAAACTGGAGGAGTCCTGTGAGGTCACATATTTGGGCCTGGATGTTCCAAGAGCAAAGGCTCTCAGTGAAGCACAGGACCAATGTAAACGGGCAGTTTTAGCAATGGAGAAAGAAAGACATGGACTTTCACCTCCAGAGATTGGATGGCCACCTGTCATGGATGCTTTAGCTGAGGGCAGTCCAGCATTCTGAGGCCTTGGGCAACCAGGTGAAATGTTCAGGAATGAGGGATCCTAGGGTCTCCCAAGGACATGTGCGTTTATTGTAAGTTCAATGGGAATATACCAGCCTTCTCTGACGCTTTTGCCAGAGTGCAACCTTTTTGGCTAAGGTCTAGATCAGGGATTCTGCTGAACAGCTCTAATGATGTGTGCAATGAAAACCAAGAGAACATGAGCTGCAGCCCGGGATGGTGGGGCCCATAGGAGACCTGTTCATTTATTTAGAGCCTGTTTACCTTGCTCTTTAATCAAGAAGGAGCAACTTACAAGCACAGCAGTCAGACAGTCCCTGCACTCAGGCTTAACAGTCTGAATAGACTGCACCGCTAGCCACGTTGGTGCTGTGCTCTGCCTCCACAATTAGAAGCAGCAATGCTTCTGAACACCAGTTGCTGGAAACCACAGAAGGGGAGAGCTGCTCTTGTATTCGAATCCTGCTTTCGGGTTTCCCACAGGAATCTGGTTGGCCACTTTGAGAACAGAATGCTGGACTTGATGGTCCTGATCCAGCAGGGTTCTAAGGTTCTTTTCTTAGAGACAAAGCAGATACCTTAATTCTGAATTGCTGTTGTTGCAAAACTGCCACGCATGCAATTGTGCAAACTTGCAATGAGTGAAGCAGTAGCAGCCAGTTTAACAGAGCAAGATCTGGCAGCTTAACAGAGCAAGATCTGTCGGTTCCCTTGTCTGCTCTGTATCTCAGCAGAAAAACTGGGATCCTGCTCCTCCTGGTGGCGAAACGTTCACCTGCCCTGCACTTGGCTTCAGATCCCTGCACCAAATTACAGGAGACGCTAACTGGAAGCAGGCAGGATGTGTGCCTGGCACCACAACAAACCAACATCGGCGGTCATGTAGGAAAACAGGTGGCTGCATTAGACTGAGTCTAACCATTGGCCCATCTGGTTCAGCCTTGCTTACACTGACTGGCAGCAGTTGCAAGCTCTGTGTGCTGGTCCCGAGGGTTAACCGTGCGGCAAGGTCCAGTCCGAAGTCGAGGGTGCGGTATGGAGGCTGTCCGTCAAGGCTGAAGCTGGGTCCAAGGCAGGGAGTCGGGTGAGGTCAGGAACTCTGGCAGAAGAGCAGGACAGGGTGCAGGCAGGAACAGGCTACCAACAATGTTGCTCCCACAACCTGGGGCTGACTGGCTTTTATCTGCCCCGAGGCATAGGGCGGCCCCGATCCTCTGGTGACTCGCCTCTCCTGGCCTGGAGGTGAGCACTCCTCCTGCGGGAACTTAGTTCCCTCCGCCTCTCTGCCCTGAGCCTCTGCAGCCCAGGAGAGGCTGGAGGTTACTGGACCCAGAGGCAACCTCCGCTTCCTCTGACGGGGCTGAGAGTGGAGCACCTGCAGGCAATGGGTCCTCCATCACCTCAGGAGCCAGAGCAGACTCAGCTGGTGCCTGCACCTGAGGATCCAGCACAGGTGAGAACCCTTCAGGCTCATGCCCCAGCCCTGGCTCAGCTGGTTCTGGAGGCGAGGACTCCTGTGCAGGCTGGGATTCCTCAGGTTCAGCCTCTGAGTCTGAATCCCAGGCCATCACACTCTGTGTGGAGATGCTGGGGACTGACCCTGCGTTTACAGGAGAGAAGCAGCAGCAATCTGAGAGCAGAATGGAGGAAGAGGAGTGAGTCCTTATTTTCTGAAGAGTCCAAGACTACAATTGTGGCCTCGGTCAGACTATAACTGAAGTCCTGCGTCCAACTCTGGGCACCCCAATTTAAGAAGGATGTTGACACACTGGAAGGTGTGCAGAGGAGGGTGACTAAGATAATGAAGGGTCTGGAAACTGTTAAGGGAGAAATCTGAGGGCTCCCTTGGACAAAAAACAAGGACACCAGCCAGGAATAGCAGAGCAAAACAGCAGCCAGTAGGCTTGGTCTTGATTGAAGACTGTCGTGACAGGACTCCCACCTGCCACAAGGTGGAACAAGATGGAAGCCCCAAACAAAAGAGCACCCAAACTTTTATTAGCTGCTAATCCCCATGTTACACCCCCCCCAACTACATCACTCATACATCATGGTTACATCATGAAAGGGGAGGTCTGGTGGCAGTAATCTGAGCATCCTGGACCTGCCCCATGGTTCTCCTTGCCCTCCACCAAACACCCATCAAGTGGAACAAAAGAGATCTTTACATTTCCCTGTTTCCCAGCCAAGTGAATCACACCCTTTTGTCTTCATCTGGGTTTGTTATTTCTGGAATGGCACTCAGGTATCAGGATGCCAGGGATTATCACTCAGGCAGAGGGGCTGCTGAGTAGCTGAGCTCACATGTCTATATGAATTTCTGAAGTTTTCCCAGTGAGCCAGTACAGAGATACATTTATCAGTGAGTTCTTACATTTGGTATTGTGCACCAGAGGCCCTTTGAACAGATAGGAAGAAAGTGTGACGAAGTGTTTTGTGGGGACAAATCACAAAAATCGCAAAAGTGATTGTAGTGATTTTGGTAGTGGGCTGCATGTGCATGATATCTGCTGGAGGGGCAACCTCCCCCCCCCCCCCAAACCTATACATAAATTCCTGCAACAAAACCAAGCCTTATGAGGAACGGTTGAGGGAGTTGGGCATGCTTAGCCTGGAAAGGAGGAGACTGAGAGGAGATATGATAGCCATCTTCAGATATCTGAAGGGTATGGAGCAAGCTTCTTTTCTCCTGCTCCGGAGGGCAGGACTCGAACCCATGGCTTCAAGTTGCAGGGAAGGATATTCCAACTAAAGAGCAGGACGAACTTTCTGAGAGCAAGAGCTGTTCGACAGAGGAACGGCCTCCCCTGGAGCCAGTGTGGTGTAGTGAGTGGTTCAGAGCGGTAGATTCGTAATCTGGGGAACCGGGTTCGCGTCTTCGCTCCTCCACATGCAGCTGCTGGGAGACCTTGGGCCAGTCACACTTCTCTGAAGTCTCTCTCTTTTTTTAGTATAATTTTTTATTAAATTTTACACAAATATCTCCAATCATACAATTTCCCAAATAACATATTTTCACCTTTTGAACTTCCCTCAGCTTCTCTGACAATCATCCGTATTTAAATTTTTGTCTACGCATTCCTCAAATTTAGTATCGCCTTTTTTTAAAAAAAAATACCTTTATATCCTTATTTACATTCTTGCAATATTCCTTATTTTTTCACAAAGCTTCTTTAAAGCCCACTAGCGTTGTTTGCTCATCACATACACTCTTCAAATATTCCGAAAAATTTTCCCAGTCCTCAATGAACTTGTGTTCTCGTCGATATCTAATTTTCCCGGTTAACTTGTCCATTTGAAGTCTCTCAGCCCCACTCACCCCACACAGTGTTTGTTGTGGGGAAGGAAGGGAAAGGAGATTGTTAGCCGCTTTGAGACTCCTTCGGGTAGTGATAAAGCGGGATATCAAATCCAAACTCTTCTTCTTCCCCTGGGAGGTGGTAGACTCTCCTTCCTTTTAAGCAGAGGTTGGATGTTCATCTGTCCTGGGTGCTTTAGCTGAGATTCCTGCATTGCAGGGGGCTGGACTAGATGACGCTTGGAGTCCCTTCCAACTCTACAACTCTGTAATTCTATGACATGCCAGTCGGGGCTGTTAGGAGTTCATCATCATCAAACCTTTATTGCATTAGCATACAGCCATAGCAGGATAAGACAAAAAATGCTAGAGAGAAGCAACCTAACAAGATTCAAACGATATTACTGGCATTGTGACATTTAAATTACCCTAAAACAATAATGTAAAAATTTAGTTGATAAATACCTAAACAGGTTCAACTGCAAACTACACGCGGCTTTTGTGGACTTGACCTCTGCTTTTGACTCCATCCCTAGAGATAGGCTATGGCAGAAGCTTAGTTACACCAACATAGATAAGAGACTCCTCCACCTGTTAGGAGTTATAATCCAACTCATCTGGCATTAGGTTGGCAAAGGCTAGGCTTATATGGACAGATATGGACTTGATATAAGGGAGTGCCTTATGTTTCTTAATCCAACCATTCTTCAGTCTGGTCTCCTGGGGGTCCTTGCTCCTTATCAGGTACCCAGGTTTCTGGAAGAGAACCCACCTCTCTCCATCTCACGGAAAAGGCAGCTGCATTACAGGAATTAAATAAAATTCATTGGGATTCCTTCCCCACCAGGCCAAGAGGGAATCTCTGGCGGTGATTTAAAGCTTTCCGTGGCCACGGGCCTTCTTCCCCCCTCAGAGACATTTTAATCAAGGTTCCTGTTACCATAATCTCTCCGCAAAATGTGTTCCCCTGATCTTGGAGGGGACGGCTTCGTTATTGTAAATCACCGGGCAATAACTCAATTATATCAGTGCCGACGTTGTCGGGCCAGTAATAAATTGCTGCCTTGCCGGGGATTTAATTATAGCATAAATCACCAGCAGCCCAGTTTCACAAGGGAGAGCTGGCTCTAAGCTTGTGCACAAGCACACACAATGAATGGGGAATTGTTGTTGTTTAGTCGTTTAGTGGTGTCCGACTCTTCGTGACCCCCTGGACCAGAGCATGCCAGGAACTCCTGTCTTCCACCGCCTCCCACAGTTTGGTCAAACTCACGCTGGTAGCTTCGAGAATACTGTCCAACCATCTCGTCCTCTGTCGTCCCCTTCTCCTTGTGCCCTCCATCTTTCCCAACATCAGGGTCTTTTCCAGGGAGTCTTCTCTTCTCATGAGGTGGCCAAAGTATTGGAGCCTCAGCTTCAGGATCTGTCCTTCCAGTGAGCACTCAGGGCTGATTTCCTTCAGAATGGATAGGTTTGATCTTCTTGCAGTCCATGGGAGGTGATGGGTCCAGTGGCCTTGATCTTCGTTGTTTTGATGTTGAGCTTCAGACCATATTTTGCGCTCTCCTCTTTCACCCTCATTAAAAGGTTCTTTAATTCCTTCTCACTTTCTGCCATCAAAGTTGTGTCATCTGCATATCTGAGGTTGTTGGGGCTGGATCAGACCAAAGAACCATCTCTTCCAATATCCTGTTCTCACAGTGGCCAACCAGATGGGTATATCATGCAAGCAAGACCACAGTGCAACAGGACTCTTCCTCACCTTACGGTGCCCAGTATACAGCTTCTGACAGTAGAGGAAGAACTTGTGCTGTTGATTGTGCAATGATTTCCAAATCTTCTTTTTCAAAAGGCAGGCTTAAAATGTGTGCAACTAAAGTGGGAGAGATGAGACAGAAGTGGGAAGAAATCCATTAGAGCAGAGGCTCCCAAACTTATATGGCCTACCGAATATTATTTGGCTTTGCCTAGAAAGTGATTCTGCTAATGTACCGGTAAGTTGGCTGTGATTCCTGGAAGACCTGCTCAACTTCGTTGGGCTGGTCATGTTGTTCGGATGCCTGATGATCGTCTTCCAAAGCAACTACTCTATTCCGAACTTTAAAATAGAAAGTGTAATGCTGGTGGTCAACAAAAGAGATTTAAAGACTCCCTCGAGGCAAATCTTTTAAAAAGTAGTATAAACACTGACAACTGGGAAGCACTTGTCTGTGAGCAGTTGGAGAACAGCCTTTACCCAAGGTGTCATGGGCTTTGAAGACGTTCCAACTCAGGGCGCAAGGGAGAAACGTGCTAAGAGGAAGGCACGCTTGGCAAATCCACACCGTAATCAACTCCCACCAATGTCCCCACTGTGGAAGGACGCGTGGATCCAGAATTGGCCTCCACAATCACTTACAGACTCACTGTTAAAACCGTGTTTATGGAACACAACCTTACTCAGTTACGAGTGATCGCCAAAGAAAGAGAGAGAGAGAGAGAAGGAAGGAAGGAAGGAAGGAAGGAAGGAAGGAAGGAAGGAAGGAAGGAAGGAAGGAAGGAAGGAAGAAGCAGGCCTTTTTCTACCTGGCCTGGAAGGGCAGAGCCCTGACTGACTCCATTTCGTTTAATTAATGTTTAGGGAAGCTTTTAATGTTTGATGCATTACTGTATTTTAATATTTTGTTGGAAGCCGCCTAGAGTGGCTGGGAAGCTCAGCCAGATGGGCGGGGTATAAATAAATTATTATTATTATTATTATTATTATTATTATTATTATTATACAGAACTGATGAACTTGATCCAGCTTTGCAAAGTCTGATAATAATGTATTATTGCCACCCCCTGCCAGTCCCTTGCTTCTTAGCACTCCTCCTGGAGGTGCGACTGTCCATTGGGAACCACTGATCTACGTGATCTTACAAAGTCTAAGCAGGGTTATCCAGGCCAATGCAGGAATCCCAACTAAAAAAAAATATCCCTGATGGATTCCCACCCACACCCATCTTCCCCTGGGCAAATTCTCCCCTTCTCCATCTCTTCTTTCACTCACCGCTCCTTCCCAGAGAGGACCTCTCTCCCATCCTAAAGTAGGATTGCCATATTTCAAAAACCCCAACACAAAAGTTGTTGATATGCCTGGGCTTCCCCGGACATTTTAGATGTTTTATGAAAATTCTGCCCAGATGCCATTTTTGACGGACGAATCCCGGCTATGCCCGGGAAATTCTGGACATATGGCAGTCCTATCCTAAAGCCATGTGATCCCCTTAAGAATCTGGCCTGCACCAGCTGCACCTTCTAGATCAGGGGTCCCCAAACTAAGGCCCGTGGGCCGAATAGGGCCTGAAGGACTCGTTTATCTGACCTATGGCGACCCCCACTGCCTGCTGCCGCCGCCCACTCTTACTGGGGCTGCACTGTGCGGCTGCCCACTTCCGGGTCAGAGGAGCACCGGAAATACCATATTTTTCGCTCTATAAGATGCGCTTTTCCCCTCCTAAAAAGTAAGAGGAAATGTGTGTGCGTCTTATGGAGCGAATGCAGGCTGCACAGCAATCCCTCTTGCTGTTCTGGCTTCAGCGATAGCTGCACAAAGCCTCTTCAAAAACATTTGATTCAGAATATTTTTTTTCTTGTTTTCCTCCTCTAAAAACTAGGTGCGTCTTATGGCCGGGTGTGTTTTGTAGAGCAAAAAATACTGTAGCTTGTGTGCATGCGCAAGCGTTATTTCCGGTGCACATCTGGGTCGGAGGAGGCCCGTGCACATGCACACAAGCTATTTCCAGTGCTCCTCCAACCCAGAAGTGCGCTGGAAATAGGGTGTGCGCACAAGTATGGGCACACGCTCCCCCGCCCTCCAGCCCGCCGCACGATCGGCACTGGAGACACTGGTCCGAGGCGCAGTAAGTTTGCTGACCCCTGTTCTAGATCAACTCTAAGGGAAGTTTCACACAAAGAACATTACAGTAGTCTACTCGTGAGGTTAGTCCTGCAAAACCTCTGGTGGGTACCAGGTTGATAAAGCCTGCCTTAAGGTAAAGGTAAAGGGACCCCTGAGCATTAGGTCTAGTCATGACCGACTCTGGGGTTGCGGCACTCATCTCACTTTAATTGGCTGAGGGAGCCGGCGTACAGCTTCCAGGTCATGTGGCCAGCATGACTAAGCCGCTTCTGGCGAACCAGAGCAGTGCATGGAAATGCCGTTTACCTTCCCGCCGGAGTGGTACCTATTTATCTACTTGCACTTTGACGTGCTTTCGAACTGCTAGGTTGGCAGGAGCAGGGACTGAGCAACAGGAGCTCACCCCGTCGCGGGGATTCAAACCGCCGACCTTCTGATCAGCAAGTCCTAGGCTCTGTGGTTTAACCTGCATCCCTGTAAGCCTGGCTTACAACATCCTAAATTTGTTCGTCTTTAAGGCGCCACAAGAGTCTCTGCATTTTGCTTCTTGCTACAACAGACTTAAAACAGCAACCGCTCCGGGAATTCTTCCAGCGCATTGGATCTGCGTGGATAAGTGCCTGTACTGCACCACTTGGAGAGCAATCAATAGAAATATTTCATTTAGGTAGTAAATAATATGACAAGAGTAACCCAGGCTGTCAAACAATAGATTGTCTATAGTCTAATGAAAAGAGTCTCTGGATAGCAACAAAGCCCAATATTAAAAGCTCTTGTTTCTGAGCTGCAGCTGGGCTTTGGCCATCTATCAAACACAGTGAAGTACATGACCACATCCTTTCAGCCTCACACCATCCCTGCAAGGTAGGTTAGGCCAGGAGAGAGATGGACTGAGCTATAGTCCGTTTGCCCTTATCCCAGTGCTCCACAGAGCCATTATGACTCTTAAAAAAAGTAATTTTTCTTAAATTTTCTGTTTTACAATTTAGAGTATTCGTTTCAACAACCTTAAAATGTCAGATGTCAAGGAAATAAAGAACTACCTGACTTTTCCAAGACATCTGAAGGTAGCCCTGTTTAGGGAAGTTTTTTATGTCTGATGTTTTATTGTATTTTTAATATTTTGTTGGAAGCTGCCAAGAGCGGCTGGGGAAACCCAGCCAGATGGGCGGGGTATAAATAAATTATTATTATTATTATTATTATTATTATTATTATTATTATTATATATAAGTGACTTCCTTTCTTTCTCTTTCCATGGTTCATTTTGGATAACATAAATCCCTGCATATTTTACATAAACTAAACCATTCAGTATTCCATTCTTACATCCATTGAAACTTCCGGCGGGAAGGTAAACAGCGTTTCCGTGTGCTTTGGTTTCTGTCACCGTGTCCCATGTGCCAGAAGCAGTTTAGTCATGCTGGCCACATAGTCGTGACCGACTCTGGGGTTGCAGCGCTCATCTTGCTTTATTGGCCGAGGGAGCTGGCGTACAGCTTCTGGGTCATGTGGCCAGCATGACTAAGCTGCTTCCCACCGGAGTGGTACCTATTTATCTACTTGCACTTTTGACGTGCTTTCGAACTGCTAGGTGGGCAGGAGCAGGGGCCGAGCAACAGGAGCTCACCCTGTCGCAGGGATTCAAACCGCCGACCTTCTGATCGGCAAGCCCTAGGCTCTGTGGTTTAGACCACAGCGCCACCCGCATCACTGTAATGACCCAGTGAGTTCCCTTATATCCCTCTTAAAAGAATAAACACGCCACAGTCTTATGTAAAGTGTATAAAAGGAGTTTACTCACACATTCAGTTCACAGTTGGATCCCTGAAGGCACACTTAGTGACTAATATGTACATGTGGATCTACCCCTTATGGGGAATAATCCCAGTCACTGCAGACTGGCAGTCACTGCAGTTCACACGACGAAAGGAAGATGGAAAAGAAGGGGAGGAGGGCTGCGTGACTTGTGCTTTTCTTACCTGCACAGGTAAGGTCACGCCCACCTCTGGTCACATGCAAGAGGAAATACGTCCCAGTCCAGGAGGAAACAGGAAGTTCCAATTGGCTGGACCAAACATCCCCCTGCATGTCCACTCTAGGAAAACAAGGAATGTTGTATTTGACTGCTCCTTCTGTATCACATCCCACACCTGCCAGCTCTGCAGCTCTGTGATTCTAAGACACAGCCTCCAGAGAAAGGGCCAGAGGAAGCAGTTCTGATTTGTGCACAGGTTTCCGCTTCAGATTTCTTCCCCGTCAACGTTGCTGACGTTTAATCAACCGGTGACGACACAGAGGGGCCATTTTGCTGGGGGAGATTGCTGGCTGCCAGCTGTAAGACCACTTAGCAGGAGCATCATGCCAGGGTTGACAGGATCAGGCCCAGCAGGGCCCAGCAGGCTTCTGGAGCTCTCAGAGGGAAATAGAATCAACTTGCCGACGATATTAGATTGCTAATAAATTGCAGGCACTTTGGCATGTCCTACGAAGAGTAATTGATGTGCTGAAATCTGTCCTCTGGTTAGTTTCACTGGAGAAAGAGGCCTAACAGCAGCAACAATTTATTATTTCTCTTTCTCTTGTGACCCTATAGTGATCAGGGCTCAAGGCATGTGTCAGAGCTGCCCAAGGTCCCAGCTCACAAAGGACCAACGCTGCTTCGTTGTTAAGTACAAAAGTCTTTATTGAAGTTCAGTTTCACTTCCAGAGCCGCAGCGCGCAGCTCTATGTCTCAACTGTCAGACCGCTGATGCTCCGTCTGAGTCTCCTCCCCCAGACACCAATTTAAGACTCTAGCCTTACTCCACCTCTTCCTCTGTTCTTTCCGCCTCTGGTTCCGGCTGGCCGTTGGGGTCTCGCCCTTTCTAGACTCTTCTGACGCTGAGTCCCCTGAGCCTTCCCCCTCCCTCCGGCGGGCTTTAGGAGCTGGTTCCCCATCCGGGTCTCCTGCTGTCCCCCGCGCCTGTACATTTGAACTTGGCGCGCGTGCCCAGCCGGTAACTTTCCTCCTGACCGTTTCACTGCTGCTGTCACTGCTTCCCCCTCTGGGGGGGCTAGCTGCAACTGACCTCCCCTCCGTTGGAGGCGTGGTCAGCCCTGACTCACTTTCTCTCCCCGCTGGAGGAGACGCTGGCCCTGACACATGTGACTCTTCCCCCCCCCCACTACGCTCTGGTGGGGAAACTGGTCCTGATCCCCCACTGCTGCTTTGGGGTTCCCCTCTGGCTCCTTGTCTCTGGTGCGTCCCCCCTGGGACCCCCCTTGCCCTGACCATCGGCGCCCCCTTCTGGGAATCTTCTGATTCGCTGGAGAAGCTCATGGAATCTCTCGGGCCACTGTCATACTCCCCTACGCTGCCCTCGGATTCTTCCCCTTCGCTCTCCCAATCCTCTCTCCCTAGTGCTCCTGCTCCCGAGCCCCTGACAGCATGAAAACACAGAATGAAAAAAAGAAAACGAATGAACAACTCCCCCTCCCGCAAACGCATTTAAATTAAAAGATGGTTTAATTAGCTCAAAACCTGGTTCTAGAGGAGCGTTTTTGCCTGGATATATGTAAGGCAGGCACCAGACGAGCCTCCCCGGGGAGAACATTGCACAAACCGGGAGCCACCACAGAAAAGGCCCTCTGGACCTCTCATGGAGGAGCCACACAAAGAAGGGCCCCAGATGATTCTCAAAGGGTTTGGATCGGTTCATATGGGGCGAGGTGGTTCCTGTTTTGTTTTTGTCGGGTTGATGTTGCTTACATGTTTAGTTGGGGTTGGCGGTTATTTTAATTTGGGTATACAGTAAGTGTAAACTGTTTATTATTGCTATTATTATTATTATTCTGGTTGTTATTGTTTAGTTTTGTAATGTTTGGTGCTTTGTTGCATTGTAAGCTGCCCAACAAGATGGGAGGGATATATATTTAAAATATTATTATTATTATTATTATTATTATTAATAATAATAATAATAAGAGCCAGTGTGGTGTAGTGGTTAAAAGCAGTAGTCTCGTAATCTGGTGAACCGGGTTCGCTTCCCCGCTCCTCCACCTGCAGCTGCTGGGTGACCTTGGGCCAGTCACACTTCTCTGAAGTCTCTCAGCCCCACTCACCTCGCAGAGTGTTTGCTGTGGGGAAGGAAGGGAAAGGAGATTGTGAGCCTCTTTGAGACTCCTTAAGGGGAGTGAAAGGCGGGATATCAAATCCAAACTCTTCTTCTTCTATTATTATTACAGTCATACCTCAGGTTAAAGTCGCTTCAGGTTGAGCGTTTTCAGGTTGTGCTCCGCGGCGACCCGGAAGTACTAAAACGGGTTACTTCCGGGTTTTCCGCTCACACATGCGCAGACGCTCAAAATGATGTCACGCTCATGCGCAGAAGCAGCAAATTGTGACCCGTGCACGCACAGATGTGCAGACATGGGTTGCAATCTGCTCTGGATGCTAACGGGGCTCAAGAACAGATCCCATTCGCATCCAGAGGTACCACTGTTGTCGTCGTCGTCTTCTTCTTCTTCTTATTATTATTATTATTATTATTATTATTATTATTATTTTAAAGGAAAGTTATGTACCAAAATGGCAGCACTTTCTTCTCCTACTTTCTATTGGTCTAATCACAAGGCATAGCAACTTTCTTATCTTCCCCTCCTTCCTTTGCTCTCAGCAGTTATGGCAATAGCTCCTGCACATTTGTCGTTCTGTCCTTCTCTCGTGGTTCTCTTGCAAACTCAACCTTCATGTTCCAAACTTCCCTCGCTCAGGCCTTCTCGTGCGTATTTTGAGTACCTATAATTCCTAGGGCACTATTCCCGCAACTGTCATTCACTTTAACTGTTTCCAATACTGAAATTTACGCAGCTGTAGCCCACCCTTGGGCTACAGCTGCTTAAATTTCAATATTGAAAACAATACTGAAATTCTTGGGCTCCATGATCACTGCAGATGGTGACAGCAGCAATGAAATTAAAAGACTCCTGCTTCTTGGGAGAAAAGCAATGACAAACCTAGACAGCATCTTGAAAAGCAGAGACATCACCTTGCCAACAAAGGTCCGTATAGTTAAAGCTGTGGTTTTCCCAGTAGTGATGTATGGAAGTGAGAGCTGGACCATAAAGAAGGCTGATCGCTGAAGAATGGATGCTTTTGAATTCTGGTGCTGGAGGAGACTCTGGAGAGTCCCATGGACTGCAAGAAGATCCAACCTCTCCATTCTGAAGGAAATCAGCCCTGAGTACTCACTTGAAGGACAGATCGTGAAGCTGAGGCTCCAATACTTTGGCCACCTCATGAGAAGAGAAGACTCCCTGGAAAAGACCCTGATGTTGGGAAAGATGGAGGGCACAAGGAGAAGGGGACGACAGAGGACGAGATGGTGGGACAGTGTTCTCGAAGCTACCAGCATGAGTTTGACCAAACTGTGGGAGGCAGTGGAAGACAGGAGTGCCTGGCGTGTTCTGGTCCAGGGGGTCACGAAGAGTCGGACACGACTAAATGACTAAACAACAACAGCCCACCCTGGGACCTGATGGCGGATAATAAATTGAAGCATGATTATTGCTACTACAAATGATAATCCAGCTGGTTCAATATCCCCTGCACTGACTGGCAGCAGCTGTCCAGAGTTTCAGGCAGAGGCTATCGCCAGCCCTATCTGCAGAAGATGCTGCACTAGATTTGGCCTGACTCAATCTAAGGCGTCCGCCCGTGTTTGACAGAGCCAAGCACATCCCCTAATTGTCAGGTCTCTTGGTACCAGCTGAAGAAACCTGCTGACTAGAGACAATGTCCTCCTCGCTCAGGACAATGAGACGGCAAAGCTGACAGCAAGCTAACTCAGTGTCTCTGCTTCAGCAAACGGGCCGATAGCATCAGTCGTCTTCTGTCTATCTTTCAGAACGCGCGACAGGTTGCCTTGGAAAATGGGGGAGTTGATGAACAGCGCATCGTTGCTCTGGCTGGTTTCGCGGCTGCAATTTGTAATTTTTGCCCCAAAGAAATGCCTTCTTATTTATTTGCTTTGGGAGAGTCATCCATCAATAAGGCATCCTTTAATGTCCAGGGAGCCTCAGTCTCACAGGACAAATATAACCCACCAGACCTCTTTTTACCTGGCTGCCTGGGGATGGGGGGAAAACCCAAGCCACACCCCTCTGTTTTTTTGCTTGCCTTCCTTGGAGGGTTCCCCCCCAATAATTTTTATTAATTTTTTCCAAATACCTTAAACACAATATAGCTTAACAATATTATTGTCCTTTAAATCTATACAGTATCTTATTCGAATTAACTGGCTTGTCTACATTGCTCTTGCTTAAGCGTGATTACTATATATACATTCTATAAATGTCTATAATTCCTTAATAAATTTTTGTATTATACTTTAGACATACATTCCTTATTATATTATGGCATTGCATCTTGTGGTCTAACTAAATGTTTACAATAAACGTTATGAGTTTTATTTCAGTCCTGTGAGTGTCTTTATTGATGTACGGTTTTCTCCAGGTATACCATAAATCTGAACCATTCTTTTTGGATTTTCTCATTTCCTTGGAGGTTTTTAAGCAGAAGTTGGATGGGCATCTGTCATGGATGCTTTAGTTTTAGATGAGATTCCTGCGTTGTACCTTCCAGCTTGACGGTTCCATGATTCTATGAACGATGCCTCTTGAATGCTTGGAGGGAGAGAGGTGTAGAATAGAAACCCCTGACTTTTGCATGGCTAGGCTGTAGCCTACTATGCAAAGGTAAGAGTCGCTACCTGTTGAACTTCTGGCAGCTGCCGAAAACTTGAAACAAAAATTCATGCAGGCATTTTAACCAAATTTTGATTTTACAGTTTTAACTGCTGGTTTGAATTTTTGTTGTATTAAGCCACTTATACACTGCTTAGTGTACACGGGTGGCGCTGTGGGTTAAACCACAGAGCCTAGAGCTTGCCGATCAGAAGGTCAGCGGTTCGAATCCCCACGCCGGGGTGAGCTCCCGTTGCTCGGTCCCTGCTCCTGCCAACCTAGCAGTTCAAAAGCACGTCAAAGTGCAAGTAGATAAATAGGTACCGCTCCAGCGGGAAGGTAAACGGCATTTCCGTGCGCTGCTCTGGTTTGCCAGAAGCGGCTTAGTCATGCTGGCCACATGACCCGGAAGCTGTACGCCGGCTCCCTCAGCCAATAAAGCGAGATGAGCGCCGCAACCCCAGAGTCGGTCACGACTGGACCTAATGGTCAGGGGTCCCTTTACCTTTACACTGCTTAGAGATTATTTTAAGTGGTATGTTATTGTTGCTGTTGTTGTTGTTATTACAGTGGTACCTCGGGTTAAGTACTTAATTCGTTCTGGAGGTCCATTCTTCACCTGAAACTCTTCTTAACCTGAAGCACCACTTTAGCTAATGGGGCCTCCTGCTGCTGCCGCGCCGCCACCGCACGATTTCTGTTCTCATCCTGAAGCAAAGTTCTTAACCCGAGGTAATATTTCTGGGTAAGCAGAGTCTGTAACCTGAAGCGTATGTATCCTGAGGTACCACTGTGTTGTTGTTGTTGTTGTTGTTGTTATTATTATTATTATTATTATTATTATTATTATTATATTATTATTATTATTATTATTATTATTATTATTATTATTATTATTATTAGCTGCCCCACCCACCACTGGCATGTAGCTCTAAGAAAGCAGCCCACTAGGGAAGAAGGCCCCCAGGCTGAAAAACTCCCCCCCCCCCACTTTAAAAGAAGCAAGATCTTCCCTTCTGCCAGAAGGTTCATGCTCACTTGCCCTGATCTAGCAGAACTCTCCTTATGTTCTTATGTTAAATTGATTTTGCATAACAAATATGTCCCCCCTCCCCCACAACAAAATCAGACTTTTTGCAATAAGGAAAGTGTCCTGGAAATGTGTGGGGTGACGCTTGTTTTTCACAACATTTTACAACCTCCCTGCAAACAAATCAACCTTGGGAACTTGTTGAAAGGCAGAGCATAAATCCCTAAACTAAATACAGTCAATAAATTATGGGGTATAACCTTTTATAGATTAGATTGTCCCTGTGTGTAGTTCCCCAGAGGAATGCCTGTGCAAAGTTTACATGGAGAATGGATTATACACGGATTATTCCTACTAATTTGTTTGTGGGGAGTTGATACGACAAAGAGCATTCTCGAGATTTGCTTGCATGGTGTTTACATCTCTTCCTGCTGATCATTCATTCATCCCACACTTTTCAGTTCATTTCCCCTTCTCTTCCCTATTTTCAAAAAGTCTGTTATGTCTTTCTGCATTGGATTGGTTGCACCACTTTAATTGCAAAAGTCTGGCGATGCATCTGAAAGCACAGATAGTCTGCGTTTTGCCATTCTGGAGTGCAACCCTGGTGCTTCAGTGGGGATTTTGTTATTGTAAGCATCCTGGCAGCCGTTTGCAGGAAGCATCGCAGTCCAAGGAAATATCTACAAGCAGGTGAGCATCAGGCATTTGGGACATCTCTGAAAGCCAGGAGCTGGTCGGAAGCAAAGGGCTTCCGTTGTCAAAATGCCAGACACATAAAGTCGGCTTGTTTCTCCCTTTGGAGGTGAAGCGTCACCTTGTCAGCTTCCTTTTTCCATCCTGAGACAAAACCGAGGCTCTACAAGATAAGGAAATGCCAGGTGGAGATGTCAACAAATAACAGACGGCCCTTTTCTGAGTCAGTAGATTATTGCTGCTGCTGCAGCAGCAACACTCTCGTCAGTTTCAGAAAGGTTGAAGTAAGAACCCAATCTGCAGGTTCACAGGAAAAATGTTCCTGGGGTTTAAGACTCTTATCATCAACTGCAACGGCAAGTGAGTAGCAAGGAGACCACCCTCCAAAGAGATTCTCTTGCAAAGGGGGCCCTATTCAGCCTCACCTAGGGGTGGGAGAGTTTGCTTTCATTTGAACCCACCTCATTCCCAGTTCCCAAACCAATTCGTGCATCAAAATGCAGCTGTCCTTCAAAAATTCATATATATATATATATATATATATATATATAATTTTTTATTAATTTTAACATATAAATTATAATACCTACCACAAAACTCCGCATCTTATACAATCTGTTTTTGGACTTCCATCAGCACCTCTGATGATCCACCATTCTTATCACTTCTTCTGCATGTCTTAAATTCATATTGCCTTTAATTGTCTTAACTAACCATCCCCCCCTGTATCCATTTTTGCAATAATTCAAATAATTCACCTCACAAAACTTCTTGCAAACCTACAAATGTAATCTGACCCTCACAATTACTTTTCAAATAGTCCGTAAATTTACTCCAGTCTTCTGTGAATCTCTGGTCCCGCCGATTTCGAATTCTTCCTGTTAGTTTATCTAATTCTGCATAGGCCATCAGTTTCATCCTCCATTCTTCTTTCGTCGGTAATTCTTCTTGCTTCCATTTTTGGCACAAAGATGGAAGCTGTCCCTCAAAAATTCACACTTCTCCAGGCTTCACAGTGGAGATTTCCAAGGAAAACTGTGTATATTAAAAGAAAGTGTTGAGATATGTCTTCTTCTTTGCCAATCACTCGTAGCCGAGTAAGATTGTCTTCCATAAACACGGTCTTAAAAGTAAGTCCATAACTGACTGTGGAGGCCAGTTCTGGATCCATGCATCTTTCCACAGTAGGGACATTGGTTTCCGGGCGGGAGCTGATCATGGTGAGGGTTTGCTAAACGCGCCTTCCTCTTAGCTTGTTTCTCCCTTGCGTCCTGAGTTTGAGTGTCTTCAAAGCCCATGACACCTTTGGTAAAGGCTGTTCTCCAACTGGAGAGCTCGCAAGCCAGTGTTCCCCATTTGTCAGTGTTTATACTACATTTTTTTAGATTTGCCTTGAGAGAGTCTTTAAACCTCTTTTGTTGACCACCAGCATTACGCTTTCCATTTTTAAGTTTGGAATAGAGTAGTTGCTTTGGAAGACAATAATTAGGCATCCGCACAACATGACCAGCCCAACGAAGTTGATGTTGAAAAACCATTGCTTCAACACTGGTGATCTTTGCTTCTTCCAGTACACTGGCATTAGTTCACCTGTCTTCCCAAGTGATGTATAAAAATTTTCAGAGACACCGTTGATGGAATCTTTCGAGGAGTTGGAGATGGTGGTCCACGTTTCACAAGCATACAGTAAGGTTGGTAGTACAATAGCTTTGTAAACAAGCATTTTGGTTTCCATGCAAATGTACATAGTGAGATATGTACATTAGGAGGACTTTTTCATGTGGACTTAAAAATAAATAAATCCACAAACTGATGAGAACATAACATCATAAGTAGAGTCTGCTGGATCAAGCCATCCATTTCAACATTCTGTTCTCATAGGGGCCATTCAGATTCCTCTGGCAAACTAGCAAGCAGCACCGAAGGACTCCTACATGAATGTGTCAAATCCTTTTTCAAAGCCATCCAAGTTGGTGGCTGTCACTGCCTCTTGTGGTGGGAAGTTCCATAGTATAACTGTGTTTTCTTGTGAAGAAACACAGCACCAAGGGGATGCCCAGTTCTCCTCTCTTCCTGCCATCAATGTTAGGATATTGACGTTCCGTTCCACCTAAACAGATGTGTGGAGCTGTTGTATGTCACATGTCTGTTTACATTCTAGCACAGCTTGCTGGGAACTTCTGTTTGTGTATAGCTTTTGCCTTATGCCTTCTTGCTTGGACATGAAGAAGAGCAGACATGTTTTCTTTGTCCTGATCTATGCTGAATAAACTGCTTGTAAATATGCTTTACATATGCCTCTGTCCGCCCTTCCGTCGCGAAGAGTTTGTTATCTCTGCTGACTTGCGTGCTTAGCTTCTGAAAGGCTTCTGAAGCTCTGAGTCGCTGATTGATGCAGAACCGAGGACTGGAGTTCGACCAGCCGGTGGGCTGGAGCCAGATGGGGGCCCGCCAACTGCCCCCGTTCCCTTGGACGCATCGCAACAGTCACTGCTCAAATGAGGCTTGGCAAGCTTTGGGAGAGATAAGGGGTGTGTCTACACCCCTGGGTGTCAGCGCTCTTGGCGTGCCACCTTGAAAACAGTGAGCCTCCGCCTTCCATCGATCAGTGGACTTCTTCAGTTTTGGATTCCCTGCATTGCAGTCTCTTCCCATCTCTCTTTCTCTCCTCTGTGCTCCTTCCTTGGCCAACAGCCAGCCCTTTTCACCTCTGCAAAGAATTCAATCCTCTCCCACGATCGGATTCTCAAAACCCTTTATCTCTTCTGCCTCCCTCAGAGCCAGAGGGATTTAAGTAGCTAAATGAGCAGCCTCACTTCATTTGATTAAGCCTGTCTTGCCAGTGAACATTTAAGGGGGGGGGACTGCCTTGATTCCCTGTAAGAGAGAGAAACTACTTTCTTGCTTGAAAGCCTGCAGCTGTGATGGCCTGGGATTCGGACTCGGATGCTGAACCTGAGGGATCCCAGCCTGCACAGGATTCCCCGCCTCCAGAACCAGCTGAGCCGGGGCTGGGGCATGAGCCTGAAGGGTCAAAAGTTATAGCCAAATAACCAGAAAAAGGAAGCACTACTTGCTTAGGTTGATATGCAGTAGTTTTCCTTCATTTCAATGTAGCCAATGAGCATGAGTGTTTAGAGAGCCAATCAGGTGTTATGAGCCATCAAACCTCACAAATACACTTTTTCCACAAGGTTTCCACAGTTCTGGCCACTAATGTATCTGCTTTCTTTGTGCCATGTATAATTTTATAAACTTCTATAACGATGCCTCTCACTCGCCTTTTCTCTAAACTAAAAAGCCCGAAACGCTGCAACATTTCCTCGCTGGAATCATATAGAATTGTAAAGTTGGAAAGGACCCCACGGATCCTCTAGTCCAGGGATCAGCAACCTTTTTCAGCAGGGGGCCGGTCCACTGTCCCTCAGACCTTGTGGGGGGCCGGGCTATATTTTGAAAAAAAATATGAACGAATTCCTATGCCCCACAAATAACCCAGGGATGCATTTTAAATAAAAGCACACATTCTACTCATGTAAAAACATGGTGATTCCTGGACCGTCCGCGGGCCGGGTTGAGAAGGCGATTGGGCCGCATCTGGCCCCCGGGCCTTAGATTGCCTACCCCTGCAATGCAGGAATCTCAGCTAAAGCATCCCTGACAGATGGCCATCCAACCTCTGCTTAAAAACCTTCAAGGAAAGAGAGTCCACAACCTCTCATGGGAGTCTGTTCCACTGCCAAACAGCTCTTGCTGCCCAAAAGCTTTTCTGAAAGTTTAACCGGAACCTCCTTTCTTGCAACTTGAAGCCATGGGTTCGAGTCCTCCCCTCCGGAGCAGGAGAAAACAAGCTTGCTCCATCTTCCGTGTGACAGCCCTTGAAATATTTGAAGGTGCCTCTCCTGTCTCCTCTCAGTCTCCTCTTTTCCAGGCTAAACATACCCAGCTCCTTCAACCGTTCCTCATCAGGCTTCAATTCCAGATCAAGGATGGATAGCTGTTCCATCCTGCTAGATCATTCTGGTCCAGCTCCCATCATTTCTGCCCAGTGGCCATCCTCAATGGGACGATGGGAGCTGGATTTGAACAGCCTTCAGAGGGGCACAGTTTTTTCATCCTTGTTAGAAAACGTATTCCACTTTGGTTTGTGGGTTCCAGCGTCGTTCCCTCACTGAGGGGAGGGACATCTGAAAAGGCCCCTTTAAAAAATATATATTTTTTAATGTGCCTGGAGAGAAAGATGTTCCCCTCCGCCTGGCTGTTTCCTCCCCACCCCACCTCAGTAGGTTTTCATGCCTGCCTTGTCTCTGTCCCACAGGATGACGGACAGATTGGAAGCTGCTGCTCAGGCAGAGGCAAGGGCTTGCAAAATGGAAAGAGCAAGGTCTCTGGGGAGGAAACCTCACTAGAGCCCAACTTGCTTTCTGCCAGATTCTCAAGGGGAACAAAAAACAAAAGGCAGCTGCGAGGAGGGGCAGGAGGAGTCAGTGGCCATGAGCTTTGTCTCTAGGTATTATATTTTAAGGCTGCTGTTTCTTCAAAGGTCAACCAACCAACCTGGGTGAGGTCTACAAACACAGGGAAGAAGAAATAGTCACAATCAGGGCAGAATTCATCATGCGAAAGGCTGGACTGGATGAATCCCAAACCAGAATTAAGATTTCCAGAAGAAATATCAACAACCTCAGATATGCAGATGACACAACCGTGATAGTAGAAAGTGAGGAGGAATTAAAGAACCTTTTAAGGAAGGTGAAAGAGAAGAGTGCAAAATATGGTCTGAAGCTCAACATCAAAAAAACGAAGATCCATTCAAACAAGAACCTAGAAACCTGCCTTAACCACTTTCGCACCGTTGCAAAGCCTCCCAGGGGCTCCCAGTCCTTTGCTAACCTGGCGGTTGTGCCTCGCTGTCTTTTGGGGTGCCCCATACCAAATCAGATGGTGACAGCAGTCACGAAATTAAAAGACTCCTGCTTCTTGAGAGAAAAGCAATGACAAACCTAGACAGCTTCTTAAAAAGCAGAGACATCACCTTGCCAACAAAGGTCCGTATAGTTAAAGCTATGGTTTTCCCAGTAGTGATGTATGGAAGTGAGAGCTGGACCATAAAGAAGGCTGATCGCCGAAGAATCGATGCTTTTGAATTCTGGTGCTGGAGGAGACTCTTGAGAGTCCCATGGACTGCAAGAAGATCAAACCTATCCATTCTGAAAGAAATCAGCCCTGAGTGCTCACTGGAAGGACAGATCCTGAAGCTGAGGCTCCAAGACTTTGGCCACCTCATGAGAAGAGAAGACTCCCTGGAAAAGACCCTGATGTTGGGAAAGATGGAGGGCACAAGGAGAAGGGGACGACAGAGGACGAGATGGTGGGACAGTGTTCTCGAAGCTACAAACATGAGTCTGACCAAAGTGCGGGAGGCAGTGGAAGACAGGAGTGCCTGGTGTGCTCTGGTCCATGGGGTCACGAAGAGTCGGACACGACTAAATGACTATAAACAACAAGTGTACAGAGGAGGGGTATTCCCTCTTCCATAACACCAGAACTCCTGGACACCCTGCGAAGCAGAGTCTGGAAAGATTCAGGAATGGATAAAAGGAAGTCCTTCTTCACACTGAAACTTGCAGTGACGGCCACCAACTTGGATGGCTTTTAAAAAGGATTAGACAAATTCGCAGGAACTTCCTGCATTGGAAGACCGGCAGATAAAGATGGTAGAATATGTGGAGATGGCAAAGCTGACGGGGAAGATCCGGAATCGGCAAGACGAACTGTTTCAAAAGGACTGGAGCAAATTTATATTCTATATGAAAGAAAATTGTAAACATTTGAAAACGTTTGAAGGTTTGAATTGAAATGCTTTGTAATGTGAAAATAAGGAACTGATTTACATATAAGGAGGTAATTTTTATTTTAAAAAAGATGATTTAAGGTAAAAAAGGGGGTTATAGAAATGCGAGAATTTAGTAAAAGATGTTTGGAAGTCAGAAAGAGGGAGGGAAGGAAGTCGGTGCTGTGACTGAGCAATGCTTCATGTTATAGATTTGTGTAATGAGATGTAATTAAATATGGAAAACTCAATATGGAAACCACAGGAGGGGAGAGTTGCTCTTCTGCTCGGATTCTGCTTGCAGATCTCTCACAGAAATCTGGTTGGTCACTGTGATGAACAAGATGCTGAATGAGACGGATCCAGCCGGCTCTTGGTGTCTTCTTAAGAGTCCAACAACATCTGTAGAGTCACCGTTTCCATATCGCTCAGGAGGAGCAGGTGGTTTCCTTCACAACAGAAATGAGGGAATCTCATTTTTGCCCTTCAGGTGTTAGTTGGACTACAACTCCCATCATTCCTGGCTGCCTATTGAGTCTGATGGGATCTGGAGTCCAAACAACATCTCTAGAGCAGTGTTTCCCAAACGTGAGTCTCCAATTGCTTTTGGACTACAATCCCCATCATCCTTGACCACTGGTCTTGCTAGCTGGGGATGATGGGAGTTGTAGTCCAAAAACAGTTGGAGACTCAAATATGGGAAACACTGATCTTATGGGTCTCAGGTTCCCTAGCCCTGCATTTGAAAGCTTCCAGGGCCTGGTCAGAGGAATGGAAGTATCCCCAGGAACAGAAATCACCTAGTTAATCTTCCACACCCTCTTCCTGCTCACCAGAGTGGATTGTTGCTTGTTGTTTTGTGTTCACATAACTGGCTGTAGCCAGACCAGCTCACGTAGCCCCCTTAAACTGCGCCTTCCAAGTAGCGTTCCCCTCGGTGTCCATTTCCACACGTGATATTGTGATCGGAATTTTATGGTCTTAGATATACAGTAATGTTCATAACCGCACGTACATAGATCAGCACAGGAAGACCGACCTTAAGCCATTTTGATTCCTAAACTGAGCAAATGTGATGTAGATATGATGTATCTGAGGGGTGGTCTTAGGTTACACCCCTTCTGTGATGTAGGTATGATGTTTCTGGGGGTGGTCTTGATCTACAGGATGGGAATTTCAAAAGTCTTTATAAGGCCTTGCATGCCATTTTTCTGGGTTCTCCTCTCTCCTGCGGCTGAGGGGAGCACCCTGTTGCAACAGATCAATAAAGGCCAAGCCTACAGGCTGCTGTTTTGCTCCAAGTAATCCTGGTTGGTGTCTTTTGTTTTTGTCCAAGGGAGCCCTTGGATTTTTCTGTTAACAACACCTAAATCCATTTATTGTGGCGCCGCTGCTTCGCGTCTCTCAGAAAGCCCTCTCCATTTGCCAAGTGCTTCTCAAGCTTTATTGTTTGCCCTCACAACAACCCTGTGAGGTAGGTCACTAAAATCCCCGCCACAGAGGTGGGGAAACGGGCAGAAGTGACACGTTCCGAGGCCCTGAGGCGGTTCCATGACGGTGATGGGTCTCGGACCTTGGACCTCGCCCCCCCCCCATGCTGGTCCAATCCTTCCTCCACTGCAGTAGGCATTGCATAATTCAAATGTAAAGTCTACACTAGCTGGGATATACATTTGCCATGAACTTTCTTTTTTCTTTTCTTTTGCCTTTCCACATTAAAAACATTCAGAGGCATCCCATTCCAGACCAGGGGACGGTTGAGATATCAGTGGGCATCAGTGATTTCCTAGATCAGGGTTTCTCAAACTTGTCCCTCCAGATGTTTTTGGACTACAAATCCCATCACCCCTAGCTAGCAGGACCAGTGGTCAGGGATGATAGGAACTGTAGTCCAAAACCAGCTGGAGACCCAAGTTTGGGAAAGCCTAGAAGGTCTGAGCTGCAGGAGAAACTGTCGCTCAACAGCAGAGCATCTCCTTTGGCAGGTCAGTGTGGACAATACTAAGCCAATGATCTGGTTCAGGATAAGGCAGCTTCCATTCCAATTTACATCAGCCCTTCCCTCAGAACCTTGAGGACTAGACACTTACTATTAATTTTAAAGGAAGTGCCGTAGCTCAGCAGTAGCGCTTCTGATTTGTGTGCACGAGGTCCCAGGTAGGGCTAGGGAAACCCCAAAGAGCCTCTGCCAGTCTGTGTGGGCATTATAGAGCTGGATGGGCCATCCTGGTCATAAGGTACCGTATTTTTCGCTCCACAGGGCGCACCAGACCATAGGGCACACCTAGTTTTTAGAGGGGGAAATAAAGGGGGGATTTATTTTTTTTCTCCCAGCCGCGGGGCTGGGGCGGGGGAAGCCCGAGCTTCCCCCAACCCCAGCCCCCAGAACAGGCTGCTATCCGCAAGCCTTCGGAGCCCGGCGGGAACTCCTGCCGCGCTCAGAAGGCTTGCGGATAGCTGCCTGAAGCCTGGAGAGCGAGAGGGGTCAGTGTACATCGACCCCTCTCGCTCTCCAGGCTTCAGCGAAAGCCTGCATTCGCTCCATAGGACGCACACACATTTCCCCTTCATTTTTGGAGGGGAGAAAGTGTGTCCTATACAGCGAAAAATACGGTAGCTTTCTAAGCCATTCCTGGGCCAGCCTGCCGATTCTGCTCTAACCACCTTCAGCTAAATGACCGGTTAACAGGTGATGGGAAAGACCTTTCTCCTTCTATCAGAGACCCTGAAGAGCAGCTGCCAGTTGAGGAAGACAAGAGCTCCCCAACCTAGTACCTCTCCTCCAGCTGTGCTGACTGGGGTTGATGGGAGTTGTAGTCCAAAACAGTCGGAAGGGAGCACCAGGCTGGGATAGACAATGCTGAGCTGTGTGGGGTAAACAACCTAGTCCTAAGCTTCCTATCAGCAGAGGTTGGTCCATTAGGGCAAACTGGGCACTGCCCCGCTTACCTCGGCCTGCCGAGATGTTGCTGGAGTACAACTCCTCAGCTAAGCCGGCTGGGAGTGATGGGAGTTGTAGTCCAACAGCACCCACCAATCCCGTCTGATGCACGACCGCCACACCCCTGCAAAGTAGCCACTTAGCTTCACCCTGGCCTCGCCATCTGCCGTCTTGGCTGGGAAGCTGCTCTCAGCATGTGTAGTCCACCTCCCTTGTACCTTTTTTTAGCGCAGCTCTGTGAATTACTCACTATGGACTAGAAGCCTGAAAGCCAGCTCCGATCCACTTCAGTCTTGCTTTTGAAACCGCTTCCCCTCCGCTATGTTATGGTTTCCTGGGGCCTTGTTTGGGCTCACGCTCATTCAGCTGACACTGCTTCTCTCCAGAAAGCAACCCAGAACACACGTTCCCCTTTCCCTACCACCCCAAAAGCCGCTTGCTGACTGCTGCTTCTCAGGTGGTCGGGGGCCCTGGGTGACCTTTCACAAGGCTGAAGGCATCAGCCGTTTGGATGTGTCCTCCTCCAGTCCATTTCAATGGAGCCATAAAGGAGGACCCATGAAACAACAGGACAGAGATGAGCATAGTCTTGGTAATGTTCCAAGTGATCGCAAACACATGTGGGGTGTATTTACACCAGGGAAAGCGCTGTGGATTTAAGTTCCAGGTGATCAGAGGTATAGGAAAAGACCTGATACTATTTCTGCAGAAGGGTACCTGTCTCCTGTTTTATGCCCGATCAGCATAAAAGGAGATCTTTTTACCCACTGAGAAGACATCTTCTCACCCTCTGTGCTGACCAGAGACAAGCAAAGGGAAAGGACATGAGTCGGCCACTGAAGATGGGCTCCTGGGGGTCAATCTGGAGAAGGACCAAGAAAGAATGATTCTGCATGCTGCAAAGCTAAGCATTTAGGAGCACTGAAAACATAAGGTGCTCCAGCTTCAGAAAAACAACAAGTTCTGCTACGTGGAACGGAACTTCATGGAAAACGCAACGTCAGTCTCTCCAGCGGAAGATATTATTGGAGCCGTCCAAAATATTTACGTGCACAGAAAATAGCAGATCTGGCTGAAAGTCAACACAACGGAGATCTGCATTGATCGCTGCAATGCATCTCTATTTATTCTTATTCTTGTATCATTATAATATTATGGTATATTCTTAGAAGGTTGCATAATCTCAGAAGAGGTGAGTGGCTGTGACTATCACAAAGGGAACTCTGCACTTCCAAATTTGACGCTACACAACTGCAGGTGACGGGCTGCAGAAGCCTTTGGCCGGCAGTTCCCAAGCCAACGGGCGGCATACCGGTAACGAGTTGGGCTGCCTTGCCAGAAGCATCCGCCACAGGGGGAAGGGGGGGTGTCCCATGACAGCATTGATCCCAGCACCGTCATCATCAAGGTTGTGACCTCAGGGCCAAGCGAGACGTGGTGTTTGTCGTGCACTTTGACACCACACTGCTGTCATGGCTAAAGAAAACTAAACAGCTGGCAAGGGGAGGGCCTTGATGCACTGGGAGCATGTGGGGGGGCGCAAAGGGACCCCACACACCGTGGTTCCAAAAAGAATCAGCACCCCATGCGCTTGCTATTCACAATGGGAGGAAAATCCCAGCGCCGTCTCTCTAAGAAAAGAGGCACCGGAACTCACCGCGAATGCCTCCCTTGTTCTCTTATAAAGGCAATGGCGACACATGAGAGGTGCCAGAACTGAGCTCCGGCAAGTTCCAGCTGGGGAAAAAGCCCTGGAAAAACCCCACCTAGCAATGGGTTGTCTGTGTCTTTAAATAAGCAGCTCTGCAAAGTAGGCTGGCGTGCTTAGAAGGCTAAACCTCACGATAAGTTGGAAGCACAAGAGGTCAGTAGGAGCACAAGCAGCGGAGGGGATGCTTGACCCTTCCCCTTCCTCACGTTTGTCCACTCAAAATCATCATAACACACACACCCTGCTGTTTTTCCCTTGTCAAGGAAAAAGATGCAGGGGTCCTGTATCTTTTCCAACACGGGTGAAAAAGCAGCTGGAGGGAGGGAAGGGGGGGAAACCAACGGAAAGGAAACGAGTTAAGCATTTCCCCCCTGCCATTCTCTGCTCCCAGCTTGCCAGATTTGGGGAAGGAGCGTAGCTCGGCGGCAGAAAATCTGCTTTGTATGCAGCAAGTCCCAGGTTCAAGACCTGCTGCCAGCCAGTGGAGACAGCATCAATCGGTCCTTTGTTCAGATCCTTGAGGACTAGGACCTTATCGTTATTTTTTAAGGGATATGTGGACGAGAACCTGCTTTGCCTGCAATAGATCCCAGGTTCTGGGATGGGAAAGCCGCCCATCTGAAACCCCGGAGAGTCAGCTGTTTCCCTTTCTCCTAACTGCAGCCTCCAAAACTGCTTTGCAGTTTACAAAAGTGGGGGGCCCTCCGTGTGTCTCCCACATAAACGTCTAGTATGGGCCTTCAGTGTATCTTAATCTACATATCACTGTGTAGTTCCTACATCTACCTAGTTCCTACCTGGACAATGGGGTGGGGATCTGCTTTGGGGCGGCACTTCATCAATTAAACAGAGCAGCTAATTTTGGAAACTGCGAACTCCAGTTCAGGTAACGCAACGTATTCAGAAGTCGCTCCCCAGTGAGAGAAAGAGAGAGAGAGGGAGAGGAGTTATCTGGGTTGAAGCTTGCCCTCTCCAGGGACTCACACCAGAAGGACGGCAGCATGACGGCCAGCAGATGGAATAAAAACACCCAACAAACGTCCTTTGTCTTTTGGGTCCACGCCTTTGCCTGCTGCGCATTCGGAACGGCGTGCCGGGCATGGAAAATGAACGTGCGCAACCGTACAGAGATACATATATTTTAAAAAGAACAATATTCGTGTGTTATACTGTGGCTGCAGCATGCTGTTATCGGTGTGTGTGTGTGTGTTTTCCTCTTATAGGGGCAGGTTGTGTAAAAGCACCGCGGCCCCGTGAGCGAGAGGAAGGTGGCCGGCCTCTGTGGCGGCGCAGCAGAAACGCTTGCGCACCTCCCTTGGCGACAAGAAAGAAGGGAAATAGAGGGGGGAGAAGGGAATAAAAGTCACGGGAGGGCAGGAAACGAGGCGCCGCAGCCTGGTTCAGAATTCATCTTCAGAGCTGTCCGCTAGAAGCATCACTCGGTCTTGCATGCTGTTGAATTCTCTCTGCTGTGGTGGGGAGAGAGAGAGAGAGAGAGAGGAAGGGGAAGACATCAGCGACAAGGAATGAAACCTTCTTTCATCTGCTTGTTCCCCTCCCCTCCTCCAAACTCCCTGCCTGGTACATTGGCACATTTAAAAGGGGTGGGTAGGTCAGAAACTGCGCTTAGGTTCGGGCCGGACTGTTACGATATGGATGCAACGCTGCTGCAAAGTGCTAGCTTGAAAACAAAACATGATGGGAATGTTGGGACTGTCCGTGGGAAACAGAGGGACAGTCATTTCACAGTGCGAAGCACCGGAATTACCGTATTTTTTGCTCTATAAGACTCACTTTTTCCCTCCTAAAAAGTAAGGGGAAATGTGTGTGCGTCTTATGGGGCGAATGCAGGCTGCACAGCTATCCCAGAAGCCAGAACAGCAAGAGGGATTGCTGCTTTCACTGCGCAGCGATCCCTCTTGCTGTTCTGGCTTCTGAGATTCAGAATATTTTTTTTCTTGTTTTCCTCCTCCAAAAACTAGGTGCGTCTTGTGTTCTGGTGCGTTTTATAGAGCGAAAAATATGGTAGCTCAGAGTGTAATATGAGCTGTACAGAAAGTACAGGAAGTGTTAGCTACTAGACTGCTGGAGTTTGAAGAGAGCAGTCATGTTTTTTGTAATGCTGCAAAGACAGAAATAAAGGCATGAAAATACGTTTCTGTCTATCTCTTTCCCCTGCCGGGGGGCAAGAAAGAGGGGGGGTGTTCTTCTCACGCTGAGAAGAATCGCCTATAGCGACCTTGCCTGTGTTTGCTGGGGAATGCAGCCAGGGAGGTCATCAGAACTCAACTCGGGTGCCTGGGAGGGCTGCCAGCTTCTCCCGATAGAGGCTTGAATTACAACAAGGACTGCTAGAGTGCCAAAGAAGATGGACGTTGGTCCTTCGGGAAAATTTCTGATGAAACCTGAAGCAGGAGTCCCAGCTTGCCCCGTGACTTGGGTGCCATGCAGCGTGCATGGCCCTGGCACAGAAATCTGTGGGTGCCCGGCCCCTTCATGGGGAATTTTGCGGGTGCTCAGGCACCCAGGGCTCCAGGGAGTTGGCACCTATGGCCTGAAGGTTACACTGGTTACAACCATAAAACATCTCTAGCCATTTCCTGTCATTTCCCAGCCTATCTTTCCTTGACAGCCTACATTTTCACTTAACTTTGCTGCAACTCCTTGGTTTATATTTCCCGCCATTCCCACCCCCCTTTCCCCTTTTTAATCTGGTGTTCATAAGTTGATCCCCGCTTGTATATTTAACATTTATTCTGCTCTTTTTGAACTATTTTTTCCAGTGATTCCCACTCACTTACTATTATTTTCTCGTCCATATTCCTCATTGCAACCGTCATATTGGCTCATTCTATAAATTCTATTAGTTAAAGTCTATTAGTCTTCCAAAGCAAGTACTCTATTCCGAACTTAAAAATGGAAAGCGTAATACTGGTGGTCAACAAAAGAGGTTTAAAGACTGTCTCAAGGCAAATCTTAAAAAAAAATGTAGTTGTCAGCATGTTTCCAAGTCCCCCCAAAGTTAAGAGCCTCCTTAACTCCAGGTTCTCCCAGGCCCACTCCAAATTCAATCTTCCAAAACAACGGCTTATGCTCCTGCAGGACTTCGGATCTCTCCATTTGTGTTGCTTGGGGTGCGATCGCAGCCTCCTCTATCTTCATCTGCCCTTGCACTTGCCTAGTCGATCCAGTTTCCTGAGTTGGTCGCTGTATAATTTCTATGTCTCCTGTTAATCCATGTTCACTGGCTACAGCAGTCATCAAGTCCAACTTCTCTTTCATCGAATCCGTCTTCTCATGCAACTGCTCCAGCAAAGCATTTGTCTTGCAAAAAGCAGACACCAAAACTTCCTCCCAACACATTTCTATTCAAGGTCAAACGACTGGTCCCATGATCCCAATCTCACAGCTGTAAGGTCTCCAAGTAAACTGCAGCAACAAATTGACAGGCTCCCTCTAGGGGACACAATTTCTATTTGTATCAATCTTTTTGAAACATGTCCAACAAAGGAAAGTTACTTTCAATTTTCAAATACTTTGTTTCTTTAAAATGCAGAAGGCAGCATTGAAGTCAGTTTGGTTCTCTTTTTAAACTATCTGTCAAAATGCTCCACGTACAATCAATGGACGTCTCCAGCAATTTCTGTCCTGACACCCCGTTCCCAGGTTGGAGACGATGGAAACTTATTTTCCTTTACTCCCTCTCCTGCAGGCTTAAACAGTCAGATTCCCCCCCCCTTTTCACCTGCTTCCAAGGGGGTTTTATTAGTTGTAAATGCAGGAAATTCCAACCTTTAAGGCAACTTTCCAGGCTATTAGATTGTAAGATTTTTGCTTCAGTCTATTTACAAAAAGCGGGAGGCGGACTTCCTGTTTTGAACCTTCCCACTTCGGAGCCTAATTCAAGTATTTCTTTTTTTTTTTCATAAAAAATTTATTGAAGTTTTCAAAAAAATTTTAAAAAAAACAAAAAAACAAAACACACACACAAAAAAAACAAAAGCAAACATATATCTTTCATTAACATTTTTCCTTGACTTCCCCACATCTCCTCTTCTTGTATTCCAATTCAATTTTTAGTTCAACAAGTTCCTATCCCCAAATTTTACCTTATTATATTTAAATCCTTTTGTTTAACCAATTTTGACATAAATCTCAATCTTGATACATCAAATCTTATTCTTAATACCTTTTTCTAAAGTCGACCCCAATTCCATTTCACGATTTCCCCATTTTAATCTAAAATAGCAAAACAGATTATTTACAAAAAAGAATATATTTATACCGCCTTTGGATACCCAAAACCCCACTCCCCACTTTTCCCGGTTTCAATCCCCAACCAATGTCCATCAATCCATCTGGTATCAGCCTGGTGATCTCACATCCGAGGCCCTTAAATCTCTTTCCTTTCCTCTCTGCCGGTTTTTCTGATAGTCCTTTATGTTAAACACCAGATCTCGGAGAAGCTCTGTCCCCATAAGGTCCATACTTCTTCCTGCCAGGCCACCATATTTAAAATTGTAATCCAAATCTTGTTTTTTACTTCTTTTAAGACCAAATGTCCCAAAAACTCCTGCTTCCACTTTGGTTAAATTTATCTTTCCCTTTAAGTCCATCTTTACAGGCCTCTGGCCTGCCAGGTCTCCATATTTATGATTGTAATCCAAATCTTGTTTTTTGCTTCTTTCTTTGATCCTCTGCTGCATTATAGCTCCTCCTTCCTTTCCCTCTAAGTTGTCATATGTAGCTTCTTCAAATTTCTCAAGTTCCTTTTCTTGTTCAGCTGCAAGAGTTATTAGTTCAAGGGCACAGTCTTTTTGTTCTGGTACAGAGACTTGAGTCAAGTCCCTTCCAATTTCCACAGGTTTGTTTGCTTTTTCATTCAATATTATGACATTTTTAGCCAAAACAATGCTTTGTTCATGAAGTTTTCCCAGGCTTCGAAATATCTTCTCGAGTGCCGTCTGTATTTTTCCACTTACAGCCATTCTGTAATGTCCCAGAGCCCCCTCTAGGGGAGTGCTGGTTACTTAGTATTCCTTCCAGTTGTAAATCCAAAAGTCCTTTATTTTCCTTGGTTTTCGACAATTTGTTACCTATATGTAACCAATATAACCAGCCGAGGCAATAGAAACAAAGTTCTCTCTCTTTTTTCCCTCTCAGCTTTGACAGCTAATTTGACAGCTGTCAAAGTCTTTTAAATCTCTCCAACAGGCTCCCTCGCGGATCGCTCCCGGGTCCTGGGGGAGGGGTATCAATCCACTTTCAAAATTAATTCTTATCCTCCAGCACATTCACTTATACTGCCAAAACGTGAAATTAGTTACTTTTGACTTCCCACGAAGAAAATGTTCTTTTCAACCTTAGTTATCTAGTCCTTGCTTTAAAATGTTTACAAAAGGGGGAGACGGACTTCCTCTTTACGCCTTCCCCGCTCGTGCCGAATCAAAAAGGGGTGATTTTTAATGTCCAATTTCCGTAATACTCACGGGTTGTTACTTTTAGTCCAAATTTCAAAGGAAGAAGTCAGCGCTCTCCAACCATGGCATGCGGCTTCGCTTTGCGGAGACGGGTAGACAGCTCTCAGCTCCGCGCTGCTCACCCCCGGTATGTTCCGGAGCCTTTAAAAAGGCTCCTTTGCAGCGGGGGGGGGGACGCAAATGGAGCCCGCCGAGCCTTCAGTTCACAGGCTTCCCCGCCTGTGATTTTTTTCGGGTCCCCGCTTCGCCGTAGCGGTAGAACCCTAGCTCCACGAAGCAGATTTCCTCCGGAGATCGGAGGAAATCCGCCATTACAGTTGCTGGCGCTAACCGGAAGTATTTCTTGATCCAATTTTCCGTTTTTACTCACGGGTACTTGTTTAGAGTCCAATTGTCAACAGGAAAAAGTCAGCGCTCTCCGGCGATGGCTGTGCGGCTTCCCTCCGTGAAAGTAGCAATCAGTTCGCAGCACTGCACTGCTCACCCCACTTTGCTCCGGAGCCCCAAAATGGGGTTCCCCGTGAGTAGGGGAGGCGCTCCTGGTGCTCTGCCGAACCCCACGTTCCCAGGCTCCCTCCGCCTGGGATTTCTAGCAGGTCCCCACCTTTGCCGCGGTGGGAAGACCCAATTTCCACGGAGCCCGTTCCCCCGATCGGAGGAACTCCGCCATTCGCCGATGGCGCTAACCCGGAATTCCCACTCACTTACTATTATTTTCTCGTCCATATTCCTCATTGCAGCTGTCATATTGGCTCATTCTATAAATTCTATTAGTTAAAGTCTATTAGTCTTCCAAAGCAAGTACTCTATTCCGAACTTAAAAATGGAAAGCGTAATACTGGTGGTCAACAAAAGAGGTTTAAAGACTGTCTCAAGGCAAATCTTTAAAAAAATGTAGTATAAACACCGACAACTGGGAAACACTGGCCTGCGAGCACTCCAGTTGGAAAACAGCCTTTACAAAAGGTGTCATGGGCTTTGAAGACACTCGAACTCAGGACACAAGGGAGAAACGTGCTAGGAGGAAGGCACGCTTGGCAAATCCACACCGTGATCAACTCCCGCCCGGAAACCAATGTGCCCACTGTGGAAGGCCGTGTGGATCCAGAACTGGCCTCCACAGTCACTTACGGACTTGTTGTTAAAACCGTGTTTATGGGAGACAATCTTACTCTGCTACGAGGGATCGCCAAAGAAGAAGAAGTAGAAAATTCTATTAGTTTAAACAGCCACTGATGGTTTGTCGGTGTTGCCCAGGCTTCCTCAAACTCGGCCCTCTAGATGTTTTTTGGCCTACAACTCCCATGATCCCTAGCTAGCAGAACCAGTGGTCAGGGATGATGGGAATTGTAGTCTCAAAACATCTGAAGGGCCGAGTTCGAGGAAGCCTGATATTGCCCTTTCCGGTCTGAATGGCAGAGCGGCACTTTCCACGAGCCAAAATTGTCCGGGGCCTCAGAGAATCACAAAGGCTGAGCAGCTCTGGGGGGGGGAGGTGTTTTGGGAGCCTACCTTTCGCTTATGTCTCTTGAAGCCGTTCCTTCGCCGGCGGTTCATGATCTTGATGCTGTAGAGAGCGCCCAAGATGAAAAGGGCCCCCGCAATGCCAACCCCGACGGGCACCAGCATTCCAGACATGTAACCAGCCTGCAGAAGAGGGGAGGGAAAAGAGGCCACTTCAGTGTTATAGGAATTCTAAGGTCTTATATATATATAATAATTTATAATAATTTATTATTTGTACCCCGCCCATCTGGCTGGGTTTCCCAGCCACTCTGGGCGGCTTCCACAAGATCAAAAATACACTAATATGTCATATATATATATATGTTCACAAATGTACAATGCAAACACATACATAAGTATACAGTCATACTCGGGTTGAAGTAGCTTCGGGATAATATTTTCGGGTTGCGCAGTAACAAAGCACGTTACTTCTGGGTTTCGCCGCTCGCGCATGCGCAGACGGGCAAAATGCTGTCACGCACATGCGTGGACGCGGGTCACGTTCGCATCCAGAGGTACCACTGTATAAACCACGGGTATGAAATAGTACAGGAGAACAATCCTGAAGCCATTTTGACTCAATAGCACCCTCCCCTGCTGCTGTTTCCAGCAAGAGGGGCTGCTGCCTCTGAAAGTGTTGAATGGGATCGTGGATGTTCAAGCAAGAATGGGGAATGAAAATGGCAAGTCTAGGAAAGAATGTCAGCACATGGGAACGCTATTCAGGCTAGGTAGCTGTTTTGGTGGTGGTGGTGAAACCAGGAGTAGTCAGGAGATGAGTAACACGCCAAGAGGATGGGATACGAGGGACAACCAAGATTGGAGATCTGGGGGAACGCCCAAAGATGCTCCCGCAGGTGATCTCTGTGACTGAGCTGCTCTGGCAGAACCATCTCCTTAGCACAATGTTGAAACACTCCCATAAATACCCCACAATCAATACCGGTTCAAACACAACAGATGGTGTGTTGCCAAAATGAAGTGCAAATCAGCCCTTAGTCTGGGGGTGAGGAAACTGTGGTCCTCCAGGTGTTGATGGACTCCAAATCCCAGAATTCCCAGCTGTTGGCAGTGGCTGATGGGACTTGGGGCCTTAGCAGCAGTAGAAGGACCACAAACGTTCTCCATTTTGGCTAGCGGTGATCAGCATGGGTGTCTTTTGGATTACTCCGATCAGTTGTGATCAGCGTGGGGAGCAGCTGACTTGAGGACCAGCACAGTCAAAATTCTCTGGTTCTCAGAGAGGAGGATCAAATCCAGAGACTCTCAGCAAACGGTGTCAGTGCTTCCAATTTTCTGCAAACAGCAGAAGGTTGTCACCACCATCCTTCAAACCTATGTCAGGATCTGGTCTCCAAGCAA
The DNA here is from genome assembly GCF_964270895.1 of Podarcis filfolensis. Classification (NCBI taxonomy): domain Eukaryota; kingdom Metazoa; phylum Chordata; class Lepidosauria; order Squamata; family Lacertidae; genus Podarcis; species Podarcis filfolensis. Next base: position 130,321,716 of record NC_139604.1, read on the forward strand.
AAAGCACACCAAGAACTCAGGCCAATGTAAGTTTCAATAGCTGATGAAGGTGAATATATTGAAAACGGGCCCTGTCCTGGTTTCTGATCCATAACTGACTTCTGACTTCTGCTCAATGATTGAAACTAAGACCTCCATGTCAAATCTTACTATGGACTAACATGAACTTATCTCTACTCATAAACTCTTATCTCTAATTCTGTAATGAATTATGTTGTTGTTGTTTAGTCGTTTAGTCGTGTCCAACTCTTCGTGACCCCATGGACCAGAGCACGCCAGGCACTCCTGTCTTCCACTGCCTCCCGCAGTTTGGTCAAACTCATTCTGGTAGCTTCGAGAACACTGTCCAACCATCTCATCCTCTGTCGTCCCCTTCTCCTTGTGCCCTCCATCTTTCCCAACATCAGGGTCTTTTCCAGGGAGTCTTTTCTTCTCAGAAGGTGGCCAAAGTATTGGAACCTCAGCTTCAGGATCTGTCCTTCCAGTGAGCACTCAGGGCTGATTTCCTTCAGAATGGATAGGTTGGATCTTCTTGCAGTCCATGGGACTCTGAAGAGTCTCCTCCAGCACCATAATTCAAAAGGATAAATTCTTTGGCGATCAGCCTTCTTTATGGTCCAGCTCTCACTTCCATACATCACTACTGGGGAAACCATAGCTTGAACTATACGGACCTTTGTTGGCAAGGTGATGTCTCTGCTTTTTAAGAAGCTGTCTAGGTTTGTCATTGCTTTTCTCCCAAGAAGCAGGAGTCTTTTAATTTCGTGACTGCTGTCACCATCTGCAATGATCATGGAGCCCAAGTAAAGTCTCTCACTGCCTCCATTTCTTCCCCTTCTATTTGCCAGGAGGTGATGGGCCCAGTGGCCATGATCTTCGTTTTTTTGATGTTGAGCTTCAGACCATGATGTTACACATATCTTTATGAGTCTGAGTTTGTAATCTCTGTTAGACTTTGTAATCTCTATTTGAGTTTGTAATCCTTGTCAGAATACATACTTTTGAATGGATTAGTTTTTGACAATTGACTATTGATTTGAGAGTAGAGACTACTCCCACTATTGAAACTTACACTGGCCTGAGTTCTTGGTGTGCTTTTTTCATGATCTGCTCTCCAGCTGCCCATCCAAAAGGACCCCCTGAACCATAAACCACAAATTTCGCCCTTTGGGAGCCCTGGTTTCTGAAAGCGAAAGACAGCACCTGCCTTCAAACGCAAAGCGAGACAAAGATAGATCTCCCTACCTTATCTTTCAGCTTTTCCATCCAGCTTCTCACTAGAAAAACAACAACATAAACGTTAATGGCAGTCATAAACCTAAGAGCAGCACTGTAGCAGCAGCAGGGCGTGAGATCGAAAACCAACTTTGTTAAAAGTTACTGCAGTTTGAATGGCGGGGATTACACATATCTAGATTCAAGGAATGCAGGGAGAGGAGGTCAAGGGGTCCCCTGCCCTCACTGCCAAGCCCCCCTGCAGCCATGCTCCCTGCACATCATAGGCATGCACGCAGAGTTCCTTCTTGCACTAATTTATTCCACGAAAGTTTCTTCTATGGAGTCATACCTCATGTTACGTTTGCTTCAGGTTACGTTCTTTTAGGTTGCGTCCCGCGGCGACCCGGAAGTACCGGAAAGGGTTACTTCCGGGTTTCGCCGCTCAGAAGCGCAAAATGACATCACACGCATGCGCAGAAGCGCCGAATCGCGAAGACCAGTGCAAAAGGGAGAAAATCATTTTCTCTCCCAAGCAGCAACAGATGTGGGGGGCTTTGAACCACGATTTGTCTCACCTGCCAGCTTAGCAACGTCTTTCCTGGTGGCACTTACAAACCATCTGTGCTACTTTCCGAGCGATCAAAGCGCCAGAACGGAGGGAGTTCCTTTCGCTAAGCCTACACAGAAGATAAAGCGAGGCTCCGCTTAGGAACTCACGCTGTGATCGCATAAATGAAAGGCTGTCCTTTCTGGGGAAGAATCAATGGGCTTCTATCCGGCAAGAGGCTTTGATCAAGGGGCAGATGTTGATATCAGAGATACAACATACACACACACACACACACACACACACACACACAAAGGGTGCTACTATGAAGTTTATTTGACAGATGTGGGCATGAAAAGCATCTCACCTGAAGTCAGGTGACATTACAGGTAAAGGTAAAGGTAAAGGGACCCCTGACCATTAGGTCCAGTCGTGGCCAACTCTGGGGTTGCGGCGCTCATCTCACTTTATTGGCCGAGGGAGCCGGCGTACAGCTTCCGGGTCATGTGGCCAGCATGACTAAGCCAGTTCTGGCGAACCAGAGCCGCGCACGGAAATGCCGTTTACCTTCCTGCTGGAGCGGTACCTATTTATCTACTTGCACTTTGTGCTCTCAAACTGCTAGGTTGGCAGGAGCAGGGACCGAGCAACGGGAGCTCACCCCATCGTGGGGATTTGAACCGCTGACCTTCTGATCGGCAAGTCCTAGGCTCTGTGGTTTAACCCACAGTGCCACCTGCATCCCATGTTAAGTCCAGTCAAAAGCAACTATGGGGTTGCTGCACTCATCTCGCTTTCTGGGTCATGTGGCCATCAGAACTAAACCACTTCTGGCGCAACGGGACACCGTGACAGAAACCAGAGTGCACGGAAACGCCGTTCCCCTTCCCGCCACAGCGGTACCTATTTATATACTTGCACTGGTGTGCTTTCGAACTGCTAGGTTGGCGGGAGCTGGGACAGAGAAACAGGAGTTCACTCCATTGCGGGGATTCGAACTGCCAACCTTCTGATCAGCAAGCACAAAAGGCTCAGTGGGCCTTAGCATTATATATACCTTGGCTACTGAAACTTCACACACAAACCCCACTGCTGACACAGTGATGTTTGACTATGTTTGACGTTGCTGGAAGCTGCCCAGAGTGGCTGGGGGCAACCCAGTCAGATGGGCGGCATCAAGTCAAGTAGCTGGAAGGAACCCTGAGGATCATCTTTAAAGCCCTAAATGGCCTTGGCCCAGTATCCCTGAAGGAGCATCTCCACCCCCATCGTCCAGCCCAGACACTGAGGTCCAGCTCCAAGGGCCTGTAACTTGGCTTCTCGGCGCTGGATCTCAGTGTCCGGGCAGAACGATGCGGGTGGAGACGCTCCTTCAGGTATACTGGGCCAAGGCCGTTTAGGGCTTTAAAAGTCAGCACCAACACTTTGAATTGTGCCCGGAAATGTACTGGGAGCCAATGTAGGTCTTTCAAGACCGGTGTTATGTGGTCTCGGCGGCCGCTCCCAGTCACCAGTCTAGTTGCCGCATTCTGGATTAGTTGCAGTTTCCGGGTCACCTTCAAAGGTAGCCCCACGTAGAGTGCATTGCAGTAGTCCAAGCGGGAGATAACCAGGGCATGCACCACTCAGTTGAGACACTCAGGCAGGTAGGGTCTCATACTGCATACCAGATGGAGCTGATAAACAGCTGCCCTGGACACAGGGCTTACACAACAGAGGCTCATTCTGACAACGGAGGTTAAACACCCTCCTCTAACTCAGACTCATTTTCTTGCTTTCGGTCTCCTTGTCTGCTAAAACGAAAATTGGCAGGGACCTGCCTTGCCAAGTCGAAATAAAAGATCTGGGTACTTCAGGCAGGGAATAGATTTTCTATATTTCTAAGCATGAGAAAGTAAGGAAAACGAAATATGAAGCTATCCTCCCAACTCCAAAGATTGCACAGGTCAAAATCGAATAATTTGTTGAATTGTGTACACGGAATATTAATAGGGTTTTTTTTCAATGAAGACGAGTGTCTTTAATTATACGTGTAGCTATAGGAACAAGTTTTGTCTTTTTCAACTGGAAGTCCTTCTTCGGCACATAATTTTTCTTGTGTAACTTAATTAATTGCCAATAATGCTTTCTCTTTTTTTGGAAAAAAATCAAATGAAAGAACAGAAGGCAGGCTATAAAATATTTGCAATTCCTATAATCACCTGTGATCCCTGGCGGCTTTCATTAGGTGTGACTCAGCTCTCGAACATCCATTTTCCAATAGGGCAGTCAACTGACAAAATCATTTTTAGTGTATTAGTCACTGCCTTTCTCCAATTAATCAATTTAATTGAAATCAGTTTCCTTATTATTCAATACCCCAAGCGGGTGCCCTTTCTGAGAGAGGAATTGTGAAAAAACTTTAGATTTAATCAACAAAAGTCATCATTCCCTGTTAGACAGAAAGATCCCTTATTAATATTACTTTCTCTTCTCTCTGCTTTTTTATTCTTTCCCCTTGATCAGTTCGGTGCAGTGTTACTGTTTGAGCCATTAGCCATAACAACATGCGGCACAGTGTGAAATCTTGGCTAGGCACCAGCCAGTCGCTGATTTAAAAAACACCCGAATGCTAAAGTCCTAATTTACAACACGATCGTGAACAAAACTGAATTTTGCTAGAGGCAGAACAAAAAAAGCCACATGACGAGCTACCTCGATGTTTACTGTTAGCAAACTTTCTTAAATCTTTCTTTTTAAGGTAGACCAGTATTCACAGTTATTCAGCGCCCCACGTTTTCCCCATAAAAACCTGCTCTTTAGCATTCATTCATTTAGCGCCCAGGTTTTCTGTGGATTGCTGTTTGCTCCAATTGAGCTTTAAAGAGCAGGCTTTCGCAGGGAAATCTCTGGAGGAAAAGAAGAAGAAGTGGGGGTCGATTTCTTACAAATGCAGAACTGGTATTATGCGGTACCTGGAACAGGGATAAGGCTGTAGGGAGACAATTATTTCTCTCAGATAAAACGCCCAAACTTTTTTCAAAGAGGGCCAGATTTGATGAAGTGAACATGCGTGACGGCTGATCAGAGTTGCTGAGCTTTCTTTTGGATTGAAGTTCTTGAGCTTTTTTTACAATTTTACCCCAAAGCTGTTGAACTTTTTTTAGGATTGAAGTTCCTGGGCTTTGGGGGGGTTACCCCAGGGACATATACTGCCACAGGGGCCAAATTAAATCGACCAGAGGGCCGGATTAGGTCCCCAAAACGGACTTTGGACATGCCTGCGGTGTAAGCCCATAACTTACGGCATGAACTGTGGCAACTTGCAATGATGACTTTTTAAAAAGATTAACAGGGTTTAGGGGGAATATTAACCTCCCAGCTTTGGGTTAATAGCAAAACGAAATTTCCATCTAGGTTTGCAATCTTCTTCTGATAAGAGAGAAGGGGAGGGCGACACACCACACATTTTTTTTTAAACAATTTAACTTTTAATTACAATTGCTTTCACTTGCATTCCAGAACTGTAACTGTATTGGTTCATTGTACTTTTAAAAATTAAAAAAAATCATTCTGTATACTTATTTTTTATTATTATTAAAGATCTTGTTGATTTACAAAAGTGTGTGCAATGTCCCTCTCTCGTATTTTTTCCCCCCATGTAACATTTTTACAAATCGGTTTCATTTGTTGAGACATTAGGAAGAAAAGGGGGAAAGAGGTAGACGGAGGAAAAGATGAGTGCCCCAAAATCCAACTATTCTAGACAATAACCATACGAGAAATAAGTAAAATAACCAAGCAAGTATTAGAAACCACCCCAGAATTGGCCTTACTAAACATCTTCCAAGACAATAATGCCCACTTACACCACACCACACATTTTAAAAAGCAAAGACAACCGAGTAAAACTGTGGTAGAAAACCTTCCCACATTTTACATGAAGCCTGGATAGCTCAGTGGGTTAGAGCATAGTCCTGATAACCCCAAGGTTGCAGGTTCGATCCCTGCATGAGACAGCTGCACATTCCTGCATTCTACAATTCTATGATATTATTATTTTTATTTACTTTACATTAATATCCCACTCTTCCTGCCGATAGCACAAGGTGATATACCTGGTTCCCTCCCTCCTTGTTCTTACTGTCGCAGATGGCTAGAGATGGTGTCTAGCTCAAGGTCATCGTATGAATTTCCCAGCTGAGTGCGGGAGCCGAACCCGTGTCTCGCAGGTCCTAATCGGATGCTGGCCGCACACCATGCAAAACAATTTATCAACGCATTGTGTCAGACTTTTGACAGACACTTCCTGGTTCCCTTAATCACAGGGAAGCTCCTCTCTCATGAGCGCCGGCTTTTAACATATCCATCACGGGACCGAGTGAAAGCAATAATTATTCCCCCTTTCCCCGTTTAGAGAAACGCTGGGGCTTTGTAAACACAGAGTGGTGTTAATGTGACATTTCCCACCAAGGCTGCAATTACAACCGCAGCTATTCATTAAGATTCAAAGGGATAATGGGGGATAATGAACCAGAGCAGAGTTTGCGCAACTGAGTGGAGGAAAATGAAAATTTTTGGTTTTTTTAAAAGGTGAAAGTGTCGCTAAGATCTCATGAGTCATTCAGAAGCTCAGAAGCTCGTGTGGGAAATTGAAGTCAAATATAACCAGAGGGCACGGAGCTAGTTAATGCATGAAAGGGTTAAGACCACAGAGGTGTATTCCTAGACTCAATTAGGCCACGCCCCTCACCTGGAAGGAAGGAAGTTACGTTTCTTCCTTTTCCTGTTCTCTTTCGCCATGTAAACTCACCTAGATAAGGCATGCCTGAACCCCCCCGCTACAAGCTCAGATCTGCATGCTCAGAGCTATTTCACTACATTTTGTACCTTATACACGACAAATACAGACACGCAGGACTCTGGTCTCCACAGGACGATACAGGGCTGGATTTAGGTTTGATGGGACCCTAAGCTACTGAAGGTAATGGGGGCCTTTATAAGGAAGTAAAATATTTAATATAATTATAATATTTATATATAGTATTATAGTAGCACCCCTTCATGGATCACTGCCTTGCCGTGGTGAAGGGGCTTGAATAACTCGGAGAAGCTATGAGCTATGCCGTGCAGGGCCACCCAAGATGGACAGGTCATAGTGGAGAGTTTTGACCAAACGTGATCCACCTGGAGCAGGAACCGGCAAGCCACTCCAGTATTCCTGCCATGAAAACTCCATGGACAAAGACAAAAGGTATATAAAAGTTATGACGCTGGAAGATGAGCCCCTCGGGTCGGAAGGCGTCCAACATGCTACTGAGGAAGAGCGGAGGACAAGTACAAGTAGATTCAGAGCTGATGAAGCGGCTGGGCCAAAGCCGAAAGGACGCTCAGTTGCGGATATGCATGGAAGCGAAAGGAAAGTCCAATGCTGTAAAGAAAAATATTGCATAGGAACCTGGAATGTAAGAACCATGAACCTTGGTAAGTTGGATGTGGTCAAAAATGAGATGGCAAGAATAAATATTGACATCCTGGGCATCAGTGAACTAAAATGGACGGGAATGGGCGAATTCAGTTCGGATGACCATCATATCTACTACTGTGGGCAAGAATCCCATAAAAGAAATGGAGTGGCTCTCATAGTCAACAAAAGAGTGGCAAAAGCTGTATTGGGATGCAATCTCAAAAATGATAGAATGATCTCGATACGAATCCAAGGCAGACCTTTTAACAACACAGTAATCCAAGTTTATGCACCAACCACTGGTGCTGAAGAAACTGAAATTGACCAATTCTATGAAGACTTACAACACCTTATAGAATTGACACCAAAGAAGGATGTTCTTCTCATTATAGGGGGTTGGAATGCTAAAGTAGGGAGTCAAGAGATAAAAGGAACAACTGGCAAGTTTGGCCTTGGAGTTCAAAACGAAGCAGGGCAAAGGATAATAAAGTTCTGCCAAGAGAACAAGCTGGTCATCACAAACACTCTTTTCCAACAACACAAAAGACGACACTACACATGGACATCACCAGATGGGCAGCATCGAAATCAGATTGATTATATTCTCTGCAGCCAAAGATGGAGAAGCTCTATACAGTCAGCAAAAACAAGACCTGGAGCGGACTGTGGCTCAGATCATCAGCTTCTTATAGCAAAATTCAAGCTTAAACTGAAGAAAGTAGGAAAAACCACTGGGCCGGTAAGATACAATCTAAACCAAATCCCTTATGAATACACAGTGGAAGTGAGGAACAGGTTTAAGGATTTAAATTTGGTGGACAGAGTGCCTGAAGAACTATGGATGGAGGCTCGCAACATTATACAGGAGGCAGCAACGAAAACCATCCCAATGAAAAGGAAATGCAAGAAAGCAAAGTGGCTGTCCAACGAGGCCTTACAAATAGCGGGGGAGAGAAGGCAAGCAAAATGCGAGGGAGATAGTGAAAGATACAGGAAATTGAATGCAGATTTCCAAAAAATAGCAAGGAGAGACAAGAAGGCCTTCTTAAACGAGCAATGCAAAGAAATAGAGGAAAACAACAGAATGGGAAGAACCAGAGATCTGTTCAAGAAAATTAGAGATATGAACGGGACATTTCATACAAAGATTACCATAAGAAAGGACAAAAGTGGTAAGGACCTAACAGAAGCAGAAGACATCAAGAAGAGGTGGCAAGAATACACAGAGGAATTATACCAGAAAGATATGGATGTCTCGTACACCCCAGGTAGTGTGGTTGCTGACCTGTAGCCAGACATCCTGGAGAGTGAAATCAAATGGGCCTTAGAAAGCACTGCAAATAACAAGGCCAGTGGAAGTGATGATATTCCAGCTGAACTATTTAAAATTTTAAAAGATGATGCTGTTAAGGTGCTACACTCAATATGGCAGCAAGTTTGGAAAACTCAGCAGTGGCCAGAGGATTGGAGAAGATCAGTCTACATCCCAATCCCAAAGAAGGGCAGTGCCAAAGAATGCTCCAACTACCGCACAATTGCACTCATTTCACACACTAGCAAGGTTATGCTTAAAATTCTACAAGGAAGGCTCAAGCAGTATGTGGACCGAGAACTCCCAGAAGTGCAAGCTGGATTTAGAAGAGGCAGAGGAACCAGAGACCAAATTGCAAACATGCGCTGGATTATGGAGAAAGCTAGAGAGTTCCAGAAAGACATCTACTTCTGCTTCATTGACTATGCAAAAGCCTTTGACTGTGTCGACCAAAGCAAACTATGGCAAGTTCTTAAAGAAATGGGAGTGCCTGATCACCTCATCCATCTCCTGAGAAATCTCTATGTGGGACAAGAAGCTACAGTTAGAACTGGATATGGAACAACTGATTGGTTCAAAATTCGGAAAGGAGTACGGCAAGGCTGTATATTGTCTCCCTGCTTATTTAACTTATATACAGAATTCATCATGCGAAAGGCTGGGCTGGATGAATCCCAAGCCGGAATTAAGATTGCCGGAAGAAGTAAACACTCTTTAATATTAGATAGCAGGTGCAACAGCTTGACCTGCATTCAACTGTGCTGCACTGCCGTCTGCAGCCGCATGCCGCATGTTGCCATGTGACCAGTCCATGCAGAATGTAGGCACCCTATATATAGAAAGGAGCAAACCAGTGATATTTGAGGGAGCAGGCTAGCAGCCGGGGCCCATAACTTACATCACAGGAGCCTACAGAACACCAAACACTGTTGCTGTATGTAGGTTTTAATTTTTTTTTTTATCTTATATTTTGAAAATGTACACCAAGGTTTTTTTCCTATAATTTTTTGGGGGGGCCCAAGAGAGCGGGGCCCTAAGCTATAGCTTGTTTAGCTTATGCATAAATCCGGCACTGCGTTGAGATCAGAGGCTGAGGACTAGAGCCTTAAAAGTGGTCGCTCCTTTCTTCTTGTTGTCTTAGCCTGCAGACAAGAATCTTAGGCAACAATTAGGGGTGGGAAGGGAAAAATTCAGTCCATAAGAAAATAAGAAGGTTTATAACATATATAAAAATGTAATAAAACTTTAAACATTAAAAAACTTCCCTATACAGGTGTCAGGGCCGGATTTAGGTTTGATGAGGCCCTAAGCTACTGAAGGTAATGGGGCCCTTGATATATCCAGCTTTCCTTTGTCAGCAACAAATTGTCGCTGTTTTTTTGTGTTGAATATATGCTATATGGTAATTGATGGACCTAATAGGTATCTCAAGCCATTCACGCATAACAAAATATGTATTTTATCAAAGTAATTGTTGAACTGAAATACAATTTGAAATGTACATCCAGTGGTGTTTTTTCTTTAATTTTTTTGGGGGGCCCCAAGAGAGTGGGGCCCTAAGCTATAGCTTGTTTAGCTTATACGTAAATCTGGCACTGGGACAATGTAAAATTTGGTTTCCTGTGAAGGGATGTTGAGCTGCTTGTGCGTAAAGTTCCTAGTCCCTCAGTGTTTGGCTAAGTCCACAAACCACTGTCTGTAACGGAGCGCCATAAGCATGGCTCCGTCAGTCGCTGGCAGAATCCGACAGTGGGCGTTTACGGAATTTCTTCCAGCATAACAGCTCCTTAACGGAAACACGTCTTCTGGACTCTCTACGTGACAATTTCCGGCGGGGAGTGGGTGTCCCTATAGGAGGTCCTGAAACCTCCCCACTGTTCTCACTGGAATTGTCTCTGAGCCATTCTTCTGACTCGCTTTCCCTTGGAGCTCTTTCTCGCCCCCTGCTGGTTCCCTCCTCCGCTGATAAGTCTCTCTCAACCTCTGGGAGCCCTTGCACCACCTGTTCTTCGGATGACAGTTCCCTGACATTTCCCTAACGGTCTTTAAGCACGCCACAAACCTAATCTTAAGTCTCTCTCGGATATCCTGCACTGCTTTTTTGTGTGCCTGTTATTTTTATTGCATTGATCTATTTGATTTACTTTTGAAGAAGAAGAAGAAGAAGAAGAAGAAGAAGAAGAAGAGAAGAGGAAGAAGAAGAAGAAGAGAAGAGGAAGAAGAAGAAGAAGAAGAAGAAGAAGAAGAAGAAGAAGAAGAAGAAACAACAACAAACAACAACAACAACAACAACAACAACAGAGTCCATGATTAGGAGCTAGGGGACAAGCTGAGCTGGGCTGGGGCTAACGGGAAACTGAAGATATTGAAATACTTTATTGTCACTTGTACAACTTGTATACAGCGAGATTACACGAGCATGCCTCACTCAGCTCTCCTAGTTTTAATTCCCCTTGTTTACTGACGCACACCCACCAAACCCAAAAGTCAGTTGCCCTGTTGTTATCTTTTCATTCAGCAGCCTAACAGCCCACAGATAGAAGCCGTTCTTTACCCTGTTGGTGCGACTAATCATGCTTCTATATCTTCTGCCCGAGGGCGGGAGATCAAGAAAGTGCCGGCCAGGGTGTGGATCATCCCTGAGAATTTTCCTCACTCTCCTGAGGCAACGTTCTCCCACTATTTCATCCAGCGGATTCACGGGACAGCCCATAATATCTTGTGCTGTATTCACCACCCTCTGTAGGCACTTCCTATCAGTTGATGTCAAACCAGCGTCCCACACCGTGATGCAGTAGGAAAGAACACTTTCTATTGTGGACCGGTAGAAGGAGATCATCCAACATTGATTGACATCGTTCTTTCGCAATACTGCAGTAATAGAATCATATGCAGTCAGTGGCCCTCCGGCCTCTGCTTAAAAACCTCTGAGGAAAGATAACCCACAACCTCCTCAGAGAGTCCATTCCACTACTGGACTCTCCGTATTTTTCGCTCTATAAGACGCACCAGACCACAAGACACACCTAGTTTTTGGAGGAGGAAAACAAGAAAAAAAATATTCTGAATCCCAGAAGCCAGAACAGCAAGAGGGATCGCTGCACAGTGAAAGCAGCGATCCCTCTTGCTGTTCTGGCTTCTGGGATAACTGCGCAGCCTGCATTCGCTCTATAAGACACATTTCCCCTTACTTTTTAGGAGGGAAAAAGTGAGTCTTATAGAGCAAAAAATACGGTAATTGAAATCCACGGCCCTCTGGAGCAGCGGAAAGCAAGCTTGCTTCATCCTCCTTTAGATACCTGAAGATGGCTATCATGTCAACTCTGCGTTCTCTTCTCCAGGCTAAACATCCCCAGCTCCTTCAACCGCTCCTCATCAGGCTTGGCTTTCAGACCCCTGATCATCTTGGTCGCCTTCCTCTGCACACCTTCCAGCTTTCCAATGTCCTTCTTGGCAGCTGGAGGGCACCCGGTTGGAGGAGACTGTGCCACGATCCCCACGGATCAATAAACCTTCTTGCGCAGCCGCTGCTGACAGCAAAATGCCGGGTGGTTCCAAATTGCTAATAGACTAATGGGAAACAGTTTGGAGCTTGGAAGCGCTTTGATCTCTATTTATCAAGTACCAATGCCAGAACAACCTCTCTGGAAAGACCCGCTCAATCGATTCCCCCTGCTGATTAATGCCGATCTCCAAGTTTTGAAAGGCAACGGCCGCTCGAGGTCAGAGGCAATTATCCTGTTATTGGAAACCCAGAACTACACGGTTTCGTACATTATTTTTTTTCCTAATGGATTCCAGCGCAAGCCTCTCTCGGGGTCTCAGGGCAAACAAAATGTGATTGATTTGTTTACCAAAAAGAAAGGCTTCTGTGGGAGGTTTTCATATCCCTTCCTCTCAAGGTGGCCCACCCACCCCTTACAAGCTTTTCACACAGAAAGGGCAAAATATAATAAACGGAAGGAAGGTATCGTGATGATAGGAACGTGGTGTGTTGATGTTTGTGCTGCTACGAAGACTTTTCGCAAGACAGCTACATCACACATAATGCTCCTATTTCTGTTCTGGTTTTTTAAATATCATTGCTGGCGGAACTGCACTGGCTACCAGTTAGTTTCCAATTAAAAGTGTTGGTTTCGACCTGCAAAGCCTTGTGAAGTTCAGGACTCCAATAACTCAAGAACCACATCTCCCTTATTAATAATAATAATAATAATAATAATAATAATAATAATATTATTATTTCACCTCACTCTTTCCATTAAAGATATATATATTGTCAATTTTTGATGTAAAATACAATAAGAATCAAACTAGTTTGGAGAACAAGAATATTAAAAAGAACCAAAAGATATAAAAGCAAGAGAAAAAAGATGGGGGAAAATACCTATAAGGCCCTTCATTCTCTTTATATCATATATAGGTAAAGGTAAAGGGACCCCTGACCATTAGGTTCAGTCGTGGCCAACTCTGGGGTTGCGGCGTTCATCTAGTTTTATTGGCTGAGGGAGCCGGTGTACAGCTTCCGGGTCATGTGGCCAGCATGACTAAGCTGCTTCTGGCGAACCAGAGCAGTGCACGGAAACGCCGTTTACCCTCCCGCCAGAGTGGTACCTATTTATCTACTTGCACTTTTGACGTGCTTTCGAACTGCTAGGTTGGCAGGAGCAGGGACCGAGCAACGGGAGCTCACCCCGTCGCGGGGATTCGAACCGCCAACCTTCTGACCGGCAAGTCCTAGGCTCTGTGGTTCAACCCACAGCGCCACCCGCATCCCTTATATCATATATATCCTGTCATTTATCCACAAACAGAGGTATAGACCCTCTCATCTCCCACCTAGAAGATCCTTTCTACCCTGCCTTTCCTGCAGTGACTCCCCTCCCCTGACTGTCCCCTTCCTGTTTGTGTCCTCCTCGGCCCAATGAAAAGGAATTCTTTCTCCACACCGCCGCTGCCCCCGCCCCCAGCTTTTTATAAATGTTAAAAATACCAAGAGGAAACAAGAGGGAAAAGAGGAAAAGAAAACAAACAGAACAGTGGTCCAAACACTGGAAGTCCTTCCCGGCTGCTGCCTTGTGCACAAACACCCAACATGAGGGCTAGAAGCATGGTTTAATATTTTTAAAAACGAGGGGAAATGATGGACTGGAACGGACAGGTTTGCCTAGCAATATTTAGATGTCTTCCCAAATCCGAATCCCCCCAAAACAGGCTCCAAACGCCTGTAATGTGGCCCCGGCGCAAGGCAAACATCGCAGCATGTCCAATTCCCAAACTGGAACGGCGTTTCAGTCAGGGTGCAAAACAGGGTGTCGGTTGCTCACACAGCCAAACAGCTGGCTTAACTCTGAACTGCTGCCTGAAACATTTACAACGGGGTTTTGGGGTGCGGGTGTTCAGTTTGCGAGAATGAATCCCACCCCCTTTCAAACTTTCAATAATAATAATAATAATAATTTATACCCCGCCCATCTGGCTGGGTTTCCCCAGCCACTCTGGGCAGCTTCCAACAAAACACTAAAATACAATAACTTATTAAACATTAAAAGCTTCCCTGAACAGGGCTGCCTTCAGATGTCTTCTAAAAGTTTGGTAGTTATTTTTCTCTTTGACATCTGGTGGGAGGGTGTTCCACAGGGTGGGTGCCACTACCGAGAAGGCCCTCTGCCTGGTTCCCTGTAACTTGGCTTCTCGCAGCGAGGGAACCACCAGAAGGCCCTCGGCGCTGGATCTCAGTGTCCGGGCAGAACGATGGGGGTGGAGACGCCCCTTCAGGTCTACTGGACCGAGGCCGTTTAGGGCTTTCAAGGTCAGCACCAACACTTTGAATTGTGCTCAGAAAAGGACTGGGAAGGATCACTGCCGCAAAACTTGCCCACTGCAGCAGAGAACGCATGTTGCTTACCTAGCCCTTGGTTCTGTTGTTCCCATTCGATGGCGCTTGGCACTTGGTAGGAGACTCCAGAGAGCTCCCCAGCTGGGTTCTCGAGCCCTTCCAGGGGTTCCTGAGACGCCTCCCCAGGAAGAGTGAAGCTGGACAGGTTGGCGTCTTCATCCAAGCTTTCGTCCATGGAATTTGGTTCCCTCTCCTCTTCGTTGCCATCGTCTTCCTCATCTTCTTCCTCCTCCGGCTCCTCCTCTTCTTCTTCTTCCTCCTCCTCCTCTTCTTCCTCCTCCTCCTCCTCTTCCTCTAGAAAGGCAGGAGAGAGAAGAACAAGCACAATATTGAGAAAGACACAGCGGTCCATTGATATAATTGGAGTCCACAAGAGGACAGCATCTATGCAAAAAGGCTGGACAGTTGATGACCATTTTGGCCATGGCTAGAGGCCATGCAGGAATCTCAGTTACAGCATCCAGGGCAGATAATAATAATAATAATAATAATAATAATAATAATAATAATAATAAATTATTATTATTATTTATACCCCATCTTCACCGGTTCTGATTTAAAAGAGAGGTAGAGCCGGGTATCATCCACGTACTCGCAGACACCCAGCCCAAACCCCCTGATGATCTTTCCCAGCAGCTCCATCTAGATGTTGAAAAGCATGGGGGAGAGGACAGAACCTCGAGGCACCCCACAAGTGAGAGCCCAGGGGTCTGAACACTCATCCCCCAACACCACTTTCTGGACACGGCCCAGGAGAAAGGAGCAGAACCACTGTATAACAGTATATCCCAGCCCCTCTAGACGGTCCAGAAGGATGTTATGGTCGATGGTGTCAAAGGCCGCTGAGAGATCCAGCAGAACTAGGAAACAGCTCTCAACTTTGTCCCTAGCCCCCCGGAGATCATTGACCAGCGCGACAAAGGCGGTTTCAGTCCCATGGTGAGGCCTGAATCCCGACTGGAAGGGATCCAGATGGTCCACATCCTCCAGGCGTGCTTGGAGTTGTTCAGCAACCACCCGCTCAATCACCTTGCCCAAGAATAGAAGATTTGAGACTGCGTGATAGTTGGCCAAATTGGCCGGGTCTAAAGATGTTTTTTTAAGAAGCAGTTTAATAACTCCCTTCCCTTTCAGTATTTCGGACCATTTCTGCTTTTGGGGGCTTCCGACTGTGGAAGCCAAGCCAAGCCATCGTAAGTAGCTAGTAGCCATTTCCTCCATGGAGGAGCCCAGCCTGGAGATTTATATTTTTTATTATTATTATTATTATTATTATTATTATTATTATTATTATTTTGTTAATGGTGAAATCTGAGGGCTCCCTTGGACAAAAAACAAGGACACCAGCCAGGAATAGCAGAGCAAAGCAGCAGCCAGGAGGCTTGGTCTTGATTGAAGACGGTCGCGACAGGACTCCCACCTGCCACAAGGTGGAACAAAATGGAAGCCCCGAACAAAAGAGAACCCAAACTTTTATTAGCTGCTAATCCCCATGGTACTCCCCCCCAAACTACATCACTCATACATCACGGTTACATCACGAAAGGGGAGGTCTGGTGGCCGTAATCTGAGCATCCTGGACCCTGCCCCATGGTTCTCCTTGCCCTCCACCAAACACCCATCAAGTGGTACAAAAGAGATCTGACATTTCCCTGTTTCCCAGCCAAGTTAATCACACCCTTTTGTCTTCATCTGGGTTTGTTATTTCTGGAATGGCTACCTGTCTGGCCCTCAGGTATCAGGATGCCAGGGATTATCACTCAGGCAGAGGGGCTGCTGAGTAGCTGAGCTCACCTGTCTATATGAATTTCTGAAGTTTTCCCAGTGAGCCAGTACAGAGATACATTTATCAGTGAATTGTTAACATTTGGTATCGTGCAGCAAAGACCCTTTGAATAGATAGGAAGAAACTGTGACGAAGCGTTTTGTGGGGACAAATCACAAAGGTCACAAAAGCGATTGTGCCAATTTTGGTAGTGGGCTGCATGCGCATGATATCTGCTGGAGGGGCAACCCCCCTCAACCTATACATAAATTCCTGCAACTATTTTAATCAGGGTCACATGGAGGGAAAGGATTAAAGGACTGCAGTCCTGATTCTGCTCGAGAAGGGCTGCGCGGCTACTCCCATTTAAGAACAAAACACCAGGCGTATTGATGCAACGACACATTTAACACCATGGTGCTACCCAATGGGAACTAGCCCCTGTCATGGCTTGGCTTGGCTGGGTGTCGACGAGTCGGGGGGGTGGGGCTCCAGCTGGGGAACCCCCCAAGAGGACAGTATAGTATAGTATAGATTTATTGCGGCCATTGGCCCATATCGAAAACAATACATCAAAATTTATCCATAAACAATACAATTTAAACAGTTCCAAGTTAAAACACCCATATAAAACCAATTTTACTTCAGTTAAGTAAACACTATACACAATAAGCTCCCTCTATGTAAACCGCAATTCAAATCCATCAGATTTTGGGGGATATGCGTCTTAGTTCTGGCACTTATTGATGGTTCTTAAGTTTAGCTAAGCTGTCAGAGTCATACAGTGATCCATTTCTCCTCTTTTGAAATAAAACATTAATCAGGTATCTAGTGACTGCAAGGGATCTACTTGTATCTTCGTCGTTTAATAAGTATATTATTTGGGCTTCCTGAGATCTGTCAGCAATTCTCGATAAATATAGGGCCAGAAACTTGGACCGTGAAGCCGAATATAATGGACAGCAGAAGATTATGTGATATAACGATTCTATAGATCCACTTTTACAGTCACAAAGGAGTGAGATCTGTCCTTTGGAGAGTCTGTTACCCAACACGTTTGATGGGAAAACATTAAATCTAGCCTTTATAAAGGCATACCTGTGCGTCACCACAGATAAGGTAGTTAAATAAGATGGAAGTTTCGTTGGTGGTGTTAAGCCAAGGTTTATCGGCGAACAGGTGCCACCACCTGTCACAATATTAAATTGTAAATCCATCTCCTCTAATTTGTGAGTTATAATTCTCTTGGCAGAAATTAAATCCAATTTTAATAGTTCAGATGGAGATAGTCCTAGGGACACAAGTTTCCCATTCCCCAAGAGGACAAAAAAGAGACAGGAACCACAGTCATCGGGAAGTCTCATTGGGAAGCTGTGGGTTGCTGCAGCCCCATACTGCCTGGCATTTGGGGCCAGTGGATAGCTCAGCTGGTTAGAGCTTGCTGCCGATAACGCCAAGGTTGCAGGTTCGATTCTCCGTATGGGGCAGCTGCATATTCCTGCAGGGGGTTGGATATAGATGACCCTCAGGGTCCCTTAGGGACGCGGGAGGTGCTGTGGGTTAAACCACAGAACCTAAGACTTGCCAATCAGAAGGTCGGTGGTTCGAATCCCCGCGACGGGGTGAGCTCCCGTTGCTCGGTCCCTGCTCCTGCCAACCTAGCAGTTTGAAAGCACATCAAAGTGCAAGTAGATCAATAGGTACCGCTCTGGCGGGAAGGTAAACGCCGTTTCCGTGTGCTGCTCTGGTTCGCCAGAAGCGGCTTTATCATGCTGGCCACAGGACCCGGAAGCTGTATGCCGGCTCCCTCGGCCAATAAAGCGAGATGAGCGCCGCAACCCCAGAGTCGGTCACGACTGGACCTAATGCTCAGGGGACACTTTACCCTTTACCTTTACAGGGTCCCTTCCAAACCTACAATTCTACGATTCTATGCCGAATGGCTCTGTTTTCTCCTAAAACATTTTGCCCTAACGCTCTGCTCCTGGTTAAATTGCTCAGAAACAATAGGAAACACTGCCATCTCTTGGTCACCGGGAAGCAGTGCAGTCTTCCAGATAAAGTTTCGCCAGCGCAGAGGTTGTCATCACTTACCTTTTTTTTCGCTCCATAAGACGCACCTGAACATAAGACGCACCTGGTTTTTAGAGGGGGAATGCAAGGGGAAAAAATTCTTTAAAGGGAGCTCTGCGCAGTGAAAGCAGCAATCCCTCTTGCTGTTCTGGCTTCAGCGATAGCTGCGCAGCCTGCATTCGCTCCATAAGACGCACACACATTTCCCCTTACTGTTTAGGAGGGAAAAAGTGAGCCTTATAGAGCAAAAAATACGGTAAATGCAGGCAGAAGTGCAACAAAATCGGAACCATAGCATTGTAGAGCTGGACTAGGGTTTCCTAGTCCAACGCAGGAAACTTTTGGTCCAACGCAGGTCTTGAACCTGCAACCGTGAGATCAAGAGTCTTGTGCTCTACCGACTGAGCCAAAGATTCCTTAAAACAACCTCCTTTACTGAATATTCCTCCTGATTTTCTCGCCACAAAGCTTGTGTGTTCATTCGGCTTTGTATTCAGGGGTTATTCGCCAGAGGAGGGGCTGTGTGGTATTGCGGTTAGAGCATCAGAGGAGAATCTGGGAGGCCAGGGTTCAAATTCCTATTTGGCCATGAAGCTGGGTAGGGCTGGGAAATATTCCCTGCCTGACACCCTGGAGAGCCGCTGTCAGTTCAGACAGTCCTGAGCAAGATTAGACAATGGTCTGATGCAGTATCAGGCAGTTTTCCTGTATCACACAAGACCCCACCTTTCACGCAAGTTTGGGTTTCTTTGGGTGCTGTTTGAAAATGCAGAGAGAGAGAGAGAGAAGGTAGAAGTTTGCTGAGCCAAACGACCTTCTTTGCAAACTCATTTTCATTTTCAACAGCACTGCAGAGAATCAGCAGAACGTTTGCTTTTTGGAAAACAGTTTGTAATTAGGGCTCTGATGGCCTTCTAATTCTTTTCTCTTCGTATACATGCATCTCCCTCCCAATGATTTGCATTCAGAACAAAAACGTTCTTACTTTTTGCATCTTTTTTTTTAAAAAAAGGAAGATTGAGAGGCCCCACGGGAAAGCCTCTGTTGAAAGACATATGTAGATTCATGTAGAATTGGGAGGGGGAGACACCTGTGCCCCCTCCACATTTGTTTGTTTGTTTGTTTAATGTATATACCACCATTTATCCATAGATCTCAGTGCGGTTCACAATATGTTGTTGGACTACAACACCCAACATCCATGATCACTGGCTGTCTTGGCTGGCGATGATAGGAGCAATTTCAGGCTGAGGAAGCCAGCGTTTGTCCATAGACTAAACCGCTTCTGATGCAATGAAACACCGTGACGGAAACCAGAACACACGGAAACGCCGTTTACCTTCCCGCCGGAGCGGTACCTATTTATCTACTTCCACTGGCGTGCTTTCGAACTGCTAGGTTGGCAGGAGCTGGGACAGAGCAACGGGCGCTCACCCCGTCACGGGGATTCAAACCGCCGACCTTCTGATCAGCAAGCCAAGAGGCTCAAACCACAGCGCCACCCACATCCCTACCTGTACTGTACTCTTTTTCGGTGCCTACTTGAAAACATTTTTGTTTAGACAAGCATATCCAGATGTTTTTTGTTTGTTGTTTGTTTATTATGGGTTCTTATCTTTTTGAATAATAGGTAAAGGTAAAGGTAAAGGGACCCCTGACCATTAGGTCCAGTCGTGACCGACTCTGGGGTTGCGGCGCTCATCTCGCTTTATTGGCCGAGGGAGCCAGCGTACAGCTTCCGGGTCACGTGGCCAGCATGACTAAGCCGCTTCTGGCGAACTAGAGCAGTGCACGGAAACACTGTTTACCTTCCCGCCGGAGCAGTACCTATTTATCTACTTGCACTTTGACGTGCTTTCGAAGTGCTAGGTTGGCAGGAGCAGGTACTGAGCAACGGGAGCTCACCCCGTCGCGGGGATTCGAACTGCCGACCTTCTGATTGGCAAGTCCTAGGCTCTGTGGTTTAACCCACAGCACCACCCGCGTCCCTTTTGAATAATAGCGCACCAATAATAATAATAATAATTTATTTATACCCTGCCCATCTGGCTGGGTTTCCCCAGCCACGCTCCCTTCCCAATGTTTCCAGCAACACTTTTCAGAATCATTACTGCTTCCAACACACACACACACACACACAGCCACAAACCACCCATTAGGCTGCAGCGGTTCTTAATAAGTTGCTTGGGAGAAACCAGTCCTTGGAACGAATCCTGCTGAGAAGCCCATTAGCACATTAATTATAAGAGCCCAAATGGGATGCTGGTTATTATATCAAAGGAACAAGCCTGCAGCCCAGTCCAAAGAGTGATTGCTAATTGGAAGAACAAGCAGGAAACAAGTCCAGTCTTACCCTCAAGCAAGGAAAATCATAATTGCAACGTCCTATTTCTCTCTCTCTCTCCATGATTCATAGTCCATCTGTCCCACTAGGGCCCAGGCAGGTAACAGCTTTCATAACACTGTTCTGGTGAACATGTTGTAAACAAGAGCTGATGTAGAACAGCCGCGAAGAGCAGGAACTGGGCTCAGCCTTCCCCAACTCAGTGCCCTCCAGATGTTTCAGGCTGCTGCTGCAGCCAACATGGCCAGAGTTTCTTTGGGGGGTGGGAGTCGTGCTCCACAACAGGTTTCCACCCTGGCCACCCCAGTTCTACTCAACTGCTTGTTTACAAAGCTATTGTACTACCAACCTTACTATTTACTTGCGAAACATGGACCACTTATAAATGCCATCTCCAACTCCTCAAAAGACTCCTGGTGTCTCCAAAAAAATGTACACATCACTTGGGAAAACAGACAAACTAATGCCAGTGTACTGGAAGAAGCAAAGATCAACAGTATCGAAGCAACGGTTCTTCAACATCAACTCCGTTGGACTGGTCATGTTGTGCGGATGCCTGATTATCATCTTCCAAAGCAACTACTCTGTTCCAAACTTTAAAATGGAAAGTGTAATGCTGGTGGTCAACAAAAGAGGTTTAAAGACTCTCTCAAGGCAAATCTTTTTAAAAATGTACTATGAATACTGACAACTGGGAAACACTGGCCTGCGAGCCCTCCAGTTGGAGAACAGCCTTGACCAAAGGTGTCATGGGCTTTGAAGACACTCGAACTCAGGACGCAAGGGAGAAATGTGCTAAGAGGAAGGCATGCTTGGCAAACCCTCAACTCCCACCTGGAAACCAATGTCCCCACTGTGGAAGGACGTGTGGATCCACAATTGGCCTCCACAGTCACTTACAGACTCATTTGTCAGGTGTGCATGCAGGAGCCAGGCCCTGTGACCAATAGGACTTTGCAGGACTGGGGCCTTCCTAAGTTTGTTCTGAAGAGGCAAGGCAGGGCCCCACAGGTGAGGCCGACTGGTAACTCACAGAACCTGGTGGCAAGAGCTGGGAAGGTATATAAGGTCAGCATTTCCCTTCGGCTCTTTGCCACAGCAACATGCTTCCTGCCTTGTTGCGTTTGGTTTCTTGCTTCCTGATCCTTGAACCTCAGCTTCTTCACTCCTTGAGTCTTGATCCCCGGACCCTGACTTCGTGACTCCTTGCTTCCTGACCCTCGGACTCTTGGCTTCCTGACTCCTGGCTTCTGGACCACCGTTCCTGCTCCCACCCCGCCATCTTGCCCCCGGTCCTGATGTCCCCTGCAGGGACTTCTACCGCCCATGAACTGGACCGTGACATCATTGTTAAAACCGTGTTTATGGAAGACAATCTTACTCAGCTACGAGGGATTGCCAAAGAAGAAGAAGAAGACTCAACTGGGTAGAGACGAATGGTGGTTCAGTAAAACTAGGAATGCTTTGCATAGTTAGACTATGGAACTCCCTCCCACAGGGATGACCACCAACCTGGAAAGTTTTAAAAGTGGGCTGGACAAAATCAGGGAGGACAAACTGCCCATGGCTACTAGCCAGAATGGCGATCCTATGCCTCCATGGTTAAAAAGCAAGAGTTTCTTTTGTGCTTGGGATTCCCACAGGCATCTAGTTGGCCTCTGTGAGAACAGAGTGCTGGACTAGATGGGCCACTAGAAGATTCAGCTGGTTCTTCTACTTTATTTCCTGTTAAATCCCTTTATCAATATAAGTTTTTATTAAGACCTTTCCTAATATATTACAGTAAAAGAGCAACTAATCTGAACAAAAACATAAAAGGGGGGGTTGTCATTCACAGATAAATCTTAACTTTTATTTTTATTTTATTATTATTATTACTCTTTTATTCTGACAAAGTAATAACTATAAATAAGAATAAAAATGTGCACCCCACCACTGAGTCCATTCCATTGGAACTATGCAACCTCCCAAAATTTCAACACCTCTTGCGATGGTTTGACCCCTTCCTGTTTTAACAGTACAAATTCTACAAACACCCTCCATATTTCCTCAAAATCATTTCTCCCGCGTATTCCCCGTATTACCTTAATGGCACATGTTGATTTATCATTAATAGCTATGTCCCACACCTCTTGATAAATCTTAACTTGTCCCATGCAGAGGAAGGTAGACGCCACCAGCTCTCACCTTTCTTCTCCCACCCTCCCATCCTGGGAGATCTCTTCTTCCCTGCCTCTCACACAAGGTCCTTCGACAACTATCCATCACTTCTCCACACATTAACCAACAGAGGTGTTTTCCATCAGCTACTCCCTGATCCGTTCGGCTGGAGGTACCAGGGTCTGACTGTGTGCACCTTCTGTGTGCAAAATGTAAGCCCTACTGTCCTGTCCTGGTCAGGGATCCTTACCTTCCAGAGCCAGCATTCTGAGTGGTCTTTACCTCCAAAGCAAAGCAGAGAGCTTTTAAGCACAGGGGCTCCGAGATGCTCCTCTCGCGAGATCTCACGGGGGCTGTCCGAGCTCCTGTGAGATCTTGCGAGAGCATCCCAGTGCCCCTGCGCTGAGCAGGACTTGCGCAGTAAGCAAGGAGGAGAGTTCAAAAGCTCTTCCCACACCGGGATAACTCAGTGCCAAAAGAGCTTAAATGTGTGCATGTAATCTGGACAATTTCAACCGGTGCAAAGTCAAAACGCACAAGTTAACTGAGATTGTACTGGACCTGGGAACACGATAAGCTTCCTTATACCGAAGTCAAACCGGCGGTCCACCAGACTGAGTGTTGTCCACCTAGTGTTTCTCAAACTTAGGTCCCCAGCTGTGGTTGGACTACAACTCCCATCATCCCCAGCTAGCAGGGATCATGGGAGTTGTAGTCCAACTGTAGCTGGGGAACCAAGCTTGCAAAACACTGACTCTCCAGGCAGGAGAGTTTCTCCCAGCCCTACCTGCAGATGCTAACGGGGACTGAACCCAGGACCTTCTGCACGTAGAGCAAGTGGTCTGGCGCTGAGATCCAAGGCCGTAACATATATACCTTCTGATTCCAGCCTATCCAGCTCATAGGTTGCAGCCGTGGTGATCTGGTGCGTGGCTGGGACAGTGGTCCTCTTCGTCAAAGACGCCAAGGTCGGCAGAACTGTCATGGCTTCGGTCGCTCCCAGAATCCCTTCGTCCTGCGTTCTCTGGTCCCCCAGAGTTGCAGGAGAGCTGGCAACAGAAACATCTTCCTCCTCCTCTCCACTAAGGGCAGTGACGGGCCCTGTGCAAGAGGAAGGGAAAACAGGAGATTGGTGTGTACCCGACACCCACATGGATAATGAGCGCAAACCCATGTGTGATCTCATTTTTATTTTTACTTCTTCCGTCTTGTTGTGTTGTTATAATTTAATCCTTGTTCAGCTGATTCTTTTATTATTTCCTTGCTTACCCCTGCACAAGGGGAACAGGGGGTATAGGGGAATTTGAAATATTATTTATAATATAAAAGCTTTAATATAAAATTTCTAACTGTGTTGTATTTGTATACAGCAAAGAGAAGTTTAGAGTAATTAGGTATATTTCAATTTAGTTAATTATGTAATAGGTTTATGTTAGAAAAGGAATATGGATGTTGAATTTGATGTTTGTAATTTTTCTTTTTTCGGTTTTGGAAATAAATAAAAAAAGGATAATGAGCACAAACTAGCCCAAGAGCATCACAAGCAATGTCCAGGGTGGCAGAAGAGGCTATGTTGTCTATTAATATCCTTCCTAACTTGCGTTGGCAAGTTTCTTTATGTAGCAGAGTTTACATTCTCCTTCCATACATGCACAGCAGATAGCTGGTTGCAGGCTTGTGTGAGCCTCTCACTGTTATACAATTAAGTATTGAATTGTATGTTCCTGGTAAGTTCCCTTTA
The DNA here is from genome assembly GCF_964270895.1 of Podarcis filfolensis. Lineage (NCBI taxonomy): Eukaryota > Metazoa > Chordata > Lepidosauria > Squamata > Lacertidae > Podarcis > Podarcis filfolensis. The sequence continues at coordinate 130,346,221 of NC_139604.1, forward strand.
ATCGCTCTTAAAAGAATAAAGACACGGCAGTCTTATTCAAAGTCAATAAAAGAAATTTACTCACATCAGTTCACAGTTGGATTCCTGAAGGCAGACTTAAGTTACAAATATGTACATGAGGATCCACCCCATATGGGGGAATAATCCCAGTGCTTCTGAGAAGCTAGCAGAGCATTCCTAACTAAGAAGCTGGTCAAACGAAGAAGGAAGTGAAAAAGAGGGAGAGCGTGCTGCGTGACTTGTCCTTTTGTTACCTGAACAGGTGAGGTCACACCCACCTTCTATCACATGCAAAAGGAAGGATGCTCCAGCCAGGAGGAAACAGGAAGTTTTCGACTGGCTGGACCAAACATTACCCGGCATGTCTTCTCTAGCATTACAAGGAATGTTATACTTGACTGCTCTCAGTGGATTACATCCCACAGATGCTATTAACTAAGGCAACTTTATGCCATACTAGAGTTTAGGGACAAAGTATTCTCCCAATGGATTTGTCATCATCATGAGTCAGTCGTCCTGGTTCAGGCTGAGCTGTCCTGCCTAGTCTGGCATTCTCTTCTGAGGAGCAGCCAGACAGAGTATTTGTTTGCTGCATTTATCTTCTTTTAATTTCCTTTAGTGATTTGAGTGGTGCTTTCTTCGGGGGGGGGGGGATAAAGAATGAGCTGCCGGCACGCGTATCTTGATAAAAGTGCCGTGGCTGCCATCCCAAAGTGGATGGAACAAGGAGCAAAAAAATTTGGGACCAGTGAGTCACCAAAAATAAAGGCATAAACACATACCGTATTTTTTGCTCTATAAGACACACTTTTCCCCTCCTAAAAAGTAAGGGGAAATGTGTGTGCGTCTTATGGAGTGAATGCAGGCGGGAGGCTCTACTCAGCGCTCCCTTTAAAGAGCCGCGTGGAGCGTGTGTGCGGCTCTTGGGGGCTTTTCCAGCATGAGTTTGACCAAACTGCGGGAGGCAGTGGAAGACAGGAGTGGCTGGTGTGCTCTGGTCCATGGGGTCACAAAGAGTCGGACACGACTAAACAACAACATGCTTATTGCATTTATAAAATTTAAATTTATTGTTGTACATTGTTTTAACTGTTTGTTCTCTTTCTGGGATTGTACCCGCAAGTGTGTTTTATAAGCTGGTCTCTGACCGTAATAAATTATCTATCTATCGCTCTAAGAAATTTCTAACAGTATGAGCTCTTCGACAGGTGAACGGTCTTCCTCAGGAGAAGGTGGAGTCTCCTTCCTTGAAGGTTTTGAAGCAGAGGCTGGGTGTCCACCTGCCATGGATGATCTAGCTGAGATTCCTGCATTGCCAGGAGTTGGACAAGATGACACTCGGGATCCCTTCCAACTCTATCATTCTATGCTTCTATGGCAGCCATCCCCAGATGTTTTGGGACTACAACTCCCATCATCCCCAGCTAACAGGACCAGTGGTCAGGGATGATGGGAATTGTAGTCTCAAAACATCTGGAGGGCTGAGTCTGGGGATGCCTGGTCTATGACAAGCAAAAAGATAAGATGCTGATAGGGTAGGACGCAATTTTTAAAGCACACTGGATCTGCTTTTATATGCAGGAAACACAATGTTAACTGCCAAAAGAACATGGAATGAGCCAAAAAGTTTATCTCTAAAGTGGCGTCAAAGCACCAGGAATCACATGCTCCAGCTACGAGTGCTGGTAGAGGCTGTTACCCAGCTCCCTGTGGGGATTTTCACTTGTAAACAATGTGTGTGTGTGTGTTGTTGTTGTTGTTGTTTAGTCGTTTAGTCGTGTCCGACACTTCATGACCCATGGACCAGGACACGCCAGGCACTCCTGTCTTCCACTGCCTCCCGCAGTTTGGTCAAACTCATGCTGGTAGCTTCGAGAACACTGTCCAACCATCTCGTCCTCTGTCATCCCCTTCTCCTTGTGCCCTCCCATCTTTCCCAACATCAGGGTCTGTGTGTGTAAATGCCTTCAAATGAATACTGTAATAATAGCTTAAAGGTCCCAGGCCCTAAGGAAGCCAGACTATCCTATACCAGGGCCAGGGCCTTTTCAGTGATGGCTCCGACCTGGTGGAATGCTCTGCCCCATAAGACTAGGGCCCTGCAGGACTTGATCTCCTTCCACAGGGCCTGTAAGACAGAGCTATTCCGCCTGGCCTTCAATTTGAATTAGCCTGATCCTCTATTCCCTTTTCCCCTTCCTCTTCTATGAAGAAACCCTTTCTGGGACCCCACATTTAAATTCTTCCCTGGTCTCCTTGCTGGCCCAAGTAGGACCAACTTGGCCAGTTAGCCCTGGTGATCATTTGATGTCTTCTGACTGGGTTTCCCCCCCCAAAAAAAAAATTTACCCCTTAATTTTAGAATTTTATTGATATTGATGCTGCATTTTATGTTGTGTTTTATGCTGTTTTATGCTCTTTTTAAGTCGCATTTTAATCCATGTTTTATATTTGCTGTTAGCCGCCCGGAGCCTGGTTTTTAAACAGGGACGGGCAGGGTATAAATAAAAAATTATTATTATTTATTATGATTATTATTCAAAGTCTTCTTTGTGGCGATCCCAAGGAGCTGGTCTGAGCCACACCAAGGGCCCATCGCTAACAGATTACCATCAGAGTCCCCACGCAATTAGTTTGCTTCCAGCAAGCTTAATTATAAATGCATCCCTATTTAATATTTTAGCAGCGCGGTAAGAAAGATGCTACCCTTGGTTTTTTAATTTTCCCTCTCCAAAGTATTCCGTTTTCATAAAAAGATTTAGAACCTAAAGGAAAGCGAAGAAATTTTATTTTAATTGGAATACCGTATTTTTCGCTCTATAAGACGCACCAGACCACAAGACGCACCTAGTTTTTGGAGGAGAAAAACAAGGGGAAAAAATAATCTGAATCTCAGAAGCCAGAACAGCAAGAGGGATCACTGTACAGTGAAAGCAGCAATCCCTCTTGCTGTTCTGGCTTCTGGGATAGCTGCGCAGCCTGCATTCGCTCCATAAGACGCACACAGATTTTCCCTTACTTTTTAGGAGGGAAAAAGTGAGTCTTATAGAGCAAAATATACGGTACTTTTTTTATTTAAAAAAATGATACCAGAAAACTGCTACATTTTAATGACAAGGAAATTCAGATGGGAGGGCTCAGAGGAAGCCCAAAATACGTTTATGAGGTTAGAAATCTAAATAATAATTAATTTGTGTTGTTTAGGTGATTAGGTTGTTTAGGTATTTAGGTACCTTGTTTTTTGTTTATCTTGCCTTTTTTCTTTTGTTTTTTCTCTGTTTTTCTTTTGTTGTGATATGTGTTATATCTGTAAGAAACTTAATAAAAAATATTTTTGAAAAACACACAAAGTGTTCCGTTTTTGTGCACCGCGAGGCAAAGCGAACCAAACCTCCGAGGAAGGCGATGGGCTGAAATGCGAGCTCAGATCTCAGTTGCATCCTCTGCTTTTACAGCTTGGAACATGCAGATGGAAGCAGGAGCTGAGAATAGGACTACATCCTATATAGGGCACACCTGACCATAGGGTGCACCTAGTTTTCAGAGGGGGAAATCAAGGGGGGAAATATGATTCCCCCCCCCAGCTCTGCATGCAGCCTGTGCACTTCTCCCAGACCTTCTCCCTGCTTTTGCTGGAGGTGGGGGAATTCTCCCATCTCCCGCAAAAGCCCACAGGAGCCGCGCACCCTTTAAGGAGCGCACGGCTCCTGCGGGCTTTTCTACGAGGTGGGAGAAGGGACTGATGCAGCCAGTCAGTCCCCTCTCCCTCCTCGGGGAAAAGCCTCAAAGAGGTCGAGGAGCAGCACAAAGGCGGCGCGCCGCCTTCCCGCTGCTCCCCGAGCTTGGGGGGGGAGCGCTGCTTTCCCCCACCGCCAGCCTCAAAGATCCCTGAAGCCTTTGGAGCACAGCGGGACTTCGCGCTGCGCTCCAAAGGCTTCGGGTTCCTTTCACTGACCCAAAGCCTTTGGAGCGCAGCGCGAGTTCCCACTGCACTCCAAAGGCTTGAGGCTTCCGGGACAGCCTTTGTAGCCTCCGGAGGGCAGCGGGGTGATGGCACCCCGCTGCCCTGTGGAGGCTTTGCGCAGCCGTCCCCAAGCTAGAACAGTGAGACGGAGCGCTCCGTCTCCCTGTTCTGGCTTTGGGCTTAGCCGCGCAGCCTGCATTCGCTCTATAGGACGCACACACATTTCCCCTTAATTTTTGGAGGGGGAAAAGTGTGTCCTATAGAGTGAAAAATACAGTAAGTGGTAGAGAAACTCTGGCCCTTGGGCCTAATCCGATGCACCAGGCTCCCTATTTGGCCCTCTGCATGACATCCTATATGATGTCAGGTGTGCAGGGCAGTTCCTGCAGAGGCCAGGACTTCTGCCAGCGCAAAAAAACAGCTGACAGTTGACGGTTGCAACGGGCTGTCCCTTTGCCCGCACCACTGGATCTCAAACTGCGCAGGGAAAGGAAAACGGTTCACTAAGATTGAATGTTTAATTATTAAGATACAAAACTACAATCTCAATAATAAAGTTACAAAATAATAGCAAGGAAGTCACGCACGGGTGGAGGGAAGACACAGGGCAAGAAATAAGAAATGGATAAATGTGGGTACATAAAGAAATGTGAAAATGTGAATTTACGAATTCACCTCTACCTCTCTTCTAAATCAGAACCAGTGAAGGCGGTGAAGGTCCTGTGTGAGTGTCTGGAGGCGGTTGGAAGATGGATGGCGGCTAACAGATTGAGGTTGACAGAAGTACTGTTTTGGGGGGACAGGGGGCGGGCGGGTGTGGGCGACTCCCTGGTCCTGAATGGGGTAACTGTGCCCCTGAAGGACCAGGTGCGCAGCCTGGGAGTCATTCTGGACTCACAGCTGTCCATGGAGGCACAGGTCAATTCTGTGTCCAGGGCAGCTGTCTACCAGCTCCATCTGTTAACGCAGGCTGAGACCCTCCCTGCCCGCAGACTGTCTCACCAGAGTGGTGCATGCTCTGGTTATCTCTTGCTTGGACTACTGCCATGCACTCTATGTGGGGCTACCTTTGAAGGTGACCCGGAAACTACAATTAATCCAGAATGCGGCAGCTAGACTGGTGACTGGGAGCGGCTGCTGAGACCATATAACACCGGTCTTGAAAGACCTACACTGGCTTCCAGTACGTTTCCGAGCACAATTCACAGTGTTGGTGCTGACCTTTAAAGCCCTAAACAGCCTCAGTCCAGTATACCTGAAGGAGCGTCTCCACCCCCATCGTTCAGCCCAGACACTGAGGTCCAGCGCTGAGGGCCTTCTGGCGGTTCCCTTGCTGCGAGAAGTGTGGTTACAGGGAACCAGGCAGAGGGCCTTCTCGGTAGTGGCACCCGCCCTGTGGAACGCCCTCCCATCAGATGTCAAAGAGAAAAATAACTACCAAACTTTTAGAAGACATCTAAAGGCAGCCCTGTTTAGGGAAGCTCTTAATGTTTAATAGGTTATTGTATTTTAGTGTTTTGTTGGAACCCGCCCAGAGTGGCTGGGGGGATGGGGGACCCAGCCAGATGGGCGGGGTATAAATAATAAATTATTATTATTATTATTATTATTATTATTATTATTATTATTATGAATACAATGTATATGTATCAATATGTAAAGATTTTGTATATGTATCACGACATTAATAATAAATAAATTAAGTAGGGGGGAAGGAAAACGGTTCACATGACATCGTCGGGATGCTAAGATGATTGGCAGCTGCGTGACCCGACACACCTGTCAAGCGTAGCGCACGAGGGGAGCAAAATATAAGGATCTGGTTCGCAGTTATCAGCAGGTGGCAGGGACCTCTAGACTTGCAGAAGTACCACAAAATCTTTAGGAGAAACACCCTAAAAGACTGAGGGGAGGAACCCCCTGAAAACAGCCCGACAAGAACTGAGCATGCTCGGTGGGGATGGAATACTGATTATTGGAAGAGGTAGGAAACAACCTCTTGCGCAGGATCATAGAGTTGGAAGGGACCCCGAGAGTCATCTAGTCCAACCCCGTGCAATGCAGGAATCTCAATTAGAGCATCCATGGCAGATAATAATAATAATAATAACAACAACATTTTATTTATATCCTGCCCTCCCCAGCCAAAGCCGGGCTCAGAGCGGCTAACATCAATAAAAGTAACACAATTTGCATAAAATCACAATCAACTGATTGAAATGCATTCTAAAACCAATTCACTCTAAAATCAATTCAAAACCAAATTAATGGCAACCATTGGGCCAGAGTTCTATGAGGATTACAGAAGGAGGGGGTCAGACTGTGCCTTGGCCAAAGGCCCTGCGGAAAGATGTCAAGTCCCGCAGGGCCCTAGTCTCTTGTGACAGAGCGTTCCACCACATCGGGGCCACAGCCGAAAAAGCCCTGGCTCTGGTTGAGGCCAGCATAACCTCCCTGTGGTCCGGGACCTCCAAGATGTTTTTGTTTGAAGACCGCAAGGTCCTCTTCCCAAGGGAGTCTGTCCCGCTGTCGAAAAACTCTTACTGCCAGAAAGTTCTTCCTAATATTGTTGCTGTTTGTTGGTTTGACAATCAGAGTTGCAGGCATCCTAATTGCTATACAGAACCAAAAAAGGAAGGCCGAATGAACTGAAGTCTTTCCGCATGGATGGAAGGCCTGGTGACTGACTATACAATATTGTCTACACCGCTTGGACTACTGCAATGCGCTCTACGTGGGGCTACCTTTGAAGGTGACCCGGAAACTACAACTAATCCAGAATGCGGCAGCTAGACTGGTGACTGGGGGCGGCCGCCAAGACCACATAACACCAGTCTGGAAAGACCTACACTGGCTCCCAGTACGTTTCCGAGCACAATTCAAAGTGTTGGTGCTGACCTTTAAAGCCCTAAATGGCCTCAAAGGCCCAGTAGACATGAAGGAGCGTCTCCACCCCCATCATTCATCCCAGACATTGAGGTCCAGCTCTGAGGGCCTTCTGGCAGTTCCCTCCCTGCAAGAAGTGAGGTTACAGGAAACCAGGCAGAAGGCCTTCTTGGTGGTGGCACCCGAAGCAGCAGCAGCGAGTGGCAGGCTCAGCTCCGCGCCGGGCAGCTTTCTCCCGGCGCGGAGCTGAGCAAATCCCCAGATTGCAGCTGCCAATTTGGGGTGTCGTCTAATACGTCCAGTGGCCTAATACGCCAGAATCTACGGTATTTACCATCTCAAAGGAATAGCCAGGCTACCCAGAAAAGGCAATCAGATAAGGCATTATCAGGTATCCTGGCAGACAGGAGAGAAGCAACACACACAAATTTCTGCTGGGGACCACCTCTTTCTGTGATGCATGTAAGAAGTTTGGGGGGGTGGTCTTGAGCTACCGGGCAGGCAATTTCAAAAGTCTATATAAAAGCTTGCGCACCACTGTTCTGGGTTCCTCTCTTCCCTCCTTGCGTGGGGGTGAGCGGGGGACCCTGTTGCAACAGTTTAATAAAGATCAGGCTTACTAGCTGCTTTCCTTCTCAAAATTCTCTGGTTGGCCTGTTATTTTCTCCTACCGATAAGAGAACCTACATAAGGACTCTATACGGGCTCTTAGATACCCCATAAGGGAAAGCAAACAGTATTTTTCTTATAACACAAGCTGTGGGCTGGACCATGTATCAAGAAGTTTTTTTTATGTTTGCTGGTTTATCATGTTTTTGCATATACAGTGGACGCTCGGGTTGCGAACATGATCCATGCACGATGCACGTTCGCAACCCGCAGCGTTCGCAACCCGCAGTGGCACGTCTGCGCACGCACGGGTTGCAATTTGGTGCATGCACAAAGCGCGATTTAGCACTTCTGCGCATGCACAGCCGCCAAAACCCGTAAGTAACCCGTTCCGGTACTTCTGGGTTTCGGCAGTCCACAACCCGAAAAAACGCAACCTGAAGGTATGACTGTATTGGAAGCTGCCCAGAGTGGTTGGGGCAACCCAGCCAGATGGGCGGGGTATAAATAATAAAAGTAATATTATTATTATGGAGTCACAGCCAAGAAAAAAGAAAGAAGAGTCTACCAACCTTTTGCATCCGGTGTTTTCAGAACAGGCAAACTGGTGGCAAGGGGGGAAGCAGCAGAGTCTTCTGGCAGCTGGGAGATTCTGAAAACTGTCGGTGTTTCTCCCTCCATCCCCCTCTCTGGCCCTGCGGCTTGCTGGGTGCTAAAGTCTCCTTGTGTCACAGCTGGAAGAAGCACGGCACCCGCTGCCCCAGGAGTAACGCCTGGTGGGTGTAGGGGGGGAAACAGAAAAGAAGATAAAATATCTGTTACTGGACCGACCCATTTAGGGAAAGCAGAATGCATTGAGAGCACCCTTATTTATTTATTCATTTATTCATTCATTCATTCATTCATTTTTTATTCTTTTTAAAATGTATTTGGAAGAAACTGATTTCCTAGGTCCATTCCGGTCAGGGTTTAGGCCCGGTTTTGGCACAGAAACTGTATGATGTGTCCCTGTTAATTCTCCTCAACCTCTCAGCGGCTTTCGATACCATCCACCACGGTATCCTTCTGGGGGAGCCATCCAAACCAGAGGTTGTTTTTTGTGGTGGATTCCAGTGCTACTTGGATAAACATTTCGAGAAGGTGAGACTTGGGGTGCAACTACTCTATTCCAAACTTAAAAATGGAATATGTAGTGCCGGTGGTCAACAAAAGAAGAAGGAGAAGAAGAGTTTGGATTTGATATCCCGCTTTATCACTACCCGAAGGAGTCTCAAAGCGGCTAACATTCTCCTTTCCCTTCCTCCCCCACAACAAACACTGTGTGGGGTGAGTGGGGCTGAGAGACTTCAGAGAAGTGTGACTGGCCCAAGGTCACCCAGCAGCTGCATGTGGAGGAGCAGGGAAGCGAACCTGGTTCACCAGATTACGAGTCTACTGCTCTTAACCACTACACCACACTGGCTCTCTCACACTGGCTTAAACACTCTCTCAAGGCAAATCTTTAAAAATGTAGTATAAACACCGACAACTGGGAAACACTGGCCTGCGAGCGCTCCAGTTGGAGAACAGCCTTTACCAAAGGTGTCATGGGCTTTGAAGACACTCGAACTCAGGACAAAAGGGAGAAACGTGCTAAGAGAAAGGCACGCTTGGCAAACCCTCACCGTGATCAACTCCTGCCCGGAAACCTATGTCCCCACTGAGGAAGGATGTGTGGATCCAGAATTGGCCTCCACAGTCACTTACGGACTCACTGCTAAAACTGTGTTTATGGAAGACAATCTTACTCGGCTACGATGGAACGCCAAAGAAGCAGCAGCTTGAGGAGTGCTCTTCAGCTGCATGGAGCCTTCAATGTGGGGTTCTTCCGGGTTCAATTTTATCCCCTATGCATATTGTACAGGAGACAACGTGTGTAAGAAGTTGGCAGGAATTCCCCCCCCCCTTTTCTTCTTGCAGCAAGCGTTTGCTGACCTAGTGCTCCTGCCGCAGAAACAGCCGTTCATTGCAGGAGCCGAGCCGGATATGTTCCAATATCCTCACACCCACATGGTCTCAATTGATCACCCGGCCTCCCCTCCGGAAAGCGAGAGCAAGACAGATGGCAGCAATTGCCATCTCTCCAGCTGCGTCAGAGCCTAGCGTGACCAAGGCTCCCCTCCTGCAATGACACTTTCTCTGGGTTTTTTTCCATTTTTCATTTGGGGACATTTCCGTCAAAGCAGCCAGCTGCCGCCAGAACTTGGGCCTGCCCAAACTAGCTCACTTCAGTGGCAAAGAAACAGCCAAAAAACACTGGATCGAGGCTGCAGAAGTTCTGTGCTGCCTGCAGGAAAAATTCCACAGCGGCAGCAGAATGCAGAGGCTGAAGGTCAAAAAAATCTCCTCTTCCTCCTGCTGCCAGACCAGCATCTGATTGTGGCAGCCGGCTAAAAATGCAAACTTACCAGAATTTTGAAAGCTCCCCTGCCTCTTCTTTGGGAATCAGGGGAATGAAACTTTAGGGGAAGCAAAATATATGCCCTGGCAATCCTATTTACCAGTCTGTTTCCAGTAAGGCCATCAGGAATCCTGGGAGCTGTAGAATGCAAACCTAACACCACTTATCCTTTGTTGTTTAGTCGTTTAGTCGTGTCCGACTCTTCGTGACCCCCTGGACCAGAGCACGCCAGGCACTCCTGTCTTCCACTGCCTCCCGCAGTTTGGTCACACTCATGCTGGTAGATTCGAGAACAGTGTCCAACCATCTCGTCCTCCGTCGTCCCCTTCTCCTTGTGCCCTCCATCTTTCCCAACATCAGGGTCTTTTCCAGGGAGTCTTCCCTTCTCATGAGGTGGCCAAAGTCTTGGAGCCTCAGCTTCAGGATCTGTCCTTCCAGTGAGCACTCAGGGCTGATTTCCTTCAGAATGGAGAGGTTGGATCTTCTTGCAGTCCATGGGACTCTCCAGAGTCTCCTCCAGCACCATAATTCAAAAGCATTCATTCTTCGGCGATCAGCCTTCTTTATGGTCCAGCTCTCACTTCCATACATCACTACTGGGAAAACCACAGCTTTAACTATACGGACCTTTGTTGGCAAGGTGATGTCTCTACTTTTTAAGATGCTGTCTAGTTTTGTCATTGCTTTTCTCCCAAGAAGCAGGCGTCTTTTAATTTCGTGGCTGCTGTCACCATCTGCAGTGATCATGGAGCCCAAAAAAGTAAAATCTCTCACTGCCTCCATTTCTTCCCCTTCTATTTGCCAGGAGGTGATGGGACCAGTGGCCATGATCTCCGTTTTTTTGATGTTGAGCTTCAAGCATCAAACACCACTTATCCTACTCTCATCAAATTCAGCAGGAGTAGCTTCTGAGCAGGCATGGTTCGGCTTGCAGTATAAGATTTATTTGTTTGTTTAGTTTTTCATTTATATTCCACTTTTCCAAGTAGCTCGGGATGCCGTGCATCATTTTCTTCCCTCCCTCCCCATTTTTATTCTCACAACAACCCTGTGAGGTAGGTTAGGCTGAGAGTGACTGACTGGCCCTTAGGTCACCCAGTGAGCTTAATGGCTGAGGGGGCAGGATTTGAACCCTGGTCTCCCAGGTCTTAGTCCGACAGTCAAACCACAACCATTCACTGAGCACTCACTGCAATTCCAGGGCTGGGTTTTTAGCACTGCAGGAATTTATGTATAGGTTGGGGGGGGTTGCCCCTCCAGCAGATATCATGCACATGCAGCCCACTACCAAAATCAGCACAATCACTTTTGCGACTTTTGTGATTTGTCCCCACAAAACACTTCATCACAGTTTCTTCCTATCTATTCAAAGGGCCTCTGGTGCACAATCCCAAATGTAAGAACTCACTGATAAATGTATCTATGTACTGGCTCACTGGGAAAACTTCAGAAATTCATATACAGTGGTACCTCTGGTTGCAAACGGGATCCGTTCCAGAGGCCCGTTCGCAACCTGAAAGGAATGCAACCCACATCTGCGGGTGGGCGGGTCGCCGCTTCTGCGCATGCGCGTGACGTCATTTTGTGCGTCTGCGCATGCGCGAGAGGCGAAACCTAGAAGTAACCCTTTCCGGTACTTCTGGCTCACCGTGGGACGTAACCTGAAAACACTCAACCTGAAGCAAACGTAACATGAGGTATGACTGTAGACAAGTGAGCTCAGCTACTCAGCAGCCCCTCTGCCTGAGTGATAATCCCTGGCATCCTGATACCTGAGTGCCATTCCAGAAATAACAAACCCAGATGAAGACAAAAGGGTGTGATTCATTTGGCTGGGAAACAGGGAAATGTAAATATCTCTTTTGTTACACTTGATGGGTGTTTGGTGGAGGGCAAGGGGAACCATGGGGCAGAGTCCAGGATGCTCAGATTACTGCCACCAGACCTCCCCTTTCATGATGTAACCGTGATGTATGAGTGATGTAGTTTGGGGGGGGGGTAACATGGGGATTAGCAGCTAATAAAAGTTTGGGTTCTCTTTTGTTCAGGGCTTCCATCTTGTTCCACCTTGTGGCAGGTAGGAGTCCTGTTACGACAGTCTTCAATCAAGACCAAGCCTACTGGCTGCTGTTTTGCTCTGCTATTCCTGGCTGGTGTCCTTGTTTTTTGTCCAAGGGAGCCCTCAGATTTCTCCATTAACATTAGTCTGTGTCAACATGACATTATCCAAAATGCATACATCTCAGTTGGTTGATGTGTTGTTTCTCCAACCAGTTTCACACCAATTGGAGTCCTTAAACCTAATTCATCTCAAGCCAAGGTGTGAACACCTTTCAGTAGGATAAACAGCATCCCTGCCCTGTCAACACTCTCTGGAACGCACAGAAATGAATCTACTAGGGATAACAGACACAGGTATAGCAAGAGAAGATCAGAAAATATTCCTCTATGCCACAGGAGCGGCAAGGATCCTAACTGCTAAAAACTGGCAAAAAGAAACTGTGCCAACAAAAAAGGAATGGCAAGACAAACTGTTAGAGTATACTGAACTGGCTAGATTAACGAGGCAATTAGAGATCACACTAGACAAGAGTTTCAAAAAGCATGGGGAAAATGCAGAGAACACTTCACAAAACAGTGCCCTAAAATACATACCTGGACTTGTTTCGATTAATGTCTGCAGGAGACTTTGTGGATATTTAAGTTATAATTAGAAAAATCTTAATAATTATTCATAAAGGAAACAGTTTATAAGAAGTAAATAAGGAGGCCAGATACAGGATAAAGGAAGTCTTTTATTTGGTTGTTTGTATTGTTGTATGTTATGCTCCCTGCATGTTATGTTCACGTTTAATGAGGGTGCGTTTGTGTATTGGGGGGGGGGTTGTGTTATGTTGTAAATAAAATTCCTGAAGGGCCAGGAGATTCCATACAAAAAGAAAAAAGAAAGAAATGAATCCGACACTAATGAAGCTGTGCTGATGTGAGCAGAAAGGAGATGTGAAAAACACAAAAAAAAATAAGAGCCCAGCAACTTACCCCTTGAAGGCAGTAATGCGAACACACCCTCTATTGAGCAATCTGGGCCAATGAATGAGTGAATGCTGCCAGCAACAGTGTTATAATACAGGTCAAATACCAAAGAGCCCAGATACACAGGATATCTGGGACACCAAAGCAAACGTCTTGGCTCTGGTGCCAGACCTCAGCGAGCAAACAGGGAATGGAATCAAGGAAGAGGCTCAAAGAAGATAAAATCTCTTCTGATCATTTTGGGCAGATAAGGGACACAGAGTAAGGAAGGTTTATTTTTTCCTTTCATAAAATTTATATGCCACTTGACTGTAAAAAAATCAAACAAACCCTCAAAGCGGCTTACAAAACAGATAGAACAATAAAATCAACCAGAATTTTATATTTTTAAAAAACTACAATAGACTAAAAACAGATTAAAACACGTGTCAGCTTTCGCAAAATCTATGCAGCCTTCCTAAACAAAAACACTGTTAACAGGCATCGGAAAGGGCACACTGAAGACACCTCCTTGGTATCAACAGGCAGGGAGTTCCAAAGTGCAGGTAAAAAAAAAGGTAAAGGACCCCTGGATGGTTAAGTCCAGTCAAAGGCGACTATGGGGTTGCAGCGCTCATCTCGCTATTCAAGCCGAGGGAGCCGGTGTTTGTCCGCAGACAGCTTTCCAAGTCATGTGGCCAGCAGGACTAAACCACTTCTGGTGCAACGGGACACCGTGACGGAAACCAGAGTACACGGAAACACCGTTTACCTTCCTGCTGGAGCGGTACCTATTTATCTACTTGCACTGGCGTGCTTTCGAACTGCTAGGTTGGCAGGAGCTGGGGCAGAGCAACGGGAGCTCACCCCATCGCGGGGATTCGAACTGCCGACCTTCTGATCAGCAAGCCGAAGAGGCTCAGTGATTTAGACCACAGTGCCACCCAAGGAGGTGATCTCATTGCCTGGCGGCAATGTAGGCCAAGTCCTCTCGCGCCAATGGCTCTTTATTCCAAGCCCTTCTTGAAAAAAGGAACTGCCAAGGAGGAGGAGTGTGGTGTAATGGTTAGAGTGCTAGATGAGGACCTGGAAGGCCAGTGTTCAAATCACCCCCCCCCATGAAGGTCACTGGGCAACCTCAGGCCAGTAACCACCGCTCAGCATAACCCATCCCAATGGACTGGCTCTCAGGATAAAATGGGGAGGGGGGCAGGATTGTGTATGCCCCGTTGAGCAGCTTGAAGGGAAGGCGCGATAGGGTAAAGGTAAAGGGACCCCTGCCCATTAGGTCCAGTCGTGGCCGACTCTGGGGTTGCGGCGCTCATCTCACTTTATTGGCCAAGGGAGCCGGCGTACAGCTTCCAGGTCATAGGGACGCATACCAAATAAACTGAAAGCAAAAGGAGGAATTTATTTACCTCTTGATGAATCTCTTGGGGTTTGGAAGACATCTGCTTTGGTCGCGTCCGTCGTAGCGGTGGTCTCTGCGACGGATCTGGAACGGGAAGTGGCAAAGGGGTCTCCATTTTCCACTGTGCTCCCAGAGGGGGCTGCAGCTTTCGCTGACGGGTCAGCGACATGGGCAGGATCCAGGCTAGCAGAGGGCGAGGTGGGCTCCCTGCTTGCCGCGGACGCGAGGCCCAACCCGGTCTGAACATTCTCGCTTCCTTTCGCCGCGGCTGCCGATAATCTCGGCGGCAGAGCCTTCTTCACATCGTCTTCCTCTTCCTCTCCCCCCACGGCGGGATAAAGCTCCGCCACGGGTCCCAGAGCACCCACCCGACTGGCGGGCCCGAATTTTGTATCATCCCAGTCGTCGCTTTGCGGCGTGACAGTTGCTGCAGCACTAGGAACGCCTTTCAAGAGCTCCCAATCTGTGGAGATCCCCTTTTGCAAACCCAAGGCGGCGTCAGTCGGAGCCAAGACAGGACCCTCTGTGCTGCTCAAAACTGAGGCGTCGTCTCTGTCCAGCCCTTGCTCAGAATCAACAGATTGACCCACTGGAGGGGAAGGAGTCACGGAGCGGCCGCTGGCTATCGTTTTGGAAATGGGCGCTTCTTCTGTGGCCGGTCGCCATGTGGCGCTTCTGCCTCCTTCCAAGACGCCTGGCGCGAAAACGTCCGCCATTGAACCGAGCCCGTCTCCTGCCCCGCCACCCTCCACCAGCTCTCCTGCGGTGGTGCTGAGCCCATCACCCCTGGCATTCGGGTCTGGAGCCGTCACAACCGGGGCGAGCAAGACTTCGCTTTGCCCGTTGCTCCCCAGTTCCTTACTGGGCACACTGGGGTCCAACTGCTGCTCGCTGCCACCCACCTCTGGGGTTGAGGCAGTGGCGTCAACATCCAAACCCTGGCGTCTTGAAGGACTTTGAGCATCCAGGCTGGTTGGTAGCGTGGCTTTGCTGGTGGTGGCGGTGTCTAACGGCTCCCCGGCCAGCTCGGCTGTGGCACCTTCGTAGAGGTTTCCAGAAGCCGCACTGCTGGCTGCTTGCGCAGGTGAGGTGAAGGGGCTTTCTGGACCCGGGACGCTCACGTTTCCGGGGTCTTCCAGAAAGGCCTGGCGTAGTTGTCTCGCGGGCCGCCCCTCCGCCTCCCAGAAAGCGAGGCATGGCGGGCTGCAGGAGCTGAGCAGGATGAGGCAGAGGGAGAGGCAGACAGGGAAACCCATCGGATGGGGGCCCATTCCGGCGGAGCGCCGTGCGGGGGAACAAGGAGAGCAAGCGGTGCCGGGGAGCAAGACCTGGAAGCGAGAAGCAAAAGAGAGCTCTCAGTTCAGCTAAGCTCTTGAAATAAAAAATTTAAGGTCTTATACATATAATAGGTAAAGGTAAAGGGACTCCTGACCATTAGGTCCAGTCGTGGCCAACTCTGGGGTTGCGGTGCTCATCTCGCTTTATTGGCCGATGGAGCCAGCATATAGCTTCTGGGTCATGTGGCCAGCATGACTAAGCCGCTTCTGGCGAACCAGAGCAGCGCACGGAAACGCCATTTACCTTCCCGCCGGAGTGGTACCTATTTATCTACTTGCACTTTGACAAGCTTTTGAACTGCTAGGTTGGCAGGAGCAGGGACCGAGCAACGGGAGCTCACCCGTTGATTCGAACCTCTGACCTTCCGATCAGCAAGTCCTAGGCTCTGTGGTTTAACCCACAGCGCCACCCGCGTCCCTATATACATATAATAAATTTTCATAAATGTACCAAGCAAACACGTACATAAATATATAAACCACATGTCTGAAGCAGCACAGGAAAACAGGCCTGAAACCATTTTGACTCCCAAACTGACCACCCCCTCCCAATCCCTCACTTTCTCAAAACAATGTCCAACACAAAGAAGGTACCCAGCACTTAACCTCCCGACTGATTAGGACATTAAAGGCTGTTCTCATGCCATCAAAGAAGGTAACAAGAGATAAGAAGGGAAAGGAACCGAGGCAGGAAGGGCAACCATGTTAGATCACAAGCTCTTCAAAATACAAGTTATCTTCTGGATAGATTGCCCATACAGACTATTGAATCAGAGTTGGAAGGGACCCATCTAGAGGATCATCTAGTCCAACCCCTTGCAATGCAGGAATATGCAGTTGTCCCATGCAGAGATCAAACCTGCAACCTTGGCATAATGAACACTATGTTCTTAAGTTCTCAGTTTAATTTGAAACCGCCAATTCACAAGTGTAATAAACAAAAATCTGCCCTTATTCCCTTAAGGGGACACAAGAGCCCTTATAGAGTCCTTTGCAGGTTCGGCACCTGCTAGAAACATTTTTGTTTAGGCTGCCTTCCCAGACAAAGAATGCATCCATGAGTTTTTAATCCGGCTTTTAGCTTCTGGCTTGATTTTAATAAAAATAAATAAATGTTTCAAATATTTGTTTTTAACTGCTTTTACTGATATTTTTACTGGTTTTGTATGCCACTTAGAAATAAAATAAATCCCACTGCTCAGGAATAAAATAAATCCCACTGCTAAGAATATATTGACACACATTTCAGACTACTACTTCCATTAACCCTGCTGAGCATGGCCAAATATTTAAGGCCCAATACAGTTCTGATATAGGGACGCGGGTGGCGCTGTGGGTTAAACCAAAGAGCCTAGGGCTTGCCGATCAGAAAGTCGGCGGTTCAAATCCCCGCCACGGGGTGAGCTCCCGTTGTTCGGTCCCTGCTCCTGCCAACCTAGCAGTTCGAAAGTACGTCAAAGTGCAAGTAGATCAATAGGTACCGCTCCGGCGGGAAGGTAAACGGCATTTCTGTGCACTGCTCTGGTTCGCCAGAAGCGGCTTAGTCATGCTGGCCACATGACCCGGAAGCTGTACGCCGGCTCCCCCGGTCAATAAAGCGAGATGAGCGCCGCAACCCCAGAGTCGGTCACGACTGGACCTAATGATCAGGGGTCCCTTTACCTTTACCTGCAGTTCAGATATGCCACCAAAAGGATGCAGATTTGGAAGCTGGGATAAAGGTTTGGTTGCCATTTGTCGGAACTAGGTGCCCATGATGATCGCAGGTGCTCGCTCTGTTCATTACAAACACCTCCATCCCTGAAGTTCAAGGAACACGACAGCCTGTTGGCAGGCTTGATGGAGAGAACTGCAAGCAGCTGGCAGCTCTCATCTCTCAACGCGCCACCCTGTGGTGCCAGGCTCAGTCAGGGACACTGGTAGGTGCAGCGATTAAAGCATCCCAACAGTGCTTCGCTACAATACTTTCGCCCTTAATCCATGGTCAGCTGCTTTGCAAAGGGATGAGAGGTGGGAGAAATTTAAATGCAAACATACTAAGAAGGTGCATCTCCTCCATAAAAAGAAAAATAGGAAATCTCCTTGCATGTGGAAAACTAGCACATCAGGGAGAAGGTCAGGCCAAGACACTTCTCCAGGAGAGGCTAGCTTTCTATGTGCAAGGGACTTTTCTACTTCACAAGACACTCAGTTGTGGCCTTAGACCGGCAATTTCTGTTTCATTGAACCTATACTGCACTGCTTTTGTTGGGAATTGTTTTGTTTTGTTTTTTTAATAATCCATCAACTCTTTTATTAGGTTTTCTGTTGTATTATTATAAACTTGCAACCCTTACTGGTACCTTACGGCGAATGGCAGGTAAGTAATCTTATAAACAGGCAAGTTAATAATGATAATTTCTCCTGCATATCAGATTTCTACAGACTGAAGAGGACTATACCATTCTGTTCTAGACTGAACCATACAAACAAGCCCTTTAAATTACTGGCTGAATGTTTATTATCATATTATGTTATGTTATGTTATTATCATATATTTATTTATACCCCATCTTCTCCCCTGACAGCATCTCAAGGCAGCTGACAGATAAAATCAGAACAGCTAAAAACATGGAAATAATAATAATAATTTTTAAAAACCAATCAAACATTAATAGAAATTTAAACTATATCTGTTCTGCCTTCGCTGCCTCCAACCATGGGGGTAGAATGTATTGATCTGAAACTATTTAAAACAAAAACAAAGACATCTCTCTGGTCTTCAAAAGCAGAAGCTCAGCTTGTTTGGCAATCTTCTTCCTTAGCGATTTCTAATTAGAAAAGGATGGAGGCGAGTATATTGTATTAACCAGCAAATCAATAATACCCAACGGCATGAGTCCGTCTTCCCTCAAGGAAAGCAGATCATTTCCACACTCCTGCTCAGGGCTCCCCAGTTAAGGGTGTTTGGAGACCGCAGATGAGGAAAAAGGTCTTCATAAGTGGAACGAAAAGCTCAGTAATAATAATAATAATAATAATAATAATAATAATAATAATAATTTATTTATACCCCACCCATCTGGCTGGGTTTCCCCAGCCACTCTGGGCGGCTTCCAACAAAACACTAAAATACAATAATCTATTAAACATTAAAAGCTTCCTGTCAGGGAACTGACATCGGAGCCAGAGGTGGAGGCAAGGCTCCAGAGCGATGCTGGAGAAGGGCCCAGCAGGGAGAGAGGGAGCTCATCGGCTGGGGAAGGAAATCAGCGTAACACCAGGGATAAAGGGGGGCAGATGGGGGAATCGGAGAGGGGGCTCCAGGACTCCTCGCCGGAGACCAGCGGGGAGAGCACGAGCCCTCCGCTACCCACACCCACCCTGCGCAGAAGACTTCCGCGCAGGGAAAGTAGGCGTAGACTTGGCGTCAAAGAACTTCTTTGCTGGAAGAAGTTCAAGAAACGCCCACTGACGGATTCTGCTAGCGACTGAAACAGCCACGAAGTGAAGGGCTGTCCAGCCAGAAAAGGTTTAACCGGGCAACCTAGCCAGGAGTGGCGGCAACTTACGCACGAGCAACCCCATATAACCATTACACTTCCCTAAACAGGGCTGCCTTTAGATGTCTTCTAAAAGTTTGGTAGTTATTTTTCTCTTTGACATCTGGTGGGAGGGCATTCCACAGGGCGGGCGCCACCACCGAGAAGGCCCTCTGCCTGGTTCCCTGTAACTTGGCTTCTCGCAGCGAGGGAACCGCCAGAAGGCCCTCGGCGCTGGACCTCAGTATCCGGGCAGAACATTGGGGGTGGAGACGCTCCTTCAGGTATACTGGAACGAGGCCATTTAGGGCTTTAAAGGTCAGCACCAACACTTTGAATTGTGCTCAGAAATGTACTGGGAGCCAGTGTAGGTCTTTCAAGACCGGTGTTATATGGTCTCGGCGGCCGCTCCCAGTCACCAGTCTAGCTGCCACATTTTGGATTAGTTGTAGTTTCTGGGTCACCTTCAAAGGTAGCCCCACATAGAGTGCATTGCAGTAGTCCAAGCAAGAGATAACCAGAGCATGCACCACTCTGGCAAGACAGTCTGCAAAGCAGCCTTGGAAAGCTGCCGTTCTGAGCTGATAGCAGGAGCTGAGTGTGCTTAACCACTATCTGGTGAAATAAAAAAATTAAGGTCATTCATATATATATATATATATATATATATATATATATATATATATTAAAAAAAACAAGTATTCATAAATGTACCAACCAAGCGCATACGTAGATGTGTGGACCACATGTCTGGAGCAGCACAGGAGGACCGCCCTGAAACCATTTTCACTTCCAAACTGACCAAATGTTTTCTCTGCAAGGAGGGAGGAGATGGGGGAGTCTCCCCATTGTCTTTTTGCTCACAAATCCTGTCTTAAGGATATGTCTGTGTATGAATATGGTGAGCCTGTGACCTGGCTCGGGAACTAAGTATTTGTCATTACAAAAGACTGGCCAGGCTCCCCAGGGGATCCAATCAAGTAAGCATTAACAGGTAACCTGCCAGAAAGGAGGCAAACAACGCACTCAGATTTCTGTCGTGGACCAGCCTTTCTGTGATGTAGGTATGATGTGTCTGGGATTCCGGGGCGGGCAATTTAAAATGTCTATGTAAGGATAGACACACCTTTGTTCTGGGTCCTCCTCCTTCTCCTGTGTGTGAAGGAGACACCCTGTTGCAACAGTTAGTAAAGATTAGGCTTACTAGCTGCTTTGCTTCTCAATATTCTCTGATTGGCCTCTGTCATTTTCTCCGACCGGTGGAGAACCTGAAAAGGACTCTATGAGGGCTCTTGTGTCCCCTATAAGGGAATAAGGGCAGATTTACGTTTATTACACTGGTAAGCTATTTTGATACACAAAATCTCCCTCCCCGGGACGTATCCACTCCCCCTGCACAATTACAAGTTGAATAAGCAGCTAGAACGTATTCTGATGTATTACGGTATTTTAATATTTTGTTGGAAGCCGCCCAGAGTGGCTGAGGAAGCCCAGCTGGATGGGTGGGGTATAAATAATAAATTATTATTATTATTATTATTATTATTATTATTATTATTATTATTAGAAAATTTAAGCAGCTCCGCATGCACACAAACAAACAAACACACACGCTGCTTCTCACTTTAAAACTGCAGCCTCCCCAGATTGCTTTTCTATTTATTTCTTTTTAAAGGAATCATTACACGATTTGAAGTTTTGCTCCCGGCCTCACAGGAAGCAAAAAGTTTATCACACAAAAAGAGGGGTTCTTTGAATCCCGGATAATCAATGCATCGCAACAGCAAGGCAATACAACAATCTATGGTTTTTTTTTCAGGGCATAGAGAGGCTGAGTGTTTGGGGACTTTGCCTCCTTTGAGAGTAAATCAGCAGCACTTGTAAGAAGCTACGTGAACAAGTGGAGGGGCAACGGACCGAAAGGAAACCTGCTACTCCTCACCGATTCCTCCTGTCTTCGTAACTAATTGTTGGTGAAGCAAATCGCTTCCTTTACTTCGCTTCCTCCTGCTTCTTCTCTAGGTAAGTCGGTGTCAGAATGAGCTAGCAGAGTTCGTTTCGGGGGCCTAATCCGGCCCGCCGGTCGGTATAATCTGGTCCCTGTGTCAGTTTATTTCCTGGGGTAAAAGCCTAAAAAACCCCTCAACAACTGGTGTTATGTACTGAAGTTCTCACCCTGGGCCAGAAGGGGGGATACTGTAGATAGTTTTCACTCAGGTCCACATATGCAAATAAGGGATTGAAAGTGACGTTCAGTGATTGGATTGTTACAGAAAGTGATTAATGTTTCATTCTAGTGGAGCTCTATATAAACAGGCTGACTGAACCCTTCAGTTCAGTTCTGTTCTGGCCTGTGAATAAACAAGAGCTGTTTGAAGAATCGCTGTGTTGTCTGATATGTTCACCCACAACTTCAATCCTAAAAAAAGTAAACAACTTTGGTCGGCCCTCACGGCCCTTCACTTCATCAAGTCTGGCCCTCTTTGAAAAAAGTTTGGACACCACTGAGCTAGCATGTGTTTGTGTTAACTTCTTTGCTCTGCCTTGACCACATGTAAAAACCTATGTGTTATGTACTGAGTTGAATAGGATCCAAAATGCAGCAGTATGATTGGTCCTAGAACAATAGTATTCAGAATGCAGCAGTCTGATTGTTCCTAGAACAATGCAGCAGTATGATTGGTCCGCAGGAGCCACCCAATCCAGCTCCAGGTGGAAGTGAATCCACAACCTGATTGGCCTACAAGAGAATCCCGGAATTAGCCAATCACGTGGGGGCCATTGTGTAAATAATGTATATAAAGCAGATACTTTGGGGAAACTTTCATTCCTCCTCACCACTATGAGCTGAATAAGGAGCATGAAATCCACTCTCGACTATTTTTCACTATGCATAAAAATGTTTTTGTTTGCTAAGAGCAATAAACTTCAAGTTTTCTTTAATCCTCCCAGACAGCAGTCTTGCCACACTAATTTTTTTTCTTGCATGGCACTGTATTGTATTTACCAACTTGTGATACCCTGAGACTGACAAAAGTTCCTTACCTCTTCAGATTAATGTTCTGTTTGAACAAGGAGAGTCCAGCTTAGATCCCCACTCAGGCGCAAACCTTTCCTGTGTGACATTGGGGAAATTAAGCCCCATCTGCACTATACATCTAAAAGCAACTTTAAACAGTCATGGCTTTCCCTCGCCCCAAAGAATCCTGGGAATTGTAGTTTCTTAAGGGTATTGGGGGTTGTTTGGAGACCCCTTCATTGCCCTCTTAGAGCTCTAATTCCCCAAGTTCCCTGGGAGGCCACTCTGGGAATCATAGCTATGTGAGGGAAACAAAGGGACTTCCTAACTTCTCAACACCCGTAACAAACTACAGTTCCCAGAATTCTTTGGGGGGGAGGGAAGCCATGGCAGTTTAAAGTTGTGTTACACTGCTCTAAATGTATGGAGAAGATGGGGGCTACTTTGCTAGGTAGCCTTACTGTTCAGCCTAGTCCGCTTTGCAGGGCTGCTGAGAAGATAATATGCCACCAACCTCCACAATTTGGACACCTTAGAGAAAAAGCAGGAACTTAGCGTGACCAAGAAGTATGCAGTATGAAACTAATTTCATACTCCGCAAGTGCTGTGGAAAAAACCAGGGCGTCCTGCTTTCTCGCACGAAAACAAGGTGGCCATTTTGGGTGTGTTGTTTTGTGCCTAGATCTCGCCCGGAAAAAGAGCTCTCTTTCGGGGCTGCAATCTTATGTTTTGGAGCGCCTGAAAGCATAACCCCAAAAAGGGCATCTTTGGGGTTCCATGATCTTGGGCGGGACACATGTGACTCGGGCGGGAAGATATGCACCCCGGTTTTGGGACTCAAGATGTTGGAGGGTATGTAATTTCAGCTTGAGAGAGAGAGAGAGAGAGAGAGAGAGAGAGAGAGAGAGATAATAATAATAATAATAATAATAATAATAATAATAATAATAATAATAATTTATTATTTGTACCCCGCCCATCTGGCTGGGTTTCCCCAGCCACTCTGGGCGGCTTCCACAAAGACCAAAAATACACTAAGATGTCATACATTAAAAACGTCCCTGAACAGGGCTGCCTTAAGATGTCTTCTGAATGTCAGGTAGTTGTTTATCTCTTTGACATCTGATAGGAGGGCGTTCCACAGGGAGGGTGCCACCACCGAGAAGGCCCTCTGCCTAGTTCCCTGTAACCTCACTTCTCGCAGGGAGGGAACAGCCAGAAGGCCCTCAGAGCTGGACCTCAGTGTCCGGGCAGAACGATGGGGGTGGAGATGCTCCTTCAGGTATACTGGGCCGAGGCCGTTAGGGCTTTAAAGGTCAACACCAACACTATGAACTGTGCTCGAAAATGTACTGGGAGCCAATGTAGGTCTTTCAAGACCAGTGTTATGTGGTCTTGGCAGCCGCCCCCAGTCACCAGTCTAGCTGCCGCATTCTGGATTAGTTGTAGTTTCCAGGTCACTTTCAAAGGTAGCCCCACGTAGAGTGCATTGCAGTAGTCCAAGCGGGAGATAACTAGAGCATGCACCACTCTGGCGAGACAGTCCGTGGGCAGGTAGGGTCTCAGCCTGCATACCAGGTGGAGCTGGTAAACAGCTGCCCCGGATACAGAATTGACCTGCGCCTCCATGGACAGCTGTGAGTCCAAAATGACTCCCAGGCTGCACACCTGGTCCTTCAGGGGCACAGTTGCCCCATTCAGGACCAGGGAGTCCTCCACACCAGCCCGCCCCCTGTCCCCCGAAAACAGTACTTCTGTCTTGTCAGGATTCAACCTCAATCCTATATCTCAGGGCTGCACAGCTAAGCCAAACCCAGCGCACAAACCAGGGGCTAAAAAACCTTCCTTTTCTGCATGGGCCTGGGACCAACACATGGCTAGCAGCTTATGTTCACCGAACCTGTCATAGCCCCAGGCAGAACATCAGCACTGATGGCATTAGATCTGGGGTTGGGCACAGGTGCCCCTGCCCCCCCAAAAATTGTTTGCTTTTTTTAAGCGTGAATCTGTGGCTAGCTTTGCAGGCCTCGCTTCCCTGTTCCTCCAACCTTCTCCAAAATCTGGCGATCCATTTGCTACAGGGATACATGCAAACAGCACTAATCCACTTAGCCATTTCTCTGTGGGGAAACAGATGGCCCCTTAAATTTCCGGGACGCAGATCTGTTGGTTTTTATGAATTAAAACACACACGAAAATGACCGTCCCTTCCTCCAAAACACCCCCATCTGCAAAGATCACAGCATGTGTCTCTTGTTATATATCATTGCACCAGAGTGTCGCCTTATGTTATTTTTAAAGTGGGGTGTAGCATCTCTGCACAGCAGACAAATGGCAAATGGTCTGAAGTTTCGCTCCTCCCCCACCAGCTCGCTTCCATCTCCGAATAAACCAATTCCCTGTGGCTGTTCTGAACATTAAATGCCAAACACTTATTTTTATTATTATTTTCCTTTCTGAGGAAAGGAGCTGTAAGGACAGCAGCAGACGGTAACCTTCGGAGGTATTTCTGCGACGCACAAAAAGTTCAAAGAAAGGCTTGCAATTCTCATCTCTTTTTTTTTTCTATCCCTTTCTTGCAATCGTCTAAACCTTGGAATTCCACAACGAGGCTCTTGCTCCAAAGTCTGGAGAGCTGGAGATATGAATGAAATCAAAGCCATGAATCGGAGGGGGAAATTCGATCTGGGCCCAAGAAACTTGGGAGGAAAGGGGAGAGAGAGAGAGGTGGAGAGAAAGAGAGGTGGAGGGATGGGGGAAGCAAATCCCCAAACAAAAGGGAGGCAGAGGCAGAGGCAGCAAGCCTCCATTTGCTGAAACAGTACACAAAGAAGCTCTGGCTGCTGTTCTTGTGGAATGCAAGGCTTGCAAGTGGCGAGGACCCTGCATCTTCCCATCAAGGCCTCCTTCCATCCCCAGCCCTCAAAAAGCCCAGGGCAGCGAGCATCCCTTGTCTAGGGATCTTTTAGCTGCGACTGGGCAAAGTGACTTGGGAGAAGTCTCTCTGCAGACAAGTTCTGCCCCTCCCTCGGCCTCCCTTGGACCTAGACTTCTCTCCCTCGTTGCCAGGAAACAGGGCAGCCTCTGTATCATCCCTGCCTTACCTGAGCGCCCTCCATCCTTTCAGCTAGGCAGCATCTTCAGGAAGATGCTATCTGGGCTGGTCCTCAGCATCCTCCTCTCAGCTGCTCTGCTGCTGCCTTCATGGCCAGGAGAGACTGGGAGGAGGAAAGGAGAAGAGGGAGGGGAAGAAAGAGGCTGCTGTTCATATTCATCAGCCACTCCTCCTCGCTGGCTCGGGGATTGGGCCAGGCGGCAGTAGCAAGACTCCCACCCATGGGGGCCCTCCTTCGCCCCGCCCACCAGCCGCAGACCCGTGCTGTGCTTATAGGAGTTCCTCCAGTGGACTCATAAATAGCAAGAGCTTAGACAGCATTTTCAAGTCTTAAAAAAAAGCAAAAAACGCTTGGGTTGCAAAAGGGAGGGTCCATATAGCTCAGAGGTAGGGCACCTGCTTGGCATGTAGAAGGTCCCAAGTTCAGCATCTAAAGGAGCAGAGTGCAGGTGAAGGACAGGACTCCTGCCTGAGACCCTAGAACATGGGTAGGCAAACTAAGGCCCGGGGGCCAGATCTGGCCCCATCGCCTTCTCAATCCGGCCCACGGACGGTCTGGGAATCAGCGTGTTTTCACATGAGTAGAATGTGTCCTTTTATTTAAAATGCACCTCTGGGTTATTTGTGGGGCCTCCTGGTGTTTTTACATGAGTAGAATGTGTCCTTTTATTTAAAATGCACCTCTGGGTTATTTGTGGGGCCTCCTGGTGTTTTTACATGAGTAGAATGTGTCCTTTTATTTAAAATGCACCTCTGGGTTATTTGTGGGGCCTCCTGGTGTTTTTACATGAGTAGAATGTGTCCTTTTATTTAAAATGCACCTCTGGGTTATTTGTGGGGCCTGCTGGTGTTTTTACCTGAGTAGAATGTGTGCTTTTATTTAAAATGCACCTCTGGGTTATTTGTGGGGCCTGCCTGGTGTTTTTACCTGAGTAGAATGTGTGCTTTTATTTAAAATGCATCTCTGGGTTATTTGTGGGGCGTAGGAATTCATTCATATATTTTTTTCAAAATATAGTCCGGCCCCCCACAAGGTCTGAGGGACAGTGGACCAGCCCCCCGCTGAAAAGGTTTGCTGACCCCTGCCCTAGAAGGATGCCAGATGGACAAATCAACAACCACAATAATAACAGAAACAATGGCTTCCTCCTGGATTCGATGCATCCCGTGATGAGTTACAGGTGTGCAGCCTCCATCCAGGTGTGCTTACCAGGAGATCGAGCTTGAGAGTTTCTCGATGCAAAGGATGTACTCTACCAGTGATCAGGACCACTGGAGAATTCTGAGAGAAAAAGAAGCAGAAATGGCTGCAGCTTGCGTGTTCGTCTGCTGTCAGGAACAGAATTCAATAAGCGAATGCGGTTGGTTTTCACTCAGATCATTGCTTTTTCACCTAATTGTTATTATTATTATTTATTAAATGTATATACCGCCCTGCATCCGAAGATAGTGGTTCACAAGATAAAAATACATGACAGGAGCTCAAAATAAATAGTTAGAACAAAAGTAAAACAAAACAATAACTGCCCCCACACACACACATTTAAAAGGCTGTAGGATAACGGCATCAGATGATGATGATCACAAGGTCTGGGTCAGTTTATATGGAGAGAGTTGGCCCTTGAGACGTTGCAGCCCTGAGCCATTTAAGTGTGCAGAATATATGCAATTACTTTCTTTTACATTGTTTAGAAGTTTCCATTACATTGTAATGAATGTAAGTTACATCGGTTACATAAATAGTTATGTAATCTGCATAACTTAACTTTAGGTAGGGGATAGCAATACACATAACACAGTATTTGGTGGAAACCAAACTGCAGCAGAACGGAAAACGGTGCTGATTGTGATGAATACAGGTCAGAACAGAAATTGCTGCCTCCTTACAGTGAGCTACAAGGCACACGGGTGGCGCTGTGGGTTAAACCACAGAGCCTAGGGCTTGCCAATCAGGTCAGCGGTTCGAATCCCTGCGACGGGGTGAGCTCCTGTTGCTCAGTCCCTGCTCCTGCCAACCTAGCAGTTCGAAAGCACGTCAAAGTGCAAGTAGATAAATAGATACCGCTCCGGCGGGAAGGTAAACGGCGTTTCCGTGCGCTGCTCTGGTTCACCAGAAGCGGCTTAGTCATGCTGGCCACATGACCCAGAAGCTGTAAGCCGGTTCCCTTGGCCAATAAAGCGAGATGAGCGCCGCAACCCCAGAGTCGGCCACGACTGGACCTAATGGTCAGGGGTCCCTTTACCTTTACCCTACAGTGAGCTACAGCCCTCGCCCAACTTCTCACCTTGTGTCTCCCTTCCCCTTCCATCCATAACAATATGCATATAATGTTCCTTTAGCTCACCTGGATTTTCTTTCTTAATTATTTCCACAAGAACATCACGAGCAGCAAAGCAGAACCTGCAAGCCAGTTTATACCTGATCTGCCCAGGCCACCCCCTTGTGGCACGGCAGGTGGGTGTTCTTGAGATTTCCATTTTTGTTTTGCCCCAAAAGAACAGAGTCCAGCTCTGCTCCTGATCTCTCCAGTGCTGATGGAAGTAGAAAATATTTTACTTGGTGTGAATCAAGTCAGCAGTTACAACCTGGGAAGCAGAACTGCTGAGTAAAAAGAAATAAACAGATACTCTCCTTGAACTAGCCAAGGTCACACGAGGAAGTTGCAATTCTGGGAAGGAAGCCTGGAAGAGAAATACCCTTACGCTTTCCAGGGTTAACCAGGGTTTGTTAGAGAGTCTGTTAAGAGTGTACATAAATCAATGGAGCAAATAAGTGCTCCGAAGTAAAGAGAATAAATCTCGGGGGTTGAGAGAACCCACTGAAATAGTCACACCACACGGTAGCATCTCAACTTAAATTTAAACCACCATCTGCAGTACTGAGCTATTTCCTTCCTCTCCCTGTCCTACATAGCGAGTTGCAAAATTAGACAAGCACAGCAAAGAAAGAAATAAGCAAGGGGAAAGGAGGGAGAAGGGAAGCCGACCCAAGAAGATGTTCTCAAGGGCATCTCAAGAGGCCAGCCTATTAATTAATGCTAATGGAAACAATATCAGACTGTGCCTAAGGAGAGCCCTGCCGTGGGATGAGATCAGAAGTGGTCCATCTTGTTCAGCATCTC
This sequence comes from Podarcis filfolensis, assembly GCF_964270895.1. Taxonomy (NCBI): domain Eukaryota; kingdom Metazoa; phylum Chordata; class Lepidosauria; order Squamata; family Lacertidae; genus Podarcis; species Podarcis filfolensis. The sequence goes on from NC_139604.1 coordinate 130,374,657, forward strand.
CTTTCCCACAGCGGGGCAGACAGAGCCCTCTCGGAAAGCTCACAAGGGGGACACGAGTGCAATATTTCTCATGCATTGTTTTCCAGCAACTACTACATTTATTTCCTCTATTTGATACTGAAGCTTGTATGTAGGATGCACATGGCCAAAATGGCAAGTAAAAGGTCCAGTCGTGACCGACTCTGGGGTTGCGGCGCTCATCTCGCTTTATTGGCCGAGGGAGCTGGCGTACAGCTTCCGGGTCATGTGGCCAGCAGGACTAAGCCGCTTCTGGCGAACCAGAGCAGCGCACAGAAACGCCATTTACCTTCCCGCCGGAGTGGTACCTATTTATCTACTTGCACTTTGACGTGCTTCGAACTGCTAGGTTGGCAGGAGCAGGGACCGAGCAATGGGAGCTCACCCCATCATGGGGATTCGAACCGCCGACCTTCTGATCAGCAAGTCCTAGGCTCTGTGGTTTAACCCACAGTGCCACCCACGTCCCTTAAAATGGCAAGTAGTAACCACCAATAGCCTTTTCTTCCCTGCATTTGTCAAATACCCTGGAGGGAGCAAATTGCCTAGTTTAACTATGTGCTGTGTGAAAATGCACAGGGAGTCCGTAACTTATGCAGGGATTACGTTCAAGGGATTGTGCCAAAAGCCATAAAGTCAAAACAACCGGTGGTCAGTAGCAGGTGGTTGCCGAAGTCATTTTTCCCTGGATGCCCACCCATATTCTGCCCCCTTTTAATTTTTTAAGAATGTTTTTCCCAAGCGCATAAAACTGAATGCACAAAGTTAAATGCGTGTTAAGTCTCAAGTTTACTGTGTTTCCTTTTGACCACCTTGAATCTTCCACTATTCAGCTTTATTGGTTAAGTCCCATGAAGTGCCATTGTACAAATTTTGCCTTATTTTTATTGATTATAGTTTAGTAATTATTTATTGTAATTGTTAAGTATAAACTGTTTAATTATTATTTGCTATTTAATTTTACTGTTTAGTATTATATTCTAATGGATGACTGAATATTGCTTTATTTGATATAAGTTGCTTCTTTTAAAGTTATGTTTCTATTTTGACTTTTCTGTGTTGGATCAGATTGTTATTAGGTGTGTGATCTTTGCTGTCTATTTTGTTGTTTCTTCAGCTTGTAAACCGCCTTGCGTATAGTAATATAGAAAGGCGGTGTACAAATTAAAAGTGAAATGGGGAAAAAATGAAAAATGAAATTTTGTATCTGCCCATTCTTCCATTGGAAACAGATTCTAATAATCCTGAGTTTCTTCAATAACCTCCAGCCGTATTCTTAACTCTCTTCTTCCTTATCCCACACTATTCTTCAAATACTCAATCTGCCAAGCACAAATTTCTCAAACCTTTCAGTTTTGCTCATGGTTCCTAACCATTCAGTTTGACCTCAACCCGCAAGGGCACACTCTTCCATTGTCTCTCCAGACAGATGGATGCCAGCATGCAAGGAGTTCCAAAATGATATCTCCAAACTGCATGAATAGACAGTAAAATAGCAAAGGCAATTCAATATAAGAAAGTGCAAAGGGGTGCACATCAGGGCAAAAAAAATTCCTAATTTCACATATACACTCCTGAGGTCTGAGTTGGCAGTGACTGACCAGGAACAAGACCTTGGGGATGTAGTGGACAGCCCAATGGCGATGCAGACCCAGAAGTTAGCAGCTGTGAAAAAGGCAAATTCAATCATTAGGGATCATTAGGAAAATGATTGAAAATAAAATTTCCAATATCGTAATGCCATTGTACAAATCTATTGGTAAGACCACACTTGAAATAGCATGCACAGTTCTGGTCACCCCAAATAAGGAAATATCTTTAGAGCTAGAAAATGGTAAGAAAAGGGCTACCAAGATGATGATGATTGTTATGTACTGAGTTGAATAGGATCCAAAAGGCAGCAGTCTGATTGGTCCTAGAACAATAGGATTCACAATGCAGCAGTCTGATGGTCCACAGGAGCCACCCAATCCAGCTCCAAGTGGAAGTGAATCCGCGACCTGATTGGCCTACAGGAGAATCCCATAATTAGCCAATCAGGTGGGACTCATTGTGTAAATAATGTATATAAAGCAGACATTCTGGGGGAACCTCCATTCCCCCTCACCACTATGAGCTGAATAAGGAGCATGAAATCCACTCTCAACTCCAAGTATATTTCAATGATGATGATGATGATGATTAATTGAATTTATATACCACGCTATACCTGGAGGTCTCGGGACGGTTCACAGAACAAAAGATGACTAAAGGGATGGAACAATTGCCCTATGAGGAAAACTTGCATCATTTGGGTTTAGAGCATGAGTAGGCAAACTAAGGCCTGGGGGCCAGATCCGGCTCAATCGCCTTCTCAATCCAGCATGTGGCCGGTCCGGGAATCCGTGTGTTTTTACATGAGTAGAATGTGTCCTTTTATTTAAAATGTATCTCTGGGTTATTTGTGGGGCATAGGAATTCGTTCATTTCCCCCCCCAAAAAATATAGTCGGGCCCCCCACAAGGTCTGGGGGACAGTGGACCGGCCCCCTGCTGAAAAAGTTTGCTGACCCCTGATTTAGAGAAAAGGCAAGAAAGAAGAGACATGACAGAGGTATATAAAATAATGTGTTTTTCTGGAGGGAGTGGATGAGACGTTTTTCTCCCTCTCTCCAATACTAGAACTTAAGAGATAATTTGATGACGCTGAATTAAGGGAGATCGTGCCTAGTTGTCCTGTAAGCAACTTTTTCCTTTTTAAAAGAGTGTGTGTGTGTGTGTAAAGAAGGGGCGGGAAGTCTGGGGTTCAATGCAAAAGATGCAGGACTTGACAAAGGATTTATGAAGTTTGTTTAGTCGTTTAGCGTGTCCGCCTCTTCGTGACCCCCTGGACCAGAGCACGCCAGGCATTCCTGTCTTCCACTGCCTCCCGCAGTTTGGTCAAACTCATGTTTGTAGCTTTGAGAACACTGTCCAAACATCTCGTCCTCTGTTGTCCCCTTCTCCTTGTGCCCTCCATCTTTCCCAACATCAGGGTCTTTTCCAGGGAGTCTTCTCTTCTCATGAGGTGGCCAAGTCTTGGAGCCTCAGCTTCAGGATCTGTCCTTCCAGTGAGCACTCAGGGCTGATTTCCTTAAGAATGGATAGGTTTGATCTTCTTGCAGTCCATGGGACTCTCCAGAGTCTCCTCCAGCACCATAATTCAAAAGCATCCATTCTTCGGCGATCAGCCTTCTTAATGGTCCAGCTCTCACTTCCATATATCACTACTAGGAAAACCATAGCTTTAACTATACGGACCTTTGTTGGCAAGGTGATGTCTCTGCTTTTTAAGATGCTGTCTAGGTTTGTCATTGCTTTTCTCCCAAGAAGCAGGCGTCTCTTAATTTCGTGACTGCTGTCACCATCTGCCGTGATCATGGAGCCCAAGAAAGTAAAATCTCTCACTGCCTCCATTTCTTCCCCTTCTATTTGCCAGGAGGTGATGGGACCAGTGGCCATGATCTTCGTTTTTTTGATGTTAAGCTTCAGACCATATTTTGCACTCTCTTCTTTCACCCTCATTAAAAGGTTCTTTAATTCCTCCTCACTTTCTGCCATCAAGGTTGTGTCATCTGTATATCTGAGGTTGTTGATATTTCTTCCGGCAATCTTAATTGGGATTCATCCAGCCCATCCTTTCGCATGATGAATTCTGCATATATGTTAAATAAGCAGGGAGACAATATACAGCCTTGTCATACTCCTTTCTCAATTTTGAACCAATCAGTTGTAGTTAGCATCCCTAAAACACGCCAGAGAATGTTTTTTTTATTCTTTTGCAGTTTCAATCATTTATGATCAAAAGTATATTTCACTCTTCATCCTTGTGGAAGGGATCTCAAAACGGCAGCCCCCTTAGCTCGTGTGAATGCACCACCAGCCTTGACACCCAAGTGGGAGATTTCCTATCGAGCATCCCAACGACACCCGGAAATGTGGCTTCCACTTCGTTAGACTGCACCCCCTTTACTCTCCCTTTTCCTCCGCCAGCCTCAATTCTTCGACCGGCGACGGCGGTGGGGTGTCTACCGCATTGCCTGCCGAACCTAGGGGCGGCGAGGAGAAACGAGGGGCGCTTGTGGCTCTTCAGACAAACGATAACAACTCTGTGGAGTTAAGGAGAAGACGTGCGGAAAGAGACGAGGGCGTCATAAATAACCCCCGGGATCAGGCGGCATGTTGGGCAGCCTGAAACGCGCCTGCTGAGGCTGAAGGCCCCCGCCCCGCCAGCCATTTAGCTCAGCGCGCCACCCGGTCAAGAAAGCCCCCTCCCCTTTTCCCAAACTGGCTCTCCTTGGGGTTTTGCCCGCTCCTCTTCCTCGTCGTCGTCGTCCCGAGGGCAGTCGCCGCGATGCCGCTTTACGAGGGCCTCGGGAGCGGCGGCGAGAAGACCGCGGTGGTGATCGACCTGGGCGCGGCCTTCACCAAGTGAGAGGCGTCCCTCGATTTATCCCCCCGCCCCCGCCTCCTGCTTCCTCTGGGCGTCGCCCACCCTCCCCGCCCCCTCTCGCTTATTATTATTGTTGCTGCTTTTGCTGTTGCTGTTGCCCTCCCCGCCCCCTCTCAATAATAATAATAATAATAATAATAATAATAATAATAATAATAATAATAATATATTAATATTAATAATATTTTCTACCGCCCTTGTTTCATAGATCTCAGCATAAAAATACAAGATATAAACACAAAACTACTTGATGTCTTTTTAACTATCTCTCCTTTTGCAAGACGACGTCATATTTTTGCCTTTCGCTCCTATTTATTCCCAGGAGGGAAGCTGCAGACCTGGAAATTTGTTTTTGTTTTGATTTATTTCTAAGCCACTTTTCATTCAAATGAATCAAAAAGAGGACTAAATAAAGGAGGGGGGTTATTGGGCTGTTGCTTTTATTTGGATTATGTATTTGTGGTTTTATATTTGGGGCGCGGGTGGCGCTGTGGGTAAAACCTCAGTGCCTAGGACTTGCCGATCACATGGTCGGCGGTTCGAATCCCCGCGGCGGGGTGAGCTCCCGTCTTTCGGTCCCAGCTCCTGCCCACCTAGCAGTTCAAAAGCACCCCTAAGTGCAAGTAGATAAATAGGTACCGCTTTATAGCGGGAAGGTAAACGGCGCTTCCGTGTGCTGCGCTGGTGCTGGCTCACCAGAGCAGCTTCGTCACTCTGGCCACGTGACCCGGAAGTGTCTGCGGACAGCGCTGGCCCCCGGCCTCTTAAGTGAGATGGGCGCACAACTCTAGAGTCTGTCAAGACTGGCCCGTACGGGCAGGGGTACCTTTACCTTTATTTGGATTTTATTCTGTGAACCGCCCTGAGACCTCCGGGTATAAGGTGGTATATAAACTCTGTTATTATTATTAGTAGTAGTAGTGGTATCATCCTGAGATATGTATTTTGTCGTTTTATATTTTGATTCTATTCTGTGAACCGCTCTGAGACCTCCAGGTATAGGGCAGTATATAAATTCAATTATTATTATTATTAAAACAACAGCAACAAATAAATTGATGCATGTATGTATGTTCGCATGCTCTCTCTCCAAAACGCCATAATGTGATTTTACGAACTTCTATCACGCTGCCTCTCACTCGCCTTTTCTCCAAAATTAAAAAGACCCCAATGCCTTTACCAAAGACACTGTTGGTTGCTGGCTAAAAGCATTTTCTTCTGTTGCCAATCCAGTCAACGTTCTTTGGAATAGGTTGTCATATTTATAGAAATACACACATTTACTATTCAATCTTAAAATTCCAGGTGTGGCTTTGCAGGCGAAACAGGGCCAAGATGTGTTATCCCTAGTGAAATAAAGAAACCTGGAATTTCAAAGGTAGGCCCCCTTTTTTTTTTGTTTAAACGGCTAACTTTTGCTGTATATTAAAAGCTAGTTGAATGCAAATCCATTTAAGGTATTTTATCTGTGGTAACTTCTATAACGCTAACGTTAATTTTTCTTTAGTATTATTGTTATTGTGTCCTGAGAAGATTATAATCTGAAGTTCAACGCTGGGAAGGAAATGGAGGCAAGACAGGGAAGCAAAATTTGGTTGTTTTGGTTGCTTGAGTTCAGTAACGAAAACATCCGGACATCATCCATCTACAATAAATAAAACATTAAAAATGGCTGGGCCTTATTTTTCAACTTCTGTTGAAATAAGTCCTGTGTTCGACAGATTTATCTGATGTAATACCGTCTCTATCAATATCTGTATAATTACTGGGATAAGTGATGCTGCATTTCTGTGTAAGTTGCTGAGACCTCATAGGATAGGATGAGAAGTCATGTGCCCTTAAACTGGTGTAGCCATAAATACAAGGGGATGAAGGATGTGCTTAAGCTCTCTGGGGTCTTGCAAATAATCCTCCTAGCTAAACACCAGTTGTCGGGTGGCAGTAGTGACATTGGATGGCATCTTACCCTAAGCAAGGCGGACTGGATTAGGAGATGAGAGAGAGACTGAGGAGAAGGAGGAGCTTTGTTAGCTAGACCAGTATTGGGCTGCTTGCATAGGGGTCTTGCACAGGAAAAAGTTCACTAGGTTCCCACTAGGTTAAAACTATTGAGAAAGAAACCTGTTGTTATTTTTGAAGCCAATTCAGTGTGTGTGATGACGATGTTGAAACTGTTTCAAATGGACTTCTTTCACAGCCTGTCAAAGTTGTTCAATACAACATCAATACAGAGGAGTTATATTCGTACCTGAAGGAGTTCATCCACATGCTGTACTTCAGGTAGGAGATGCCGCTGTAATGACTTTCCCTCTAATAAAAAATTAAGTGATTAGTTTATCAATTAAAATACACTTGAGGAATAATTTTATCAAAAAATAAGCAGTTGACTAGGAAATGGATTGCTTAGGTATCCTGTTGCAATACAGTGCCATAATGGTTGTATCAAGTCTACATCCGCATTTGAATTGTACATAATTTGGTGTTGCATCTGTGAAGAGGCTCCCAGAATTGGGAGGTTGAGCTCAGATTGTCTGTGTAAAACAGGTAAGGGGCACCCTCGTTGCCTCAAAGACCATTCTGACCTTCAGCACTCTTTGAATCATACGTAGCCTAAGACACAGGAATTCTGTGCTTTGGCTTGTACGTTAGGCTAAGCCAGGGTGGGCTGGAACCTTGTATCAGGAATTGGAAACTGGATAATATTGGGCCCACCCCTCCCCTGCAACCCAGTCACCTGTCAAGTCACCTGACCATAGCTATCAACTGTCCCTTATTTGGTGGGAAAGTCCCTTATCCCAGTGCCGTGTCCCGCTACTGTCCCTTATTGATGATGTCCCTTAAATTTCCCGGGTTTCAAAGGAAGCAGCTCCTCTCCTTCCCTCCCTGCCGGCCAGGGAGGAGGGAGGCTCCAACTGTGTTGCTTGGCTGCATTGCTCACCCAATAAGGAGTCTTAAGAACGACTGGGGGGTGGAGCTTGCATGCCTTGTGCCGATCAAATCAGCCGCGTTGCCTGGGGACTCACCTTTGCTCAGTGCTTCTGAGCGGAGAGGTGACGGTGGTTTTCCTTGCTGCATCCCCTTTGGCAGGTTGCTGCGCTGTGGGAACCACTGCTTGAGGCTTCGTTTGGCTGCTGGCTGGGCTTTCTGCCTTTGGCTTGGAGGGGCTCAGAAGTCGAACATACCTGTGCTTGGAAAATCCCTTATTTTGGCTGCTGATCCCTTATTTCCGAGGTTGCTGGTCCTTTATTTTCAAATCTGCAAGTTGACAGCTATGCACCTGACATCACAACGACAGTGTTTCTAGAAGAAAAATGTCCATCTGCAATGCAACTTGAACCCAAAATGTGCCTGAAGACAAAATAACAGACTCCTGCAGGCAGCAAACCACCTCGACAGCACTAGGGAGTTTCTAGTGGGAAACTCCATAGTGCAGCTAATCTAAATGGGGCTCACTGTCAGAGTCGATCAGTCAGCAAGCCCTGCTAGTAAACTAGCATTCAGGAGCTCTTTTGGAAGTCCTGAGTGTTCCTTCGTGGCAAAATCCGTGCATTACTGCATGTGATATCAGGTGTGGGGCAGGTGGGCATGATTTGGGTAGGGACGACTGCCTCGCAAGCCATATTGGGACCAGTGCTGGGTCTTATTCAGTCCAGAAGCCAAAGTTTCTCCTCCCATGCCATACGAAGAGTTTAATTCCAAAAGGGGCTTGAGTCAGTTTTGACCAACATTCCGTTTGGAAGAAAATTATTTCTGGCTAGGGCCTTTTTTGAATGCAAACACGATTTTCAAGGCTTGCTAACAATGACTTAGGCCCAAAATTTATACAAGATTTTTTATTTTGTATTGGTAGGACTCATGGCAACATCTACAGGTCAAAATTGAGTTTTTTGTCAAAATTAACTTAAGCCCCTTTTGGAATTAAACTCTTCATACACAATGAGGAAAGCGATCTGTCTCAGAAAGGTCATAGCAACTTTAAAGAGCAACAAAATCTGTTTTTCTGCCTGTAAGTAAGGGAAGGCAGGGTCTCCTTCCTCATATTTTTCTGTGCCAAGAGACAGCGTCCCAACGTGTGGCTCTGCCCATTCACCCATTCCAGTCCCATCCATACAACATTATTTCTGGCTCCTGTTGTTTTCTTTATTAGCTGTGCAGTCCTGTCTACAAGTAAGTCCCACTGTGTTCGAAGGGATTGAATCCCATACAATGGATTGCAGCTTATGTTGAGTGACTGTGGTAATCACCAAAGTCTTGACTGGGGGTGATTTATTTTACAAGAAGAGGTACCAGCTGTTGATTCTGCTTTCTGGTCTCATCCATTCACTTTTCAGGCACTTGCTGGTAAACCCCCGAGACCGCCGTGTCGTGATTGTGGAGTCTGTACTGTGCCCTTCCCATTTCAGAGAGACGCTTACAAGGGTTTTGTTCAAATATTTTGAGGTAATACATTCCGGACATCTGCTGCAGCTGCCTGTCTACTTGTCTAGGTTTCTTGGCTTGCTTGTGGGGAAAGCAGCTGCTGAGCTCACCTGGGCTTTTCAGTAGCTGCTGTATTAACGGTTGAATAATGGCCAAAGCCTGGATCTCGGTTCAGTTCCACAGCAGCACCTGCAAAGCAATCCCCTTAAAAATGGAGCTTAGCAAGATGGCCAAGTGCTGGAGACCCGCCTTTGCAGTTCCAGCATGAACCTGCTGGGTGGTGCAGCCTAGAACCCCATACCTGCCCAATGGTGCTTATGGAGCATCCTCACTCGCAAAGTTTTCCATACCAGCCTGAATAAGCTGGGCAGACAGGTGTTCACAGAGCTAGTCAAAGGAAAGAGGAAGCTGTAGTGAGCAAGGGGGAGATTTGTGTGTACGTCAGAGCCCTTGCACCTGCAGAAGAGTGCTGAATTATTATGATTGTTTATAAATATAAATATAATAATATATTTTATTTATATCCCGCCCTCCCCAGCCAAGGCCGGGCTCAGGGCGGCTAACAAGCAATAAGCAATAATAAAAACAAGTTGAATGAATACAACTTAAAAACAAGATTAAAATACAACATTAAAACATTGAACCATTAAAATGCAGCCTCAATCACAGGAGGAGAAAGGAAAAAAGAAAGGCTTGACTCCAAGCCAAAGGCCAGGCGGAACAACTCTGTCTTACAGGCCCTGCGGAAAGAAATCAGATCCTGCAGGGCCCTGGTCTCATGAGACAGAGCGTTCCACCAGGCCGGGGCCAGTGTTGAAAAAGCCTATCTACATATTCAAGACACAATTCGATCAAAACATTAAAATGAATATCCATAGTTAAAATATGCAGCAAGCTCATTAAAACAGCATGGTGGTTAAAACAGGATCTTCAGATCAAGAGAGCAGGAGAATGCTTGTCTAAACAGCTGTGTCTTCCAAGAGCCGGCGGAATGCCAATACCGATGGGGGCCACTCATATTTCGGCAGGGAGGGCATTCCACAACACTGGCGCCACCAGTCCAAAAGCCCAGCTTATCACAAGGGCAGCTTTCTCCAATCTGGTGTCCTGGGCACCCTAGGCTACAAACACTCTTAAGGTCCCATCTGCACTATATGTCCAACCCAGTATCCTACCCATTTTAAACATGTTGGCGGCTTCCCCCAAAGAATCCTGGGAGATGTAGTTTTATGTGGGTGCAATTCCCATAGTGATTTAACAATCACTCTTCCCAGGGAATTCTGGGAATTGTAGCTCTGTGCGGGAAATGGGGGTCTCCTAACAACTCCCAGCTCCCATAGAAAACTACAGCTCCCAGGATTCTTTGGGGGAAGCCTTGGCTGTCTAAAGTGGTGCAGCTTTGAATGTATCATGCAGATGGGACTTAGCTCTCTCTTTCAAATACATCTAAAGGGAAGAGCAATAGCCTATCTCACTGCATGATGGTTATTTGAATATGAGAGCTCAAGATGGTAAAATATGGTACTATAGTCATACCTCAGGTTACACACGCTTTGGGTTGCACGATTTCGGGTTGCGCACTACGCCGAACCCGGAAGTACCGGAACTGGTTACTTCGGGTTTTGGTGATTGCGCATGCACAGAAGCGCCAAATCGTGACCCGTGCGTGCGCACACGCGGCGCTGCGGGTTGCGAACGCTGTAGGTTGCGAATGTGCTTCCCGCACGGATCACGTTCGCAACCCGAGCATCCACCGTATAGAAATTTCTAGAGTTTTATAGGCCCATATCCTTTTGAACCTTAGCTACCAGTTGCCTCTGAAAGGCAGGTGCTTGAGGCTTCCAGACCTTCTAAATTTTCTTGCAATGTGTTCAGCTTGTCACCTCTGTGTTCCTTCTAGGTTCCTTCGGTGCTCTTTGCCCCAGGCCACCTGATGTCTCTCCTGACCCTTGGGATCAATTCTGCTATGGTCTTGGATTGTGGCTATACAGAAAGCATGGTGCTCCCCGTATCTTTTTTTTTACTCTCCGGTGTGACTACTTCAGGAGGAAAACATTAATCAAGACAGCTTTTAACTCCCACAGTCAACCTACTCAACGGGAGGCCTGTTTGTCTCATGTCTGTCTTTGCCAAACTTTCGGAAGACCCTTGATTCTTACCCATGCTGGCCTTATGAGGTCACACTTGCTTCTGCAACATGCTTTCATCACAATTCCATTCCTTTCTGTCTCACATTCTCCCTCTTTCCATATCGTGAATACAAAAAGATAGTCGAAACAAAATAAAAAAATCCTTCCAGTAGCACCTTAGAGGCCAACTAAGTTTGTTATTGGTATGAGCCTTCGTATGCATGCACACTTCTTCAGATACACTGAAACAGAAGTCACCAGACCCTTATATATAGTGAGAGAGTGGGGTGGGGTATTACTCAGAAGGGTGGTGGGAATGGGTGATTGGCTGATAGGTGTGGTAAACCTGTTGACGACTGTTAACGACTGCAGTTGGTCTTACATTAAAAAGCAATGAGTGAGATGGCTAAAAATAGGGGAACATTCTATGCAAGATATCAAAGTAACTGTCTTATTACAAAAGAATTTCAGAAATAGACTGGAAAGAGAAGTTGCTGAATTGCAACTAATTACCAAACTTGAAACCATGGAGAGACCTGGTCTGAATAGAGACATTGGATTCTTATCTCATTATACATGATAAAGCCATCTCGGCCATCTCACCCCTTGCTTTTTCCTGTAAGACCACGAAAGCTCATACCAATAACAAACTTAGTTGGTCTCTAAGGTACTACTGGAAGGATTTTTTTAAAATTTTGTTTCAATTACGGCAGACCAACACGGCTACTTACCTGTAACTAAAACAAAAGGATAGTGTGTCACTGGACTGCTTCCAGCCCTCCAAAAGACATTTCTCAAGCTTTTGGAGAGCTCAGGGCTGCGGTATTTGGAGCCAAACAATATGTTTGTCTTCTTGCCTCTTTGGCCCATTTGACTTGTCAGTTGATTGTATGGAGAAGGAAGCAGCTGTTAGAAAGATGGTGCTTAAGTGTGGTTCTTGTACCTGGTTGGTTTATCATAAATACTATTCATGAAACATCCTTAGCTGCTTGCAGATCTATGAAGGAATTCCAGTTCTGAACTGCTGGGGGGCGCTACCATTGGGAGGAAAAGCCATTCACAAGTAAGTCGACAGAAAATATTTTTGCAAAGTTGAATGGGACCCTGTGGGTCATCTAGTCCAACCCCTGCAATGCAGGAATCTGAACTAAAGCATCCATGACCGATAAGTCAGCCAACCTCTGCTTAAAAACCTCCAAAGAAAGTCCGCAGCCTTCCATTCCACTGCCAAGCAGCTCTTACTGTCAGAAAGTTCTGCCTGATGTTTAGTCTCCTTGTCATTTGAATCCACTGGAACAGGAGAAAACAAGCTTTCTCCATCTTCCATGTGACGTCCCTTTAGATATTTGTAGATGGGCAGATCAAGGTGATTGACTATATGGGACTGGCAGAAATGACTGGCAGAATCCAGGACCAGGGGAGAGAGACAGCGGAAGAAGACTGGAAGAAATTTAAGGACTATCTTAAGAAATACTGTAAAATTATTGAATGTTAGAAGGACGCTGGTTTAGAATTTATGTGGTTTTCGGCTGTAATGGATAAGTAAAAGAAAAAGAAAGGTCAAAATTTGAATGAGAATGAAGGGAAAGGATTTGTTGAATCAAATAAATTAGAAATTGGAATACAGAAAGGGGAGGTATGAGGAAGTCGGGGAAGTAAGTTATAAGAAAATAAGGGATTGAAAGTATACTTGTTCTTATTTTTGTTTGTGTGTATTTTTTTTCTTGTATTGTTCTGTTTTTATATAATTTTTGAAACTTTAATAAAAATCTTTTTTAAAAAAATATAGATATTTGTAGATGGCTCTCATATCTCCTCTCAGTCTCCTCTTACCCAACTCCTCCTTCCATTCCTCATAAGGCTTGGCTTCCAGACCCTTTAACATTTTGGTTGCCCTCCTCTGCACTCATTCCAGCTTGTCAACCTCCTTCTTAAATGGTGGCACCCAGAACTGGACACAGTACTCCAGGTGTGGTCTGACCAAGGCAGAACAGAGTAGTACTATTCCTTCCCTTGATCTGGACGCTAGACTTCTTTTGATGCAGCCTAGAATAGCATTAGCTTTTTTTTGCTGCTCATAAGGAGAAAGATTTTCCACCAGTCCTCCAAGCATGACATCTGAAACGTGAGAGCATCCTCCAGTTGCCTTGCAGGCCTTTGTGGAGTAGTTAACATTGGCTGGCGGTGAGCCACTGTCCGTCTCATAAATACTAGGAGCAGAAAGTTGGAAATGGCTTGTTGTGTGTATGCATCGTGTTGCCTGAATGCTATTTTTTGCTAAATCACCTTTTTTGCAATCCTTTAGAGAACTGGAGTACCAGCTGCTGGAGCAAAGCACTGTGGATACGGGAACCACCAAAGGACAGAGCCTTCCCTCAGTGATGGGTAACTATTATTACAATTAATGAGAGGCAGGTGTTGCTTATTGGAACTGTTCAGATGAGAATGGGGTAAATCCCCTCTCCTCTCATTCATTTTTTTTAAAAATATAGTTTTTTATTAAATTTTCTGTTTTACAATTTCAGATAAACATTTTACATACTTGAAATATCAATGACTACCCTTCTCTTTCCATGGTTCAGATTGTATATCTTAAATCCCTGCATATTTTACAAAAAGTATACCAGTCAGTTTTCCATTATTATGTCCATCAAAAATTATTTACGCTGTTGAATTAATCTTAATGCTGCCATCGTTTTCATCTGCACACAATTATTTTCCATATATACAGTAAACGTTTTCCAATCTTCTTTAAACCTATGTTCTTCTTGTTCTCTTATGAACATATGATGAAACGAAAAAAATTAGAATATCGTGGAAAAGTTCATTTATTTCAGTAATTCAACTTAAAAGGTGAGACTAATATATGAGATAGACTCATGACATGCAAAGTGAGAGATGTCAAACCTTTATTTGTTATAATTGTGATGATAATGGCATACAGCTGATGAAAACCCCAAATTAACTATCTCAGAAAATTGGAATATTAAATGAAATCAGCAAAACAAGGATTGCAAATAGAGCAATATTGGACCTCTGAGAAGTAGAAGCATATCTCACTTTGCATGTCATGAGTCTATCTCATATATTAGTTTCACCTTTTAAGTTGAATTACTGAAATAAATGAACTTTTCACAATATTCTAATTTTTCAAGTTTCACCTGTAAATGTTAAGTCTGCAATCTGTGCATATTCCATCAGCTTAAGTTGCCATTCTTCTTTAGTTAGGACCTCGCTCATTTTCCACCTCCCATCCGATTATTGTTACTAAAGGAAAAGTAGAAAGCAAACCCTTTCAAGTTAGAAAAGGGAGTGTCAGAAATGGTTCATGAATTCTTATTGCCGCTAAGAAGCAGTGATCCACATGCATTACTGTATCTGTTGGCTTCCAACCATGAGCAGGTTGGTTGAAAACATAAAAAGAGCCCTTCTGCTGGACTTTTTCTGTTGCTTATTTCAGACCAAAGGATCATCTACCATATTTTTCGCCCTATAGGACGCACTTTTTCCCCTCCAAAAATGAAGGGGAAATGTGTGTGCATCCTATGGGGCGAATGCAGGCTTTCGCTGGAGCCTGGAGAGCGAGAGGGGTCGGTGTGCACCAACCCCTCTTGCTCTCCAGGCTTCAGGAAGCTGTCCTGGAGAGGATAGCTCGCCATCGCTCCCAAGGCTTGCGGACAGCAGCCTGCAGCCCGAAACCCGGGGAGCGCAGCAGGGCGCACCCCGGGCTTCAGGCAGCTCTCGGCAAGCCTTGGGAGCCCGGCGCGACTTCCCACCGGGCTCCCAAGGCTTGCAGATAGCAGCATGTTCCGCCCCAGCCGCGCAAGCTCCGGGAGCAATGGCGAGGTTGCGCAACCTCGCCTTCGCTCCTGGACCCCCAGCCCAGAGGCTAAAATAATAATAATAATAATAATAATAATAATAATAATAATAATTTTTTATTTATACCCCGCCCTCCCCAGCCAAGGCCGGGTTCAGAGCGGCTTACAAGCAATAATAAAAACAAGATGAATGATTACAACTTAAAAACAAAAATAAAATACAACATTAAAATAATGGAACATTAAAATGTAGCCTCATCGCAGGAGGAGAAGGAAAAGAAAAAAGAAAGAGAGGGAGGGAGGGAGGGAATCAAATTGGCTCCAAGCCAAAGGCCCTGATCCATCCCACTCGCTGTCATGGCTTCTTTGCTCTTTGGGGCTCGGGGGGTGGGGGAATAATTTTTTTTTCTTTATTTATCCCCCCCCCCCAAAAATATAAGTGCGCCCTATGGGCCGGTGCACCCTATAGGGCGAAAAATACGGTAATCCTTTTCTCATGATGGCTGCCTCTGGGAAGCCTCAAGTTGGGCCTGAGGGCAATATTCAGCGACAATATTCCCTGCTCTGCTGCATAATTGGGGGGGGGGATGTTATCAGGTGTCTGAAGGATGAGGCGCAAAGCTCCACACACTGCAGTTCTCCTGTTACTGTAGAGAATATGTGTTTTTAATAATTGGATTATTCTGAAGGACTCTTCTGTTCATTTGTACTACATTCTAAGTGCATTCTGTCTTTGGGGGCTTACAGTTCTGTTGATGCTGTTTGAGCAAAACCTGTTTTATCTGTAAATTGCCTAGAGTCCCTGTAAGTAAAAAGAGTGGGGTATAATCATCATCATCATCGTGTATTTTAGGTTCTGTTCCAGAAGACATTGTAGAAGATATCAAAGGTAAGATGACTGCCTTCATACAAACCTTAGCTTTCCTTTCATCCAGAAATTGCCATTTGTAAACTTCGCAAGGGAGCAAACCATTCCTAAAATGGATTGCCTTGATTTTAATTGATTGCCTCATTCTTGCTGGTATAATCTTAATATTTACAACCAGATGAAGGTTTCATTTTTGGAATAATAATTTTTCAAAGTAGTAGTTACAGTTATATCAAAAATTACTGATTTGGTTATACTATTAGAAATGCATAGACAGATAATTATGAAATTATTGTGAGGTTTAATAAGTTAACTGTATTTGGACAACTTTTCTGCTGTACTTTATTTGAAGGAAAAAAATTTTTTTCTTTCCAGTAGCACCTTAAAGACCAACTAAGTTAGTTCTTGGTATGAGCTTTCGTGTGCATGCACACTTCGTCAGTGTGCATGCACACGAAAGCTCATACCAAGAACTAACTTAGTTGGTCTTTAAGGTGCTACTGGAAAGAAAAATTTTTTTTTTGTTTTGACTATGGCAGACCAACACGGCTACCTATCTTTATTTGAAGGAGAAAAGTAATCATTTCCTTAATAACTATTTAAATAATTTATTTAACTAAAACAATAACATTATAGCATATGTATCCATGTTTGTTAACTGATGTGGTTAAACAATTAAAAAAAAAACAACAACTGAGTTTTAGCACACGTGAAAAACTTAAAACAAATCCTTATTTCCTGATGAATAGCCTTTGGACTATAATGTAACTTAAATAGAAAACTATCTTTAGAAAGATTTTTCCTCCAAAAGCATTTTATTTTAAAAATCCAATTTAAATTTTAAAAAATCCAATTTTTAATATATTTTTTTAAATCATTGGTTTTTTCCCACCTGATCAGTGTAATATGCTCAAACTGGCTGCTCCGGTGAGTGACCTGACTGCTGAATTCTGCGCTAGCTGAAGTTTCTGAACAGGCTTCAGAGGCAGCCCCACATATAAATGCATTGCAGTAATCCAGCCTAGAGGATACAGAGCATAGACAACAGAAGTTAAGCTATCCCTCTCCAGATAGGAGCGCAGGTGGGCCACCCGTCAAAGCTGATGGAAGGCACATTGCAACAGTGAGGCCACCTGGGCCTCAGGTGACGTATCAAGAGCAGGCAACCTCCCATCTGTACACCCATTAAAATGATTGTATAGACCAGCAGTTCTCAACCTGTGGGTCCCCAGATGGACTACAACTCCCATCATCCCTAGCTAGCAAGGCCAGAGCTCAGGGATGATGGGAGTTATAGTCCAACAACTGAGGAACCACAGGTTGAGAACCATTGGTATGGACTGTTTGGCTGAGAACAGTTCTGAAACCATTTCTGTTCGTCTCCAAAGTTCGCACCTGTTTCGTGAGCGACCTCCAGCGGGGGCTGAAAATCCAGGCGGCGAAATTCAACCTCGACGGCAGCGCTGAGGTATGCGAGGAAGGAGCTGGATTTCCCCTTTCAGTAAGAATGAGCTTGATTTCCTTCTCGTTCGCTTTTCGCCTTCTGACAGCCTCTCTTGTATTGCAGCGCCCCACTCCACCTCCAGACGTGGACTATCCGTTGGACGGAGAGAAGATTTTGCACGTGAATGGAGCAATTAGGTTAGTAAAAAAAATTTTTTTTTTCTTGATTTCCCCCTCTAAAAACTAGGTGCACCTTATGGTCCGGTGCGCCTTATGGAGTGAAAAATACGGTAGTTTTATCCTGTGTTCTAGTAGTACGAGAGAGAGATAGAAAAACGCCGCTCTCTTTTGACTTGCTGTGCAAATGTGGCGGCCGCTATCCAAAACATTGTCATCCCTGACGGCTCAGCCGGCAGCCTTGTAAACCCACATAGCCAAACAGAAGGAGCAACAAACTTTGCCCCGTGGGGGTGTCCTAATGTCAATTTTGTCCCTTTGGTTTTTCAGCTGGGAGGAGCTGGGTAGTGTCTTCTGATCCCTTATTCTAAGCCTGGATTACTCAAAGCCTCCGTTTGCTTCTTTCCAACAGGGATTCTGTCGTCGAAATACTCTTTGAGCAGGACAACGAAGAAAAATCGGTGGCTACTTTGATCCTGGATTCACTGGTTGAGGTACTGTGGTTGGCATTTTGCTTCTCTTGGTTCCTCCCACTCCGCCAGGGATGAATCTCACACCCCCACCATACAGAGCGCACTCACCCTGCAAACTAGCTGGCCCTTCTGTCCAGGAGCAGAAGATAAGCTTCCTCCAACCTTCCGTCGTGCGCCCTTTTCTCCCAGTTGCCGGGACGGACTCCCTTTTTGCGCCCCGTAACTCGCTGAATCTTAAAGAGTTCAGAGTTTTAAAGCAATGCTCGGATTAGCTCCGCCAGTTATAAGTCCGAATTCGTTACTAATTTTGGAAGCTGGCCACTTTCATAAGAAGCCTGAGACTTCACAGTGTGGCTTTGAAGCTGCTCCCCCTTCGTGCCCGCAGCTCAATCCCGTCCCCGAGTCTATTATTAAGACCCAGGGATCAAGAGAGCACTTCTGGGCACTGCTGGGTACCACGTCCCTCAGGATCTCGCAAAACCTCTCAAATAACCCCCACACCGCTCGAGACCCCCCAGAGGGTTATCTTGCGCTTCTTTTCATGGCCGGAAGTTCAGAAGATAAGCTTCCTTAGCAAAGCTACAATGAACCTCCTGGCAGCCACGCAGTTTCAGTCATGTTGTCTGCCAATCCTCTGGTTGATCTGCTCCACTCCCTGCCATCTGCAGCCCCTTTCCTTTCCCCCCGCAGATCAGTATATCGCTACACACACAGGGACATTGTGGCAAACCTGCAAGCTGCACACCAGCCCTTGTTGAGCCCGTGGCCCGAGTGAATCATCTTCTCTCCTCCCTTTCTCTGCCAGTGCCCGATAGACACCAGGAAGCAGCTGGCTGAGAACTTGCTGGTGATTGGCGGCACCGCCATGTTGCCAGGATTCCTGCACAGATTGATGGCAGAGATAAGGCACCTGGTGGAGAAGCCCAAGTATAAGGAGACGCTGGCATCCAAGACCTTCCGCGTGCACATGCCACCAGCCAAGCCCAACTGCGTGGCCTGGTTAGGAGGTAAGTCTGAGACACCTGTGAGTTAACTTTGGGATTCTTTGAGGGGCTCACAACTCGAGAACGGGGCCTCCTCTGTAGTGGCTCCCCGTCTGTGGGATGCTCTCCCCAGCAAAGTCTGCCTGACACCTTCATTATACACCATGGGTAGGCAAACTAAGGCCTGGCGGCCGGATCTGGCCCAATCACCTTCTAAATCCGGCCCATGGACGGTCTGGGAATCAGCATGTTTTTACACAAGTAGAATGTGTGCTTTTATTTAAAATACACCCCTGGGTTATTTGTGGGGCATAGGAATTCATTCATTTTTTTTTTCTTTTTTCAAAATTTAGTCCGGCCCCCCCACAAGGTCTGAGGGACAGTGGACCGGCCCCCTGCTGAAAAAGTTTGCTGACCCCTGTTATACACCTTTAGGTGCCAGGCAAAAACGTTCCTTTTTAACCAGGCCTTTGACTGACCTGATCGACTTTCTGTACCCTTTTAAAATGCAGCTCTGATTTGGGGGAGGGGGTATTATTGGGTTATTGTTTTTACTTTGATTTTATGTATTGTTATCTTTTATGTGAGACCCCTGAGACCTCCGGGTATAGGGCGGTATATAAATTTAAATAATAATACAGCAGCAAGAATACTTATTGCAAAGTATTGGAAGACACAAGATTTACCCACTTTGAAAGAATGGCAGATGAAGGTGATGGACTATATGGAACTGGCGGAAATGACTGGCAGAATCCGAGACCAGGGAGAAGAGACGGTGGAAGAAGATTGGAAGAAATTTAAAGACTATCTACAGAAATATTGTAAAATTAATGAATGTTAGAATGGTGTTGGATAGAAATTAAGTGGTTTCCAGCTGTAATGCTTTAAGAATATGGAAGAAGGGTATAAATAGGTCAAAAAATAATTAAAATGATGTTGGATTGGAAATAAGTGGTATTAGCAATGCAAAAATGAATTGATAATGGATGAAAATACTGAGTTATAAAATGTTAAGTTATAGAGATAAGATAAATGAAAGAGGGTATGGATTTGTTGATTTGATTATTTAAATGGGAATACAAGAAGGGGAGGTGTGAGGAAGTCAAAGAAACAAGCAAATGAGTTTTAAGTTATCAAAAAGAATTGTTTTTAATTTTTCTTATTTTCTCTGTATGTTTACTTTTATTTTATTTTTTTATTATGTGTTTTTGTATATTTGTCTTTGTAAAATCTTAATAAATATTTCTTTAAAAAAAAATTTAAATAATAATAACAACAACAACAACAACTCCAGCCCTGAGTCCATACCAAGATCAATCCAGAGGTGCTGCATTGCCCAAGTGCGAATGAAGCCCAGTGGAACAAACGCTTCTCTAATTCCTGCTTTCTGTTCCGTGTTACAGGAGCCATCTTTGGAGCCCTCCAAGACATCCTGGGCAGTCGTTCTGTGTCGAAAGAATACTACAACCAGACAGGCCGCATCCCCGACTGGTGTTGCCTCAATAATCCTCCATTGGAAATGATGTTTGATGTTGGGAAAACGCCCCCGCCCCTGATGAAAAGGGCCTTTTCCACAGAGAAGTAGGAGTCTGCCTGAGACACGGGTCTTCTTTGCATTGTGGCACTTCCTCCCTCCCTCCCTCCCTCCCTCCTCCTGAGGTTGGACTGTGATGGAGCTGGAAGCACACTCAAGCAAGCCAGCAAGGGTCCAATTCTGGAGCAGGAGACAAGCTATCAGCCACTTCTGCTTCCCCAACTTAAGATGATACCCCAGTGATAATGTTTATTTATATATACAGTCATTACAAAGGCCTGAGCTTTCAACCTTTGCTGTTATTTAAAGCATTCTAAAACTTGTCAGAACCTGAAAACGCACTTCCAGGGTTCTCTGCCAAACTCAATGTAACGTTTTATTTCACAGTAGTTCATTAAAATGTGTAATTTATCAGTATTTGTGCGTGTGTGTGTTTTCTCCACGCATCCTCCTGGAGTAGGCTTTCGTGCAGCTGACTCTTGTTTCCCAAAGCAAACATCATAATAAATTGGTTAAAGATGCTACAAGACTTTGCTTTTCCTGCACAGATTAACACTTCTACCCCTCTGGACGTTTCCCCCCTTTTTGAGTCTTTTTCGTGTTCTCAGGCCTACTTTGCCAAAGGTTTGAAGTGAAATCTTACACCTCTGTATCGGATGAAATGGCCTTGAGTCCTCAAAAGCTTACACCACGGTCCATTTGTTAGTCTTTAAGGTACCAGAAAACACTTTCTTTATATCAAACAGTACTGTCTTTTTCACTTGCTCACTACCAAATTCCCTCATAGTGATCTCTCCCTGCTAACAGTCGCCTCAGAGTTACCTGAGGTGGGATCTTTTGGATTGAGGCAACCATTGTTGTAATAATAATAATAAATTTTTATTTATACCCCGCCCTTCCTGGTTCAAAAACCAGGCTCAGGGCGGCTAACAACAAATTTAAAACACTTTAAAACACTTAATTATAAAAGCAGCATAAAATACAGTATAAAAACATGAATAACAATAAAATGCAAAAATCAGATAATCCTCAGGGCTTTGTTGTTGTTGTTGTTGTTTAGTCATTTACTCGTGTCCAACTCTTCGTGACCCCCTGGACCAGAGCACGCCAGGCACTCCTGTCTTCCACTGCCTCCCGCAGTTTGGTCAAACTCATGCTGGTAGCTTCGAGAACACTGTCCAACCATCTCGTCCTCTGTCGTCCCCTTCTCCTTGTGCCCTCCATCTTTCCCAACATCAGGGTCTTTTCCAGGGAGTCTTCTCCTGAGGCGGCCAAAGTCTTGGAGCCTCAGCTTCACGATCTGTCCTTCCAGTGAGCACTCAGGGCTGATTTCCTTAAAAATGGATACGTTTGATCTTCTTGCAGTCCATGGGACTCTCAAGAGTCTCCTCCAGCACCATAATTCAAAAGCATCAATTCTTCGGCGATCAGCCTTCTTGATGGTCCAGCTCTCACTTCCATACATCACTACTGGGAAAACCATGGCTTTTACTATACGGACCTTTGTTGGCAAGGGCTAGCTGGCTGAATTGGTCCTACTTGGGCCAGCGAGGCGGCCAGGGGAGAATTAGATGTGGGGTCTCAGGGCGGGTGATCTTCATAAAAGGGGAGGGAAGAGAAGGGAAATAAAAAATCAGGCTGGATTCAAATTAAAGGCCAGGCGGAATAGCTCTGTCTTACAGGCCCTGCAGGAGGAGGTTAAATCCTGAAGGGCTCTGGTCTCATGGGACAGAGCGTTCCACCAGGTCGGAGCCATCACTGAGAAGGCCCTGGCCCTGGTGGAGGATAATCTGACTTCCTTAGGGCCCTTGTAACCCATCCTTTTCTTGCTGAGTTGGGTGGCCATGTGCCCTACTTTACAGATGGAAATCCTTGATTTGAAGGCATCCTCTGCTCAAAGGACGCTCTGGTCAAAGTCCAGTTCAAAAGATAAAGAATAGTTTAAATATAAAGAATAAGGGTATAGTGCAGGGACCTTGGAAATTGCCCATCAACAGTGAACACCTAGACAACAGACACACAGAACACCTGATCACCGTCTTCCTGGCTAGTGTGAGATGTCTTGTGTTACTGCGTATATAACATTTCCATATATGCACCTATGTATAAATTAGCATGTGCAAATCAGTGTTCCCTTTCTTTAAAATTTATTTTTATTTGATTTTACAAGTATAAAATTATAACAATACAACCATATACAGTACATCCACATTTAAAGATTTCTCCGAATCTCTGGACTTCTCACCTTCCCCTCCATGGGTCCTTCTTTTAACCTTTTCTACTACATATTTTTTCAATAGTCCATATTTTATATAACTCCATTATCTCCATAGTACTTGCTACATTACAAGTGTTCCTGCAATTCTGCTAATGTTTTCATCTGCTTACAGTGGTCTCCCAAGATAAATTATAAATTTTCCCCATTCTTTATTGAAGTTTCTGTCTTCTTGGTTCCTGAGCTTTCTGGTCAGTTTTGCCGTTTCGGTGTAGTCCAAGAGTTTGAATGAATAAAAATAATTAGAAAATTGTCCAGTAGCACCTTAGAGACCAACTAAGTTTGTTCTGAAGAGGTATGCATGCACACAAAAGAGACAGAACAACAACAGAAAAAAACCCCAGAAGACAATAGTCAGAGATTGATGTGCATTATAATGAGTGAAATAAGTATTTGATCCCCTATCGACCAGCCAGATGCCAGGCTACCTGGTATCTTCACTGTATGTAATGAGCTGAGATTAGAAGCACCTGCAGTAAGGGAGAGGTCTTGCCTGTAATCCTAGCTTGTTACAGTACTTGTAGAAAAGGCACCTGTCAACAGAAGCAATCAACCCAGCAGATTCCAAAGTAGCCACCATGACCAAGACCAAAGAGCTGTCCAAGGATGTCAGGGACAAGACTGTAGACCTGCACAAGGCTGGACTGGGCTACAAGACTATTGCCAAGCAGCTTGGTGAGAAGGTGACCATGTGCCAATGGTGCAACTCGGTGGAAGGCACCTTCCTATGTTCTCCACCACAGATGAAAATGGAAGCCCAGCTTGATGGTCTGTTATTTTTGAACACATTTAATCCCAACAAATCCCAAGACGTCTCTATTCAGCCTGCACCGTGCTGAAAAGAAGACTCAACCTCTGCACTTGGGTTCTGCTAACCTGACATGCCACATGTTTAATGCTTTGTGGGTGTCTTCCTACGCTCTTTTCCAAGTGCTCTGGGAGACAATCAGTCTTCCAACCGGTACCACAGCTTTAGCTGGCTATCTGCTCTTCATCACCTTCAAAGATCTCCAGAGGAACAGAGGAAAACCAGGCAATCCGTACCATACACCCAAAGCACAGGGCTGGGAACTAGTTTGTGAAGGGTGCTGGGAATTGTAGCTCAGTGAGGAGTGTGAACTACAGCTCCCAGCACTTGGGGGGGGGAGCCATGTTCTTGAAATTATTATTAATAATAATAATTATTATTATTAATAATAATAATATTTTTATTATTTATACCCCGCCCATCTGGCTGGGTTTCCCCAGCCACTCTGGGCGGCTTCCAACAAACTATTGGAATACAATAATTCATCAAATACTAAAAACTTTCCCTAAACAGGGCTGCCTGTTTCTGGTGTGGATGTGACCCAAGACAAAGCCTCTCCTCGTTCTCCAGGAGGCCATGTTCAAAATGATCCTGCCGCTGAGATGCATGCTTTTCTTTTTTTATTTATTTATACTTTTCAACTTCATACATTTCACTGATTTTATACATTTCACTAATTTATAATCATTTTCTCTGGAAATATTCAACCAACCATTTCCGTTCTTTTATGTAAAAAATGCTTATCTTGATTTCTTACTCTTCCAGCAAATTTCGCCATTTCTGCATATTTCATAAGTTTTTGTATCCATTCTTCCTTCTGCTTCTTTCCATTTTGGGGCAAGTAACATTCTTGCCGCTGTAGTAGCGTACATGAACATACATCTGCTGAGATGCATGCTTTTATACACAACCGCATTAGCAAATGCCCACGAACCAGCCTCTGAGCAAACACGGTTTTTCACAGAAAAGCTATTTTCATGCCTGTTTTAACTATGTGGCTCCCCGTGGAGAAACGCTGGAGGTTGTTGCAGTGATGTAAAGGGGCTCGTTGAACTACAATTCCCAGGCTACACTGGGGAAAGTTGCGCCTTTTGAAGCCAGTTTAATTTCAAAGCCTTTGTATGACTCAAGTTCTGTTGCACACCATCAAATGGAAGTCAGGTGTTATAGTATGACCAGCACAGCTTTGCTTGGGTAAGCCTGTGAGATTCTCCTGCATATACCAACAGATCTAGAGAGCAGTCAGGAGAAATCTCCCAGTGAATAGCTGCTCAGGCTTCCTAAGACCACCTGATTCCCTTTTCTCCAATTAAGGGGGTTTCTTAATTTAACTCACCTGTAGTCATTTACTCCCAACATCACCAGCTGGAGAGATGTTCTCTAGGTTGCTACAGCAGTTTCCATCTTCTTTCTCCATCCATACTGTTACTGGAAACCGTTGACCTGCTCTCCTGTGGAATAGGGAAACCAAACATGGATGAGGATTTATCCCTGGAAAACTACCTGGACCAGTGTACAGGCCAGGTAAAATGAAGGATGCTGGGGCTTAATCCATTCTGAAAGGGCAACTGTTTTTCCTGCTAGTATTGCCAGAGTCAAAGAATACCTGCAGGCCTTAGTGAAAGGTGGCTATCCGCTTTTTACTGTGGAACTAGCAAAACTCCCAGTCACGCTATTGGAACAAGTTGAGCAAGTGTGTTGTTTCCACATTTAATTTGATTGATTCTGGTCATATTATTTCTGTTCTGCTCCTATTGCTTAGCATTTAGGAACATAGGAATATACCTTATATTGATTCAGCCTATTGGTTCATGTGGCCCAGAAGGTAGCAGGGTTTAAGGCAGGAGTTTGTCCCTGTCCCAGGCGGGATTGTGTGAGGATACGAGAATTTTGGGATATAATATACAACAAACTTAAAAAGATTTTTAAATTCTCCTTTCAAAAAAAAAAAACTCAGAAGGCTTTCTGTTAGGCATTATGTCCACTGAAATACAAAAAAACTTTAGAACCATCTTTATGTATGCAACCACGGCGGCCAGAACTCTGGTAGCAAAAAATTGGAAAGGTGACTTAATTCCTATAAAGCTTGACTGGCAGGTGAAGATGATAGAACACCTGGAACTGGCAAAAATGGCTGGGAGAATAAGAGGAAACTCAAATCAGAAAGTGAGCAAATAATGGACAATATTGAAAGAATATTTAAAACAATACTGTGAAAATGCAAATTTCCTGACAGATTGAATCTTGAATATTAAAGAGAATTGTAAATGTAAAAAATTGTCCCTGAGATGTAATAGATATAATAGGAAGTGCATATAGCTTAAAAATGTTTAGAAAGCACAATGAGGTGATTCGGAAGTCAAAAATATGTGTGATGTTAGGTGATGTGTAGCCAATTAATGTTGTCATTGTGGTATTGTTTTTTCTGTTTGTGTTGTATGTTTTGCAATTAATAATAATAATAATAATAATAATAATAATAATAATTAATAGTTTGCCCCAGTCATCCATCAGGGATTCGACCTGGGATCTTTGGCATTAAAAGTACCGTATTTTTCGCACCATAGGACGCACTTTTCCCCTCCTAAAAAGCAAGGGAAGATGTGTGTGCGTCCTATGGAGCGAATGCAGGGGGGAGGCAGGCGGGAAAAGCCCCCAAGAGCTGCACACAAGCTCCGTGCGCTCTTGCGGGCTTTTCCACAGGAGGGAGAAGGGACTGACTGGCCGCATCAGTCCCTTCTCCCACCTCCCAGAAAAGCCAGGAGAAGGAGTTGTGCGGCTTCTGCCGGTTTTGCGGGAGGTGGGTGAATCCCTCCCAGTAAAGCCAGGAAAGCCCTGCACAGCGTCTCCGGCAAGGAGAGGCTGCACGGGGCTATGGAGTCTTTAGCCCCACGCAGCCTCTCCCGGGAGGGAGAGGCTGCACGGGGCTAAAGGGGGAGCCAAAACAGCGAGCGGGATCCATCCCGCTTGCTGCTTTGGCTTGCTCCATAGCTGCGCGCAACCCCTCCGGCAGGGAGAGGTTGTGCGCAGCCTGTACGCTGCTCTTTGGGGCTGGGGGGAAAAATTTTTTTTTTCCTTGATTTCCCCCCCTAAAAACTGGGTGCGCCCTATGGTCCAGTGCGCCCTATGGTGCGAAAAATACAGTATGTGCTGCACCACTGAGCTATGAACATGACCAAGTAAGCTGGGCAAATCTAATTACCGTATTCCCAAATTGCAGATAGAGAGCTGAGGCTGAATGTTAGTGGACGTTCTAAGAAGGGAAAGTGTGCCGGAATGTGTGGGATAGCGCTTGATTTGACACAACGCCATCTAACCTCCCCACAATCAAATCGGAATAAATGCCCAGAATCTGAATAAATGCCCAGTAGCTGTGGGTGTTGAGGTTTGGGAGAAACGGCAGCTTTGAAGCGGACAATTAGTGAGTTGGCAAGAAGCCAAGTGAAGCAAGAGTAAGTGAGGAGGTCTGCTTGGAGACAGGGAAGCCTAGCAACCATAGCTGTCAACTTTTCCCTTTTTTCAAGGGAAGTAGTCAAAGTGCAAGTAGATAAATAGGTACCGCTGCAGCGGGAAGGTAAACGGTGTTTCCGTGCCCTGCTCTGGTTCGCCAGAATCGGCTTATGCTGGCCACATGACCTGGAAGCTGTACGCCGGCTCCCTCGGCCAATAAAGCAAGATGAGCGCCGCAACCCCAGAGTCGGTCACAACTGGACCTAATGGTCAGGGGTCCCTTTACCCTTTACCTATCGCGAAGGGCTTTTGGCAACTGCTAGCCACAATGGCTCGGCTCTGCCTCCACAGTTGGAGCCAGCAATGCTTCTGAATCCCAGTTGCTGGAACCCACAGAAGGGGAGAGATGCTCTTGTGTTTGAATCCTGCTTGCTGGTTTCCCACAGGCAAGCCACTGTGAGAACAGGATGCTGGACTAGATGGGTCCAGCAGCCTCTTCTTATGTCCTATTAACGCAGAAGTGTGACGACTGTTTTTTCTCTCTCCCACGTTGTGATAGGATAACTTTCCATCGTCCAGCCCGCAGGTTTCTGCTCCCATGAGCCCCTTCGCGGCAGACTTGCCTCCTTCCTCCTACCAGGGAGCATCGTTTCATTCTCCATCCGACCGGACCCACAACTTCTCGATTGACCTCAGCTTCCTGCCTGACTATTTAAGCCCGGATAACAAATATGAGGGCCGTGCAATGGCATTGGGAGAGCAGCACGGCTCTCAGTCAGGATCGCAAGACAGTGGCATCTTCCTGAATGGTAGTGGCCTGTCCCGACAGAGGGATGAAAACGCAACTCAACCGTCGCCCGATGCTTCTAGGATGCCCGATGCCTCTGGAACCTGTCTTCCCATGAACCCGATGACCCCTATGGCCTCTGCTTCAGAAAGTTCTTCTGGCATCGTCCCACAGTTGCAGTAGGTTCATTCCTCTTAGAGCGCCTTGAAGCTTGGGTGACTTAGATTGAAAGTCACTCTTGTAGTTTGTAGAGTTCAAAGGCTTTATTTATGCAGGAACTGTTTACGGGATGAGTGGAGATAGGAGAGAAATAGCAGACATCTCGTCTGGAGAGGACAGCAAACAACAAATGGCTCAGCTTTTAAGGGGTGGAGTTAACTTAAACACAGAGGCTTACCAACAAGCACAGGAAAGCTCATACCAATAACAAACTTAGTTGGTCTCTAAGGTGCTACTGAAAGGAATTTTTTAATTTTGTTTCAACAAGTTCTACCGTAGTTAGCTTTCTACACAAATAGTGCCACCTGGTGGGTTAAAGTTATATGTGTATTACCGTATTTTTCGCCCCATAGGACGCACCGGCCCATAGGACGCATCAAGTTTATTGGGGGGGAAATAAAGGGAAAAAAATTATTTCCCCCCCCAGGAGCTTGTGGGGCCGGCAGCGGGGAGAAGCGCTCTTCTCCCCACCGCCCGCCTTCAGATCAGGTCCGGGACAGCAGGAAGACGCACTGCGTCTCCTAGCTGTCCCCGGAGCTTGCGGGGCAGGCAGCGGGGAGAAGCGCTCTTCTCCCGCCGCCCGCCTTCAGATCAGGTCCGGGACAGCAGGAAGACGCGCTGCGTCTCCTAGCTGTCCCCGGAGCTTGCGGGGCAGGCAGCGGGGAGAAGCGCTCTTCTCCCGCCGCCCGCCTTCAGATCAGGTCCGGGGACAGCAGGAAGACGCGCTGCATCTCCCAGCTGTCCCCGGAGCTTGTGGGGCAGGCAGCGGGGAGAAGCGCTCTTCTCCCGCCGCCCGCCTTCAGATCAGGTCCGGGGACAGCAGGAAGACGCGCTGCATCTCCCAGCTGTCCCCGGAGCTTGTGGGGCAGGCAGCGGGGAGAAGCGCTCTTCTCCCGCCGCCCGCCTTCAGATCAGGTCCGGGGACAGCAGGAAGACGCGCTGCGTCTCCCAGCTGTCCCCGGAGCTTGCGGGGCAGGCAGCCGGGAGAAGCGCTCTTCTCCCTGCCGCCCGCCTTCAGATCAGGTCCGGGGACAGCAGGAAGACAGCATGGTCCCTCTGTCCCCCGACCTTGTGGGGCTGGCGCTGGGGCTCTCCTGAAGCCTGCATTCGCCCCATAGGACGCACACACATTTCCCCTTCATTTTTGGAGGGGGAAAAGTGCGTCCTATAGGGCGAAAAATACGGTAAGTACAAAATCAATAGATTGAAATATGGTTGCTTTTGGGACGCGGGTGGCGCTGTGGGTTAAACCACAGAGCCTGGGAATTGCCAATCAGAAGGTTGGTGATTCGAATCCCCGCAACAGGGTGAGCTCCCGTTGCTCAGTCCCAGCTCCTGCCAACCTAGCAGTTCCAAAGCACGTCAAAGTGCAAGTAGATAAATAGGTACCGCTCTGGTGGGAAGGTAAACGGTGTTTCCATGCGTTGCTCTGGTTCGCCAGAAGCGGCTTAGTCATGCTGGCCACATGACCCGGAAGCTATATGCCGGCTCCCTCAGCCAATAAAGCGAGATGAGCGCAGCAACCCCAGAGTCGGTCACGACTGGACCTTATGGTCAGGGGCCCTTTTACCTTTACCTTTACCATGGTTGCTTTTATCCAGCAAATCATTAATTGGTTTTTTTAATTGTTATTTTTCTATGTTTTTGGTTGTTCTTATTTTTATCTGAAGCCACCTTTTGTCCCCATCAGGGAAAAAGGCAGGGTATTACTGCTACTACTACTGCTGCTGCTGCTGCTAGCCACTAGCCACTTGGGGGCCTTCTCCCTGAGTAAGTGGGAGTCTGCCTCCAGGTTGCTAAGCAATGGCAACACATTCTCTTCACTCTTGTTTGCTTATCTTAAACTCTTTGTTCTATGTTTAAAATGTGCATTGGGGGTGCTTTGAATGTACGGTGGTACCTCAGTTTACGAACTTAATCCGTTCCGGAAGTCCGTTCTTAAACCAAAACCATTCTGAAACCAAGGCGCGCTTTCCCCAATGAGGCCTGAGGTTCCCCAACCACCATTCGGCTTCTGTTCTTAGACCAAGGTAAAGTTCTCAAAGCAAGACACTATTTCCGGTTTTGCAGAGTTTGTAAACCGAATCGTTCTTAAACCAGACTGTTCTTAAACCGAGGTACCACTGTGTCGTGTGAACGTTCCCAAACTAGTAAGGTCAAATTTATGCAATCCCAACAGATGCTGGTTGATTTCCCTGAACTAATTGCATCTAGAAATAAGAAGAAGAACAAGAAGAAGAGGAGGAGGAGGAGGAGGAGGAGTATGATGGACATTCAATTTATGGCTCAGTACTGAAAGGAATGGCAAATTTGCTGTGATGCATCCCATGAACTTTCCCCCCAAAATTTTTTTTATTGCTTTTCCAAATTTATAAGAAAAAAAGACATTACAACACACAGCAAAAGAAAACACATTACAGAACAAAAGAAAAACATAAAAAGAATTATTTCTTCCGAAACCCAAATTGCCTTACATTGTTAATTGACTTCCTGAGGTCCCCCCAACTGAATTTCATTGTATCACCTTGTAACAGTTCTCTAAAATCATATTTCTATTGAAATTGACTTCTTCCATTTACTATCCTTCTCTCTTTTATTAGTATTCTAGTCCTTAATGTTTTACAACACATTCTTATACTAATCCTTAGCCTATTTATTACTTTCAAGTGACTTCTAATTATCTTTTATGCATCCCATGAACTTATCCATGCCACTTCTAAGCACTAAAGGCACCTTTGTCAGTCTGTTGCATGAAACCCTAAATGTGCAATGTTTCTCCCTTGTTCTCCTAGGAATATAGTGGCCACTGTAAACTTGGCTTGTAAGCTGGACCTCAAGAACATTGCCCTTCAAGCTAGGAATGCAGAATTCAACCCAAAGGTAAGCCCCAGGGAAGCTGTTTGGTGCCTTGCCTCTGAGAAATTGTTCCCCTTTGAGATTCTGGTTGGGCTCAGACTTGGTGGACTCTAGAGATGGAGGTGCTGGGGTACCCCAGTCGGTAGAACACGAGACTCTTAATCTCAGGATTATGATACAGATAGGTAGCCGTGTTGGTCTGCCATAGTCAAAACAAAAAAAAATTTTTCCTTCCAGTAGCACCTTAAAGACCAACTAAGTTAGTTCTTGGTATGAGCTTTCGTGTGCATGCACACTTCTTCAGATACACTGAAACAGAAGTTGCCAGATCCTTATATATAGTGAGAAGGTGGGGAGGGGTATTACTCAGAAGGGTGGTGGGAATGGGTGATTGGCAGATAGCTGTGGTGAGCCTGTTGACGACTCTTAACGACTGCAATAGGTCTTACAGGAAAAAGCAAGGGGTGAGAAGGTGAAAAATGGCTTTGTCATGTATAACGAGATAAGAATCCAATGTCTTTGTTCAGACCAGGTCTCTATAGACTGGAAAGAGAAGCTGCTGAATTGCAACTCATTACCAAACTTAAAACCATGGAGAGACCTGGTCTGAACAAAGACATTGGATTCTTATCTCGTTATACATGACAAAGCCATTTTTCACCTTCTCACCCCTTGCTTTTTCCTGTAAGACCTATTGCAGTCGTTAAGAGTCGTCAACAGGCTCACCAGGCTTTACTATAGATCCCCAAGCCAAACGGAGGACATAGATGATGCCTTCCTGGAACAGATGGCCAAGCATGCAAAAGGAAGGGAGATAGTAGTAATGGGGGACTTCAATTACCCGGATATTTGTTGGATGTCAAACTCAGCCAAGAGCATAAGGTCAAACAGATTCCACACTGGCCTTGCAGACAACTTCATTGTCCAGAAAGTGGGAGAAGCAACAAGAGGAACAGCCATTTTAGATCTGGTCCTAACCAATGTTGATGACCTGGTTAGTGGGGTAGAAGTGGAAGGATCATTAGGCGCGAGTGATCATGCTCTTCTGAAGTTTACTATACAGCGGAAAGGAGCAGCCAAGCATACTAGGACACAATTTCTCGACTTTAAGAAAGCCGACTTCATAAAACTTAGGGAAGTGCTGGGTGAGATCCCATGGACAGTAATACTAAAAAGAAAGGGAGTTCATGATGGCTGGGAGTTTGTTAAGAGGGAGATAGTAAAAGCACAACTTCAGGCAATACCAATGAGACGGAAACATGGAAGGTGCCTAAGAAGCCAGGGTGGCTATCTAAAGAACTTTTAACTGAGTTAAGATTAAAAAAGGATGTGTACAAAAAATGGAAAGGGGGGGAAACCACCATAGAGGAATTCAAACAAATAGCCAGCACGTGTAGACACAAAGTCAGAAAAGCTAAAGCACAGAATGAACTCAGGCTTGCTAGAGAGGTTAAAAGCAACAAAAAAGGCTTTTATGGGTATGTTCGTAGCAAAAGGAAGAACAAAGAAACAGTGGGGTCACTCAGAGGAGAAGATGGTGAAATGCAAACAGGGGACACAGAAAGGGCTGAACTCCTCAATGCCTTCTTTGCCTCAGTCTTCTCCGATAAAGAAAACAATGCCCGACCTGAAGAATTTGGAGCAAATGATTCAGCAGAGGAAACACAGCCCAGAATAACTAAGGAGATAGTACAAGAATACTTGGCTAGTCTAGATGTATTCAAGTCTCCAGGGCCAGATGAACTGCATCCAAGAGTATTAAAAGAACTGGCAGATGTGATTTC
The DNA here is from genome assembly GCF_964270895.1 of Podarcis filfolensis. Classification (NCBI taxonomy): domain Eukaryota; kingdom Metazoa; phylum Chordata; class Lepidosauria; order Squamata; family Lacertidae; genus Podarcis; species Podarcis filfolensis. Next base: position 130,407,171 of record NC_139604.1, read on the forward strand.
AGAACCACTGGCAGTCATCTTTGAGAATTCCTGGAGAACCGGCGAAGTCCCGGCAGACTGGAGGAGGGCAAATGTTGTCCCTATTTTCAAAAAGGGGAAAAGAGAGGACCCAAATAATTACCGCCCAGTCAGTCTGACATCAATACCAGGGAAGATTCTGGAGCAGATCATTAAGCAAACAGTCTGTGAGCACCTAGAAAGGAATGCTGTGATCACCAATAGTCAGCATGGATTTCTGAAAAATAAGTCATGTCAGACGAACCTGATCTCGTTTTTTGACAGAATTACAAGCCTGGTAGATGAAGGGAACGCAGTGGATGTAGCCTACCTTGATTTCAGCAAGGCATTTGACAAGGTGCCCCATGATATTCTTGTAAAGAAGCTGGTAAAATGCGGTCTTGACTATGCTACCACTCAGTGGATTTGTAACTGGCTGACTGACCGAACCCAAAGGGTGCTCATCAATGGTTCCTCTTCATCCTGGGGAAGAGTGACTAGTGGGGTGCCACAGGGTTCTGTCTTGGGCCCAGTCTTATTCAACATCTTTATCAACGACTTGGATGATGGACTCAAGGTCATCCTGATCAAATTTGCAGATGACACCAAACTGGGAGGGGTGGCTAACACCCCAGAGGACAGGATCACACTTCAAAACGACCTTGACAGATTAGAGAACTGGGCCAAAACAAACAAGATGAATTTTAACAGGGAGAAATGTAAAGTATTGCACTTGGGCAAAAAAAATGAGAGGCACAAATACAAGATGGGTGACACCTGGCTTGAGAGCAGTACATGTGAAAAGGATCTAGGAGTCTTGGTTGACCACAAACTTGACATGAGCCAACAGTGTGACGCGGCAGCTAAAAAAGCCAATGCAATTCTGGGCTGCATCAATAGGAGTATAGCATCTAGATCAAGGGAAGTAATAGTGCCACTGTATTCTGCTCTGGTCAGACCTCACCTGGAGTACTGTGTCCAGTTCTGGGCACCACAGTTCAAGAAGGACACTGACAAACTGGAACGTGTCCAGAGGAGGGCAACCAAAATGGTCAAAGGCCTGGAAACGATGCCTTATGAGGAACGGCTAAGGGAGCTGGGCATGTTTAGCCTGGAGAAGAGGAGGTTAAGGGGTGATATGATAGCCATGTTCAAATATATAAAAGGATGTCACATAGAGGAGGGAGAAAGGTTGTTTTCTGCTGCTCCAGAGAAGCGGACACGGAGCAATGGATCCAAACTACAAGAAAGAAGATTCCACCTAAACATTAGGAAGAACTTCCTGACAGTAAGAGCTGTTTGACAGTGGAATTTGCTGCCAAGGAGTGTGGTGGAGTCTCCTTCTTTGGAGGTCTTTAAGCAGAGGCTTGACAACCATATGTCAGGAGTGCTCTGATGGTGTTTCCTGCTTGGCAGGGGGTTGGACTCGATGGCCCTTGTGGTCTCTTCCAACTCGATGATTCTATGATTCTATGATTCTACACCACAGCTATCTGCCAATCACCCATTCCCACCACCCTTCTGAGTAATACCCCTCCCCACCTTCTCACTATATAGAAGGATCTGGCAACTTCTGTTTCAGTGTATCTGAAGAAGTGTGCATGCACACGAAAGCTCATACCAAGAACTAACTTAGTTGGTCTTTAAGGTGCTACTGGAAGGAAAAAATTTTTTTTGTCAGGATTATGAGTTTGAACCCCACGTTGGGCAAAAGATTGCTGCATTGCAGAAGGTTGGAGTACATGATCCTCGTGGTCTCTTCCAACTCTACAATTCTAGAATGTTGAACTATGACTTTGAGAGACCACGGTTCGAATCCCCACCCAGCCATGAAGCTCATTGGGTGACCTTGAGCCAGTCACTATCTCTCAGCCTAGCCTACCTCACAGGTTTGCTGTGAGGATGAACTGGGGTGGAGGAGAACCTTGTACACAGCCTTGAACTCCTTGCTAGAAAAGGTGGCATATAAATGTAATATTAGAAAGGGCTTGTGGAAAACAGGTCTTGTAGATTCCTCCATTGCAAGAGCCTCAGAAATGAGAAGGGTGAGCATGCACAGAGTGCAACTGTCGGGTCAAATCTCTGTATTTCGTAAGATACTGCCAGAGGCACTTGTCTAAAACAGATTTGCAAGGTGGTAATCTGGTTTTTTCCTGAACTTCAGAGGTTTGCCGCTGTGATCATGCGAATTCGAGAACCAAGGACAACAGCCCTCATATTTAGTTCCGGCAAAATGGTCTGCACAGGAGCGAAAAGGTAGGACTTTGCTATGAACCCAGAATAAACGGGGCACTGACATGGCGGGCAGGATTGAGCTTTCTGCAAACCTTAGCTTTCTTTCTCTCCTTCCTTTTAAATACGTTTTGCCTAGCCATGTGACTCTGAATAATAATAATAATAATAATTTTTATTTATACCCCGCCCCCCCCAGGCCGGGCGCATGGCGGCTAACAAGCAATAATAAAAACAAGTTGAATGAATACAACTTAAAAACAAGATTAAAATACAACATTAAAATATTAAAACATTAAAATATTAAAATTCAGCCTCATCACAGGAGGAGAAAGGAAGAAGAAAAAAGAAAAGGGGGGAGGAAATCAAATTGGCTCCAAGCCAAAGGCCAGGCGGAACAACTCTGTCTTACAGGCCCTGCGGAAAGAAATCAGATCCTGCAGGGCCCTGGTCTCATGAGGCAGAGCGTTCCACCAGGCCGGGGCCAGTGTTGAAAAGGCCCTGGCTCTGGTTGAAGCTAATCTAACTTCCTTAGGGCCCGGGACCACTAGGGTGTTGCTATTTATGGACCTTGAGGCTCTCCGTGGGGCATACCGGGAGAGGCGGTCCTGTAGGTACGAGGGTCCTAGGCTGTGAAGGGCTTTAAAGGTCAAAACCAGCACCTTAAACCTGACCCTGTAATATAAGGAAGTGTTGTGGGTGATGCAAGTGAAATAACTGGAGGCCGGGTTGCGATTAGTAGGATATACAATGGTTAGAGGGGGCGCTTTTCACTGCTCACATAGTTCTCTGCCCCTCCCAAAGGATAGCAGAAAGCCTGTAATAAATGGTTGAAAGTCAGCACATACAGATTCGTTTGATTTGAATAATGTTTACATTGCACATTTCACAGAAGTAAACAGAGACATGCTTGCAACACCCCAATTCTCAGGCCCCAGTTATAACTTTCCAAGCGCTCTGAACAAGTACCAAGAAATAGGGTCTGTCCTGACAGATAAATAAATAGGAACAACTGGAATAATGTGGGAAACGTTTTGTTTGCAGGCTCCCAGAGAACCTTGCAAATGTCACTAACAAGCCTGTCTCTGCCCTCAGGCCCACAATATAAAGGAAATGAGCCAAAAGGAAAAAATATTTATTGGGGGGGGGAGTATTGATATTGTGCATTTGGAAGCAGTAGGGTGAATAAAAACGGACCCTCCTTGAAATAAGAATAGTCCAGTCCAAAAATACGGTTCAAAAGCTTTACTAATAGAACTTGTTGCAAAACAGACTTGCAACAGTAATATTACACCCAAATTATTGCATAGTATCATATGCTTCTCCACGCATAGGTTAAACATCTTAGAAACATGAAATTACTTCACCCAGAGCTGAAAACAAAGCTCTGCCTCTTCCACAGCCTGTATTATACTCTGAGGCTGCATTCCTGGAGATTGCACACTTTTCTCTCCGGCTGCTTCCAGGGAGAGAGCAAAGACCAACTCAGACAAAATTGAGATTTGCAACCCAATACCTTTCTCATGTGATCTAAGTTAACATTCCACGTGCAAGCTTGCAGAGAGACATTCTAAGTTGATTATCATCTCTTAGGCTCTCTGTTCCTTTTGCTTAGCTTCAATGGAATTTTCCAAATTTGCAGCTGCAGCAATACATATACAGAGTTATTTTTCATTTTGATGTACAATTAAATAATTCCACATTATTATTATTATTATTATTATTATTATTATTATTATTATTATTAATTTATTTATACCCTGCCCATCTGGCTGAGTTTCCCAGCCACTCTGGGCAGCTCTCAATAGAGTGTTAAAAACAATACAGCATTAAGTATTAAAAACTTCCCTAAACAGAGCTGCCTTCAGATGTCTTTTAAAAAGAAGATAGCTGCTTATTTCCTTCACATCTGGTGGGAGGGCGCTCCACAGAGCGGGTGCCACTACCGAGAAGGCCCTCTGTCTGGTTCCCTGTAACCTCACTTCTCGCAGTGAGGGAACCGCCAGAAGGCCCTCGGAGCTGGACCTCAGTGTCTGGGCTGGACGATGGGGGTGGAGACACTCCTTCAGGTATACTGGGCCGAGGCGATTTAGGGCTTTCAAGGTCAGCACCAACACTTTGAATTGTGCTCAGAAACGTACTGGGAGCCAATGTAGGTCTTTCAGGACCGGTGTTATGTGGTCTCGGTGGCCGCTCCCAGTCACCAGTCTAGCTGCCGCATTCTGGATTAATTGCAGTTTCCAGGTCACCTTCAAAGGTAGCCCTACTTAATGGGGAGCGGGGAGCAAACTCAGGCCACTAGACCAGCTGGGATGGGAAATGGCTCAAGGAGAGATGTCAAAAGTTGCAGCCTCTCAGCAGTCAATGGGGCGGCCCTGCTCCATTGGTTCCCTCTGCAGCAACCTGATGGAAGGTGCGCTGTCCAATGATAGCTGTTGGAGGGGAAGCCTGATAGAGCTGGCTTCTCAGCCAAGCAGATGATGCTCCTGTTTGGCTTCTCTCCCTTCTGCTGTATCCTTATGGAACCATTGCCAAGCACAGACCAACCTATAGCCCTCCTCAAACCATAGCTGTCAAGCGTCCCTTATTTGGCGGGACAGTCCCTTTTCCCAGCGCCGTGTCCCGCTGCTGTCCCTTATTGATGATGTCCCATAAATTTCCCGGGTTTCAAAGGAAGCAGCTCCTCTCCCTCCCTCCCTCCCTGCCGGCCAGGGAGGAGGGAGGCTCCAACTGTGTTGCTTGGCTGCGTTGCTCACCCAATAAGGAGTCTAAGAACGACTGGGGGGTGGAGCCGCGTTGCCTGGGGACTCCCCTTTGCTCAGCGCTTCCCAGCGGAGAGGTGACGGTGGTTTTCCTTGCTGCATCCCCTTTCCTGGGTTGCTGTGCTGTGGGAACCACTGCTTGAGGCTTCGTTTGGCTGCTGGCTGGGCTTTCTGCCTTTGGCTCGGAGGGGCTCAGAAGTTGAACATACCTGTGCTGGGAAAATCCCTTATTTTGGCTGCTGATCCCTTATTTTCGAGGCTGCTGGTCCCTTATTTTCAAAACTGTAAGTTGACAGCTATGCCTCAAACCTTTGCTGGCTGGATTTCTGCCCCACCCCCCTTTTTGTGTGTTTGTGAACCTGCAGCGAAGAACAGTCGCGGCTGGCAGCCAGGAAGTACGCCCGTGTGGTGCAGAAGCTTGGATTCCCTGCTAAGTTCCTGGATTTCAAAATACAGAACATGGTGGGCAGCTGCGATGTGAGATTTCCCATCCGGCTCGAAGGCCTGGTTCTCACGCATCAGCAGTTCAGTAGGTACGTCCATCCACACCGCTGTTGGAAAGGAAAACAGAACATTTGCTCTTCCTCTTTTGGGGGATGTTATGTACTGAAGTTCTCACCCTGGGCCAGCAGGGGGATACTGTAGATAGTTATGCAAATAAGGGATCAAAAGTGACGTTCAGTGATTGGATAGTTTTAGAAAATTGTTACAGTTACATGGTACTGGAGCTCTATATAAGCAGGCTGACTGAACCCTTCAGTTCAGTTCTGTTCTGGCCTCTGAATAAACAAGAGCTGTTGAAGAATCGCTGTGTCGTCTAATATGTTCACCCACAACTTAACAGGGGAGATGCCTGAAATAGCTTGTGGGTGTGCAAACCGGGGAGTACTTTGCCCTCGGGGCAAGATCACATTCTAGTCCTCTGCTGCTTTATAATAATAATAATAATAATAATAATAATAATAATAATAATAATAATAATAATTTATTATTTGTACCCCGCCCATCTGGCTGGGTTTCCCCAGCCACTCTGGGCGGCTTCCACAAAGGCCAAAAAATACACTAAGATGTCACACATTAAAAACTTCCCTGAACAGGGCTGCTTTCAGCTGTCTTCTGAATGTCAGGTGGTTGTTTATCTCTTTGACATCTAGTGGGAGGGCGTTCCACAGGGCGGGCGCCACTACCGAGAAGGCCCTCTGCCTGGTTTCCTGTAGCTTTGCTTCTCGCAATGAGGGAACCGCCAGAAGGCCCTTGGAGCTGGACCTCAGCGTCCGGGCAGAACGATGGGGGTGGAGACGCTCCTTCAGGTATACTGGGCCAAGGCCGTTTAGGGCTTTAAAGGTCAACACCAAGACTTTGAATTGTGCTCAGAAACATACTGGGAGCCAATGTAGGTCTTTCAAGAGTGGTGTTATATGGTCTCGGCAGCTGCCCCCAGTCACCAGTCTAGCTGCTGCATTCTGGATTAGTTGTAGTTTCCAGGTCACCTTCAAAGGTAGCCCCACGTAGCCCCATTTACACTGCTTGTGAATGGAGGGCTTGCATCATTGTGGTGTGCAATGGATTTGGAGTAAGCGGTCATATGAACATAGCCTGGTGCTGATATTGTATCCTCTCACATAATTCCACAATGATTCTTGCTGGCTTTGCTAACCTGGACTATCTGTGTCCCTCATGACCTTTTCAGAAGCTGCTTCCTCCCTTTTTCTTTCGAAGAGGGTAGACGCTCTTTTGATATCTCACCTCCCCCTTTCTGATGCATTAAACCCCAAAGTCACATAAAACCCTTCCATTAGTCACATACAATGTCAAATGATTTTCTAACGTCATGCATTTTAATTCTTTCTTAAACAGCTATGAACCAGAACTGTTTCCTGGCCTCATTTATCGAATGGTCAAACCACGGATTGTATTGCTTATCTTTGTGTCTGGAAAAGTGGTATTAACTGGTAAGTGATGCACAAACTATTGACCTAGGAGTTTGCATGTGAAGGGGAGGAAAAGGCTATAGGCACAGTCTGTTGGAAACATCTCCAGTGCGAGCCCTGTTGAAATGTATGGGAGCTGTAAAATCAGACATCTTACATTTGTTCTACCAAAATTGCACCGTGTGACAATCGGTGCAATCCTATACCTATCTATTCAGAAGTCCCACTGAATTCAGCAGGGCTTATGCATAGGTTAGTCGTATTGGACTGCAGCCTAAGAACAGTTTTGTTTTATTACACCCAGATCAGTGTAGTGTGATTATCTCGGTTTACTGATGTGTGAAATGTGAAAAGCATTTTAAGCATCACTTCTGCCCTAAAACTATAATGAAGAAAAGAATTTAAGGTCCTTTTCTGAATCCTGCAAAAATATTAAAGGTAAAGGACCCCTGACAGTTAAGTCCAGTCACGAACAGCTCTGGGGTTGCGGCGCTCATCTCGCTATACTGACTGAGGGAGCCGACGTTTGTCTATTTATTGACCTATTTATCTACTTGCACTTTGATGTGCTTTCGAACTGCTAGGTTGGCAGGAGCAGGGACCGAGCAACGGGAGCTCACCCCGTCGCGGGGATTCGAACCGCTGACCTTCCGATCGGCAAGCCCAAGACTCAGTGGTTTAGACCACAGCGCCACCCGCTGTGTCTAAATACATAATATTATGTATTTTACATAATATATATTATGTAATTTTATTTTATTATGTACAGTGGTACCTCGGGTTACATATGCTTCAGGTTACATATGCTTCAGGTTACACACTCCACTAACCCAGAAATAGTGCTTCAGGTTAAGAACTTTGCTTCAGGATAAGAACAGAAATCGGGCTACGGCGGTGCGGCAGCAGCAGGAGGCCCCATTAGCTAAAGTGGTGCTTCAGGTTAAGAACAGTTTCAGGTTAAGAACGGACCTCCGGAACGAATTAAGTACTTAACCCGAGGTACCACTGTAATATTTTATTATATATTATGTAAAATTATGCAATTTTACATAATATATAATATTTACATTGTTGTTGTTGTTTAGTCATTTAGTCGTGTCCGACTCTTCGTGACCCCATGGACCAGAGCACGCCAGGCACCCCGGCGTACATTACAAGATACATAATGGTGATAGGATAAATGTGTGTGTGTGTGTGTGTGTACACACCACATGTGAGAAGCGGGAAACAGGATAGCTGTTTTAGGGGGAAAGTGAATAGTGTACATTCTTAATAAAAAAACTATTGATTTCTCATTGAAATGGATAGCTGGCAGGTTTAAGAAAAACGAACCCAAACAGAATGCTGTGGTGGCATCTAGGGAAAATAAATGTGAGATAGATTTGTCTCTGTTCAGGCCAGGTGCAAGATGCTGAACTAGAAAAACAGTTTGTCCAAACTGACATGGTAATTAACATTATAAGCCAGGAACTGACAAGGAAGGAAGGTGTCATCTACTATGGTAGGCTTTTCAACCAGTCTAGTGGAGATGATCGAAAACCATCCCACTCTGATAATGGAGTTCAAAAGGGCTGCGCTATGGAAAATTTCCCCCCATTTCCCCCTTCAACTTTACTCTCCTGGCAGAGAACATTTTTAGGGCATTGCTCCTAACTTCATTTCATTTCTTATGAATGTTATTAATGCTCATTTCAAAACCATTTTTCCTAGGTGCCAAATACCGTTCTGAAATATATGAAGCATTTGAAAACATCTATCCAATCCTGAAGGGCTTTAAGAAAGCTTCTTAATTTTTTTCTGATAAATTGTATAGTTTAGGTGAGTTTTAGCATCAAGTACAAAATTCTCAAACACACAAATTGACTGTTGACAGTCAAATACCTCTAATCCTCTGTTAGTTTGAGGCCGTCAGTCTGTTTCATCGTATTCTTCTTCTTGTGAATTCCTTACAGAAAAAAGGCTATGAATTTTGAACAGTGTGAAATGTGATAAAAGAGATATGAAATACAAAAACTAGTTCTGTAAGAATGCTTTAGGGAACGGGTTAGCGTCTTGGAATACTGTTGAAATTGAAATGTTCCCCGTTTTTTAAATGTATTTTTGTCTAAAATAAAGATAAATCACACTATTAAAGTACTGGGTTGTTGTTTTTTTAATTATTCGTTAAACAATATGTAGTCTAGCCACATTGGCTGATGTGGAATGGGAGACCCATTTGACTGGAAGGCCTGGTTCTAGCTCATCAGCATTTCAGCAGGTTGTCTTTTTCTTTGGCGATCGCTCATAGCCGAGTATGTTTGTCTTCCATGAACACGGTCTTAAATATGTCTGTCCACACCACTGTTGCAAGGAAAGAGGCAGGGAAACAGAAAACGGAGCATTTACTCCTGTAAAGGAGAAGCAGAGGTGTGTGTCATTAGCATATTGCTGACAGCGTTGGTTGGGAAACTACACGGTAAAATCCAGATGACTGCAGATGTCAGAGAATTGAAATTGAAATACTTTATTGTCATTTGTACAACTTGTATACAGCGAGATTACACGAGCATGCCTCACTCAGCTCTCCTAGTTTTAATTCCCCTCGTTTACTGACGCGCAGCCACCAAACACGAAGGTCAGTTGCCCTGTTGTTATCTTTTCATTCAGCAGCCTAACAGCCCACGGATAGAAGCTGTTATTTACCCTGTTGGTGCGACTAATCGTGCTTCTATATCTTCTGCCTGAGAGCAGGAGATCAAGAAAGGGCCGGCCAGGGTGTGAAACATCCCTGAGAATTTTCCTCACTCTCCTGAGGCAACGTTCTTCCGCAATGTCATCCAGCGGATTCACGGGACAGCCCATAACATCTTGTGCTGTATTCACCACCCTCTGTAGGCACTTCCTATCAGATGATGTCAAACCAGTGGACCACACCATGATGCAGTATGAAAGGACACTTTCTATTGTGGACCAGTAGAAAGAGATAATCAAATGTTGATTGACATCATTCTTCCGCAATACTCTGAGGAGATGGAGTCTCTGTTGGGCTTTCTTAGCCACCTGGGTTATATTGATCTTCCAAGTAAGGTCTTCACTGAGATAAACTCCTAGGAATTCAAAGGAAGAGACTCTCTCCACACAGCCCTCCCCGAGGTACAGCGGGGCTGGTTCTCGTCTCTTCCTCCGAAAGTCCAACACCATATCCTTTGTCTATGGAATGGCTGCCTTTTGGTTTTCCTATTGTTCCTGCAAGTGCGAATTTCACAACTTCGGCTTCAAAGGCAAACCAACGCGAACCTTTTAACTCCTTGCCTGACGTTGAGTTTATATTTAACTTTCATAATCACATAAATTTAATGTTCCCCGGTTCCAAAGTCAGCTTCTCCTTTCGGCAGCCGGCAACCTTTAAACCCTATGCAAAAAAAAAATGCGCAGAGAAATTATTATTATTATTATTATTATTATTATTATTATTTTATTATTTTATTATTTTATTATTTTATTATTATTTATTATTTTATTATTATTATTATTATTTTATTATTATTATTATTATTATTATTATTATTATTATTATTTATTTATTTATTTATTTATTTATACCCCGCCCATCTGGCTGGGTTTCCCCAGCCACTCTGGGCGGCTTCCAACAAAACACTAAAATACAATAAATAATAATAGTAGTAGTAGTAGTAATAATAATAACCCAATAAGTAAAAGTGAAAATACTCCCAAATTATAGGAGGGCAAGAATGAAATCCAGCGGAAACGGAGTCGGCCTTGGATTGGGCAGGGAGGCAGCCAATAGGAACCGCTTCCCCATCAAACACCGTCCCCCATTCATCCCCGCCCCTTAAATACGTCACCTCCATTCCGCCCTCTTATGGTAGCGCTCCCCCACCTGCCTGGGATTGGGATGCGAGGCAGCCAATAGGAACCGCTCCCCCGCATCAACCCCCGCCTCCCCCTTGAAGCGTCACCACCTTTCCTTCCCCTTTAAACTCCGCCCGTAGGCCCATCTGGGATTAGCCAATAGCGGAGCCGCTTCCTCCATCGCACCCCGCCTCTGCGTAATACGTCGCCGCCTTTCCTTCCCCTTTAAACTCCGCCCGTAGGCCCGTCAGGGATTAGCCAATGGGAGCCGCTTCCCCCGTGACACCCCGCCTCTGCGTAATGCGTCACCGCCGCTCCTTTCCCCTTGAAGCCCCGCCCCCGCGTGCGTCCCCTCCCTCCCTCCCTCCGCTGGTTGTTTTGTTTCCCATCATGCCCCGGATTGAAAACAAAGTCCCACGTGACCGCCGGGCGCCGCGAGCCCGTCGGCAAACATGGCGTCTCCCAGGGGCGGCGGCTGGACGGGCCCGGCGCAGTGCCCGCGGCGGCAACAGCAGCGCCCGCCGCCCCCGCCGCCCTCCGGGGTTGTGGCCCCCGCCGCCGCCAGTGCCGAGGGAGCGGAGGCCGGGGCCGAGGCGGAGTCCCGGGCCGAGGGCCTGTACGTGGCGGTGGAGCGCTGCCCCCTCTGCAACACCACGCGGCGGCGCCTCACCTGCGCCAAGTGCGTCCGCGGGGGGGACTTCGTCTTCTTCGACGGCCGGGACTCGGAGCGGTGGGTGCCTCGGGGGAGGAGGGCGGCCAGGCCCTTCCTCTTCCCCTTCCCTCCCCCCTTCCCCGGGGTCTCTGGGCCCCTTGGTGGCGCTTTTCCTCAGGGGGTTCCTCAAGCGGGAAATTCGGCAGCCCCCCTTTCACCTCAGCCTCCCGGGGGGGGGCCGGTTGCGGTTAAGGCTTTATCCAGGATAAAGAAAGTGTATACAGTGGTACCTCGGGTTAGAGACGCTTCAGGTTACAGACGCTTCAGGTTACAGACTCCGCTAACCCAGAAATAGTGTTGTTTAGTCGTGTCCACCTCTTCGTGACCCCCTGGACCAGAGCACGCCAGGCACTCCTGTCTTCCACTGCCTCCCGCAGTTTGGTCAAACTCACGTTTGTAGCTTCGAGAACACTGTCCCACCATCTCGTCCTCTGCCGTCCTCTTCTCCTTGTGCCCTCCATCTTTCCCCACATCAGGGTCTTTTCCAGGGAGTCTTCTCTTCTCATGAGGTGGCCAAAGTATTGGAGCCTCAGCTTCAGGATCTGTCCTTCCAGTGAGCACTCAGGGCTGATTTCCTTCAGAATGGAGAGGTTTGATCTTCTTGCAGTCCATGGGACTCTCCAGAGTCTCCTCCAGCACCATAATTCAAAAGCATCAATTCTTTGGTGATCAACCTTCTTTGTGGTCCAGCTCTCACTTCCATACATCACTACTGGGAAAACCATAGCTACCCAGAAATAGTACCTTGGGTTAAGAACTTTGCTTCAGGATGAGAACAGAAATTGTGCTCCGGCGGCAGCGGGAGGCCCCATTAGCTAAAGTGCTTCAGGATAAGAACAGCTTCAGGTTAAGAACAGACCTCTGGAACAAATTAAGTACTTAACCCGAGGTACCACTGTATATAAGTGGCTCCGGCTCTCTGCACATGCTCAAAGGCACTCCCGCGGCTCACTGCTGACAGGTGGCCGCTGCCCCCCGAGGTTGAGGCCTGAGACCTGGCAGTAGACCTTGCCAGCCACTCAGGGCGCAAAGGGTTGGCATGTTAATGAGGAGGCTGGTAGTTCCAGCCCACCCAGGGACTCCTGTCTTGTAAACTTGTCATTTTGTATTAAATTTTGTTAGTTGCTTTCTCGTGCCCAGGGCAACTTACAGCTTACCTGTGGTGGGTCAGTGTACCTGTGGGCATCTGTTGGTTGGAGCGGGGGCAAACATTGGGGGGATGGTCCATGGTCTTCACGGCCAGCTTCTGAAAAGGATCTGGCTTGCCCCAGTGTGAAACAGGATGCACTCAGTCAGAGCCAGTGGTACTGTTCTTACGTTGTTAGCACTGAAGGAAACCCAGCCTGGTCTGGCAGCATAAAGTCGTCTTCAGGCTGGTGGTATTGTTTCCTCGATTCTTCTGGCTGTACTTGCCCGGGTGCTGGATTCCTCCAGTGCCGTAACAGGGACATACGGCTCTTTACATGACCCTGGGTGACCATACACATTTGTTAATTTAAGCAAGCTGTCAAGTTGAGTATCGAACCTTTCTGTTCTAAATGGTAGGAACGGTAGCTGACTTTCTGCCTTGCATCTTAAGCAAGACGCAAGAGCAGATGTTGTATCATAGAATTTGAGGGGGTTTTGTAAATTTTGTAGTCCCAACACCCTCTTTGATAGGGTAGATCAGTGGAAGAGCATCTGGTTTGCATGCAGAAGGTCCCAGGATAAAATCCTTGGCATTTTCAGGTAGGGCTGGGAAAGACTGGCGCCTAAAGACATGTAATGATGGCACCAGGTGAGCTTCTCTGGGAGAGCATTCCACAAACAGGGACACCACAGAAAAGACCTGTTCTCATGTTGTTGCCCTCCAAACCTCTTGGGAAGGGGGGGGGCATAGAGAAGGGCCCTGGATGAGGTTCTGAGCCATTTAAGGCTTTATAGGTCAGCACCAGCACTTTGATTAGGGCTCAGAAACTAATTGGCAGCCAGTGCAGTCAGGCCAGGATCGGTGTTATATGCTCAGCTCCTCTTGGTGAGCAACCTGGCCGGTGAATTTGGCACCAGCTGAAGTTTCTAAGCTGTCTTCAGAGGCAGCCCCACATTTAACACCTTGCAGTAATCTAACCTAGAGGTTACCAAAACATAGGCCACAGAAGTTAGGCTATCTGTGTCCTGATAGGGGGCCAGCTGGGCCAGCAGCCAAGGGTGACAGAAAGCACTCTCTGCCACCGAGACCACCTGGGTTTCAAGCGACAGCAGCGGATCCAGGAGCACCCCAAGTTACGTACCTGTTCCTTTAGAGAAAGAGTGTGTTTATGATTAAAATAAATCATATTTATGATTTCACATATGTCTTGGGTGAATTACAGTTTTTGTAAACAGGAAGAAGTCACAAGAGCGAAATATTACATAGCATAGCTGTCGTAACTCCCGCTTCTCAACTCTTAACTTCACAGAAGTTTGAGTCACTTGGATCTCAATAGGATTTATATTTCCTCATTGTTAGTCTGCTCCTGATTTATACTTCATGCTGAAATGCGGTGTTTGTTTCAGGAAACGTTCTTCCAACACTTTGTTTGTTAAGTAGTTCGACCTTGGTTAACATTTAATTTTCGATGATGAGTCACAGTTTGGCAGGAAGTCCTGCCGTTAGTCAAAACAAAGGCAACCTGCTCCCCTTGTTTTGTGCAGGGTGTTTTGAGTATTGTGTCATAGTTTTGAGAAATACAGTGGTACCTCTGGTTAAGAACTTAATTCGTTCTGGAGGTCTGTTCTTAACCTGAAACTGTTCTTAACCTGAGGTACCACTTTAGCTAATGGGGCCTCCCGCTGCCACTGCCGCACAATTTCTGTTCTCATCCTGAAGCAAAGTTCTTAACCCAAATTACTATTTCTGTTCTGAAGGGCACCAGATTGGCAAAGACTGCTTTAGCTATTATGTTACGCTATTTTTGCTAGCTCCTGGAAATAAGTATTTCCACCCCCCCACAATGTACAGTGGTACCTCGGGTTACAGACGCTTCAGGTTACAGACTCCACTAACCCAGAAATAGTAATTTGGGTTAAGAACTTTGCTTCAGGATGAGAACAGAAATTGTGCGGCAGTGGCAGCTGGAGGCCCCATTAGGTAAAGTGGTACCTCAGGTTAAGAACAGTTTCAGGTTAAGAACGGGCCTCCAGAACGAATTAAGTTCTTAACCCGAGGTACCACTGTACTGGAAAATGTTCAGCATCTTTTGGAAACCAGAAAAATGTTTAAATGTGCTCCTATGCAAGTTTACTCCCTGGTAGGTTAATTGGGCATTACTACACTGTATAGGATTGTGCAATCTGAACATAGTGAAGCTTGTTTCTGCGTAAACTTGCATAGGCTTTTTGTCTAATTTATACCTGGCTCCTTTAGTTCTGTTTTACATTTTAGATTGGTTACTGCTTTTTGTATTTTATTTCTTTGGCTATGTTTGCTATGTTTGTTTTTATGCTTTTGTCAAGGTGTGCGGCTCAATTCTCAGGCTACCCTGCCTCTCTCCTTTTCCTCTCTGTGGCCCCCTTCTGTTCCTGTGGACTGGTGGGGGGCTGGGGGGATGCTGTGGGATAGGGAAATTGGAGGAATTTGGGACCTTCTTCCCAAGCATGAGCAGAAATTACTGTTGATGAAAACACAATACCACTTAATAAATTTAAATACAGTATACCAATGTTATAAAGAAACAGAAGGGAAGAAGGGTGCAAAATTGTTTAACCAATAGTTGCCATCAGTATACTTTTGAGTGCGCATCTCTTTCCAAATGATTATATTATATGTGGCTGGCTTTTAACAGCTCATCACTTCTTTAGGTCACGTGTGGCCTGACCGCAGTCTTGTGGTGTTACTATTTTTGCCAGAATCCCGTGGGTGGTGCATTGAATGATATAGCACATATCTTATCCTGGTCCTTCTCAAGAACATGAGGACTATCTGGCAGGTTCAGGCCACGGTCAGCCTTGAGGTGACCTATCAGAAGTTGGCTGGCATTCTTCCAGTGAAACATAAGCTGCCCCTCATCAAACTCCTGGTCTAAGTTAAGCCGAACAGCTGTGCCCAAAACACTCTAAACAGTGTTAGAAACTCAGATGTATAAGCTAATCACCAAATGGCACCTTAAACCATGGCTATGGTCGCCACAACAGAATATCTAGGTGCCTTTTCTGTTATTACTACTACTATTCTTTTCATTTCTCTACCGCTTTACAACACATTAAAACATCTAATAAAACAATTCAGAATAAAACAAATTCAGGCATCAAGGAAAATATTTCAGATCCTTCTCTAAGTGACATTTTGCTTTCCTCATTTATTTACCTACTTAATATATATAACTATATATAAAAAACTATATATAAATATATATATATATATATATATATATATATATATATATATATATATATTAACTTAATATATATAACTGCCGCATAGTGGAAGTTCTCTGGAAGCCTGGGTGGTGTAGTGGTTGGACTAGGACCTGGGAGGTCAGGGTTCAAATCCCCACTTGGCTATGGAGCTCACTGGGTGACCTTGGAGTCAGTCGCAACCTTCTAACCTACCTCGCAGGGTCGTTGTTGGGGTTAACTGAGGAAGAGGGTGAACCATGTACTCCTTGGGGGAAAAGGTGGGAGACCAGCGCAGTAAATAAGCTCTTTTGCTTACCTGCTTAAGAAAGCTAGAGTGTTCAGCCAGATGGAGATGTCAGTCGCAGAACGTTCCGTCCAGAGTTCTCCATGTGGTCGCAAGTGGACCCGTGCCAGTCGCAAAATGTGCCTGGCACCTGGGAGTTTCCTAACACTGATTAAAATGTCTGAGATTGTTGCATCCATCTTTTTTCTTGATGAGGTTGGTGCTCTGCTGTTGCTAAGGTATATGGTTTTGCTTGTTTGTTTAAGGTGTTATTTTGTTCTTAGGGGGAGGGGTCAGGGCTGCCGGGGAGTGGGCCCCAGCCCACAAAATGGCTGGGGCATGTTCCACAGGGGGGGATGCACTGGGACAACCGATCTCAGTGATCACGGGTAGGAGGAGGAGTTACGCTAAGACTAGACCATGTCATTATAGAGGGGGCAGGTTTAGTCGTTGTCTGAGGACTATTCCTGCCTCCGGGTCTGGTCCTGACCGGATGGATACTAGAATCAGCAAGGGATACCCACATGACCTGAAGGTGCTGCTGTGCAATGCCAGGTCAATGATTCATAAGACCACTGCCATCCATGACTTGATCATGGATGGAGGACTTGACCTGGCATGTGTAACAGAGACTTGGTTGGATGAAGCAGATGGGCCTGTCCTTGCCGCTGCTTGTCCACCAGGTTTCTCTTACGCACAGCAACCCAGGTCATGTGGGCGGGGAGGGGGGGTTGCAGTGATTTTTAGGAAGTCATTAGTTTGCACCAGGCGTCCTATTGGGAAGACCCAGTTTTCCGAGTGCATGTTCTGGAAGTTGGGCAATAGGGGCAGTACAGGATTCCTTTTGGTGTAGCGACCTCCCCGCTGCACCAAGGATTCCCTGCCCGAGCTGCTTCAGGTCGTGGCAGATGTTCTCCTGGAGACACCTAGCTTGGTCGTCATAGGGGATTTTAACATCCATGCCGACACGACCTTACAAGGGGCCGCTCGGGACTTCGTGGAAAGCATGGCCTCCATGGGGCTGTCCCTGAATAAGTCTGGCCCAACCCATAGCCGCGGACACGCCTTGGACCTGGTGTTTACCTCTATGGATGTTGGTGATCTGACACTAAGTAAAAGCGAAACGAAAGAAGTGCCATGGTCAGATCACTTCCTGGTGCAACTGGACTTCTCTGCTACCCATCCCCTCTGCAGGGAGGTGGGACCAATTCGGATGGTCCGCCCCCGCCACTTAATGGATCCAAATGGTTTCCAGAGAGTGGTAGGGGATGCTTTATCCCATGTTGATGGCCTTTCAGCTGATTCCCTGGTGGCCCGCTGGAATGTGGAGTTAACCAGGGCTATTGACTGTTTGGCTCCGAAGCGCCCTCTCCGATTGCATGGAGCCCGGACAGCCCCGTGGTTTTCCACGGATCTGAGGGCAATGAAACAATCGTTGAGATGGCTAGAGCGCCGGTGGCGGATAACTCATTCCGAATCTGACCGGACACAGGTTAGAGCTCAACGTCGAGCCTACCAAGTGGCGATAGCAACGGCGAAGAAGAATTTCTTCACCGCCTCTATTGCATCTGCAGAAAACAGCAGCAGGAGACTTTTTCAGGTGGTTCACAATTTAGCGGAACCACCTGCAACATCGGGGCCCAGTACGGGCCACATGTTCTCCTGCAATGATTTTGCAAAGTTTTTTGCAGATAAAATCGCTCAGATTCGGGAAGAAGTAGACTCCACCGTGGGAGCAGGGCCGGGGCGGGAGAGTGCTAGAGTTCTGTCTAGTCAAGTTGAGTGGGATCAATTCCAATCTGTTACCTCCGAGGATGTGGACAGGCTGCTTGGACGAGTGAAACCAACCACCTGTCTCCTGGACCCTTGCCCATCCTGGCTTATAAAAGCTAGCCGGGAAGGACTGGGCGATGGGCTTCGTGGGGTGGTGAATGCTTCCCTCCATGAGGGAGCCTTCCCAGACCCACTGAAAGAGGCGGTTATTAAACCGCTTCTTAAAAAACCATCTTTAGATGCGGCGACGATGGCCAACTATCGCCGAGTCTCAAATCTTCCATTCTTGGGCAAGGTGATTGAGCGAGCGGTTGCCAAACAACTCCAGGCACGCCTGGAAGAAGCGGACCATTTGGATCCCTTCCAGTTGGGATTCAGGCCTCATCATGGGACTGAAACTGCCTTGGTCGCACTGGTTGATGATCTCCGGCGGGCTAGGGACAAAGGTGAGAGCTGTTTCCTAGTTCTGCTGGATCTCTCAGCGGCATTTGATACCATTGACCATAACATCCTTCTGGACCGTCTTCAGGGGCTGGGAGCTGGAGGCACTGTCATACAGTGGTTCCGCTCCTTCCTCCTGGGCCGTGTTCAGAAAGTGGTGGTGGGGGATGAGTGTTCAGACCCCTGGGCTCTCACTTGTGGGGTGCCTCAGGGTTCTGTCCTCTCCCCCATGCTTTTCAACATTTACATGCAGCCGCTGGGAGAGATCATCGGGGGTTTGGCCTGGGTGTCCATCAATATGCAGATGATACCCAGCTCTACCTCTCTTTTAAATCAGAACCAGTGAAGGCGGTGAAGGTCCTGTGTGAGTGTCTGGAGGCGGTTGGAGGATGGATGGCGGCTAACAGATTGAGGTTGAATCCTGACAAGACAGAAGTACTATTTTTGGAGGACAGGAGGCGGGCAGGTGTGGAGGATTCCCTGGTCCTGAATGGGGTAACTGTGCCCCTGAAGGACCAGGTGCGCAGCCTGGGAGTCATTTTGGACTCACAGCTGTCCATGGAGGCACAGGTCAAATCTGTGTCCAGGGCAGCTGTTTACCAGCTCCATCTGGTACGTAGGCTGAGACCCTATCTGCCTGCGGACTGTCTCGCCAGAGTGGTGCATGCTCTGGTTATCTCCCGCTTGGACTACTGCAATGCACTCTACGTGGGGCTACCTTTGAAGGTGACTCGGAAACTACAACTAATCCAGAATGCGGCAGCTAGACTGGTGACTGGGGGCGGCCGCCGAGACCATATAACACCGGTCTTGAAAGACCTACATTGGCTCCCAGTACGTTTCCGAGCACAATTCAAAGTGTTGGTGCTGACCTTTAAAGCCCTAAACGGCCTCGGTCCAGTATACCTGAAGGAGCGTCTCTACCCCCATCATTCTGCCCGGACGCTGAGGTCCAGCGCCGAGGGCCTTCTGGCGGTTCCCTCATTGCGAGAAGCAAAGCTACAGGGAACCAGGCAGAGGGCCTTCTCGGTAGTGGCGCCCGCCGTGTGGAACGCCCTTCCAGCAGATGTCAAACGATAAACAACTACCTGACATTCAGAAGACATCTTAAGGCAACCCTGTTCAGGGAAGTTTTTAACGTGTGATATTTTACTGTATTTTTGGTTTCTATGGAAGCCGCCCAGAGTGGCTGGGGTGGCCCAGCCAGATGGGCGGGGTATAAATAATAATATTATTATTATTATTATTATTATTATTATTATTATTATTATTATTATTATAAAGGGACACCTGACCATTAGGTCCAGTCATGGCCGACTCTGGGGTTGCGGGGCTCATCTCGCTTTATTGGCCGAGGGAGCCGGCGTACAGCTTCCGGGTCCTGTGGCCAGCATGACTAAGCCGCTTCTGGCGAACCAGAACAGCGCACGGAAACGCTGCTTACCTTCCTGCCAGAGCGGTACCTATTTATCTACTTGCACTTTGAGGTGCTTTCGAACTGCTAGGTTGGCAGGAGCAGGGACCGAACAACGGGAGCTCACCCCGTTGCGGGGATTCGAACCGCCAACCTTCTGATCGGCAAGCCCTAGGCTCTGTGGTTTAACCCACAGCACCACACGCGTCCCTTAGGTATATAAAGCACCTAAATTTCAAAGTGCTGTATGGAGATTTAAAAAACAAACACATAGGCTGGGCCATCAAACAGCAGACCTCCTTCACCTTCCACAACTTTGAACTTCTTTCTTTTCCAGGTTTTCTGAAAAGAAGGAGAGATTGAAGCACCTTAGAAACAAGCAGCACGAATTCCAGTCCCAGTAAGTCCCAGTTCAGTTTCTTTTACCTGCTTTGGTTGGCTTAAAGCACAGGCAGATCGTCTTTCGAACCTCTGATGTTTGCTGAAAGCGTGGTTCTGGTTGCCAGCTAATCTTCTGCTCCTTCCGCTCCCCTCTTCTTGTAGGTTGTTAAAAGCTATGGAGGGGAAATGGATAACTGACCAGCTGGTGAGTCCTGTGGAAGTCTTCCAGTTTACATTGAAGCGCAGTGGCCACTTTTCAGTGTAGACCCGCGCTGTTTTCTTCACATGAGAAGGAACCGCATATCAGCCCTGCGCTTGTGGGTCTCTTGTGCATGTATACCGAGGGGAGTGTGGAGTTGTACCGTGGGGCACCAGCTTCAGTCCAGTAGTAATATTTTGCATTTATATAACATCCCCCCCCAAGTGTTCGAAGCACAACATCCACATTATCTTGGTAAGCCATGCAACAACCCTGTAAGGTTGATCCCTAAACCTCAGCTCCCTGTGGGGCATTTAATAATGATTTCAGAGAAGGATAAACACAAACCTATTACAGAGCACAGTGCCCTGTAATCATAGAATTGTAGAGTTGAAAGGGACCATGAGGGTCATTTAGTCCAACCCCCCGCAGTGCAGGAATCTTTCTGCCCAACTTGGGGCTTGAACCCGTGGCCCTGAGATTAAGAGGCTGATACTCTACCAATTGCCAAAGTAAGCCTACATTTTAAAAGGGGAGGTCGGATGCCCTTAAATTCGCTGGATGTCTTGTACCTGTTGAGTTTAGCAAAGGAGAGTTGTTTTTATCCTATGCTTCCACCAGTGCAATGTAGCATTTAAAGTGTAGGACTAGGGCCTGAGAGACCTGAGTTCAAATCCCGACTCAGCCAAGAAGCCCAATTGGGTGACCTTGGGCCAGTCAAACCCGTTCCCAGCTTAACCTACCTCTCAGGGCTGATTCAAGGAGAAAGCAGGAACTGGAAGAGGACCATGTGCAGTGGTTTGAGTTCATTGGAGGAAAGACAGAACTTAATTACAGCTACTTTGGCTGGAATTTCTTTTTTATTCTGAAGGTGTAAACGTATCTGTCTGGTCTAGCCTCCATCCAGTCTTTCTGTTTCTAAGGCAGTGCCCAAATAGCTGGCAAATAAGCAAGACATATAACTTTTTTGCTGAAGGCGAATTTGGTTGAGAGAATAGATGTATCTGTTGTCTCACTTGCCCCTAAAATAATAACACCTTTGGGGAAAGCAAAAAGTGCTGTTCTCGCACCGAATTACCACAACTCAGCCAGCCCCAGGATTACTCTGGGTCACAGTAATTTAATGTTTATACCTAGTGAGGGGCTCAAGAAGCTTCTTGATTGAAAACATTGCAGTGTGCAGTTCAGGGGATAATCAATAGCCCTATCATAGGTGCTGCTCCTTTGAGTCCTGAGACAAAACTGATTGGTTGATTAAGGCTGTTGAGGTGGTGGGTTTTGGGGCAGCTCCTCTACTTGCTCTGTTTCTTTCAGAGGTGGAAAATAATGTCCTGCAAAATGAGGGTTGAGCAGCTGAAGCAAACGATCTGCAAGGAAAACGAAGAAATGGCAAGAAGTAAGTGATGCTCGTGCTGGGAGCCAGCGTGGTTTAGTTGTTAGGAGCGGCGGACTCGTAATCTGGTGAACCGGGTTCGCGTCTCCGCTCCTCCACCTGCAGCTGCTGGGTGACCTTGGGCCAGTCACACTTCTCTGAAGTCCCTCAGCCTCACTCATCTCACAGAATGTTTGTGGGGGAGGAAGGGAAAGGAGATTGTTAGCCGCTTTGAGACTCCTTAAGGGGAGTGAAAGGCAGGATATCAAGTCCAAACTCCTCCCCTCCTCCTCCTCCTCTTCCTCCTCAGTAGAAGCGTTGGCAGACTCTATCTGGGGCACTCCTGTTCCCATAGCGGAACGGTTTTGCAAAGCATGCTATGTGACCTTAGCATTCCCCAGAAGCTTATCTGGGCTTCTTTGACGATAAGATCAGTAATGGCGGGCAACTTCCCCGAAAGAAAGTTTGGCCTTCGTTTGTCAGTCTTCTGCTGCCATCCTCAGTAGCAGAATAGCATTAGGCACGTTTGAGGGGGCCCTTTCAGTTGGCATAAAGTGGTTCAAGCAACCAGTTATAACCATCAGAGCAGTGGGTCCCCAGCTGTTGTTGAACTGCAACTCCCAACATCCCCAGCTAGCAGGACCAGTGGTCAGGGATGACGGGAGTTGTAGTCCAACAACAGCTGGGGAAGCAAGTTGGGGAAACAACTGCTAGAGCAATGTAACTAACCCTTTTTTATTAATCACAAGTTAACAGCTGGAAAAAAATCAAGATGAATAATAATATTTATTTATTTATACATACATACATACATACATACATACATACCCTGCCCATCTGGCTGGGCTTCCCCAGCCACTCCGGGCGGCTTCAAAAAAAAATTAAAATACTGTAATACATCAAATATTAAAAGCTTCCCTAAACAGGGCTGCCTTCAGATGTCTTCTAAAAGTCTGGTAGTTGTTGTTCTCTTTGACATCTGGTGGGAGGGCGTTCCATAGGGAGGGTGTCACTACCGAGAAGGCCCTCTGCCTGGTTCCCTGTAACCTCACTTCTCCCAGGGAGGGAACTGCCAGAAGGCCCTTGGAGCTGGACCTCAGTGTCTGGGCAGAACGATGGGGGTGGAGATGCTCCTTCCGGTATACAGGACCGAGGCCGTTTAGGGCTTTAAAGGTCAGCACCAACACTTTGAATTGTGCTTGGAAACGTACTGGGAGCCAATGTAGGTCTTTCAAGACCAGTGTTGTATGGTCTCGGCGGCCACTCCCAGTCACCAGTCTAGCTGCCGCATTCTGGATTAATTGCAGTTTCCGGGTCACCTTCAAAGGTAGCACCACGTAGAGTGCCCTACATAGAGCGCCACATAGAGTGTTCCACAGGGAGGGCGCAACTACCGAGAAGGCCCTCTGCCTGGTTCCCTGTAACTTGGCTTCCCTGTAACTTGAAACTAAAAATCAAAGCTGTTGCCTAGGACTGGCCGTCTCTGATCGAAAGAATGAGCTGGTTGCAGCACCAGTATGAAGAAACGACAGTTCCACCCCGAAAGCTCACCATTGCCTTTGCTTTGCCCCAGACTCCGAGTGGCTTCTCCGAATTAAGGACGAGAACCAGAAGCTGTACCGCAGGGCCCAGCGGCATCAGGAGAAGAAGGAGAAGATCCAGAGGCACAACCGCAAGCTGGGAGAGCTGGTGGAGAAAAGGAACTACGACCTCAGAAGCCAGCACGAGCACCTTGCAGGCCTCCGGCGCTCGCATGTCCTGGAACTCACCTCCGTCATCTTCCCTATCGAGGAGGTGAAGATTGGCATGAGGTAGGGAAGGAAGGGGCAGCTGCTGAGCCAGTGCGTTGAGCGGACCACTCGGGAGACGGTCTCACTTCCTCGGTCTGCAAGGTGCAGTAGGCGAGAGGCATACGTGTGCTCTTTTGTGGGGTTTAGTAGTAATAATAATTTTGCTTTTTACCGTATTTTTCGCTCTATAGAACGCACCAGACCATAGGATGCACCTGACAATAGGAGGGGGAGAACAGGAAAAAAAAAATTCACCCCCTCTGCTCAGCGCCCCTTCAGCGAAGCTGCAGGAGAAACGGAGCCCCTTCCATTTCTCCTCCCGCTTGGCTGAAGGGGCGCTGCGCAGCTCTCCCTCTCTGCTGAAGCCAGGAGAGTCTTGCTCTCCCGGTTTCAGCGATAGCAACGCAAAGCCTCCAAAGCGCAGTGCGCATTTCCACTGCACTCCGGAGGCGTCGCGTTGCTTTCGCTGAAGCCTGGAGAGCGAGAGGGGCTTCAGCCCTTCAGCGAAAGCAACGCGAAGCCTCCGGAGCACGGAGGGAGCGCTCCCTCTGCGCTTCGGAGGCTTCACATTGCTATCGCTGAAGCCAAGGAGCCTGCATTCGCTCCATAAGACGCACACACATTTCCCCTTAATTTTTGGAGGGGAAAAAGTGCGTCCTATAGAGCAAAAAATACGGTATATCCATGCTCATCTAGCTGCAAAGCTGTGGGCAGGAAACCTGCTGGCAACTGGAAGGCCATGGGAATGTGGGGAGAAGGGGTTGTGTTGAAATGGTCCTTACCCCCTCCTGACGTCACCCAGTTTGTACCCAAACCAGAATCATGTTTACTTGGGTGAAAGTCCCTTTGAGCCGCAGTGGGAGATACAGCTTCATTTTAAAAAAAGTTACTACATTTCTATCTTAGGATCAAAGAATTCTGACTGGGGCAACCCAGATAGATGGGCTGCATACATACAATAATATTATTACACTCGTACCCCAGCTCCCAAACGCCTTGGGAGTTGAATGTGTTGAAAATTGCAGAGTGTACACAGACTTTCTGGAAACGTTTGTTTGCAAGCTGGCAAGATGATCAGGAACAAAATGCTGCCTACTAGTAACTTGGTTTCTTAGAGATCTATTATGTACAACAGCAGACTCACAAGTTACTATATACAAGTTGCAGATATGGATCTTAACTCTCTCTCAACAAAACTTCAACTCACTCCAAGACTCTCCTACACACAGAGAAGTCATTGGTCATTCTGCCTATATGGGCGACCTCCTCCAACAGTAGAGCTGTAGCCAAGGCTCCCATGTCTCCAGGCAGAAACTCCCCTTGCTCAGTCTCCCTGGCCTTCAGCCAACTTACTAATTGTTCACTCTGCCAAGCTGCACAGAAGCACGTAGGCAATGTCCCAACAGAACGTTCCAGCTCCCAAACGATCAAAAACCAGAAGTGAGTGTTCCAGTTTTCGAACGTCTTTTTGTTTTTTTTGTTTTTTAATAATTTTTATTAACTGGCCAATCACATCAAATTAAATCACATCACATAAATTCCAAATTACAAAGCCAAATTTTTAAATTTTGTTGGGGGAACCCATACTTCAAGATCCAAAGGGGGATTCAGATCATCTTCTTATTACTGCGTTAATGTCCAAATCAGTCCCAATCAATCCAGACAAAATTCATAATTCTATCCAGTCTTATCTTGGTGTTTTCACATCATATCTTGTTCATATAATTTCTATTTTTCCTTTACGATCTCTTCTGTTAGTCTCCTTAAGCCGATAAGCAAAATAATAATCCTGTGTGGATTTCTCGTTCCTCCACTAAGTCCAGATGGTTTCCATATATCTCCTTCGTAGATAGCATCGCTCTTTCCATCATAAATTTGGCATTTGTCGCTCTTAAGTCCCACCGAGAAGTTGATCTACGATATGTAAACAACTCTATTTCTCTCTTTCTCCTCCCAGACCCAAGAGCTCCAACAATGCCTCCCAAAATGGCGACGGCATTTTTAACTGCGTCATTCCAAAACTCTTAGCTTTCCAGCTTCGTCTTGAAACATTGCTTTGGTTCGAAAGTTTATCTCCACACAGCCTTAAATCCACAGCTTAACTCCTTAGTTTCTGACTCATTAAGGGAGGGGATTCTTGTTAAATCACATAAGAAAAAGGAAGGCAGGTTTTTTCCCCCCTCCCCCCTCAGTCATTTGTAGTACCGTATCTTGACGTATCTTCTCATATTTTATTCTTGTCTTGTTATCAGAGATCTCTTCTGTCAGCAGTCTTTACTCCCCTTTTCCCTTGAAGCACGTGCAATTTATCTCGTCCAAATTGTTTCTTTTGAAGATGCTTGCAACTAGCGGCGCGAATCAGGGACGGCGTCCAGGAGTGCCGGAATCCCACAGGAGGGCTTTGTGCCTAGTGCCCCCACCCCCACAAATTCGGGGGTGGTATAGGGCACAGCGGGCAAGGGCCGTCCCCCCCACAATCCTGGGGGGGTTAAGGAGGCCAATTACCCCCATCATAGCCTCCAAATTACCTCGTGTGGGTCGGAGAGATGTTATTGTCAGCCATCTTCCGATGCGCCACCTAGTGGCCCCCAGTTTTCGAACGTCTTTTTGGAAGCCGAACGTCTGGTGTGGCTTCCGCTATTGTTTCCAGCACTCCTGCACAATCATAAACCAAATGGAAGCTATGCCTTGATTTCCGAACGTTTCGGAAGTCAAACGGGCTTCCGGAACGGATTCCATTCGACTTCTGAGTTACGACTGTATTATAATAATAAAGATTTGTAGAGTTGGAAAGGACCACAAGAGCTTTCTAGTCTAATTCCCTGCAGTGCAAGAATCTGTTTGTTCAATGCGGGGCATGAGTCCCATGCTCTGCCGACTGAGCTATCCCATATAGGCTTATCCTGCTCAAGGGGACATGCCTGGTTCTTAATTTTCCTCTGTTTTACCCTGCGTGGTCTAAAGGGTGGTTTCTAGGTGGCTGGTTGGGTGGGGATAATTAGTTTGCTTGGGGTTGCAGCCTCAACACCTGTTTTGTCTTACGCCTGTTTTCAGCTTTTCTTTGACAGAAGCTAATTCTTTAAATGTTCGATTTTAAGCACTTTCTGCCTAAGGGAGATGATGTTAGCATGGGTTTATTTCTTCCACTGAAAGCAATGTGCTTAATTTTAACTTTTCCCGCTTTTTAGAGGAAAAGCTGGACTCCTGGGACGATGTCCCAAGGAGTTTATTTATTTCTGTATTTTCTGCCCAGTTTCTGAGCCCCTTGAGCACAGTTTGCCCAGTTCACGGAGGGGACACCAGTAGCAGCCGCTAGTGGGGGTGGCTATATCATTTCTTTAAAAGTAAAGGGACCCCTGACCATTAGGTCCAGTCGTGGCCGACTCTGGGGCTGTGGTGCTCATTTCGCTTTATTGGCCGAGGGAGCTGGTGTACAGCTTTCGGGTCATGTGGCCAGCATGACTAAGCCACTTCTGGTGAACCAGAGCAGCACACAGAAACACCGTTTACCTTCCCGCTGGAGCAGTACCTATTTACCGTATTTTTTGCTCTATAACACGCACCCAACCATAACACGCACATAGTTTTTAGAGGAGGAAAACAAGAAAAACAAATATTCTAAACGAAACAGTGGATGTATGATTTTTGTGGTTCATGCTGTGGCCACAGACATGTGATCTGACGGTGAGTTTGGGGTAGCCCAATGCAAAAATCCTGAGGATCCATGTGGATCCGTGCTTTGTAACCACGTTTTTGTACCACTGCAGCCCCAGGCAACAGTGGGTGCGTGATTTTTTTGGTGCAAGCTGTAGCCATGGACATGCTATGTGATCTGATGGTGAATTTGGGGTGACCCAGTGCAAAATTCCTGAGGATCTATGTGGATCCATGCTTTGTAACCACGTTTTAAGTGGGGAGGGAAGGAAAAGCAGTCAAGGGACAAGGAGCACGCGTGGGGTGGGTGGAGGAGGATGCTGTTAATAATGCAGAAGAAGGGTATAAGAGGAGAAGGCTCCTCTCCTCTCCTGCTTTGCTCCTTTAAAGTCTCTGCTTCTCTCCCTCCTCCCCGGCTCACTGAAAAACTTTGCTGCTATTTAGCCAGCTGAGTGGGGAGGAGAGAGGGACAGAGAGCCTGCTTGCGAAAAACTTTGCTGCTATTTAGCTAGCTGTTCTCTCCCTCCTCCTCGGCTCGCTGAAAAAAAACAGCTCCGGACTCGTGTAAGCGGCTCCTTTCCTCTCCCGCTTTGCTCCTTTAAAGCAAGCAGGCTCTCTGTCCCTCTCTCCTCCCCACTCAGTGGCTCTTCTCCCGCTTTGCTGTTTCAAAGCGAGCCACTGAGGAGGGAAGGAAGGGGAACCATGGATCCTCTGCTCACGACTGCAGCAGATCCCCCCGCCATCCGTAGGCATTCGCTCCATAACACGCACAGACATTTCCTCTTACTTTTTAGGAGAAAAAAAGTGAGTGTTATGGTGCAAAAAATACGGTATCTACTTGCACTTTGACGTGCTTTCGAACTGCTAGGTTGGCAGGAGCAGGGACCGAGCAACGGGAGCTCACCCAGTCGCGGGGATTCGAACCGCCAACCTTCTGATCGGCAAGCCCTAGGCTCTGTGGTTTAACCCACAGCGCCACCCACGTCCCTATATCCTTCCTTAGAGACCGCCATTCAGCCTCTTGCCTTTATTCCAGGGACCCCGCAGACATGTCGTCCGAGAGCGACAACGCCATGACTTCTAGCACTGTGAGCAAGCTTGCGGAAGCCAGGAGGACCACCTACCTGTCCGGGCGATGGGTGTGTGACGACCACAACGGAGACACCAGCATAGGCATTGCGGGGCCTTGGATCACCCTTCCCAACAACGGAGATTATTCTGCTTACTACAACTGGGTGGAAGAGAAGAAGACCACTCAAGGGCCAGGTAAAAAAAAATTCCACAGAGCCTCTGGCTGGGCTGAAGTTAAGCTCACTGGGAGTAAGCCTCTGCTCATTCCTTCACCTACATTATGTGGTTAACATCAATGCAGAACATGTAGCTTAGACTGAATTAAGGGAAGCCTGGGAGTGTGTTAGCAGGGCTCCCCTGTCGTTTGCGATTCTGCAGCCACACAAAGCTGTGGGGCACAGGTCCAGGCACAAAATTCAACTCCTTGGCTTCCTTTCCTTTTTTTCCTGGTTGTGACAACATGCCGGCAAATCCCTCGCCTGCAGAACTCTCAGAAGCCGGAACAGCAGCAAAAATTTCAGCTGGGGTTTGGGATTTGTGACTCACGGTTCAGAGAAGATAAATAACTTGTATAATTCATACACTGTTTCGCAACACAGTTTTAATTTTTGTTTGTGTCCTGTCCGTGGGTGTGTGGAAGCAAAAGTCCTAGGGGCCCTGAGATAGAGCTGGGCAGAATTGAGGGTTCACATCACAGCCATGGACAAAGTGAGTTGAAGTTATGTGCAGGTTATGTGCTTCCCTGACATCTCTACCCCTCCATACAGTGGTACCTTGGTTCTCAAACTTAATCCGTTCCAGAAGTCCATTCCAAAACCAAAGCGGTCCAAAACCAAGACACGCTTTCCCATCGAAAGTAATGCAAAATGGATTAATCCGTTCCAGACTTTTAAAAACAACCCCTAAAAATGCAATTTAACATGATTTTTACTATCTGATAAGACCATTGATCCATAAAATGAAAGCAATAAACAATGTACTGCAGTCACACAATAAATCAGTAGCTGAATTGGGTTCCACACAGTCTCAAAAAAGCCACAAAAATGCAAAATAAATAGCAAAAACAGACAGATCTCAGTGTAACACTGAAAACAGAAGCATGGCACTCAAAACAGAGCACATTCGGCTTCCGAAAAAAGTTCGCAAACCAGAACACTTACTTCTGGGTTTGCAGTGTGTGAGGAATGTGTGTGGTTTCTCACGAGGATAACAGCCAGGAATCCGACCTGTCTTTCACAGGTTTTATTGAGTGCAAACTATGTACAGTGCAGAAGTTCAAAATCCAGGTCTGCCTCAATTACTAGCAGATTCTGGAAGTGGTTTCTTCCGAATTGACTTCCAGCACAAAAGCCCAGGGAAACCCCGTCTCTGCCTCATTTCCTTATGTTTATTTCCCTGGCAACAACTCTGCCACGGAAGTGGCATTTCAAACCTCTTGGGAGTGGTGTCGTGGCTCATCTCAGGCCCTTTTCCTTCTTCCTCTGTTTCTCCTGAGAGCCCGCCTTCACCAGACTCTTGACAAGGTGCAGCTGCTCAACAAACGGGGAGGCTCTCTGTACATTCCTACCTCTCTCCCCTCCCTTGATGGCAGCCCCCTGACACAGTGTTTGGGTTCCAAGGCATTTGAGAACCAAGATACCAATGTATTTGTTTATTGCATTCCTACGCTACCCTTTTCTCCCAAGGAGCTCAAGGCAGCCTACGTGGTTCTCTCCTTCCTCTCTAATCCCAGCAACCACCCTGCGAGGCAGGCTGAGCTGAGAGGCAGTTATTGGCCCAAAATTGAGCTTCATGGCCAAGCAGTGATTTGAACCCTGATCTCCCAGCTCCTAGTTCGGCACCCTAACTACAGTGGTGCCTCGCAAGACGAAAAGAATCCGTTCCGCGAGTCTCTTCGTCTTGCGGTTTTTTCGTCTTGCAAAGCAAGCCCATTAGCAGATTAGCGCTATTAGCGGATTAGCGGATCAGCTGATAAGCGGCTTAGCGGATCAGCTGTTAAGCGGCTTAGCGGATCAGCTGATAAGCAGTATAGCGGCTTAGCGATCAGCGGCTTAGCGGCTTAGCGGATCAGCTGATAAGCGGCTTAGCGATCAGCTGTTAAGCGGCTTAGCGGATCAGCTGTTAAGCAGCTTAGCGGATCAGCTGATAAGCGGCTTAGCGGCTTAGCGATCAGCTGTTAAGCGGCTTAGCGGATCAGCTGATAAGCGGCTTAGCGGATCAGCTGATAAGCGGCTTAGCGGCTTGGGAAAAAGGGGGGGGAAGGGAAAAAAAACCCGCAGGAACTCGCAAGACATTTTCGTCTTGCGAAGCAAGCCCATAGGAAATTCGTTTTGCGAAGCACCTCTAAAGCGGAAAACCCTTTCGTCTGGCGGGTTTTCCGTCTTGCGAGGCATTCGTCTTGCGGGGCACCACTGTATTATGCTACGCCGGGATCTAAGGCTCCCTTCTTGATGGGGCTGTTTCCTGGGGAGACGTATAGAGTTGATACTCCTGGGGGAGGGAGCCCTTTTACAACCTACTGATGAGGGGCGTGTTGTTGTTGTTTCCCTTCCAGACATGGAGCATAACAACCCTGCATACACCATCAGTGCTGCCCTGTGCTATACAACTCAGCTTGTCAACATTTTGTCGCATATACTTGACGTTAACCTTCCCAAGAAGCTGTACAACAGGCAAGTTGTCTTGGAATAACCTGGCGGGCGGCGCGAGGGGAGCGTCGTGTGTTTTGAGCACCAGGTCTATAAGTGCATGAACCCCAGTTTACACTCTGGGGTTTTCTTCCGCGTGCAACGTTTCGGAAAGATCCCCTTTTCCGCAGGGTAGATGCGATACAGCTGGACTCGCTCTACAATTGCACGTTGTAACAATTGCAAGGGAGTATATGTGAAGCAAGGGACACGGGTGGTGCTGTGGGTTAAACCACAGAGCCTAGGAGTTGTCAATCAGAAGGTTGGCAGTTCGAATCCCCGCGACGGGGTGAGCTCCCGTTGCTCGGTCCCTGCTCCTGCCAACCTAGCAGTTTGAAAGCATGTGAAAGTGCAAGTAGATAAATAGGTACCGCTCCAGCGGGAAGGTAAACGGCGTTTCCGTGCGCTGCTCTGGTTCGCCAGAAGCGGCTTAGTCATGCTGGCCACATGACCCGGAAAAACTGTCTGTGGACAAATGCCAGCTCCCTCGGCCAATAAAGTGAGATGAGCGCCGCAACCCCAGAGTCGGCCACGACTGGACCTAATGATCAGGGGTCCCTTTACCTTTATACGTGAAGCACTTTGAGCTCCCCAAGGCCCGTGTGGTAGCACTGGAGAGGAAGCAAAAAATGGAGATATTTGAGAGCAGCGTGGATTTCACCTTTTCCTTGTGCATTTGATAAGTCTCCCGCAGAAAACAGAAAGCCCCAATAGCTGCTCCTGGGTTCGTTCTCTAGGTATAGGGAGGGACCTCTTGTGCAGCATTTCCCAAATTTGGGGTTCCAGCCGTTTTTGGACTACAACTCCCATCATCCCTGACCACTGCTCCTGTTAGCTAGGGATGATGGGAGTTGTAGTCCAAAAAACAGCTGGAGGGCTGGGTTTGGGAAATCCTGGTTATGGGTCTCTGCTTACTGAACAGGACCTGCACACACACACACACACACACACAGAGAGAGAGGGGGGGGTGTTGGGTGACAGGGCCTGCAGCTTTGACTTAACCCTTCCCCTCTCGAAGGGATTCCTTCCAGAATGCAGCAGCTAGACTGGTGACTGGGAGCGGCCGCCAAGACCATATAACACCAGTCTTGAAAGACCTACATTGGCTCCCAGTACGTTTCCGAGCACAATTCAAAGTGTTGGTGCTGACCTTGAAAGCCCTAAATGGCCTCGGTCCAGTATATCTGAAGGAGCATCTCCACCCCCATCACTGAGGTCCAGTGCCGAGGCCCTTCTGGCGGTTCCCTCACTGTGAGAAGCCAAGTTACAGGGAACCAGGCAGAGGGCCTTCTCGGTAGTGGCACCCTCCCTGTGGAATGCCCTCTCACCAGATGTCAAAGAGAAAAACAACTACCAGACTTTTAGAAGACATCCGAAGGCAGCCCTGTTTAGGGAAGCTTTTAATGTTTAATAGGTTATTGTATTTTAATATTCTGTTGGAAGCCTCCCAGAGTGGCTGGGGAAACCCAGCCAGATGGGTAGGGAATTAATAATAATAATTATTATTATTATTATTATTATTATTATTATTATTATTATTATTATTATTATTTCTGCATGGAAGAAGTGCCCGAACAGTTAGTTTTGCCTCCTTCCACAAATGGAGATGGGCAAGATGCACGCTTTTCCCTTTCCTGCCAACTGGCCAAATAAACGCCATCGTTTTGCCAAGATTTGGTTGATTTGCTAGCATTGCAGAAAGCGGAGAGGAGAGGATCCTTTCATTGAGAGCTCTCTCTTCAGTTTGTGCATGTGTTTTTAACGTGTCTTGCAGTGAGTTCTGCGGGGAAAACCTCAGCAGGAGGAAGTTCACGTGGGCAGTGAAAAAGCTGAACGCCAATATCCTTTACCTTTGCTTTTCTCAGGTACAGTGAATGCAGGTTTTCTTTTTCTTTAACCTCTCGGGTGGCTTCACACTTCCCTTCCTCGTCTCAGCACATTTTGCCTGATGGATGTTCTGCTTTCTTCCTCTTCCAGCACGTAAACTTAGACCTCCTGCATCCTCTGCATACACTCAGGAACCTGATGTACCTGGTCAGCCCCGAGACAGAACATTTGGGAAGGTAAGAGGCAGCTTCCAGCCTCTTTTGCGCCCTGCCATCAGCACCTCTCCCTCCTTGCCCCTTTCTGTGCCACTTCTAAGCCTGGCACAGCCTTCCCCTTGTGGTTGAATCCTGACAAGACAGAAGTACTATTTTTGGGGGACAGGAGGCGGGCAGGTGTGGAGGACTCCCTGGTCCTGAATGGGGTAACTGTACCCCTGAAGGACCAGGTGCGCAGCCTGGGAGTCATTTTGGACTCACAGCTGTCCATGGAGACACAGGTCAAATCTGTGTCCAGGGCAGCTGTTTACCAGCTCCATCTGGTACGTAGGCTGAGACCCTACCTGCCCGCGGACTGTCTCGCCAGAGTAGTGCATGCTCTGGTTATCTCCTGCTTGGACTACTGCAATGCGCTCTATGTGGGCTACCTTTGAAGGTGACCCGGAAACTACAACTAATCCAGAATGCGGCAGCTAGACTGGTGACTGGGAGCGGCCGCTGAAACCTTTTAACACCGGTCCTGAAAGACATACATTGGCTCTCAGTACGTTTCCGAGCACAATTCAAAGTGTTGGTGGTGACCTTTAAAGCCCTAAACGGCCTCGGTCCAGTATACCTGAAGGAGCGTCTCCACCCCCATCGTTCTTTTAATGTTTGATGTATTACAGTATTTTAATATATATATTTTTGGAAGCCGCCCAGAGTGGCTGGGGAGGCCCAGCCAGATGGGCGAGGTATAAATAATAAATTATTATTATTATTATTATTATTATTATTATTATTATTATTATTATTCCCCATCCCTGTGCCACCATGATACCTCCCCCTTCCTCTGCTCCCTCAGGGCCTCCTTTCCTAATTCAGCTTTCCCTGAGCTATGAAATGGGACCATGACAACCGAACAGAGAGCCAAATTCAGCAACTAAAACTGCCTTATACTGAACTGGAGCAGCGGTCCACATAGCCTAGTAGAATCAGCTCTGGCTGGCAGCAACCCTCTGTGGCTTGGAGGGAAATTGGCATCCACAAGCTGAGCTGGATCTTCTACCTGAAGGGGAGACGGATTTCAGGCCTGGGGGCGAATGTAGCCATCCAAGTCTGTATCTCTCACCCTGGGGCTCTTCGCAGGCCAGGCCTCCTCTGCAGCCCTGCTCCCCAGCCCCCTTGGGTCCTTTGGCCAGACTGCAATGTATCCTTAATATGGGAGAGTGTGTCTGTGGTTCACCATGGTAGAGAGGGGTTAGGGCCTTTTCCCAGCAAGCTTAGTTCCTTTGGTTTCCCTTCAGCTCCAATCCTGGCCTCAAAAGGGTTAGACCGTGGCACCCTTTCCCTTACTTGCGTTCTTCAAATTTCACTGGAGACCTTCCCAAATATTATGAGAACCTTGATTCCTGTCCCTACACCACAGCTTACAGCATTATTATTAAGTGATCCACCAGTCAGTTGAAACCAGGCACCCCTGAACTCGGCCCTCCAGCTGTTTTGGGACTACAACTCCCATCATCCCAAGCTAACAGGACCAGTGGTCAGGGATGATGGGAATTGTAGTCCCATTGGAGGGCTGGGTTTGGGGGTGCCCGGTTTAAACCTTGTTTTTCTGGGGAGTTTGTAAGTGGAGCAAAGCTCTGTCATTCTCCTGCAAAAGGTAGAATCATAGAATCATAGAGTTGGAAGAGACCACAAGAGCCATCGAGTCCAACCCCCTGCCAAGCAGGAAACACCATCAGAGCACTCCTGACATATGGTTGTCAAGCCTCTGCTTAAAGACCTCCAAAGAAGGAGACTCCACCACACTCCTCGGCAGCAAATTCCACTGTCGAACAGCTCTTACTGTCAGGAAGTTCTTCCTAATGTTTAGGTGGAATCTTCTTTCTTGTAGTTTGGATCCATTGCTCTGTGTCCGCTTCTCTGGAGCAGCAGAAAACAACCTTTCTCCCTCCTCTATGTGACATCCTTTTATATATTTGAACATGGCTATCATATCACCCCTTAACCTCCTCTTCTCCAGGCTAAACATGCCCAGCTCCCTTAGCCGTTCCTCATAAGGCATCGTTTCCAGGCCTTTAACCATTTTGGTTGCCCTCCTCTGGACGCGTTCCAGTTTGTCAGTGTCCTTATCTTAGTTCCTCTTGCCGGTCCCGATTTGCGAGTCGTATTTCCCGTAAGCCGAGTCAGTTTTTCCGACCGCAGGTCCGGGCCGTTCGAGATCAGCGCCGACCTGGAGGACTCGATGGAGTTCGTGGACCCCAGTGGCGCCGGCGAAACGGACGAGAGCGGCGACGAACGTGTCAGCGACGAAGAGACGGACCTCGGGACGGACTGGGAGAACCTGCCCAGCCCCCGGTTCTGCGACATCCCCTCGCAGACGGTGGAGATGCTTCAGAGCGAGAGCACGCTGGCCTTGCGGGAGCCCATCGCCAGCAGCAGCGCTGGAGGCATGATCTCCTCGGCCGCGGCCTCCGTTACCTCCTGGTTCAAAGCGTACACTGGACATCGCTAGGGTGACACTCGGACCTCTGTGGGGGGAGGAGTTCCTGTCCCACATCCCCCCCACCAAAACTGTAGTAAACCTTCCCAATTCTGCTAAGTAGTGCCTGGAACATCAAGGGTCAGACTTCTGATTGCGTAACACGCTCTCCCCTCCGGAAGATGCTTTCAATTTGCCCAAGCTTGACTGCGCGACAGTCACCTTGCATCTCGTTTTCTCCCGACACGCATCTTGGACACCTGAAAACGGAAGTCTGTGCCTCTTCCAAGTCCCACGTGTTCCGCTGAGGGTGGAAGGAGGAGGATCCTGTCTGTTAACTTCAGTTTCTTTTTTAGTTTAGTCCCTTAAACAAAACAAAAACAAGGAAATCGATCTGGGGTTACGTGGCCTGGCAAATCATCTTGAAGCATGAAGACTGAAAGAGAAAACTATCGTGGCAGTTCTGCCCAGTGCATGAGGCCACCACATCCCCTGTGATTAGTTCCCAGCAGGGTTCTTGGGTTACGTTTGTTTGTGTGTGTTTATTCTAAAAGTGTGCACAGGGGAGAAAATTTGCAGCACAAAATGCACATTTGTAGAGCCTTCTGGCAAGATGTGCAGATTGCTGCATTTCTGTGTGGTCTCTGATCTCCGTTGCCATAATTTTAATACATCATGTTTCCTCAATATCAGTAGGTTATTTATTTTTAAAGGGGAGAAAATAGATGTTAGGTCATGCCTTCTTTGTGTGAGTGTGCATGTGTGTGCGCACACTCTTGTGGATCCAGTTGCAGAACGTTTTTTATGCTGAGTCGCTCAAGAGTTCCCTGGCTTCTTGCTCTGGCTGCCCGACACCAAAGAAAGCCTGGACTGTAATAACTTGCCAATA
The DNA here is from genome assembly GCF_964270895.1 of Podarcis filfolensis. Taxonomy (NCBI): domain Eukaryota; kingdom Metazoa; phylum Chordata; class Lepidosauria; order Squamata; family Lacertidae; genus Podarcis; species Podarcis filfolensis. The sequence goes on from NC_139604.1 coordinate 130,443,476, forward strand.
CAGAGCAATTCTACTGCTACAATAAGGTTTGTCTCGTCACAAATCCTCTTTGTGTGCAAAGGAGCCGCACTTTTGTTTTGACGTTTGGTCCACGTTCCATGTGGGTTTTTGTTTTTGTTTTTAAAGAAATCCTGTGCTCGTGGAGAGCAATGAGGCGTGTGTTCCTCCTTGGTCAAAAACCCCATGAAATCCTCCTGGTTCTTGCATCCAGTTCAGCTTCTGGTTGGATGTAGCACGGTGCCCCTCGGATCTCAGCCTGGCTTCTGACTAGGCAGGCTTTTGGCAATTTGGGGGGGGGGGCGAATTAGGCTTTTGGCAATGCACCCTTTCCTTGTTCAGCCCCCTACAGAAAACCATTCCTGGTTCAGGCACTTAGTGGGTGGAGATTCGGAGCATGCAAATCCATCTCTCCGTGTATAAGAGACAGCGTAGGCCCTGTGTGCATGGAGGCCAGGCCTTGGCAAGGAATGAGTGAGCAAAAGGTGCAAGTCAGGCAGGGCAGGTGGGGAGGGGACACGTGCCCCCACGCCCCCATGGAAATTTGGGCCGGAGTTCCACCACAGATAGAGAACACTGAAGTCCAGCATCCAGTGGCACGATGTAGCAACCCCCAATGCGTTACAGAACAATAGAGAAGTTGGCTGTGGGTTTCTGTTGCTGCCCTTGCTCTCTTGCAACCCCACTGCGGCCCAATGTGCCAAGTGTGCACCTTGGGGGAGAGGTGCCAGTCAGGCAGCCTCCCTGCCCATGCCACTGCCAGCAGTTTGAGCCCAAGGATGCTTTGCTGCCATGATTCAGAGTCACGTGGTGCAGTCCTGCGGGCATCCACTTCTGTGGAGTAGCACACATGCAGAGACCAAAGTCATGCCAGGCAAAAGGCTTCATCCTCACAGATAACGGGCCTGGGCTAGTGGGCATTTCTGCAGTCTTCAGGAGAGGGTTCCAGCCGCTGGTGCTGAATATTTGGCTCTTGGCTGTTTCGATTCTGTGATGTGTTTCTGCTCTGATTCTCTGCCTGTCCCACTTTGGCCTGCAGTTGGGTGGAAGTTGGTGGCGTGGGGAACCTTGCGTGGCAGACGTACTTGCCGGAGGTGGGGTTCTGCGCATTTCTGTTAATAAACCAAAGATCCCACCGGTTCAGTGTTTTCAGTTTTAAACTCGTCGGGCGGGATTTCCCAGCCCGCAAAGACTTAACGCAGAAGAACAGCAGCAATGTAATCCAGCCTGCTCCACCATCGCAGGCTCCTGGTGAGGTTTTATCCAGCTACGAGAGACCAGAGGGAAACCAGGTGGTGCAGGGCTCACTTGTCTTTGCCTCAAAGGATGCTCAACGTGGGACACACTGCCCTGCGAGTCTCTCCTGTGTCCGAAACGATATGTGTGGAAGGAGGTCCTGTGAAAGAAGGCACTTTATTAGTTGCAAAGGAGTTAGGCTGCTCAACGCTGGGCTCATAGCTGCTGGGTTCTCCCAGCTGGCTCTGGGCCCTTTCCCCCTTGTATATATAACTCTATGTTCCCTGCCCTGCCCCATGTGTTCCAACCATTCTGCTGCTTATTTATGGTTTGTTTAAAAAAGAAGAGAGGAGAAACCCTCTTAATAGGAAATGCCAGTAAACCACAAACCTTTTGTCAGTCCTGATTTCTTTGTCTTAAAACGATGCCTCTCTAGCGCCGTAGTGTAGCATCCACTCGGAATTCACAAAGGTGCGCCCCAAGGATTGTAATATGTTAGGGTGTCAAATCCTTTCCAGAAACACTTTTTTTTCTCTTTTTTTGGTAACAATGGTTTTTCCCCCGGTTGGTTTTTGTTTTATATGTATATATAAATAGATACACACACATATATAAAAAAATGTTTTTACACATATAAAGCTATGTGGAGAAACTGGGAGTGTGTGCCCAAAACTTTAGTGCAATTGAGGTGTGATTGTGTTCTGCTTGAATGGCGAGGAGCAGAGAGGCTCCCCATTAGCCGACTGTTGTGGGTGAAGACAGCCGGCTGAGCATCTTGCGGGTCATAGTTGTGGCGCCACAGAGGCAAGGCTGCGCATTTAGGGTCAGTGGCCTCAAAAGATACCGAGCGAAGCTTCTGAAATGAGTGCTCTCTATCATCCGAGGGGGATTTATGTTTTGAGGGTCCCCAACCCCTGGCTGCCTTTTCAGCAAACCTTGCGCCACTTTCCGACTAGGTAGGGTTGTAACCTAACAGATGCGTGTGTTTTTCTAAAAATTTATTGTATTATTGCAATAAATCTTTTAACAGGAGTTTTCCCAAGGTTGGCTGGTTTGGTTTTTATTATTGTTGTTATTCCATTCATTCTGACTTGGGAGAGGCTAGTTCTGTGAATCCTCGTGGATTTTCTAAAATTGTAAGGAACACTATGAAGATGACAGTATTGTGTGTTGTATGCATCTGGGTGTCTGCTATCTTCCACTGCTATGAACACAAAAGTGACCCTCTAATACAGTGGTTTTCAGCCAGTGTGCCGTGGCACTCTGGGGTGCCTTGAATGATGATCAGGGGTGCTGCAGGCAACACTGGCCTCTATGTGGGGCTACCTTTGAAGGTGACCCGGAAACTGCAACTAATTCGGAATGCGGCAGCTAGACTGGTGACGGGGAGCAGCCACCAAGACCACATAATACCAGTCTTGAAAGACCTCCACTGGCTCCCAGTACGTTTCTGACCACAATTCAAAGTGTTGGTGCTGACCTTTAAAGCCCTAAACGGCCCCAGTCCAGTAGGAGCATCTCCACCCCCATCGTTCTGCCCGGACATGGAGGTCCAGCTCCAAGGCCTTCTGGTGATTCCCTCACTGCGAGAAGCCAAGGTACACTGAACCAGGCAGAGGGCCTTCTCGGTGGTGGCACCCACCCTGTGGAACGCCCTCCCATCGGATGTCAAAGAGAAAAACAACTACCAGACTTTTAGAAGACATCTGAAGGCAGCCCTGTTTAGGGAAGCTTTTAATGTTTAACAGACCACTGTATTTTAATATTGTGTTGGAAGCCGCCCAGAGTGGCTGGGGAAACCCAGCCAGATGGGCAGAGTATAAATAATAATTATTATTATTTATCATCCCTCTTTTCTTCCCTCCCTCCTCTTAATGCTTAAGGCTTGCACAGCTGTTTGTTGCAGCAGCCCTGCTGCTGTCACTGCTGCCTCCCACCTTTGGCCAGTCTCTGTTGGGCCACTAAGGCTTGGGGGCCTTCTCTTCCCAGGCCGCTATGGGGCAGCATGAGGAGGCACCTCTCTTTGGGTCAGCAGCAGCCGCCCGGAGGGGAGAGGCTGAGGGGACACTCCACAAAGGTGTCTGAAAAAAGGTGAGAGGCTGCCAGCTCTGCCGGCAAGGGATGACGTATCTGGGCTCATGAGCCCCACAGGGGTGCCACAGAAAGAATGTAGTTGGTCAAGGGAGCTGTAGCCTCAAAAAGGTTGAAAATCTATGCTCTGATAACCTAAGTAAAGTCCCATCAGAGCTCCTTATGCCTCTGTGGCTAATTTGGGAGACCAAATGCAACTCAATGGGACAAGGGTGGTGCTGTGGGTTAAACCACAGAGCCTAGGACTTGCCGATCAGAAGGTCGGTGGTTCGAATCCCCGAGACGGGGTGAGCTCCTGTTGTTCGGTCCCTGCTCCTGCCAACCTAGCAGTTCGAAAGCACGTCAAAGTGCAAGTAGATAAATAGGTACCACTCCGGCGGGAAGGTAAACGACGTTTCCGTGCGCTGCTCTGGTTCACCAGAAGCGGCTTAGTCATGCTGGCCACATGACCCGGAAGCTGTACGCCGGCTCCCTCGGCCAATAAAGCGAGATGAACGCCGCCGCAACCCCAGAGTCTGCCACGACTGGACCTAATGGTCTTTTTACCTTTATGCAAAGCACCAAAATGGGGAAAGATCTGCCTCCTTGTGGAATGTGCCCCTTTCATGCACACTGAGGAATTCTTTCTGCTCCCCGGAGTCAATGGCAAATAGCACCTTTTCCCTAAAGCCTGCCGTGTAGAGGGAAATTTTTCTTGTCGCTGTTGTCAAGAAGTCCCACCCATTTATTTATCTCATGGTTTTATTCTGGTCTCACCTGCAAGGGCAGGTGTATGTGGTTCTTCCACCAATCAGACTGGCTGTAGCTCTCCAAGCAGAAGGTCCTGGGGTTAATCCCTGGTATCTTCAGCTGAGGCCCCAGAGAACTGTTGCATCTGATCCTGGAGGTAGTCAGCAACAAATCCGCTGTTTCACATCTGGGTCTCTTTCCAGGGAGGCATCCCCAGATGCTGGAAGTTTCAGGACAGGGAAAAAAGGGACTTCTTCACACGGCATGTAGTTAAGCTACCAAATTCACGAATTCAAAGATGGAATGATGGTACTGGTCTCTGGGTACAAAGAAAACAGGTGCTCTCCTGCAGGGGCTGCCTATGCAGAATATGTTTTCCCAGATTTTTGAGCTATGACTCCCATCAGCCCCAGCCAGGATAGGGTTAGGGTTAGATGTGTCATTGCTACTGGAAGATTGGCTCTCTGCTGCCTGAGGTGCTTTTCAACTTGCAAAACAGATTAATTCTCAGAGTCCTAGTAATCTAAAAAAACATGTTCTCCCTTCTCTTCCTAATACAGTGGTACCTCGGGTTACATATGCTTCAGGTTACAGACTCCGCTAACCCAGAAATACCGTATTTTTCGCTCTCTAAGACGCACCAGACCATAAGACGCACCTAGTTTTGGGAAGAGGAAAACAAGAAAAAAAATATTCTGAATCCCAGAAGCTAGGACAGCCAGCAGGATCGCTGCACAGCGATCCCGCTGGCTGTCTTGGTTTACGGGATAGCTGTGCGCAGCCTCTCCTGGGCAGCGGGATGAAGGCTCCCCTTGCCCGGGAGAGGCTGTGCGTGGCTAAGCCCTCTCCCTCCTCAGGGGAAAAGCCCCGAAGAGCCGCACACACGCTCCACGCGGCTCTTTAAAGGGCGCGCTGAGCAGAGCTGCCCGCCTGCATTCGCTCCATAAGACGCACACATATTCCCCCTTACTTTTTAGGAGGGGAAAAGTGCATCTTATAGAGCAAAAAATACGGTACTACCTCAGGTTAAGAACCTTGCTTCAGGATGAGAACAGAAATCGTGCAGCGGCAGCAGGAGGCCCCATTAGCTAAAGTGGTGCTTCAGGTTAAGAACAGTTTCACGTTAAGAACGGACCTCCAGAACGAATTAAGTACTTAACCCGAGGTACCACTGTACTTGTGACTGGTCATGCCATAGGAAGCTGCCATATACCAGTGTTCCATCTACCTCAGTGCTGTCTACACAGGCTGGCAGCAGCTCTGCAGAATTTTAGGCAGGGAACCTTTCCCAGCCCTGCTTGGAGATGCCGAGCGTTGCACCTGGGGCATTCTGCATGCAAAGCAAAGCAGATGCTCTGCTCCACCTTATCAACATCCTCTTTTCCAGTGTGAAAATGTATTCCTCACAGGGAACAAAGTATTAGTGCTTCCTCTATCTCAGAAACTAGGCCCATCAAGGTGAACCTAAAACACTGGCCTTGCATAATAGAGTCATGGTGACTCATGCTAAGTTAGATATTTTCTCAGAAGACTTTGCTACCAGTTAAACTGCCTCAACCTGGCTATAGAGATGGTTGGCACTTTTGCTCCTACATGAAACACAATCGTGTTTCTTGTTGATTTTCAAATTAATTGCTATCTATGAAACACTCCCAACGTTTTCTAAAACGTTTGCTGCTCATCTTGATTTGGTGTCCTCTGCAACCTTGAACCATATACTGTCTACTGCATAATTTAATCTACTACTTGATTCTACGAATAAAATACACACTTTTCCATTAATCAAAGTTAGCTTCCAGAGCTGGAGGGAAGTTGCTTCTCAAAACAAAAGGTTGTTCCACCAGTCAAATCCATGTGTGTGGCGAGAAGCGACTGCGCTCGAGGCAGCTGCAACCTGCCTCTGATCAAAGTGTGCAACCGTCTATTACTTGGGAGTAAACTCTATGAAGGTTATGTAACTCTGAATGCCTAAATATTTGGAAAACATCAGCATGCCCATGTTGATTTTGAGCATTCCAGAAAACCTCGTAAATGTCTGAAAATTGAGTGTGCATTCCATAGCATAGGTGCACATCTGTTTTTTGACATTTGCAAAATTAAATCGGAAATGGTCGAGATTCACATTTAAATTTCAAAATCTAGTTAGTTTTTCAACACCCCCACTGTCCTAAATACACATCCCCTGGCTAAGTACAGAGGGATTGTGTCCAATGGCTGCATGAGTGGAAGGTCATGCAACCAATCATGTTCTTTCCCTCCTCTCCCTGAAGCTCCTTGTATCCCCCCCTGCAGTTCCTCCTGGACTGTGTGGGCCGAGTCACACATAACCTCAGGATAGGGGAATTGTCATTCAAAATCAGGTGCAAGATCCCTCAATTACATACCGTATTTTTCGCTCTATAGGACACACTTTTCCCCCTCCAAAAATTAAGGGGAAATGTGTGTGCGTCCTATAGAGCGAATGCAGGCTTTGCGGCTAAGCCCAAAGCCAGAACAGGGAGACGGAGCGCTGCACAGCGCTCCGTCTCGCTGTTCTAGCTTGCGGTTAGCTGCACAAAGCCTCCGCAGGGCCTTCACCCCGCTGCCCTGTGGAGGCTACAAAGGCTGTCCCCGAAGCCTCAAGCCTTTGGAGTGCAGCGGGAACTCGTGCTGCGCTTCAAAGGCTTTGGGTCAGCGAAAGGAACCCAAAGCCTTTGGAGCGCAGCACGAGGTCCCGCTGCGCTCCAAAGGCTTCAGGGATCTTTGAGGCTGGCAGTGGGGGAAAGCAGCGCTTCCCCCCACTGCCAGCCCCACAAGCTCGGGGGGCAGCGGCAAGGCTGCGAGCAGCCTTTGCGCTGTTCCCCGACCTGCTCTTTGGGGCTGGCAGTGGGGGAAAGCAGCGCTTCCCCCTGCCAGCCCCAAAGAGCAGGTCGAAAGGAACCTGAAGCCTCCGAGTTGCCTTCACTGAAGCCTGAAGAGTGAGAGGGGTCAGTGCGCACCGACCCCTCTCGCTCTCCAGGCTTCCAAAGTAGCCGCCTGAAGCCTCCAGAGCGCAGCGGTAACTCCTGCTACGCTCCAAAGGCTTTGGGTGAATGCACCTTGAACACACCTTGTTTTAGAGGGGGAGAACAAGAAAAAGATTTTTTTCCCCTGTTCTCCCCCTCCTATGGTCCGGTGCGTCCTATAGAGCGAAAAATACGGTAAGCTGTCTTCATTAGGCAAAACAAGGCAACTGCCCCAGGTGGCAGATACATCCTCTTGTATGGCCCTCCTATGCACAAGGGCTGTGTGGCCTTGTCCTGGATGCCCGAAACCAACCTGCTGCCTTCTGGTGTAGTGGAAGATTCTTCCGTGCTGGTGGCTGCATGGCAAGACCCAACTACCAGTCCATGGGCTTGGGTATGCAGAAAAGGGAGGGCACATCATCCTGCCCCAGACAGCAAAGTGTCCTGGGCTGGCCCTGCTTCTCTGACCGTAATGCAGAGCACTTTCACACAGCCAGAATGCTTGCAATACCACCCCTTTTTAAGAGAGAGAGCGTTAACGAGGAAAAATCTTGAGGGGAAAAGAGAGGTGAGCAAGAGCAAGATTCAGAATGCACATTTTATTTTAAGGTAAAAAAAAAAATGAAACAAAAACCAGGTGAGGTTGGCATGGGAAGCCAGAGCTTTTTCTCAACACTCTTTGCTCTAAGAAAAACACCCCTCTTTCACTTGCTGCCACCCTAAGATATAACAAATATTTGTTCTAGCCTATTTTTTTAAGGTTGTCCAGTTAAACCATCTTTTCGAAGATTCCTCTTTTACCTATTTAGAGTTTCCTTCCAGAAACATTTTCAATATATATTTATATTTATATATATTTATATATGTATATTTTTGTACAGGATATACAGATTTGAAAATGAGACACGGTTGTTGCTTTTTACAACGACGACGACACGGGACTTGTAGCCGCAACACTCTCGTAGCTGCGTTGTAGTGATCTTCAACGTTGGTCAACCAGCTGTCAAGTCACTCTGATGGACAAGGAGATTCTGGGAATATTATGTACACGGAAGGGCTATTTCTCTCTCTCTCTCTCTCTTTCTCTAAAAGGTTAAAAAAGGCTCTTGTGATTTAGAAGTCATGTGCAGTTTCTTCATAGCCCTGTGGAAGCGGGAAATAGAAAGGGGGAGGGGGACCAAACAAAAAAACCACCCACAAAATTATATACAGTGTAAACATCACAAGGCATAAAACATCTTTTCCCCTCCCCACCTAGGAAGTGAGGCTCCACAAAGACTGCGCCAGGGAGGGCATGCTAGCAGTCCTCTTCCGCCTCCCTGGGCTTCTTGTGCAGAGCACGGTTAAAGCTGTGGCAGGCAGGCACCCAGTGATTGTCGTGAAGGCCGAGCCTGCAGCCGGGGACGCTCCTCTGGGACCTGTGGCAGCACATCCAGTAGCCGGGTCCGTAGGGCAGCGCCTGGCAATAGGGCTTGGGGTGCCAGCGGCACAGCGAGACGTCGCCCTTGGTGTACTTCTTCTTGCACTGCTTGCAGGGGTCTTCCCGGTAGCGGGGGTCGCGGACCCAGCGGGAGTCGGCCGGCCGGATGTTGTAGTACCCGATGAGGAACTTGAAGTACCCGCAGGTGCACTTGAGCGCCACCAGGCTGCGGGTGGGCAGCAGCCCAAATATCTTCACGATGATGTGGTGCGGAAGGAAGAGCAGGTACTGCTGCGGCTCCAGGAGCTGCTGGATTTTGAACCTGGTCTCCAGGAAGTCGTGAGATCTCTGCCGCTTCAGGCGCGAGGAGGCGAGGGCCTGCGGGGTGCTTTCTGAGGGTGCCTCCTGGGTCTCCCCGGGAGCAGGGGCGGGCAGGCGCGGGGCTTCATCGCCCAGGGAGGTGTCCTTCCCTTGAGGGCCCACACGGCACTCTTCGGGGAGGGTCTCCTCCGAGCGCAGGCACTCCTGGGGAGGCTCACACCTGGACAGGAGCAAGAAGAGTCTGCCCGGAAGAGGGTCTTCGCCCAAGGCGGCGTCGGAAGGCTGGGCAGCTCTGCAGCCGGCGTCCCTCTTGGTGACAGAGATACTAATGCTCACGGACTCTCTCACTCGCGCGTTGGGAGCCAGGCTGGGAAGAGTGGCCGGCTCCTTCGGCGTACAATCAACCGTCGCTTTTCTGCTGTGCAAGGAATGTGGGGGCGCCTGAGCAGCTTCCGGATATGTGGGTTTGCTCGCCTTCTCAGAACTGAGCCAGCCGCGGCTGGAGGAGACCAACCCTCCCTGCTCAAGCACGAGAAGGCCGTTCCCAGCACGGGCGCCTACGATCGAAGATAGCTGGCCTTCCAGTGGCGGACAGGGCTCTTCCTGGCTGGGAGCTTCTGGGGGCGCCTTGCCGGCGTCATTCTCTGGAGGCGCCCCGCTCGCCAGCAGCATCCGCCCCACGTTCCGCCGGAAGCTGTTGTTCCTCGAGAGTGACCCTGCTTCGCGTTCGTTCTGGCGCCGGAGACACTCCGACTCCAGCTTGGCCACCATGTCCAGCACTCGAAGGGGCTCTGGCTGCTGCTCCCCATCGCTGCTGCTGCCACTGCTGCTGCTCGCCCCACAGGCTGCCTTTTCAGAGGGAGCTTCGCAGACTCCCGAGATGGGGAAAGGTCCGGGAGAGGCTAGGGGAGCGGCTTTGGGCTGGCCAGGGAACTTGGTCACAGCAGAGGCACTAGGGCAGTTTTTGGAGCAGTCGGCCAGCAAGACGCTGGCTCTTTGCTCCAAGAAAGCAACCATCTCGACGACCGACAGGGGCCGTCCCGGGAAGCCCCCCTCCAGGCCGTCATTCACATTATGGACAGAGCAGTGCTCGATGCCGCAGGCAAATGGCTCAGGCTGGTAGCACCTCCCGCTGGCCTCCCTCATCCTTTCCAGGTGAACCTTGGCCTTCTTGATATCCAGCGACTTTTTCCTGCGCTTAGTGGACCTCCCGTCGATGTCCCAGGTGCTCTTGTTCTTCACAGAGAGCACCCGGCTGCGGTCGCCGCATTGCTGGGCCGCAAAGAAGGCGACCTTCTCCTTAGTGTTCCCCGGCTTCACGATGGCCCAGATGTCCAGTGGTCCCTCTCCATCGTCCCCCTGGTGGATGGTGGCCGGGAGGGCGGCTCTCCTCTCCTTCCCGCCGGGCCCTTCCGCGTGGCTCCTGCTGCTAGCGATGGTGTTGGGGGAGAGGGTCCCCAATGGCTTCCGGAGAGAGGGGGCTGGAAAGAGGCTTGGCTCGGGGCTGCTGGGCTTCTCCTCTTCTGCCAACCTCGGCTGGCTCATTGGTGGGCTTCGGGGAGGGTCCAGGCTTATTTCCAGAGGCCGTTCTTTCTTCTGTAACTTGAGATAGGGCTTTAAGTGCATGCCAGATATTCTAGAAAAGAGAGAGAGAAATGCACAGATTAAAAACCGATACCATTGCTGATTTTTGAAGGGTGCTTTTGTACACAAGGAGCCGGGAGCTGAGAGATCAAGGAGATGGGATACCTTTTTTATAGAGTAGGTAGGGAGTTGTGTGTTCATACATGCACATGTGTGCGCACACACAAACACACGTGTGAGAGAGAAACTGAGAGAGGACGACACCCCCGGCTAAAGTCAATGTTGGTTGGGGCTGATGGAAGTTCCAGTCCAAAATACTGGGGGGAGGGAGGTATTAGCTTGGGGAAGGCTCTGATATAAATTGGACCCTAAAACTACAGGAAGAAGGAACTTCAGTAACAGTGAACAAACTCATTTTCGGCCTCTCAAGACTCAGTTCATTTTTCAAATTGATTATTTGTTTGGATTTTATTTCTAAGGCTGAGCGGAAGACCCGTCGTCCTGTCAGGACTTCAGAGCAGAGGATGCTGACCCAGAATTACCTAAGCCATGACCTTAGCATGACTTCTCAAGCACCCATGAATTTTTGGAGGAGTCCAGCATCTTCTGTCTTAGCACGAGGGAGTTAGGAATGAAGGCCCAGACACACTTCTTAGGAGGGCATCTCAACAAACGCACATTTGTTATATTCCACTGACCACTGCTCTTTCTGGCTTTTCCTTCCTAGGGTGCTGGGTTTTTAAAACCAATCATTGTTGTCATAAGCTGTTTCGAGACAAATATTTATAATGAAGAACAGTGGTACCTTGGATCCTGAACGCCCTAGAACTCGGAAGCTTTGGCTCCCGAACGCCGCAAACCCGGAACAGATTCCATTTGACTTCCAAAGTACAACTGTACATACTGGGAAAATAGCTGACTTATTCCTATCCTCTGCTTCTTGTTTTCTAGTCAGCCACCCAGTCTATAAAAGACCATAGCCTTTCCCTCTGCAATTCTGACACAAACTGCCTTCATCGTAGAAGACATCAGAGTCACCTAGGACCCAAAATAAGTCTATAAATTGCCAGGAATCCAGTGTTCCTCCTCGTTTCCTTGGGATCCTTGCTTAAAAATGGGTTTTTCAGCCACCAAGAGCCTATCGGAATGCAGCTGAGGTAGAAAGCGTTTGCCCACGAGAAATGGCGGCTCTGCATCTAACCGTACCGTTTGACCGGGTGTAACGCGGAGGATGTGGAATTCAGCAGTTCCCGGTGGAGGCCAGCTCGGCAGGAACTCTTCATCATAACTCTCCCCTCCACCTCCACCTGCGGCAGGTTGTCACAGCCAATCCATCCCGGTCCTCTGGCGGGGCTCCTGCCTTAACTTATCTCGCTCCACACGGCGGTCAACTGGGTCTTTGGCACCTAAAAAACGCTGGGGGGAAATGAAAACGGGCGTTGTTAGAACGCATCAAAGATACACAAAGCACTGTGCATTATGCACACCAGCAGCACTGCGGCTGCTATTAAGGGAACTGCATGTTTAAACATAAAAATACAGGAAGGTGCCTTATAGGGGGTCAGGAAACTGGCTCACCTCATGCAGCAATGTCTATTTATTATTATTTATCACATTTATGCCTCACTTTTTACTCCAAGGAGCTGAAGGCTAAATACAAGGTGGTTCTCCCCCTCCTCGTTTAACCACCACAACGAACCTGTGAGGTAGCTTGGGCTGAGAGGCAGTGAATGGCCCAAGGTCACCCAGGGAGCTTCAAGGCCAAGTGGGGATTTGAACCCTGGTTGCAAATCCTAGTCTTGACACTCTAACCACTGCACCACACCGTTGTTGGACTGCAACTCCCCGGTGGTCAAGGATGATGGGAGCTGCAGTCGAGTAATACCCAGAGGACACCAGGTTCCCCACGCCTGCTTACAGATGACTTTGGGTGCAGCATACAGAGTTGACACCCACCGGCCTGCCCTGCCCTGATGCCTTCCAGTTGTTACTGCACCCGGACAGGATGGCCAGTGGTCAAGGATGATGGGAGAACATCCCATTGCCACCCTTGGTCTACAACGACTGGTAGCAAATCTCCAGGGTTTCAGATAGGAGTTTTGTCTCCCTGGCAATGTATGGCGGTGTATGGGGTGTTAGGAGGAGGGGTAGTATCTCTGGTGGGAGACACATCGTGCTCTTTCTGGGACACTTTGTCCACCTTTGGTCCCCTGCACTCAGCTCTCGCCTGCAGCTCCTAGAAGCTGTCAGCGTGTGGCAGTGGCCACACCCCGGAAAACAGCTTCAACTGAGTGGCTAAACCAGGTGAGGGGAGCTGATGGGGGTCAAATCCTCGGTGAGTTAAAAGGCTAAGGAGTAAACCTGATACACAGCCTGTTGGATGGTGCCTTGTACACCTCCTTGCAGCAACTCCTGTAGCCAAGTTGGTGCCAAACACATTTTCTCTGCTTTCCTTTGGACCACATCAGCCAGGCTAAGATGGGGGTCTTGTTGTCTGGGCAGCCCAGGACCTCCATATGCACCATCCAGGCTTGAGACCCAGGGATGTCACTTAGGTGCTGCCAACACAGCAAAAGCGACGCGGGAGGCAGCAGTTACGAGTTGCTGGTCTCTGCAGCCACAGCAGGTGCTGTGATTCTCCAGCAAACTGACTTTGCCCCCAGAGGTATGCTTCCTTGTCTCTCAGGACAGAGGGAGGGAAACAACCTGGGACCTCCTGCCCACAGTGTATATACTCTGCCCCTGAGCTGCAGTCTTATGTCCCATCCTCTCCCCCCCCCCATCTCCTGTGACAGCCACACACGTTCTCAACAACTGCACCTTGGGAAGAAGGATGCTGTGGCATCGAACAGCTTGCCATTGTCTTTTGGCAAAGGATGGGTTGGTCCTATAATATGATGTTTCACCCTTTTTCTGGTCATTGGACCCCTCGTATTATAGGGAAGCGGAAAGTAGGAGCAGCAGAACTGCTTATGCTGCTGACTATCCAAATCCAGGCAACATATTGGATTTCAGAGGAGTACAGGCTGACACACAGCAGGAGCGACTGCCCTTGGTAGCCCCTTGGGCCGAGGAGACTGCAGAATGAGCACAAGCCCAGCTGCTGGGGGACTTTTTCCCAATCTACTCCTTACAGCATGTGTGCCTCTCCCTCTTCCACGCACCTCCCCCCTCCCCCAATTCACTTGAGTGTAGGATTGTTGTTTTTCCACACAAGAGCGTTTGCCTCCACACTGGAGAGAACCTGGAGGGAAGCCTGGAAAACGTCAGACACAAACACGTGACCTGCAGGCAAAGCCCAGGGTGGAAAACAAGCCCTGAGCTGGAAAAAATATATGGATTAGTCAGTGCCAAGGCAGTGGAATGTCGTCTGGTTAAATACTGGTTGGTATCTAGGAAATCGTGCCACCAAGTTGCTAAACAGGTCGTACTGGCAATTAGGTGGCAGCACGTGGCTTTGCAAGCCTTCATCTCTGCAGCGCTGCATCCGGAATCTTGTCAAGCGCTTCAGAACGAAAGCCTTGTTTAGACTCTCTTCCTGCACTCAATCCAAATTTCTGCAGATCTAAAATCCCTGACTAAGCAGACACAGGCGTAGGTCTGCCACCATACTACTACTAGGAAACTGTAATACATTTCCGAGCACAATTCAAAGTGTTGGTGCTGATCTTTAAAGCCCTAAACAGCCTCAGCCTAGGATACCTGAAGGAGCATCTCCACCCCCATCGTTCTGCCCAGACACTGAGGTCCAGCTCCAAGGGCCTTCTGGCGGTTCCCTCCCTGAGAGAACGGAGGTTACAGGGAATCAGGCAGAGGGCCTTCTCGGTGGTGGCGCCCACCCTGTGGAACGCCCTCCCAGCAGATGTCAAGGAGATGAGTAACTACACGACTTTCCAAAGATATCTGAACGCAGATATCCCTTTTAAACAAGGGGCTGCCACTGCTTTGCCAAGCCCTTTCCCCCCCACTTGGCCAAAGCCCCTCCCTTTATACCTTGACCACCCCTCTTCTTCCCCCTCACAGCCTGTCTGAAGCCCCCACCCCTCACAGTTTGTCCAACCCCCCAGCATCTTTTAAAGGAGGGTGGAAGGCGCTTCTGAGAGCCGTCTGTCCAAGCGCAGTCTGTCCTCCTTCAGAGAGCGGTTTGCCGAACTAGTCTCTGGTATGCCTCCCACATGCCTTTATGCAGCTCTTTTCGGGTGCCTGCCAGCCGTGCTGACTGCTTGTTTTCCTGCTAGTCTGTCATCACACTGGAACTGCCATGGCCACCTCTTGGTGGCCATGGGAACTGCAGTGAGATGACAGACTTACAGTTTTATTATCTAGCAAGAAAACAGAGTGTGCCTAGTCCTCGTGATCAAACTGAAAAGCTCTGAAATGCTTTTACGGTGCCTCATGATGATGGAGAACCCAAGAAGGATTCTTGCAATGGTTGGAAGGGGACATCACCAGTGTCCTGTTCCGCTCTTTGCCCTCCTCACATTGCTCCTATTCCCACTGCCTGTACTACTCCCATCTCAGCTCGATATCTGTGCACTGTATGCCTTCCAGACCCAACACTGCTGTCCCCTTCATACTGTTCTCCAGAAGGCACTTTACAAAAGCATGAGAGAAGTACTGGGCACCAACAGGGCTTTGAGATCATAGCTGAATACTGATAAAGGTTCGGTGGGAAAGGACAAATGCTGCAGCATCAGAGGTGGCTCCAAGATATTGCTGCCTCCTGACCCTTTCTCAGCCCTAACCCGGCCCTCCCCCAACATGCATGCATAAGCACAAGCAAACCGTAACAGGAGGTGCTGGGATGTTTGCAGAATACCACCAGCAGTGATAGACTCTGTGTTATTGTACCCTGTCTGGCTATATGGAAAATGACTCTCCATTTGAGGGATGATGATAAGGGGCAAATTCACGTGCGTTATCTTTGTGGAACAGATGAGATGCTGAACGGCATTCTTGCCGACAGAAATTCACTCACACCTCCTTTGCGCAGGGGAAGGCCAGTTCTAAAAAATAGTGTACTATCTTGTCCTTTGTGTTGCCTCTTATCTGCAGTGTTTTTCTGGAAATAAACTCTTTTAAGCCACAGCCCATGTGTGCGTGTGTTTTCAATCAAATGTGAGCAAGTGGTTAGTGTATCTCACCCTGTGAAAAGCAACTGAACTCAGCACCAAAATGAAGCCCTGCCACCTTCACTTCTTCCTGGAAAGTCACCCTTATTTACCGTATTTTTCGCCCCATTAGACGCACCGCCCCTTAGGACGCACCTAGTTTTTATGGGGGGGGGGGAATAAAGAAAAAAAATTATTTTCCCCCCAGGCGTGGGGCTGGCGCGGGGGAAGCCCGAGCTTCCCCCGACCCCAGCCCCCAGAACAGCCTGCTATCCGCAAGCCTAGGGAGCCGCGCAGTCTCCCCAGGCTTGCGGAGAGCTGCGTGAAGCCCGGATGTGCTCTTCAGTGCGCCCCAGGCTTCAGAATGCAGGCAGCTCTGCGCAACCCATCGGAGCCCCGAGCGGCTTCGCGCCGGGCTCCGTAGGGTCGCGCAGAGCTGAGCGACGCCCAGGAGCGCAGGGAGCTCTGTGCGACCCTTCGGAGACCGGCGCGGCTTCGAGCCGGTCTCCCAAAGGGTTGCGCAGAGCTTCCTGAAGCCTGGAGAGTGAGAGGGGTCAATGGGCACCAACCCCTCTCGCTCTCCAGGCTTCAGCGAAAGCCTGCATTCGCCCCATAGGACACACACACACATTTTCCCTTCATTTTTGGAGGGGAAAAAGTGCGTCCTATAGGGCGAAAAATACGGTAATTTTTCTGATTAGCCGCACCCCTGTGTTACTACAGATAGATAGATAGATAGATAGATAGATAGATAGATAGATGATAGATAGAAATAGATATAGATAGATAGATATATAGATATAGATATATATATTATATTGGGGTGGGGGTAAAAAATAAACATACTAGTCCATAAGGAGAAGAAAACCAACAGTTCAGCAATAACTTTATGGGACTAACCAAGCTGTCACAAAAGAGTGGCAAAGCTTTGGGATTCTCCAGGACTCTTCATCAGGAAAAAACGTTACTCAAAGCAGGAGAGTAAAGGAGAGACTTTATAAAAAGAAAAAAGAAAAGGGAGGAGGGACAAAAATTAGGTTGATGTTGTAGCCATGAGGGCAGCCTAATTTTTGTACAATCTTCCCCCTCTTGCCCCTCACCCACTACTTTGTGTAGCATCTTGCCTGCTGAAGAGTGGATGCAAATTGAACATCAGGAATGGCAATATCCATAAAAGTTAGTGGGAGAACATCTCAACCTCCCAGGACACTCTGTAGGTGGCTGCTCTGGAACAAGTGAAGGACAAGATGAAACTGCCAAATTCATCAAGACGTTTAATGCCATCACTTGTGGATTAACTGGAGACAAACAATTTTTTTAATCACACCACATGTGTTAATTGCTTACTTAGATAGCAATATCTGTGTTATCTTGGACTGTTTCTTGCAAATGTGCAGGTGTTAATACAATCATCTCAGTAGCAATCGCTAATCTGCCACTATGAAGGTTTAAAGGTGTGCCTATTTAACATATATATTAAGTTCCAATTATCACCGGCTGTAATTTTTGCATCTCATTCAACTCCCACCTTAAAGTTTTCTTCTTTCTATACCTGCCAACTAAAATGCCACCTTCGTGTACCTGATGAAATGGGCTTGAGTCCCCAGTCTGATTGTTCCATCATGGTTACTCCCGTAAGAAGCAGTGCAAGACCATCCTCAAACAGGTCCCAATTTTGCGGAAGGTTGCTCTGCATCCTGAAATCTTCCATTCCAGCAGGCAATGAGAATTCAGCATGGGATACAACTCGGTGGAAAGAAAAGACCCCTTCAGGTCCCTATGAGAGCAGTTCGGGGTGTAAGTGGTACTCACGGGGTGACAGAGGACAGTGAGGGAATGGGGGTCAGTGCACAGGAACCAGAGGGAGCCCCGTTTCCACAAACACAGCAGGTTCTGAGACGTAGGGAGCAGCCTCGGAGTCAAGGCTTAAAAGGGGAGCAGAGCTGAGGTGCTGGGTCTGCAGCATCTGGGCTTGATGAGGCCATGGGAACCTCACCTGTCCTGAGCCTAATCCAGCTGAGGAATCACAACCCTCCTCCCAGAGCTAATGAGCCCCACCTGGCCAGCTAGGGAGCTGGGTTGTGGGCCTTTGCCTGCCTCAGCCTCCCAGAGCAGGCTTTATCCAATCTTGGGTCTCCAGCTAGCAGGACCAGTGGAGACCCAAGTTTGGGAAACACTGTCCTAGAGAGTACCTGCCACTGCTCCCTATGCAATGGAAAGAGCAGAACACACGCAAAAGTATACTTTTTTTTTTTTTTTTTTGCAGAAGAGACACAAAACTTTTGATTTATGAGCATGCTTAAATTATCCAATATTAAAAGCTCAGGGGAAGGCATCGGTATTTTTAATCACGGGTTCTTATGGGAGTTTTCTTTCTACACATTGTTTTCCTCCTCCTTCGTATTCCTGCTCGCATGTTCACAGAGACGGAGGCCCCTGGTCCATGTGCACTGACCCCAATCCCCTTGCCCTTCTCTGTTGCCCTGTGAGTACTTTCCAAGCCCCCAACCTCTCCTTCATCCCCGGCTTGCCCCAGGATGTACCAATCACGACTGCACCCCTCGCTGGGATCCTCTTCCCCATTGCCCTGCCGGTTTGTGACACTGAACTGAACCTCGACTGCGTTTCCTGACTGTCGCACTTTGGACTTGGCTTGCTGCATTGAACCTGGACCGTATTTCCGGACTACTGGCCAGCATTTGCCCGTGGGACTGTATACGCCAGCAGGACTGGTCGCCAGGTACACCAGGGTTCAGGACACCAATGATCAAGGATGATGGGAGCTGCAGTCCAGCAAAATCTGGAAGGCGCCACATTAGCTAGCCCTGCCATACAGAAACATTGCACCTGCACAAACACAACACAGATGCAACTGGCCACAAGGTTTGGCCAAGGCTCTCCAGTCCCACATGCCTGAAGCCACACATGCTAGCATGTATAACCATCACCCGTGACAGAGTTTGGAGGCTCCTTACAACCATTTCACTGCTGCAGGTCGTTTGTAAAGGTCCCGCAGCCTCAGTCAGAATTTCTAGGCCAGAGGTGTCTAAACTTTTTTCAAAGAGGGCTAGATTTGATGACGTGAAGGGCTGTGAGGGCCGACCAAAGTTGTTGACCTTTTGAAGTTGTTGAGGTTTTTCATTTTTTTTTATTATAAAATATTTATTAGCATTTTCAAGAAACACACAACAGACAAAAAACCAAAAAATAAACAAAACAAAAAACACAAAAATACATAATATTCAAAACTAAACACAAAAAAATAGAAAAAACACATAAAGTTTCTGTTACTTATAATTCTTAACCTTATTTTGAAGTTGTTGAGGTTTTTCAAGGATTTTACCCCAGCTAATAAACCACCAGAGGGGTGGATTAAACCAACCGGCAGACCAGATTAGGCACCCGAAATGGACTTTGGACATGCCTGTTCTAGGCGGTCGGTCTTTGTAATCTGTGACAGCAGAAACAAGGAGTCTTCTGATACCTTATGTCTTCAAAAGCACCGCTTCATGGCTGATAGAGCGTGCCATTTGTATGCACCCAATTAGGCTTCAGGGTGGCCTGATGTGGTAGATGAAAGACATTCAACCAGGATATTCAATTAAATGTTCTATCTGTTCTGGTAATCAAAGCATCTCAACCTGATGGGCCTTTCAAAAAGTCACTAGGTTCTTTTGAGATTCAAATCTAACTAGGGGCAAAGCTTAGGAGATGCTCGGGAGGACTATACAAGAACAGCAGCAGTACCCATCTCCAGGCAGATCAGGGGCTTTGGGAGAAAAATAAGCAGCCACTCTCCACATTGCTAACTTTCCATCGAAAGCAGAAAGTGACTTACAGCTTAAGGAATGTTGATAACTGAGGTTTTATTTCCCACTTGCTCTCTCGCGTCCTCCTGAATAACCTGTTTTTAAGGCAAAATGGGGAACACCTCAAGCCTTGATTCAAAGAGCTGGCAAGGCACTTGTCACTGCAAACACTGAATCTACACACATTTCCAGTCTGGCAGGATTTGAATTCTGCTGCTTCTGGAAGCCAAGCTGTTGATGCAGCAAGAAGGGAGGAAGATTTAAGAGCTGAAAAAGGAACTGGGAACCATCTAGCTATATGGGAGGCAGCATATGCCCAGGAAACACCTAAACATTAGGAAGAACTTCCTGACAGTAAGAGCTGTTCGACAGTGGAATTTGCTGCCAAGGAGTGTGGTGGAGTCTCCTTCTTTGGAGGTCTTTAAGCAGAGGCTTGACAACCATATGTCAGGAGTACTCTGATGGTGTTTCCTGCTTGGCAGGGGGTTGGACTCGATGGCCCTTGTGGTCTCTTCCAACTCTATGATTCTATGATTCTAACACTATGAGGAAAGTCAAAAGCAGCTCAGAGGCAGAGCTGCATGCAAAGGACTCCAGGGCTCAGTCTCCAGCATATTCGGGTAGGGCTGGAAAAGATTCCCTGCCTGAAACCTTACAAGAACTGCTGCCAGTCAGTGTGGACAATACTCAATGTGAGGCAGATTGACATCTTCCTATGGCCTCGGACTCTTGCATGAAATCTGAGAACCTTATAGCTGGTTTGCACATCCACACACTGCCACGTAAATTACTTTACACAGGATGGCTTGCAGGTGGACCGTGCAAATTGATGCTCCAAGGTTGCATTTGAAACAGATCCTTGTGAACAGTGCACTCACAATTCAGGGAAGACAAAGGATAAGCAAGAATCTCTCATCTGTTACTTTGCCTCGTCGCCAGGTGTTTTCTACGCCCCGCCGTGAAACTTAGGTTCAGGGGGATCTTGGTTTCCCCCTGATGTCTGGAAGAGCATACAAAAGAGCTGGAAAATAGGACCAGGAAGCACTCAGCCCATGCCCATCGCCAACCCCAGACTCTGCCTCCACCAAACTTTCAGGTAACGACAGGGAGAATTTGGGCAAGTTACACTATCACCTCCTGGCAAATAGAAGGGGAAGAAATGGAGGCAGTGAGAGATTTTACTTTCTTGGGCTCCATGATCACGGCAGATGGTGACAGCAGCCACAAAATTAAAAGACGCCTGCTTCTTGGGAGAAAAGCAATGACAGACCTAGACAGCATCTTAAAAAGTAGAGACATCACCTTGCCAACAAAGGTCCGTATAGTAAAAGCTATGGTTTTCCCAGTAGTGATGTATGGAAGTGAGAGCTGGACCATAAAGAAGGCTGATCGCCGAAGAATGGATGCTTTTGAATTCTGGTGCTGGAGGAGAGTCCCATGGACTGCATGAAGATCCAACCTATCCATTCTGAAGGAAATCAGCCCTGAGTGCTCACTGGAAGGACAGATCCTGAAGCTGAGGCTCCAAGACTTTGGCCACCTCATGAGAAGAGAAGACTCCCTGGAAAAGACCCTGATGTTGGGAAAGATGGAGGGCACAAGGAGAAGGGGATGCCAGAGGACGAGATCGTTGGATAGTGTTCTCGAAGCTACCAGCATGAGTTTGACCAAACTGCGGGAGGCAGTGGAAGACAGGAGTGCCTGGCGTGCTCTGGTCCAAGAGGCCATGAAGAGTCGGACACGACTAAACGACTAAACAACAACAACACACTATCGGCTACCTGCGGTTGTTTCAGAACTACATCAAGAGTGGCTGTTTGTGAATGTTTAACTTATGGCTACCAGATTTTTTTCAATGAATCCAGAGACCCCTCCCCCCTTTTTTTTGCTGAGTAGCAACAGGGAGTCTGCAGTGGGTATGGTGAGGCAAAAGATACTGGGCCCAAGCACACATGCATATTGTATAAAGGTGCAAAGCCCTTCTTTTACACCCTGTGAAACATAAATGCGCAGAGGTTTTTAAAAAAACTGGGCAACAGCAGCCTGCCCACAACTCCCGAGCCTCTCCCGATCAGTCAAAACAAAGGGGGAAGGGGGCAGGAGATCTGTACCACCAGACGTCCCCAGTTCCCCTTCAGCAGTGGCAGCGGCAGTCAGCAGCCCGGAGCCAGCCTGGTAGCGCAGTTGGCTCTGGCTGGCTTCAGGAGCTGCTTGCTGCCGTGGCGCCTGGCGGTTTGCCTCCTGGAAGTCCCCATATGATGTGTCTTGTGCGCAACACATCAAATGGGGACTTCCGGCATGGAAAAATGGCGGGTGCCATGGCAGCAAGCAGCTCCTGAAGCCAGCCAGAGCCAACCGCGCTACCAGGCTGGCTCCGGGCTGCTGAGGCTGCCGCTGCCACGTTTCCCAGGACAGATTTGTAAATCTGGGGGCATTCCAGAGACGGAATTTGTCCAGGGACAGATTTGCAAATCCAGGGACTGTCCCCAGGAACCGGGGACGTCTGGTAACCCTAGTTTAACCCCCCACCTCTAAAAAGGAGAAAGCAATAAATCACTGTTGTATCCTTCTCTCACACTCACTCATTGCAGCAAGGGGGCCACTTCCATTTGAGTGTCGTGTGCATATGTTATACACACACGCAGCCTCTTCCTTTTGTCGTGCACCAGGCATGGGGAACCACGAACCCTCCAGAGGTTGTTGGACTACAACTCCCATCATCCCCAGGGCCACTGGCCATACTGGCTGGGGTAATGGGAGTCTGACAGCATCCAGAGGGTTGCATGTTCCCCACAGCTGTGGGAGATTCCGGATAGCTCAGTTGGTTGGAGCATGGTGCTACTAACATCAAGGCTGCAGGTCTGATCGCTGTATGGGATAGCTGCATATTCCCCAGGGTCCTTCCCAGTGCTACAATTCTTTGATTCCCAGCTGGGACTGGCCAAGCCTCTTAGCTAGAGAGAGAGGAAGAGGCACAGAGAAACCTCCAAGTGTCTTCACTGCCCCTAATAAACATTCAGCAAGACTTTGTGCAAATCACTTCTTCCAAGGAGTGAGTGTGTGTGTGTGTGTGTGTGTGTGTGTGTGTGTAGAAATCCAAGCCGCTTGCTTTTTCCATTCTGGGTGATCCCAGCATTGTTTTACAGCACTGATACTGGAGAGCTGACAGTTTTCCAGCTGGGGGTTGCTGTTTTCATCACCGCTACTAAAACACACACCCTCCCAGCTCACACTGACAAGTATCTGGAAAGTCGCTGGAAGAGCCTCACACCCTGAAAAATGGAGGGGGGAAAGTCCACAGAGGAATGAAATGATGTGCTGGACCACCAGCAAAAAGCCCATGGCTGTGAGAGGAATTGCGCTGCAAACACACACACACACACACACACACACACACACACACACAAAATCAGGGAAACTAATGGCTACAAAAAAATTGCCCCATTCAGGATTGTTTTCTTTAAAAGACAAGACACATGCACTCCACTTTTTAAATAACTGTTTCCTTTTAACTGCAGAGAAACCAAGAACCAGCTGTGGATCCCAGGAAAGATTCAGTGTGTGTTTGTGTGTGTAGACACAGACTTACTCTGGTATAGTGCAGTAGCCAATGTGCTGCCAGACTACAACTGCCATAATCCCTGATTACTGACCACACTCACTGGGGCTGATGGGAGTTGTAGTCCAACACCAGACTGGACACTGATTTAAAACTTCTTCCCCATGTTCAAAAGTGGTGTATAAGCAAGGTTCTTAAAACATGGTAAAATCACTAAATCAGTTTCATACAATAACCTGCCTCATACGGAAGCACATGGCTAAGTGTGAATGAGTGAGCGGGTTAGTACTCAAAGGGAAAATCCTGGCTGCTTTGACCCTCTCTTGATTCTGCTGCTGCTCGGCTACCCTCAGCTAAGCCATGGTTTGGCTTAGCATTGCGTGCAAACCCAGGGCTGTGGTTTCTCCTGCTCCAGTCCAAACAAACCATGAGCTGTAGCTGGAGACGGACCACGATCCCAGCTTTGGACACAGTGCTATGTCAAGCCATGGCTTAGCTCTAGGCAGTACAGCATCTGCAGGACCTGCGGAAGGAGCAAAGTGGACTTTACTCTGCCCAATAATACGTTTAGCCACAGAGGCACAGAATTAGCAAGGGACAGGAGTAGGGGCTCCCAAGAGTCATCTAGTCCAACCCCCTGAAATGAAGTATAATAATAATATTATAATAATTTATTATTTGTACCCTGCCCATCTGGCTGGGTTTCCCTAGCCACTCTGGGCGGCTTCCATAGAAACCAAAAATACACTAAAATATCACACATTAAAAACTTCCCTGAACAGGGCTGCCTTAAGATGTCTTCTGAATGTCAGGTAGTTGTTTATCGCTTTGACATCTGATGGGAGGGCGTTCCACAGGGAGGGCGCCACCACCGAGAAGGCCCTCTGCCTGGTTCCCTGTAACTTGGCAGTGAGGGAACCGCCAGAAGGCCCTCAGTGCTGGACATCAGTGTCTGGGTAAAACGATGGGGGTGGAGACGCTGCTTCAGGTATACAGGGCCAAGGCCATTTAGGGCTTTAAAGGTCAACACCAGCACTTTGAATTGTGCTCGGAAACGTACTGGGAGCCAATGTAGGTCTTTCAAGACCAGTGTTATGTGGTCTCGGCGGCCGCCCCCAGTCACCAGTCTAGCTGCCGCATTCTGGAAGTAATCACACACACACACACACACACACACACACACACACACAAAAGAGTACAGCACAAACTGCGTTTCAGAGTATGAAAGCCTCTCGTTAAGTCTGGAAATAACTGCCTTTAAAGTCTGGGGTTTAAAAGATTCCTTATAACACGCCGTCCCATCCCAAAACGCAGAGAATCAAACCACTAGAATATCAGTTCATGGCACCAGACCAGGAACAAGGAAGAAAGGAGGAGTAACACACAAACCTCGAGGTAAACATCCTGCAAACTCTTTGCAATCTCACAGGTGATCTCCTGCTGAACCTGGAGCCCTTTTTCTTAGTAATCACATAGTTTTTGTTGACAGGACTGCAAAGATCACTCATCATGTAACACCATGTTCACAAATCATGACTCAGCTTCTCCTTTTGTTTTCCTTTTTAAATGAAGTACATTTCATTCAAAGGAATCCCAGAAAACAAGCAGACTGCTCGATCCAGCTAGGACTGGTTAGACTTTGCTCTAAAATAGAGGTTTTGCATCACGAAAAAGGGAAGCCCAAATGCCAGGGATATTGTTCAGCTGCCCATCCAGCTCTGGAGCTTTTTAGCAAGCTCTTAAGGGCCACATACTCACTGGTAGAGCACATGCTCTAAACCGGGGTAGGCAACCTAAGGCCCGTGGGCCAGATGCGGCCCAATCGACTTCTCAATCCAGCCTGCAGACAGTCCGGGAATCAGTGTGTTTTTCCATGAGTAGAATGTGTCTTTTTATTTAAAATGCATCTCTGGGTTATTTGTGGGGCCTAGAATTCGTTTATTTCCCCCCCACCAAAAAAAATATAGTACAGACCACCACATGCTCTCAGGGACAGTGGACCGCCCCCCTGCTGAAAAAGGATGCTGACCCCTGCTCTAAACTCAGACTAGTGAATTTAACATAAGCACTTTGCAGGATCAGGCCAAAGGCCTGTCTATTTCACCAACCTGTTCTTACAGTGGCGTGTCCCACAAACAGGACCTGAGCACTACAGAACATCTCCCATTCTGCAGTTTCAAGCAACCAGTATTCGGAGGAATTTACTGCCTCTGACAGTGCATAGCCACAGCATCTAGTAGAATCAGAGAAATTATAGAACGGTAGAGTTGGAAGGGCCCACGAGGATCATCTAGTCCAACCCTGAGACTAAGAGTCTTATTGTTCTACCAATTTATCCTCTGTTAATTTGCCTGGCGTGCTGTGGTCCATGGGGTCACGAAGGGTCGGACAAGACTAAACAACAACAACAATTTGTCTAATCCCTCTTTAAAGCCATCCAAGTTGCTGGCTGCATCACTAGCTCCCGTAGGAGCGAGTCCCCTTGTTTCAACAATGCGCCGTGTGAAAATGGGACCCAGCTGTGCGCTACAGTGGTACCTCGCAAGACGAAAAACTCGCAAGACGAAAGAGTTTTTCGTTTTTTGAGTTGCTTTGCAAGACGAATTTCCCTATGGGCTTGCTTCGCAAGACGAAAATGTCTTGCAAGTTTGATTTTCAATGCATTCCTATGGGAATCCTTGCTTCGCAAGACGAAAAATTCGCAAGACGAAAAAACTGGCAGAACGAATTAATTTCGTCTTGCGAGGTACCACTGTATTTCAATTCCTTGATATCTGCTGTTATTTTTAAACCAAGAAGCAGTCTTGGCATAAAAAACTTCCAAAACGTAGGAATGAGGCCCAGGGCAGCACCTGTGAAATCCCCAACGTGGTCACAAAAGAAAGAGAGCAAACAAAAAAATTATTTTTTGGGGGGGGTGGGCAGAGAGATGCAAAGATTCCTGTGCACCAAGCAGTGGTCTTTGGACTGAAGTCCCAGCAGGGAAGTGCTGAAGGGAAAGTTGTATGTCATGGAAATAAGTAGTAGTAGGACAAGGGAGACAGGGCAGGGAGGAGAACAATCCCATAATCTTTACTGCCTTGGGGCTGCACCCTTTTCATTTGCAGCCACTTCTGCAAGCCAACAATGGGCAGCCGTGATTGAAAGCGCCTTCAAGCTTTGCCAAAGCACATATACACAGGGAATCGGAACAATCGGCCCCTGCTTTCATGGGAGCGAAAGGTTGCCGCCAAATCAAATGGGTGGGGACCCCTCTCTGCAATCTTGGAATCTGCTCATAGGATATAGGAAAATGTGACCATCACGCAGAGGGCAGGGGAGAGTTCCCTTTCCTAGTAAGTATAAAAGGAGAGGGGGGAGAGAATGGAGGAGGCAGGGTGGGGAAGAGAGTGGCTCAGAGAACAAATGAGGCAACTGGAACAGAATTAAAACAAGACGACATTGGAAAGTCGTCCCCCCCCCCCGAAGCAAACAGAAACTTGGGAGATGACAAAGAAAAGGTCCTCTCCTCTCCACCCATGCCCAGCTCTGAATAAAGGCTTGTTTTCAAAGGTTTTACCTGCACCATGCCATCCTCTCTACCAGGTCGGTCAGCAACAGGCAGGAAAGCAAACGCAGCCGATTCACACATTCACCTTTTCCTCTTAGCAAGCCCAATTTCAGTCCTCAGTGCAGGAAACGGCCCTGCTTGCCTCCCGCCCTTCTCAGGGGACTCTCAGCCCAGCAAAAAGTCCATCTGCTCCTCCACCTGAGCCACGCGTGAGCCCTGCGTCATCCAGCCATTGAAACCACGTCCTTCACCAGATGTGACATCAGCCTGTTACCATGGGAATGATGGGGGCTGCGGAGAACCCCGTGTTCTGGAACCACGGCAGCTTCAGGCAGCAGAGCCGGCTCCTGCCTGAGTGAGGCACAGATGGGTTCAGAGCCCCCTCCTTATACCCAACTACAGGCCTTTTCTTGGGCAAGGCCTGTCCAGACAGAAAGCAACCTGTTGCACGGTGGCAGGCTGGGGAAATAAAATGCCTCCTGCGCAGAAATGCCTCCTGTGGCAGAGAACGCCCAAGCTTTGCACACAGAAGGCCGCAGGTTCAAACATCAGCATCTCCAGGTAAAGCCCAACTGGGGAACTTGTAGGGTCCTGTCTACTTTTATAGACCCTCCAGACTCTATGTGTGTGTGTGTGTGTGTGTGTGTGTGTGTGTGTGTGTGTGAAGATGGGTGAGAAAGACATGGGATGTCAGAGGGAGAGTCAGGGAAAGAGAGAGCACTACGTAATTCTGCACAGCTGCAAACAAAAATTGCTGGTGTCATTCGTGTAGACAAGAAGACGAGAACATAGAAAGCTTTATGGATCCAAGATGAGGGGCCAGAATATTGGTTGACCCAAGGTCTACCTGCCATTTAAATCCAGGTTTACTTTCCAGATTTAAGGACGCAGATGGCACTGTGGTCTAAATCAATGAGCCTCTCGGGCTTGCCGATTGGAAGGTCGGCGGTTCAAATCCCCGCGACAGGGTGAGCTCCCGTTTCTCTGTCCCAGCTCCTGCCAACCTAGCAGTTTGAAAGCACACTAGTGCAGGTAGATAAACAGGTACAGCTGCGGTGGGAAGGTAAGCAGCGTTTCCGTGTGGTCTGGCTTCCATCACAGTGTTCCGTTGTGCCAAAAGCAGTTAGTCCTGCTGGCCACATGACCTGGAAAGCTATCTGTGGACAAACGCCAGCTCCCTGGACCTGAAGCTAGGTGAGCGCCGCAACCCCATAGTTGCCTTTGACTGGACTTAACTGTCCAAGGATCCTTTACCTTTACCTTACTTTCCAGATACTCTCTCTTACTTGCTTTTGGGAACAGCTCACAGAATCACAGAGATGGAATCTAGACCAGGGTTTCCCAAAATTGGGTCTCCAGCTGCTTTTGGACTACAACTTCTATTATCTCTAGCTAGCAGGACCGGTGGTAAGGGATGATGGGAACTGTACCCCAAAAACTCTAGAAACAAGATCTACAATGCTGTATGAACCAAGTACTCCTTCTCCTCATGACTGAGGAACTGTAGACATCTCTTACACACCTGGGATTTTAGGGCATGACTTCTGAGTCACGGATCTGAGCCAAGACATCACACAACTTAAGAAACTGAGCTAGCCTTGCAAACAGATCCACAAAACTTACTTGCCCAGCTGCCAACAGAACTCTGTAGCACATCGAAGGTCCAACAGCAACATGACACCAACACCACAAACCCCAATGCACTTCCAGTTTTACAAAGCTCCATCTGGTCACCTGGAGGAGAGTCTTGCTCACCTCAGGCAACTACAGAAGTGGTTAACAGAAGTCTGAGCTGATTGCAAACTACAAAGCTCAGCCAGCCAGCTCTCAGATCTACCCAGGACTCATCCCACCAACATAAGGCAGTTTCAACAGCTTGCACAACAAGCTTCTCATGTGACCTCTTCAAATGAAGCAGCTTGAATGGGTGGCTGAAGACTGTCTCTTTTTGCTCACGTAGCAGCAATGGTTTTTGAATTATGGTGCTGGAGGAGACTCTTAAGAGTCCCACGGACTGCAAGAAGATCCAACCTCTCCATTCTTAAGGAAATCAGCCCTGAGTGCTCACTGGAAGGACAGATCCTGAAGCTGAGGCTCCAATACTTTGGCCACCTCATGAGAAGAGAAGACTCCCTGAAAAAGACCCTGATGTTGGGAAAGATGGAGGGCACAAGGAGAAGGGGACGACAGAGGACGAGATGGTTGGAAAGTGTTCTGGAAGCTACAAACATGAGTCTGACCAAACTGCGGGAGGCAGTGGAAGACAGGAGTGCCTGGCATGCTCTGGGGGGTCACAAAGATCGGACACAACTAAACAACTAAGCAACAACAATAACAACAACAGTTTCCCCAGATTTCAGGCAGCCAAGGTCCCATTTTCTCCTGAATTAAAACTGGGGACATGCATCTTACTGTTCCGTTCTAGAAAACATTTGCCTTTTTGAACTTGTAATATTTGCTTGTGTCCAGCTACCTTCTGCATGAAAGCCTGTGTGGCCTAATGTTTCAGAGTGTTGGACCATGGACCAGGGAGAGAAGGGTTCGAATCTGCACTTAGCCATGAAGCTCACTGGGTGACCTTGGGCCAGTCACCATCTCTTAGTCTAACCTACCTCACAGGGTTGTTGTAAGGATGAAAGAGAGGAGGAGAACCACATACATCACCTTGGAAGTAAAAAGTCATAAATAAATGAGAGCCTGAGGGCCCTGCTCCTGCCTCTCTCCACCAGGCCCAGGGCAGGGCCTCAAAGGTTTCATATGAGCTGCTGCTGCTGCTGAGCAGAGAGGGCTTTTTCTTTTAAATTGCTTTTAATTTTATTTTTATATCCTTTTAAATTCCTCTTTTTAGTGTTTTAACTGTTTTTAACTGGGTTTTAAGGGCATTTTGTGGGATATTCCTGGAAGGAGAGACGTGGTGGAGAGCAGGGGGAGGCCCAATTTCAGTGGTTCTGGGTAGGGGGAGGTATGGCGTGGGAGGAGGGGCAGTTAGTGACTGTGCCGTGTGCCAGTCCCTCCCCCAACCTGGGGAATTGTGGCTGTCATATCATCCAGCCCTTGGGTCTGCAACTGCTGCTGTAGGATGCCAGGTCAGCCCAGGAAACAATCTCCCTCATCCATGATCTGATTATGGGTGAAGAGGCTGATCTGGCATGTCTCACTGAACCCTGGGTGGGTGATCAGGGTGGAGTTGGTCTCACCCAGCTGTGCCCACCTGGGTACTCACTGCAGCATCAGGCCAGACTGAAGGGTTGGGGAGGGGGAGTCAGTAGAAATTCTCTCTCTATCTCCACGCTCTATGTCCAGTTGGAGGGGGAATCTAGAGTGTGTGTTCCTGGCACTGGGCAATCGGGACAGATTAGGGATTCTGCTGGTTTACCACCCACCTCACTGCCCAGCAGTCTCCCTGCCTGAGGTGGTGTTGAGGACTCCCAGACGGCTGGTTCTGGGAGAGTTCAACATCCATGCCAAGGCAGCTGGCTCTGGGGCAGCTCAGGACTTCATGGCCACCATGACAACTATGGGGCTGTCTCAACATGTCACTGGCCCAACATGTCACTGGCAGGCCACACTCTGAACCTTGTTTACTCAACTGGGCAGAGGTTAACTTGAAAGTGGGAGACATTGACATCAGTCCCTTGTCATGGCCAGATCACTTCCTGTTGAGATTTAGGCCGTCAACAACTCCTCCCCTCCGCAGAGGCGGGGGGCCTATTAGGAAGATCCGCCCTCAGAGGCTGGTGGATCCAGTGGGATTCCAAACGGCTCGGGGTGTGTGTGTTCTGGCTGATATGACTGGAGCCCTTGTTGAAGCCCTGGCTGACCTCTGGAACACCCAAACAGCTCAGGCTATTAACACAATCGCCCCTGAGTGTCCTCTCCCACTTCAAGGAGCCCATTTGGCCCCTTGGTATACTCCAGAGCTTAGGGCGAGGAAATGAGCTGGAAGACGGCTTGAACACAAGTGGTGGAGAGATCCGAATGAATGCAACCAAACGCTGGTAAGGGCTCATTATCGAGCCTACCTAGTGGCAGTGAAGGCAGCAAAAAAGGCATACATTGCTGCCTCCATTGCATCCTCATTATGTCATCTGAATGAGCTTTTCCAGGTTGTACAGGGCCTTTTGTCTGGAGCACAGTCTAGTCCTGTTGTGTTGGATGAGTTTTAGTTGGTAAGGCTCGAGGATGTAGACAAGGTGCCTTCTCTGCGGTGGCTCCCCGTCTGTGGAATGCTCTCCCAAGCAAAATTCGCCTGGTGCCTTCATTATACACCTTTAGGCGCCATGCAAATATGTTCCTTTTTAACCAGGCCTTCGGTTGACTTGATTGACATCTTATGCCCTTTTAAAATGTGGGGTTGTTGCAGGGGGAGGTTATTGGGTTGTTGATTTTGTTCTGTGAACTGCCGTAAGACCTCCAGGTATAGGCCGGTTTATAAATTCAATCAATCAATCAATATAAAAAAGTACCGGATCTGGGTATACCTCTTGACTGGAACATGTAAAGTCCAAAACGGAAGCTCCTAAGCAGTCTCTTGCTACAATGAAAGATCCCTTCCCCACCCGTTAAAAAAAAATTAAAAATCAGCACCCAAACTGTATAAATAGGAAGAGATTTTCTGCACAGCATCCCCAAAATACCAAAAACAAATACGTAGAGCTGCACATAGGCACCTCGCTGGGGCAAATTGAGAGCAGTACCTTCAGGGAGAAGCCCCTCTGCGCAGTTTCAGACATCACAGCACCCTCGGTGTTCGGCACAATCCTTTGAAGGGCATTTCTGAAAAGGAAAAGGAAGGGGAGGTTAGAGGGCAGCAAGCAATTAGCAGGCAGCAAACATTCCATCTTTATAAAAAGGACACATCATAAAAATTACCAGAGGACACAATCAACCAGATGTATTAAAAGCACTGCCGCCCAGAACATCACAGGCCTCTTCCCTCTGGAGGGTGTTGGGAATGACAACTCAAAGTGGAAAGAGAGGGCAATGAATTTCCAAAAGCTACGGTAGGCAAGAGCAGCCACAACCTCTCGTCTCCTGGATATTTATAGCTCCTCTCGACACAGAAAGCTCAAGGACAGCCACAAAACACCACTGCAAAAATATGCAGTGTATGGCTGGGGCAAACCAGCCAGATGGATTCATCATCATCATCATCATTATCATCATCATACTACACCCAGTGTATGGGCAAAATCACTGCACACAACAGAAATGCCCCAAATGCCATTGTTTCGGCTAATTCAGTGTTATTCATGCAACCCACATGATCGGTTCATCTAGAAACACCTCTTCAGGGTCTCAGGCAGAGGTCCCCTCTCCCCGGTCACCTGTGATCAGAGCCTTCTGACAGGGGATGCTTGAGATGGTACCCGGAACAGTCCACATGCAAAGCATGGCAAACACTGCCATGGAGCAATAGCCCTTCCCAGTCTTGCCAGCTTATCCCACGACCCTACAGGGGCAGCCCTAGAACAATAGCCTTCCAGTGATTCAGGGAAATGTGAGGTTTTCTTCCCCTTCCTCAAGTTTCAAAGGGGAGGTAGGCTCTTTGCTGTTTACACAGATTGTCTCCCCCAGACAAAAAAAACCAAGCAGCAAATCAAGAACAAGGTAAAAAGGTAATGGTAAAGGACACCTGGATGGTTAAGTCCAGGCAAAGGCGACTATGGGGTTGCGGCACTCATCTCGCTTTCAGGCCAAGGGAGCCGGCGTTTGTCCACAGACAGCTTTCTGGGTCATCTGGCCAGCAGGACTAAACCGCTTCTGGTGCAATGGAACACCGTGATGGAAACCAGAATGCACGGAAATGCCATTTACCTTCCCGCCGCAGCAGTACCTATTTATCTACTTGCACTGGCATGCTTTTGAACTGCTAGGTTGGCAGGAGCTGGGACAGAGCAGCAGAAGCTCTGTTGACATTTCCATTCCACCTTAAGGAGCAGGCGTGTGGAACTGTTGCGTGTCACGTGTCTGTTTGCATTCCAGACCAGCTTGCTGGGAACTTCAGTTGTGTATAGCTTTTGCTCTTCCCATTCTCTCTGAGACAACGAGGGAGAGAAACAACATGTTTCTTTGTCCTGATTTATGATTAATAAATCTGTAGTTGTAGTATGCTTCCACAAGCCTCACACCTATTCTGTGTGCGCAGTTCAATCTGCGGATAGTGTGCCCTGGCTCAGAAGCCCGGGTCGCTGATTTACGTCGGAGCAGAGGTGATGGTCTTCGCAGCGGGACAGCTGGAAGGAGACGGCCCAGCCAGGGCTAGCCAGCTGACCTCCCAGCTCTCTGCATGCCGACACCCTCACCCCAAAACCTTGAGTGTGTGATTTGCCTGGACGGAGTCCAGGTTCTGACATCACCAGCCCCTTTCAGAGGCTGCTCAGGGCACTTCCATTTTTCAAGGACCCTGGCCAGTGGTGGCCGGTAGAGAAATTAGGAGGCCACAAAGGGTACCAGCCCAGGGCTTACACGGCCTCTCCCAATTGAGATGTTATGGAGAAATCCAGCCAGGTGTCATCAGTGCACCTAAAGCACCTTGTCCCCCAAATCCTTATGACCTCTCCCAACAACTTCATATACATATTACCTTGTGAAGTTGGGATATCTCAGTTGGTAGAGTGTGAGACTCTTAATCTCTGGGTCGTGGGTTCAAACCCCACGTTGGGCAAAAGATTCCTGCATTGCAATGGGTTGGACTGGGTGACCCTCGTGGTCTTTTTTAACTCTACAGTTCTATGACTAAATAGCACTGGGGATAAAATAAAATAGCATAACCACCAGGGGGCCAAAAAGCACTCTCCCAATGCTACCCTCTGGACTTGGTCCCATAGTGAGGACTGGAGCCACAGTAGCAGCATGTTCCCCATTCCCATTCCTGCCCCATGGCTCTACAAGCTCTCACCACCAAGTCCCTCCCATCAGGGTATTTCAGAACCTGGAATAAAAACATTCTCGGACAAGATCCTGTTATGCAAATTCAGAAGCTCCATAAGCAAAAAGGTTAACAGTCATTGTTCATTTCATCATTTAAAGTCCTGACCTTCCCAATGGTCAGGAGTCAGTTCAACAATGAAACAAAGTCTGTGTTTATTTTAAATTTAAATAGCGACATGCATCGTAAGACGTTTAACCAAAGGAAACTTAAAATACAATGGAGCCCAATAAAAACCCTCGGCAAAAAATGTAAAAATGCAAAGCACTGGAAGAGAATGTATCAGCAGTACAGCTTTCCCTTGGGCTTTATCGCCAAAGGTCTTGAACCCAGACGGATGTTCCTCCTTAGTTTAGCTAGATGACCTGTGGCAAATCACTGGCTCTCAACCAGACCTAAAGCACATGGCTGTTGTGAGGCTGATGTGCCACTTTTGAGCTCCTCTGATGAAGGCAACAAAATGCTAGAGATGATAGATAGATGATAGATAGATAGATAGATAGATAGATAGATAGATAGATGATAGATAGATAGATAGATAGATAGATAGACAGAGAGAGAGAGATCTTCTCCCACTTGATAGATAGACAGACAGACAGACAAATATAGATCTCCTCCCACTTCTGCCATGCTGAGGACCAGAAACTTACATCTTTCTAAAAGTAATGACGAAAGTTGAGTTCTGTTAGATCAGGCCAATGGCCCATCTAGCATCCTGTTTTCATAGTGGACCACCAGATGCCCCAATGGGAAACTCACAAGCACGACCCAAGAACAGATCACTCTCCTCCTCACTTGGGATTACTCACAGCGACTGGCATTCGAGAGGCATATACTGCCTGCAACAGTGTGGAGGAACACGGCCATTGTGGCTCCTACTCAACAACTGCTTTATCCTCCATGAATTTGTCTTTCGAAGCCATCCAAAGCTGGTGGCCATCACTGCCTCTTGTGTGAGAGAACTCCACAGTTTAGCCACGCATGGTGCAAAGAAGTCCTTTATTCTAACCGCCCTGCATCTTCTACATGAGCACAGCTCATCCCGATCCTGTTACGTCTACACATTTTGTGCGGAAGCCTTTATTCCGGATTCTGAACTTGCCTGGGCAGCTGAAGCGTCTGATGTGTGACGTTTGTACAGAACGATACCAGGAGAACAACGGACAGCGCGATCCGATCTAATACCTCAAGTGCCCTGGGTGCAGCAAAGCATGCGATGCACCTTTCCATTCACTCCCCACGACGGCAGGCTGTGAAGCTGCAGGCACGATACCATCAAACACACTCTGCTGAACAGAAGTAGGCCAGGAACACCAGGCCCTGCCAGGCAGAAGCAGCGGTACACCCACCCCTTGCTGCTCGGCTAAGTATAGACCTGCAGCTTATTAATAGACCAAGATGTAGGAGCCCGTAAAGAAGGAAACGCCACACGACACTTCCTCGACCCAAACAAAAACCGTTTCACATTCAAGAAGTCGGGGTCCTTGTTTGGCGTTTC
This sequence comes from Podarcis filfolensis, assembly GCF_964270895.1. NCBI lineage: Eukaryota > Metazoa > Chordata > Lepidosauria > Squamata > Lacertidae > Podarcis > Podarcis filfolensis. The sequence continues at coordinate 130,478,296 of NC_139604.1, forward strand.
ACATTCTCAGGAATATGCTTCCCTCCCTCACTTTTAAGCTCATCTAGGGAGGAATGATGAAATCCAGGGTTGGCAAAAGGGGACAGCATCAAAAACAGGAAAGGGGAAAATGCCACCCTTACTGAATCTAGACTGCTTACTGCAGACCAACCACCCAAAGGTGCACCTCTTTGAATCAGAAGTCTGTCCCTGCTGATTAGCTGCTTCTCTTCCTAAGTGTCGCAGAGGGAACTCCTTCAAGGTAAATGCGCACACGATTCGACTGCAAGCCTTTTAAATAAACTTTTGGCTACAAGAGAAAGAGGGAGAGAGCGAGCGAAAGAGAGACCCTCCAAGCAGTGTTAGAAACTCAGATATTTAAGCTAATCATCAAATAGCACCTTAAACCTAGGTTACAGTCACCACGACTGAATGTCTAGGTGCCTTTTTTTACAACGAGATTTGTTATTATTATTTTTGTTGTTATTACCTAGTAATAGCATTATTAATTTCATTTCTAAAAAGTTTTTATACTGGCTACGATCTACTTTGCTCCTTTGAGCATTAAATGAGAAAACAGGAGGTTCAAGACAGTTTGATGGGGCCCGCGGACAGTCACTCTTTTCCAGAAGGGATTCAAACGCATACCATAAATTTAGGTTTGCACCATTAAAATGGCTTAAACGTGCTGTTGCCGTAGCATAACTCTTTGAAAAAAAGGAAAACTTTTTGCAGTTAGGAAAGTTGTGAGGAAAGGCACTAAAGAGTGTGGGATGACTGAACTGTTAACAGGAGGACTTGTAAGCAAAGCCCAAGCAAATCAGAATGAATGGTCATTGTCATCTAACCATCCCATAAACAAATCGGAACAAATGCTGAATAAGGACTGGGCATCATCTAACCCAGGGGAAGGCAACCTAAGGCCCATGGGCCGGATGCCGCCCAATCGCCTTCTCAATCTGGCCCACTGACAGTCCGGGAATCAACATGTTTTTACATGAGTAGAATGTGTGTTTTTATTTAAAACGTATCTCTGGGTTATTCTGTGGTGGGTTGCTGACCCCTGATCTAACCCATGGGTAGGCAAACTAAGGCCTAGGGGCCAGATCCGGCCCAATCACCTTCTAAATCCAGCCCGTGGATGCTCCGGGAATCAGTGTGCTTTTACATGAGTAGAATATGCCCTTTTATTTAAAATGCATCTCTGGGTTCTTTGTGGGGCCTGCCTGGTGTTTTTACATAAGCAGAATGTGTGCTTTTATTTAAAATGCATCTCTAGGTTATTTGTGGGGCATAGGAATTCATTCATTCCCCCCCCCAAAAAAATATAGTTCAACCCCCAACAAGGTCTGAGGAACAGTGGACCAGCCCCCTGCTGAAAAAGTTTGCTGGCCCCTGATCTAACCCATGGGTTGGCAAACTAAGGCCCTGGGGCCAGATCCGGCCCAAATGCCTTTTGAATCTGGCCCGCGGACGGCCCGGGAATTGCCGCGTGGATCGGTGTGGCGATTCTGATCATTCGGGCTGCGCCATCCCCCCCCCGACACACACCGCGACGGCGCCTCCTCCCTCCCTCCTCCTGGCTTCTCCCCGCCCTGCCTAGAGGAGGAAGGAGGCTGGGCTTTGTTGAGCTGTAGTTGGCTGAGCGCCATTTTAAGCCAGCCCTTTCGCGCCGCTCATCGTCCTTCTGCCGCCAGCTGCTGCCCCTCGCAAGGCACAGGTAAGCAGCTACCGGGGCTCGTCCGGTGCTGTGGAGAAGGGATGGGGGAGTTAGAGGGGGGAGTTTCAAAATATAGTCTGGCCCCCCACAAGGTATGAGGGACAGTGGACTGGCCCCTTGCAGAAAAAGTTTGCTGACCCCTGATCTAACCCCTGCATAAGCTTTGTGTAATATTATATAATAATAACTTATTATTTATACCCTGCCCATCTGGCTGAGTTTCCCCAGCCACTCTGGGCAGCTCCCAACAGAATATTAAAAACACGGTCAAACATCAAACATTAAAAACTTCCCTAAACAGGGCTGCCTTCAGATGTCTTTTAAAAATAGGACAGCTGCTTATTTCCTTGACATCTGATGGGAGGGCGTTCCACAGGGCGGGCGCCACCACCAAGAAGGCCCTCTGCCTGGTTCCCTGCAGCTTTGCTTCTCGCAATGAGGGAACCGCCAGAAGGCCCTCGGCACTGGACCTCAGTGTCCGGGCTGAACGATGGGGGTGGAGATGCTCCTTCAGGTATACAGGACCGAGGCCGTTTAGGGCTTGTAAGCAAATCAGGGCGAGGGCTCCAGAAACAGGGCAACTGAAGATGCCTTTAGAAAGAGAAGAGCTGTTTCTAGCCACTTGCCAGCTACTGAACAAGCTCTGAGCTGTTTTACAGGCTGACTTCCCGCAACTACTGGCCTTCTGTTCCAGCTTCAGTCACTCTGACAAAATTGCTCTCATTTTGCACCAGTTTCTCCCTTCCCACACTTTATCCTGGAAATAGAAATCCTCTATGAAGTTGAGAGCTAACAAGATGAGGTTATTCACTTTCTACAGCAGGAGAAGCAGCCGGTTCCAAATTACTAGACCTGCCTGCATTATACCGCTAATGTCATTCCCCCCACCCCCCCCCATTTCCAAAGAGCCTCAGAACTACTTGCTAGATCTCCCCGAGGAAACTAATTTGGATTTTTACACTCCACCAGCAGCAGGAAAGTGCTAACTGCACAGCGAGAGAGCAGATGGCAGCAAACCAGAAGTGAAACGTAACTGTGGCCAGCTAAAAAACCAGCATGCTGCTTTGTTGCTCTTTATTCAGATCGCGGCTGGTTTGCTTCCAAAATTCATTAAGTGTGCATGTAGGGGGTTGAGAGGGAGAACACCCTTTTTTGCAGATTGCCTGTTGAAGATTTTGAGTCCACTGCACTGAAAAAGCCCATGCCGCTATTAATTGCCAGGCTTCTGGGGTTAGTGCTTTCTGCCATGGGAAAGCCGCGCTGTTACAGAGCTCACATATTTTCTCTTTTTTAAAAAAAATAAATGATATTTATTAAAGTTTCCAAAGAGTTACAAAAATGGAAAAAATGAAAAGAGAAAAAAGAAAGAAACAAAAAAATACAAAATACAGAAAAATAGAAACAATTAAAAACAAATCAGTCTTTCCATGTCTTGTCTTTCATTTACTTGTTTCCCTGACCTCCTCACACCTCCCTTTTTTGTATTCTAGTTCAATAGTTGTTTCAGCAAATCCTTACCATTTTTACTTTTATCTTAATAATTTATCTTAATATATTGTAACTTTACATTCTCACCTGTTAACAATCCAATTTTACATACCCCTTTGTAGCATTACTGCTAAAACCACATAACTTCATTCCAGCATCCTTCTAACATTCCTTAATTTTACAGTGTTTCTGTAGATAGTCTTTAAATTTCTTCCAATTTTCTTCTACCGACTCTTCTCCCTGGTCTCGGATTCTGCCAGTCATTTCCGCCAGTTCCATATAGTCCATCAACTTCATATGCCATTCTTCCCGGGTGGGTAAATCTTATGTCTTCCAATACTTTGCGATGAGTACCGTATTTTTCGCCCTATTGGACGCACTTTTTCCCCTCCAAAAATGAAGGGGAAATGTGTGTGCGTCCTATGGGGTGAATGCAGGCTTTCGCTGAAGCCTGGAGAGTGAGAGGGGAGAGCCCCAGTGCCAGCCCTACAAGGTCGGGGGACAGAGGGAGGTGGAACGCCGCCATCCCGCTGTCTCCCGAAATGGTCTGAAGGCGGGCGGCGGGGAGAAGAGCGCTTCTCCCCGCTGCCTGCCTCGCAAGCTCCGGGGACAGGGGGGAGGCGCAGTGAGTCTCCCCGCTGTCCCCGGACCTGGTCTGAAGGCGGGCTGCGGGGAGAAGAGCGCTTCTCCCCACTGCCGGCACCACAAGCGCCTGGGGGGGAAATAAAATTTTTTTTCCTTTATTTCCCCCCAAAAAAACTTGATGCGTCCTATGGGCCGGTGCGTCCTATGGGGCGAAAAATACGGTATTCTTGCTGCTGTTGTTGCATACATAAAGAAAGTTCTATCCTTCTTTAGCACCAATTGGCCGACCATGCCCAGGAGAAAGGCCTCTGGTTTCTTCAGAAAGGTATATTTAAGTACCTTTTTCATTTCATTATGGATCATCTCCCAGAAAGCCTTAATCCTTGGGCACGTCCAAGGATCACATATTTTCTCTTGGGCGCACAGCTTTTCAACATCTAACGGCAGTTTTCTTTTTGGTATGAAGGGCACAGGGGCTCGGTGGGCCTCTGCAGAGCCGTTTATGCCTGTAGGAAAAATTGTTTCGGATCCTTCTAGTTGAAAAGCACTTCTGGTCCAGCACTCTGCTCTCACAAAGCCCCACATGGTGCGCATAGGGAGCCTGCAAGCGGGACCTGAATGTAACAGCTCACCTCCACCCCAGGAAGAACCAGCTAAGCAGCCCATGGCCAGCATAAGGCTACTGATTTATTTGTTTATTTTGCACAGTGCCCTTCATCCGTAGATCCCAGGGAAGTTCATTTCTTCAACGGGAATGAGTGTGCTGTGCTTCCATCGGGCTGCGCATGCATGCAATACTTGGGTGCCAGCACAGAGTGGCATCTCAGAACACTATCAGCTGACACTGGCATTTGTGCTTTTAAGATCTGCTGGGCAGGTTTTTCCATTTGGTTCCACTCACAGCTGTACTGCTTTTGATTCAAGACTACAGTGGTACCTCGGGTTACATACGCTTCAGGTTACAGACTCCGCTAACCCAGAAATAGTGCCTCAGGTTAAGAACTTTGCTTCAGGATGAGAACAGAAATCGTGCAGCGGCGGCGCAGCAGCAGCAGGAGGAGGCCCCATTAGCTAAAGTGGTGCTTCAGGTTAAGAACAGTTTCAGGTTAAGAACGGGCCTCTGGAACGAATTAAGTACTCAACCCGAGGTACCACTGTATTTACCATATTTTTCGCTCTATAAGACGCACCTGACCATAAGATGCAGCTAGTTTTTAGAGGAGGAAAACAAGAAAAAAAAATATTCTGAATCTTTTATTTCTGTAGAGCCTCTTTTCAAAAGCTTGATTTTGCAAGTGAACAGTAGAAGCATTTTAACAGGCATTAGTGCTTGGATTTCATTATCTCACAGAAAGCCCCAGGGGGGAAAAATGGGATTATCTGGCCGTTTGGAGAGACAGAGGCACATGGTTTGGGCAGTGATGGAATCCAAGACTGACTGAAGAGGGAAAACAAGAATAATGTTCTCCTGTCTGTTTGTCAAGTTGCTCAGGGGGCTAAACAAGGGCTATCACACAACAACCTCACAACAACCCAGTGAGGTTAGGGTGGCCCTCTCTGCGCAGCGCCTCTCCAGCAAAGCGGGAGGAGAAACGGAGCCCCTTCCGTTTCTCCTCCCGTTTCGCTGAAGGGACGCTGCGCAGAGCCATTTGCTCCATAAGACGCACACACATTTCCCCTTACTTTTTAGGGAAAAAGTGCGTCTTATGAAGCGAAAAATACGGTAAATGGTTTATTGCTTAATGCTGTTTTTATATTGTGGTGTTAGGATCACTCCTGGGCATGGTCGGCCAATTGGTGCCAAAGAAGGATAGAACTTTCTTTATGTATGCTACAACAGCAGCAAGAATACTTATTGCAAAGCATTGGAAGACACAAGATCTACCCACCTGGGAAGAATGGCAGATGAAGTTGATGGACTACATGGAACTGGCGGAAATGACTGGCAGAATCCGAGACCAGGGAGAAGAGTCGGTGGAAGAAGATTGGAAAAAAATTAAAGACTATTTACAGAAACACTGTAAAATTAATGAATGTTAGAAGGATGCTGGAATGAAGTTATATGGCTTTAGCAGAAATGTTATAAAGAATTAAGTAAAAATAGATTGTTAATGGGCCAAAGGGGAAAAAACAAGGTTAGATTGGGTTAAGATAAATTATAGGGCAAAAACTGAGAAAGATGGAAAGGATTTGCTGAAATAGCTAACTGAACTAGAATACAAAAAAGGGAGGTGTGAGGAGGTCGTTGAAACAAGTAAATGAAAGATATGATATGGAAATATTGGATGTGTTTTTAATTGTTTCTGTTTTTGTTTTTGTTTTGTTAAGATAAGTAGTGTTTTTTTGTTTTTCATGTATTGTATTGTATTGTTTTGCTTTGTTTAATTCTTTTTCTTCTTTTTGTAATCTTTAAACTCTTAATAAATATTACTTTTTAAAAAAATCACTCAGGATTCCATGTGACATGCTTGGTGGGATACACACATACGTATAGAGAGAAAGATGTAGATATATACTGGAACAGTCACACTCAGTGGGCGACCACCTGCTTTGCATGAAAAATGTCCCCAGCTCAATCCCTAGCTGGCCTGGAAAAATACTCCTTCCTGAAACACTGCAGAGCTGCTGCCAGTCTTGTGGACAATACTGAGCCAGAGGGACTGTTCACCATAGGGTGAAACATTCCTGGATTGTACTACTTCAAACTGCAGGTGAGGGGGGAGATCACATAACTAACTACAGTCAAACATTGGTTGTCGAACGTAATCCGTTCTGGAAGACTGTTCAACTTTCGAAACGTTCGACAACCGAAAATTGAAAGTGGAAGCCTCAATACAATAGGGGAACTCAAAACGGAAGCCGTGTAGCATGTTCGGCTGCTGAAATTCGTTCAAAAACTGGAGCAGTTACTTCTGGTTTTTCGGCGTTCAGGAGTCGAAACGTTCCAAAACAGAGCCGTTCGAGAACTGAGGTTTGATTGTATTCCACTTGGTTCAAAAAGCAGGTGTTGCGAAAGTTTTATTTTATTTTACTTTATTTGCCGCCCTATACCTGCAAGTCTCAGTTCGGTTCACAGAATAAAATCAAAATACAAAACCACAAAATACATAATCAAAATAAAAACTACAAACCAATAACCCCACCCCACCCTAAAAAAACCACATTTTAAAAGGGCACAGGACGTCAATCAAATCAACCAAAGACCTGGTTAAAAGGGAACTTATTGCCTGGCGCCTAAAGCTGTATAATGAAAGCTCTTCTCCCCAATAACACTTGTCTTCCACGTGTTTAAAAATTCCTCCTACCCCCACAGGGCCAACATTCAAGCATGCAAAAGCAGTCTGATCCCAGGAACCGTTTGGTCCTTGCCTGGAGAGTCTCACAGTCTGTTAGGAATTGGAACGAGAGCCAAAGGGGCATTATTGGCAAGACCACGGGAAAAGCCACCCTGTTAAGCGGGTGAGAGAGTTCCTTTGTTGTTTCGCTGAAAAGCAAAAAAGTGCTGGCTCAAAAATAAAAAATTTAAAAAACCCAGCCGAAAAAAATTCCATCCGCTGCCCAGTGACCTGCATTCCCAGCCGGAATAAAAGAGGGAGAGACCGGCAAATTTGGCTCCCAGCCTCTTGGAGGCTCAAATTACTGTGCAAACAGTGATTAAAACAGCCAGCTGAGCGCAACAGATATTTTCTCCCTTATGCGGGCTGCAAAACATAACATGTCCCATGCCTCAAAAAAATTTTAAAAAATAAAATAAACAAAGACAGGCGGAACAAGATAGCATCCATGTTGGTCTTAAAACAGCTATGAATCTCATTGTACCACTACCAAAACCACTGATCAGGCGAAACACTCATCTAGTCCATAATCCTATCCTCAATGCAGTCACCGTGATGGTCACAAGCAGGAGCTGAGAGCAATGGTATTCTCCTCACCTGCCAATTTCCGGCAGCTGGCGCCCACCAAATCCACTTCCTTATTAGAGAATTAAGCATCTATGGGGACAGAACAGCTTCCCTCGGAACAAGGAAGTTTTAAGTGGTAAGGAAAACGCAAGTTGTTAATGATCTACCTGCTGTAATCTGAGTTTCCTTGTTTGCCTCCACTAATTCCACATCACAGACGTTATTCAAACGCCCACTAACACAATGAAAATAAGACTGGGCAAATAAAGCAGGAAAAGTTGCGATTCTGTGTAAAATTTGAAAATTACCTCCCTACCCACCAGCAGCCGCCAAAGCGAAAAGGGATTTGTCAACGGGTCTACCACTGCATTAAGTGTCATGCTTTTGTAGGAAGTGGATTATGAAATGGAGAGCATCTAAGAAGCACGGGAGGCCTATTTATTCTAACCCCGGGGTGGGATAACAAATCCAGCGAGTTTAATAGGCCAAGATCACTGGGAGCTGTGTGCAGGTTATTACAGCACCAGTGGGTGTGGTGGAATGATTTTTTAAAAAGTGAAACCTTCCTTTGAAGTCTGCTTAGACGTGCAGAATGCAATTAAATATTGCTCTGCAGCAGGCACAGAATGACAGATAATCCCATGCCGTTTATTATAAAATTGGCCTCGTTGCCTCTCTCGAAACACGGTCAGCAGCTTGCAGGTCTGCATTACGGCTTCCCGCACTACCGGCTCCGCAAGGGAAGGACAGCTGGACGTGCGAGGGAGGAAAATTCCCGGCGTACGAAAATCCTTGGGACGCTGGCGTTCAGCATCTTATTAAAACCACAGCGATGCAATAAATATGTCAAGCAAAGAAAGGACATCTTGGAAGCCTGGGAAGTCCTAATCAAGACTAATAGTTTCCCCGGTTCAAAGCCCATCTAACCTCAGCAGATCCTTGGCTCGGAAGCTGCTGCTTTGGAGCAGAAGCCTATTTGGGTTTGGTATCCTTTTCTGTGTTTTGCTTTACATAAAACACAAGAGCCAGAGAGCAAGATTCCTTCTCTACCACTCCTCATACTCCAGATTTCATTCCCCAACCCAAAATCCTCTTCTCCCACAGAGACCCACAGGGCTACTGTGCAGTGTCTTCTATCCCAAGCTCTCTAGCCAGCCTGGATATCAGGAAGGCAGCTCCCGGTGGCCAATTAATATTCTCTACAGCTTTTGAAATGTTCTTGTGGGAATGTGTTTTTTTTTCCTGTTTTCTTGTTTCTGTTTTAACTATTTATTTTGCGCTTTTATCCTGTATTTTTATCTTGTGAACCGCCCTGAGATCTTCGGATGAAGGGCGTTTTATAAATTTAATAATAAATAAATAAATAAATAAAATAATAGCCTCTAACATCCAAGTTTAATAATAATCAGCCAGAGCGAGCGGGCTTCAGTGTTTTACCTGGAGTAGTGGAGGGATGTAGACCCTCCAGACGCAGCTGCACTGCAACTCCCATCATGCCTCACCATTGGTCATGCTGGCTGGGGAAGATGGGATTCGGAGTCAAGCAAACAAGCTGGAGGATGCAGGATCCTCCCCCCCCCCCCGGCTTAAAGAACAAAAGCAGCAAGGAACCAATCAGATGTCGAGCACCAAAAAGGTTAGAGGTTTGCTCTGCAAAAGAAACTAACCCCTCTGATTTTTTCAGCCTGGGTTTGTGGTGGCGTCTGTGAACAACCAACCTGGCAGAGAGTGTAAAATCAGATCAAAGTTCAGGCAAGCAAAAACACTGTCTGCTCTCAGGTAAGTAAATAAAACTGGCACAGGTCGATTTTATCCATCACCCCTTTTGTCTACAAGGACCGAGCCATTACTGTCTCCATGTTATAACTGGGACTTTAAGTTAAGCAATACATTCGATTTTTTTTAAAAAAAGAAATTCCTTGGACATGCCTGAAGAAGTTCTTAGAGCGTCGAGAGCTGCCATTGCCAGCATGTTCAGTATTATTTGATGTAATAAAAAGTCATGCTTCACTACTTTCTCCTTATTGAAAAGGTGAGAAAAGACACCAGAAACAAAAAAAAAGCGGAATATTAAATGTATGTAAAGGTAATAGTCTACACGTTCCAGAAAGGAACCAATTTGGTTTATGCAAGATGCTAATAAGGACCAAAAGGTGTGTTGGGGTGTGTGTGTGTGTGTGTGTGTGTGTGTGTGAGAGAGAGAGAGAGAGAGAGAGAGAGAGAGAACACGAACACCTACTTAAAGGCAATGCTATACAGTGGTACCTCGGGTTAAGTACTTAATTCGTTCCGGAGGCCCATTCTTAACCTGAAACTGTTCTTAACCTGAAGCACCACTTTAGCTAATGGGGCCCCCCGCTGCTGCCGCGCCGCCGGAGCACAATTTCTGTTCTCATCCTGAAGCAAAGTTCTTAACCTGAAGCACTATCTCTGGGTTAGCAGAGTCTGTAACCTGAAGCATATGTAACCTGAAGCGTCTGTAACCCGAGGTACCACTGTACATATTAGTATTAGTGAAGAAGGGGGAATAGCAGCACCTGATCTGCGTGCAGAAGGTTCCGATTCAATCCCCAGCACCTGCAGGTAGGGTTAAAAACTATCTGAAACCCTGGCAGCTAGTCAGTGTAGACCGGGGCGCCCAAACCTTTTTCAAAGAGGGCCTGATTTAAAGAAGTGAACATGTTGTTGCGCTTTTTTTACCATTTTACCCCAAAGCTGTTGAGCTTTTCTTAGGATTGAATTACCCCAGGACATATACTGCCACAAGGGCCAGATTAAATCGAGCAGCGGGCCCCTGAAACGGACTCTGGACATGCCTGGTGTAGACAGTCCTGAGCTAGATGGAACAAGGGTCTGGCTAGGTATAAGGCAACTTCCTATGTTCTTATGAAAATTATGGGAAAGCCTTGCTTTAAGGCCACAATCACATGTTTTAAGTTAATTTGCCTGCTAAAGACCAAGAGCAATAAAGCTTCTAGTGAAAAATCTATGTGCTGATCTGTGTGTGTGTGTGTGTGTGTGTGTGTGTGTGTGTGTGTGTGTATAGCAACACCGGCGGTGGCACAACAAAAGAATTCCAGTGAACTTAATAATTAATAGTTCTCAAGAACACCTAGTACCAAATGACAAGCCAAGCTAAAAATAGTTCAGAAATGCTGGGAACACTGAAGCAGCAGCAACAAGACAAATCGGAGAAGCCCTCCGTCAGAGAGATTTAATGCTGCTGGAAAGGTTACACAAATTCCCCAGGTTGTTAAATGTTAAGAAGCACAGACGAAAGAACAACGTCCCTCTACAAATGATACCAACAATGAAGGGGGTATTGAATATCCTCTGCAAATATTTCATCCAGGTTCATTTAAGAGGCAACAGAAAATGCTGCCATCGAATGTGGATTCTGCAGGCATTCAAAGGTGAAATGAAAGCATTAATTCAGATTACTTTAGAGTCATCAGAAAAACATGAGAGAACCTGGCAGGATGAGACAAAAGGTCTGCCTAGTCCAGCATCCTGCTTCTTGCAGTGGCCATTGAGACACCTCTTGGGAGCCCACCAGGAAGGCAGCAAGGCCACAGCCCATTTCTGTTCCTCAATGAGCACACTGACCATAGAATACGGCCATCATGACTAAGAGGCACTCCTAGGCACTTCTAGGAATTTGGAGGGTAGGTCTATCATCCTCCATATGAACGGGGAAGCTGAAACAGTCACCCCACTTATCATTGTCATTGGCACACACACCCAAAGTCTCAGGACCCATGGAAACTTACATTTGAGTACGATAGTTATGAACATCTTGGCATTCACTTTCACATGAAGAAGAAGAAGAAGAGTTTGGATTTGATATCCCGCTTTATCACTACCCCACTTTATCACTACCCCACTATCCTTTGAGAAGGAGTCTCAAAGCGGCTAACATTCTCCTTTCCCTTCCTCCCCCACAACCAACATTCTGTGGGGTGAGTGGGGCTGAGAGACTTCAAAGAAGTGTGACTGGCCCAAGGTCACCCAGCAGCTGCAGGTGGAGGAGCAGGGAAGCGAACCCGGTTCCCCAGATTACGAGTCTACCGCTCTGAACCACTACACCACACTGGCTCTCATGCGACTGAACAGCCTACCCATAGATCGTTCTAAGGCTGAATCTGGTCAAAGAAAATGGAAAACAGTGGCTCTTCCATCCCTGACCATGTAAGCCAGTCCTTCAGCAATCTGGAGCCCTCCCCAGCACTGGCTGGACCTGATGGGAATAGCAGTCAAAAACACAGAGAAGGGACCAGATTGCTGAATATAGAAATATCAAGGTTATCATCTCCAAAATACGGAGTTTCCAGACCTATAAACAGGAGCTGAAGGGAGCATACATGGTTCTCCCTCTCCCCATTTTATGCTCACAGAGCAACCTTGTGAGGTGGGTTCGGCTGAGAGACTCACCCAGTGAGCTTAATTCCTGGGCAGGGATTTGAACCTTGCTCTCCCAGGTCCTAGTCTAACACTCCAACCACTACACCACAGTGCTCTTTCTGTGTTTGAGCCAGAATGGTCCAAAACGAGGTGTGCCTGACTATCAAAAGAATTCCAGGGCGTTAATTTCAGTACGACAGAGAAAACCCTTCATACCTTACCATGTATGAATAAGCCCTTATTATCTCCAAAATCATAATAAAGAGATCACCACAAACCACAAGAGTGACGACAATCCCCACCATTGATAGCATCAGTTGTTCCGAAGCTGTCAAGCTTATTTGTGCCTCACGTCAAAGCTAATGAGCAAGTACCAGTTTATTTTTCTTGGCCTCCACACGTCTCTGAAAGAAAGAGGTAAACTGGAAAGGTAGGACTTGCCACCATCAAGAACTTTTAAAAAGCAAATAAATATCTGTATTTGATTAACCTTATCCTTATTTGAAAGTCTGGCTAAACCCAACGCAGCTTTAAACATATGAGAGATCTGAACTTGCTGAATTTCAATGCCTCTTTTCAGAAGCCGAAGGCTGCCCTTCTGTCTTCCTCTATCTGGCCTCTGGGACTCTCCCAAGCCACACACCCTTTCCCTAGACTACACCCCTACCTGGCACTGCTTTGCACCCTCTTTCGAGTTGAACTCCAATAATACTCCTCGCTTGGGGGAAGGGTACAGGCATGTGCAAGTGTGTGCAGAAAGTAGCCTGCAAAACCAAGGTAAAATCTACATACATTGCTCCACGCACTTTGGCCTCTGGCCCCGCCCATCGTCAGAAACGAAGGTTCTGAGAAGCAATAGGCAAAAACTGATGGGATGGACTAAAAGGGATGACAGGGATGACCCACCGGAGACAACGGCCAGAGGAAACAATGGGAGCTGCAAATGCAAGACTCCATTGGAATACACGTGCCATTTCCGACATTCTTTCAGTATAGGCCAAGATGGGCAGCACCTTAAGGGATCGCGTGTCAGAGCAAAGCACAACCCCTTATAACGGGCAAGGGACTTCCCTATGCACTAAAAGCAGCAGAGCCACTTCAAGGCTGTTCGGCATGTGTGGCTTTTGATTTCACCGCCAGCGTTGCTGCAAGTTAAGCCTAAACTCTTCCTTAAGGGTAACCGAGGCAGACTGCCCGCCTTCGGAATGGAAAAGATGGGCAGGATAAAGCTCAAACAGAGCTTCAGCTACAAAAAGGGGGGGGTTGGGGGGTTATAGAGAAACTCTGCTTTTTTTGTGTAGCTTCCCCACCCCTGTGTTTACTACTAGAGTAAGGCAGGCACGGGTGGAGGGCAAATGAGCAGACCGGCAGGAAATTGCTAGGTTATTTTAACCAGGGCTGGGGTTTTGACTTGGGTGGGTCTTGTTTTATCTGGAGGGTGGGGTTGCTTTTAAATGTTACGTGCTAATTTGGATTTTTGTATTGGTATTGGTGGGCTGGGGGATTGTTTTAGAGGCTTTTGTTGGGGAGCATATTTTTTATTACAGTCATACCTCGGGTTACAGGTGCTTCAGGTTGCGCGTTTTCAGGTTGCGCACCGTGCCGAACCCGGAAGTACCAGAACGGGCTACTTCTGGGTATCGGCGCTTTGTGCATGCGCAGAAGACCAAATCACGACCCACACGTGTGCAGACGCAACGCCGCGGGTTGCAAACGTGCCTCCCGCAACGATCACGTTCGCAACCTGAGCGTCCACTGTAGTTTATATACATTAGTATTGTTAATTGTTGAAATTACTTTTATTAAGTATTTTGTGCTGCTGTAACTTTGTGTCGTGAACTGCCCTGTTTGTATAGGGCGGTATACAAATTTAATAAACAAACGAAAGCAGGGACTGCTCATGGATGAGTTGTTGCGCCTGTCACTCACTGGAGGTCTGGCTATGCAGAGGTGAATGAACTTTTTCAAGTTCTGCTAGTAAGCTTCTGGAGGCCGCTGGCTGGTCATGGTAGCAGTCAAGGTGCCAGGATAGGTTGACACTGCTTTGACATAGCAAAGCAGCCCTTCTGATCTAATACCAAGAGCAGCGGTGTGTGGACTCCGCTGGAATGCATGAGCAATCACAACAGCAGCTTACGTGGTCATTCATCAGTCTCTCTTTATTCGGTAAAAGGGCTGAAACAAGCCACAGACGCACATGAATGAAGCATTTGAGTGAGCCAACCCTGTCATCTGTTGAATTCTGAATCACGAGTGTCCTCTCTGGCTCCCATCAGGACAGACGCAGGTTTGCATCCAAGCACCGCAAAACCAGCGCACTGCTTGTCGAATTACAACCAATTATCTTTTAAAAACTGGCAAGAGCCCAACTCCAGGCATCATCTAAACACGTCGCTTTTTGCAACTGTTACACTCACCGCATTCTGCTGTTTTGAAAACCCTCATGACCTTAGAAGCATTATGCTCACTTTCTCCCACAAGTTAGCTGGTTCTAATCAGCAAGACCTTCTCCTGCAGCAGAGTGTCATTTGACGTTACTGCTCAAAATCACAAACTTAGTGAGAACTGCAAGCAGATAGAAGCAAACACACACACCGGAAAAATCAGCATTACCAAAGCACGAAGACTGCTAGGGTAAAATCCTGGCTGTGGAGACGAAAAAAGGCAAGGAAAAAAGGGAGATAAGATGAAACTAAGCATCCCGCCAGACCAGTGGTTTCCAAACTGCAGTCTGGAGAGTCCTGGAGCTGCTTGTGGATCTGCTTTCGTATGCAACAGGTCCCTGGTTAAATGCCAGGTAGGACTGGGAAAGTCTCCTGCTCTGAAACCCTGGAGAACCACTGCTAATCAGTGTAGACCAGTGTTCCTCAGGTCCCCAGCAGTTATTGGACTACAACTCCCATCATCCCTGACCTTGACCACTAGTCCTGCTAGCCAGGGGCAATGGGAGTTGTAGTCCCACAACAGCTGAGGACCCAAGTTTGAGAAACATTGGTGTAGATAAGACTGATCTAGATGGACCAATCGTCTGACTCGGCACAAGGTAGATTCCTATGTAGGAAGCGGCAGCAAAGGGCAGAAATCCACCCATTAAGAACATCAAAAGTGCCTGGCTTCTGGGTAAAGGGATAGTTCATCTAGTCCGGCATCCTGCTCTCAGAGTGGTCAACCAGATGCCTCAATGGGAAGCCTGAACAAAGGAGCTGATTCCTACCAACTCCTATTGAGTGGAATATCACCTCTGAAAGTCCATGGATCTGTATCAAAAGAAGCCGAGGACATGTCATCTCCCTGCCCCAGTCTGTTCTGGACCTTCCACCAACCCTCTGGAGCAGATCTGGGCTGGAAAAGGGGACATGGGGGGGGGAGAGAAGGGGGGGAAGTCTTTGCACTAAATAGACAACTCTGTTGGGTACAACCCATGGCTTCGGACGCAAGGTTGGGAAAATTCCAAATAGGGAATCAGGTTGTGTTAACAAAATAATGCAATACAAGAAACGCAACAGACACAGTTAATTCAGCCCAAACACACAGCTCAGTTCCTACGGTCCTCCAGACAGCCAAATGCACAGAAAAAGCACACATGTTTAAGTTACTGTGACCTTTGAACCCACAAACTGCTCACAAGGGAGGGGGGGCATAATGTGGGTTTTCTGGAAAACAACTAGCAAAATAAACTGCCCTGAAGGAAAGAACAGGTCTTTTGAGCAGCAAATGGTACCCCTGTGGTTTTCGCACCTATGTTCTAGGCTTGTATGGCTAGGAGGCAGCTTCAAAGGATTCAAAATATCTGCTGGAAAAACCACTTAACATAACTCTCCCAAGTTGTAAACAGGACTGCTTTGTGCGCAAGGAGAAATTGCCGCCGCTGGAGGGCATTTTGAAAAAGTCACTTATTGTTTGCAATTGTGCATTTCTCTAAACTGAAAGCGTATTTGGATTTTCATGGGCCACTAAGCTCCAATAAGAAACAGGGAGGGGGAATCATCAACCGTGTCTCCCCAGCTTATGTTTAAAAATATATATATCAGGTCAAAAGACACATAGCATTTTGATGGCAAAAACCTACATCTATGCAGGCTCCCAGGCTACCCTTCCCTTGTGCACATACACCAAACAAGAAAACAGCACCATGAGGTTTTAAGACTAAACTACACACAACCGCTAGGTCTACGTCACCTGGAGAAATGCTTCAGAATCCTAGGCACAAACATGACATTTTGAGATTTTCCCAGTCCATTTCAAAGATATCTGTCTCTCTCACTTTTAACTTGTTTGAACCGTGCTTTGGAAATCATTTGGGGGAGTGGGGAATAACTGAAAACAAAAGCAGTTGTGGAATAGAAACAACACAGAGTTTTTCAAGTTCAAAAGAGTCAGATCAAAATGGTGTGCTAGAAAAGCAGCCATCAAGCAGCAAAAATAACTACAGAAGTTCTCAGCAGACGAGATCAAAACCACCATTCATTAAAAGCACAGGCTAGTGAAGTCCTCAACCAAGCACCTAAAAATTAACCCTGCACCTGTTCTCTGTGGAGAGGATATGCTGTAGTTGGGTGCTGCCCTCTGAAAGGGTGTCACGCAACACACTTGCCACCCGCTGCCCCTCCGGTTTTGGAGACACCCAGAGAACAGCCACCAGTGGGGACCCCCAAATGCCTGTGCTGGTTTGTATGGAAGTGGGCAGTCCTTTAGATACCTGTGCCCCGAGCCATAGCCATAACGGGTGCCTGAAAGTTAAAAACAGCACTCTGAATTGTATCCAGAAACAGGCAAAAGGGCAGTAGAGCTGTTTTAAAACACAAAAAAGGCAAACAGGTGTGAAGTTCCCCTTCTTTTCAAGGACTGTAGTTCAGTGGTACAGCACAACTTTCCAAGTTTCAGTCCTTGGCATCTTCAGGTAGGGATGGAGAGCTGCCCCAACTCAATGTAGACAATACGGGGCTGGATGGATCAATGGTGTGACTCGGGGTAAGGCAGTTTACTACACTCCTACCCTCCTCACTTCAGGAAATGATCTGCAGCTACCCCTGTGTGCGCTCCCTCTATGCCTTCAGGGTCAAATACACTATCTACTCTTCCACAACACAAAACTCTAAGTCCCCAAGTGTGAGTTGTAGGTCAACCATCAGATTTTTACAAGACACTTCTTTAGCCACCTGAAGACTGGCACAGCTGGAGAAACTTGGCCAATCTTGTTCCTACAAAAGATTTCCCCCCAGCTAACAGGGTATTCTGCATGCAACATTCAGAAGCCAGTGTGGATATGGCAAGGATCAGCAGCTATCAGTCTGAACCGCTTCAATGCTGAAACCAGCAGGTCTCTCCCAAGCTCCAGCCCTCCTGACAATGGAAACAGACAGTGTCTAGATCAGTAGGTTCTCATGATGACCCAGTATCTTGTTCTATAAACGTGTGAAGTCCTATTGCAACAGATACAGGAACATAGGAAGGTACCTTACATGGAGGTCAAGGCCATTGGTCCATCTAAGCTCAGCATTGTCTACAGCCCTCCAGGATCATAGAATTGTAGAGTTGGGACCCCAACGGTCATTTTGGCCAACCCCCCGCAATGCACTAACCTCAACTAAAGCATCAATGACAGGTGACTATCCAAACTCTGCTTGGAAACCTCCAAGGAAGGAGAGTCCACCACATTCTGGGGGAGTCTGTTCCACTGCTAAACAGCTCTTATCAGAAAGTTATTCTTGAGGTTTAGTCAGAATCTCCCTTCTTGTAACTTGAAGCCATTGCTTTGAACCCTACCCTTTGGAGCAGGAAAAAACAAGCTTATTCCATCTTCCATGTGACCGGGCTTTAGACAGAAGACTCTTCCAGCCAAATATATTGCTCTGCTACCCTTTGGAGTCCAAGAGGTAGGTTTTTTGTCTGGGCAGCCCAGGACCTCCATGCACACTGGCCAGGCTTGCACCCCGGGGGTCACTTCAGTACTGCGAACGCAGCGGTTTGACTTCAGCCCTGGAGGAGCGCTCCATTGTCTATCGAGTCAGACGGATGCCAACAAAAACAACGGCCCATATACTATGAAAAGTGTGCAAAGAGATCTGAGCCCAGGTTTTTTTAATACATATTTTCTAGAAGGGAGCGACTCACACAAGACTAGGAAGAAACAGGGTGAGCGTAAGGGAGTGGCGTTGATTGTTTAATGACTGTTCATCACACAAGTTTTTATTTCAGCTGCTGCCATGCGTTTACTGAAAACCCAATAAAAACCGCTGATAGGCAGTGCCATGCAACAGCAGGCACAAGCTGGATGCAGTGCCAGCACAGCTAGTGAATGAGACTCTTTCACTCCCTAGCTTTCTGGACACTCCTTCCCTCCTTTGCACTCAGTATCCCAAACACACCCAGTCCCCGAAGCAAAAGATTATCCATTTATTAAAGAGGAAATGCACAGCAGAGAACTTGCCAGCTATGGTTTCAAAGGCCAAACTCATCACAAGCGAAAGTCCAGAGGGGAAGCGACGTTTATGATCGGAACAAGTGCATTTACATGTTATGACTGGGGAGAGAAGAGTCAATGGTAGACTTGAGGAAGCTATAAACCGTAAGAGAAAGGCTGCAGTGTATTGCCTACTCTCTTAAGAAGGCGCTGCTCACAAATTATGCCAGATGTTCCACTCCCAGTTTATGTCAGCCTTGGGACCAACACTTCGGATTAGCATCTGAAGAGGGGGTTTTATTATCCCCCATCATTAGCTTGCAAGCTGCTATCAGATGCTCTGAAGGCACCTGGTGGTGTAGTCTCCATCTCTGGACCAAGCCTTCTCCCCACTTATCTTAAGTCTCATTTAGTAGGGATATGTGGTGCAGGAGCATCAGGAAAGGCAGCCAGAGTATTGGACTTCTCTGTGTGCTTGCCTACAAGATCCCCTCCAGGCCACCCAGCTGGTTTCCAAACAGATTCAGACAGTCAGAGGCACAGCTACTCTTGATTTGATGAGTTCAAATGTCTAGCCAGCCTAATTCACAAAAAATACAGCTCATCTCTATGTATAAGTAAGCCACACCATGCTTTCCCCTCTTCCGTAAAGAAAAAACATTGCACAGTCACACATAATCCAGTAAGCATAACAAACCCTGGAAAAGAGAAGATGGGAAATGCAGGTTTGGCTAATGATGCACTCCAGACCATTCATTCATTATGGAGCTTAGTTAGGCACCAAATTACTGGCAGCCCCCGCCCCTAAAGTTCAAATGTGCTTTTAGCTTATAAGGCGCTTTGCACCAGTCTTTTATTTCGACTTTACAGTATCCTTATTGCAGCGTTCAAAATTCGTCAGGCGTGAGGGGCATTTTGCACCTGGCTATCAGTGCCAGGGCACCAGGATGGCGCCTGGTGTCTCCACCATCTGGAGGTGCATGCCTGAGGATCCTTGAATCTTGACTGTTTTCACACACTGGCAACACATTCTGTAGAATTCTATTCATTATATTGTACCTGCACAATCAAAATGAATATCAGGAACCAAAATATCATACTGAAAAATATGACTTTCGAACCATCTGGTCCAAAAACAGCAACTAGGCATTCCATTTTGGCGGCTGTAACCCTGCTTATGGTGCTGGATGAGACTCTTGAGAGTCCCATGGACTGCAAGAAGATCAAACCTATCCATTCTGAAGGAAATCAGCCCTGAGTGCTCACTGGAAGGACAGATCCTGAAGCTGAGGCTCCAATACTTTGGCCACCTCATGAGAAGAGAAGACTCCCTGGAAAAGACCCTGATGTTGGGAAAGATGGATGGCACAAGGAGAAGGGGACGAAAGAGGACAAGATGGTTGGACAGTGTTCTCGAAGCTACCAGCATGAGTTTGACCAAACTGCGGGAGGCAGTGGAAGACAGGAGTGCCTGGTGTACTCTGGTCCATGGGGTCACAAAGAGTTGGACACAACTAAACGACTAAACAACCACCACCACCCTGCTTTAAGGAGCCATTTGGCACCTAGTTTGTATAATTGAGTTTCTAACACTGTTTTATTGGCTTGAGCCATTATTACTTCCATCTTTGAAATATTTCAGAAGACCAACAAGCATGCTCATAGCCAAACTGAGGTTTGAAATGCGATCCCTGAAGTGCCCATCACCCCAGCCATCCAGAAAACAACAACAACACCAGGAACATTTATTGGGTCAAAAGCAACAGCAAAAGCTCAGAGCTCTCAAGACAGAGAGGATGCATTGAATAGTTGTGTTCTCAATCAACCAACACCTACATAATGGTGTGTGTGTCTGCATCTGCTCACAGCGGTTTTCCTTTCCAGCTTGTAGGGAAGCCAAGCTCTTTGAGCAGACATGTGGGGAGCAGCTCTGTTATTCCCCTATCAGGGTATACAGAACGTATTCAATGAAGGACTGCTCACTAGGAGGCAGGCAGGAAGGGGCCCACCATGTGATGGGTCAAAGCTGTGACAGGGAAACTTTTCAGCCCGAGGACCACATTCCGCCATGGCCAATCTTCCAGGGGCCGCATGCAAATCATGGGTGGGACCAGAGGCAAAAGTAGGCAGAGAAACAGATGCAAGCCTTATTTTTGTACAGTTCACTGTATTCCAGCGACACAGAAGTCAAAGGCTTCTGGCTTTTGTCAGAGGTTCCCGACACCTACACACAATTCTCCATCCAGGAAATATGGTGTAATTATCACAGGTAAAGGACACATTCCAGCCAGGTGAAGGCACTTTGGAGGATGGGGAGCAGGGATGATAGAGGCATCATCTGGGGAAGAGTCCATTTGGTCCATTTGTTAAAAGAAGAACATTTGGGTGGGAGGGTAGAGAAGCAAGGCAGGGTGGAAATAAAGAGCAAGTGCCTCCTATAGAAAAAAAAGATGCAACACATTTTGATATGGCTCTCAAGTTTGCATTTGCTGTGAATTCCCACCACTCTTTTCATGGGAACATGTTGGCTTATTAATTGGGAGAACCACTTGAGGAAGGCTGTACTTAAAAAAAAAAATCAAAATCCTTACGCACAGACGCGAGCGCGCACACACACACACACACACACACACACACCACCCCAGCAACCTGGGGTCACATTCTTCCGTTTGTTAATAAAAGATTCAGGCTGGCATCCTAATAACATATTCGGAACCGCGGCTCAAAACGCACATCGTAGACATTCTTTAAGCCTCAAACACCAAAGCAAGAATCGCAAGCTACTGTCATTATGCCCTTTGTTTAAAAATGGCATAAGCATATTTAACCTACCCAAAACCATGCAATTAGTATGAGCGCAATGCCGAGGCTTCAAGAAAAGGAATTTTTAAAGAGACACTAATGTGCCGAGTATTTAAAGCCTGGTGCCAGCTCACTCGGTGCACGCTGTGTTGAGCCCATTGCAGAGCGTCGTCAGTGAATCCTGAAGTGTCACTGCGCATCTGACGACACTCTGTCCAATCCAGTTCCACAATACGCTCTTTATGTAACTGCCACACAGCAATGAGACCAAGAAAGGGAAGGGAACAGAACTGATCATACAAGCATGAAAACAGGGATGAAAAGATACACATCACTTTTTATTTTAAAAAATGTCCACTGCATTTTAATAGACTGCATTTGCAGAGCCCACCGAGAAAAACACAGCTGCCGCTAAGACACTGTACTGCCAGTTTGTATGGCATGGATTTCATTCCTAACATCAGGCAACTCTAGATGGGCAATTTGGTACTGTGGACGCAGAAACTGGCAAGAACCAGTTTATACTCTCAGTAAAATCAAATAGTAAAGCTGCTCCTGGACTGATCCACTTCAGGCTGCTGCAGGTGGGAATGGAATATTTCAGCACTCAGCTATGCAAGTTATCTAGCATGTTAGGGAGAAAGGTTCAGTCTCGATTTCTCCCAGTCATTATCTTTGGAGCTTCTGCCATAATTATATGATTTTCAAGTGTGGTCCAAGGTAGCACTCTGGCCTCCCTTGCTTCAGATATATGGCTTATAATACATTTGGTGTTCGGAGCTCAGATATATAATCTAGGAGCCAAATGGCTCCTGAAACCAAGGTTACAGGCGCCAAAACAGAATGTCTAGTTTGCCATTTGGGAGCAAGATGGCTCTAATGTCTTATTTTTCAAATGATGAACTGACTGTGATTGATTATCAGTTAAACATCTGGCTAGTTCAGATGGCAACCCTGAGCTAGGTTAAGAGATTTGATAACTTAAAGAAGAAAAGTTCCTTGATGCAGGGACAGTCCACATATATATGGACTATTCCAACTTCTTCTTCTTCTTAATGGAGACTGCTCCTGCTCAGGCTGCATAGAAAAAGCATTTTGGTTCCAGAAATTCATTCTGTTGTGCAGATAAAATATAACTGATAGAATTCTACAGGATGGGGTATTAGTGTGTGAAAACAGTCCAGATCCAATGATCCCCAGGCATGTACCTCCAGATGGTGGAGACGTCATGTGCCATCCTGGTGCCCGGGCATCTTCACTTGGTCACAAGTGGTCAGAAACCAGGTGCAAAATGTGGCTCACTAATTTCAAACACTGGATACATACAGGCATATATATTTATTTGTCTGCCTCCTTTCCACAATTCGAATAATGCTCCAGGCGGCTTATAACATGAAAAAAATACGTAACTGCAACATAGCAGAAGTCATAAGCAACAAATAAAACATCAAAATACAAACAAGCAAACTGAAGAATTTCCACATAAATCACAAAAACCCAACAGCAACAACACCACCCAACAAAAAAAACCCCGCAAACAACACAGCAGCTCAAGAGCCTGTTCAGCAGCTTCAGCTTTTGTAGCTGGAGTCAGTCAGGGACAGTGTAGAGCCTCATCCATGTACCTATGGAGTTCCCAAGGGGTCTCTCAACTTTGCACCATTTTACCTGAAAACTGTAGCAGGACAGCAGAGAGGAAGGGAACAAAGCTTGCCAACTTAAGATTTTTAAAGATAAAATATGAGGCCTGCACAGCTTGGCTCTAATGCAGCAGCAAAAGGTGAAACTGACAGGTCCCCTCTACAGCCGGACCCCATACAGATTTCAAGGGAATGAGGCACCATTAGCAAATTCCTTATCAGCTAGGGTTGCCATATGTCTGGGAAATACCAGACATGTCCTCTTTTGGGGGGACCAACAGGCCCATCCAGGGTTTTTTTTTAGATTTTAAAGGAAATGTCTGGGATTTGGGGGGGTTATTTATTTATTTGGGGGTTGGCTCAGGCAGCTCTGCACACTGTAGTCGCTGCCAGCTCAAGCCCAAGTTGGGAAAAGAGGCACATTGGTGCAGCGGTGGCACCATACACCAGCACCCCTCTTTCATGGCTCGGGCTGTCCTCTTTTTTGTTCTTCAAGATATGGCAACCCTATTATCAGCATCACCTTCTTTTTCATCTGTTCCCTCCGCGGAGCAGCAGCTACATTGGTGTGAGAGCCCTTGTGGAAAAAGGAGCATGGGCAGGTAATGCTCTCCTAAATTAAGCTGGCTGGCAGGAACCCTAGTTATGGGGTAATTGCTTTCCCCCAGAAGCATCAATAGCAATGGCAGGTGTTCTTTTAAGGGAAAGGGATGAATGGCTGAAATTCCTCTGGCAGAAGCAGCCATGGGAACCTCTGTTAAAGGGTTAGCAGTGGGAAGATGTAGGTTTTTTCCAAATAACTAGCTCTTCTAAGGAACAGTAAAAAAGACCCCTGACCATTAGGTACAGTCACAACAGACTCTGGGGTTGTGGCGCTCATCTTGCTTTACTGGCCGAGGGAGCTGGCGTACAGCTTCCGGATCATGTGGCCAGCATGACTTAGCCGCTTCTGGAGAACCAGAGCAGCGCACGGAAATGCCGTTTACCTTCCCGCTGCAGCGGTACCTATTTACCGTATTTTTTACACCATAAAACTCACTTTTTTCCTCCTAGAAAGTAAGGGGAAATGTTTGTGCGTGTTATGGAGGAAATGCCTACGGGTGGCATGCCTACGGATTTTCCGCCTCTAAAAACTATGTGCGTGTTATGGTCGGGTGCGTGTTATAGAGCGAAAAATATGGTGTCTACTTGCACTTTGACGTGCTTTCGAACTGCTAGGTTGGCAGGAGCAGGGACCAAGCAACGGGACCTCACCCAGTCGCGGGGATTCGAACCGCCGACCTTCTGATCGGCAAGTCCTAGGCTCTGTGGTTTAACCCACAGTGCCACCCGCGTCCCCTAAGGTACAGTAGTCAGTACATTTTATGAGATCACATATTGCATAACTAGCTTAGAAAAATGCTAGTATTTGCTAGCATTAGCAAAAACACCATTCATTTTTATTCTCTGGGAGCACTCCAAAACACATGCATTAACACTATGGGACTCATTCTTCATATCCACAAGTGTGCACTGGTGAAAAGTCACATATTCTACCACAGAAATACCACACCACCAACTCAAAGGCAACAGTCATGCCCATCATAGATTCCTCATAGCTCAAACCAAACAGAGATGCCCGAACATACCTTATATTTTTACAGCCAAGGAGTAAAAACTGAGGACTCCAGCACTGAGAGTCCACAGTCCCTTCTCAAACCTTCCCTTTGGAAAGAAGCACATGACACGTCACAATTACCTGTGCAGGTAAGAGAAAAATTGTGTACGCAGGCATACAGGGTTTCCCATTACAATTTATTGCCTGCCCTTCACACTAAGATCCCAGGGCGGGAAGCAACAATTAAAACACATAATTAAATCCAGTTTAAAACAAGTTTAAAATTACAAAAATAAGTGAGCAAACTGAAGGGCAACATATATGCTAGCTCACTGAAATCTTTGGAACCATGTCCAGTTAACTATATACAGACACAGACAGAAACAAATAAAGTCCCATTTAAATTAACGGACGGCACAATACCAAGCATGACTTGTAGTCTTGCCTTTTTTCCTTTTGCTAACTGCACCAAATTGTCTGTTTTAGGTTTTTACTGCCTTTTAACTGGCTTCAATGCAAAACAGCTACCTTTGTAAGAAAAGGGATTAACAAATGCAACAGCAAAATGATCACAATCATGTCTACTCAGAAGTAAATCCTACTGAATTCAACAGGGCTTGCTCCCAGGGGTGGGAGGCCAAGATCCGCACGCTGCACGCTCCTTCTGTGTTGCAAATTCATCGTGTCACAAGGAGCCTTTGGGACCTGGGCTGGCAATTGCTCCAGTTTCCTAATCCCCTAAGCAAAAAAAGGGGGCTGAGATGTGAAGCTCCTCCGAGGTCCCTGGTGATGGAACAAGGAAGTCTTTGCAATTCGGGCAGCAGGATCAAGCCTCCTCTCTCGAATTCAAGGGAACCGTTTGGCTTAAGGGAAGCCTTGAAAAGGCACAGAATCAAATCCCAAAGAGTAGGGGGAAAGGGGGTGGGAGGGAAAGAATATGAGTGTGGAGAAAGGAGCCCTCACCCCAAATCCCTGCCTCCTGGAAACAGAAAATCTCTCCATCACCCCAAACCCTGGAAGCAGCAGGGACTCCAACTCCATATTTCCCAAGCACGACAAAATCCTAAATATAGGGGCCCTCCTACACTCAAGCAGGGGGTGGGGGGAATGGGGACAAGAAGCCTCCGCCCCACACAAAAACACAACCACCCTGAAATGCAAAGGCAGCCCAAATCCTGCAGGGCCCCCTCTTTAAGCCCTGAATACGGAGAAGCCCCCACAACGCCCCAAGCTAAAGAGAAGGAGGTCCAGACCCCCACCAAAAAGAAGGATGGAGACACCTCGAGTCCACGCCTCGACCCCACAGACACCCCAAAATATGGGCAGGGGGGAGGGATTCCTCTTCCCAAAATGAGGCTGAAACCCGAAAGACCCCGCCTCAAATATCACCCACCCCCCAAAAAAGGGAAGAATTCCCCTACAAGGGGGGAAAGACCCCTCATATAGGGGGCAGGTCCTATTATAGCGCTGGGGGTAATTGGGGGGTGTGGGGCTCCCAAGGGCGCCCTCGGGGGTTGTTTCGGTGAGGGGGTGAAGGAAGCCCCCCGCTGTGGTTCCCGAGGCCGGCGGCGGGTTCTAGGCGAGCCCCCGGCGCGGGCCCTCCCGCGAGCGGCCTCGCCTCACCTGGCGAGGGGGCGGCTCTGGGGCCTCCGACGCTCCTTCTCCTTCTGCTGGCGGCGGAGGCGCTTCTCCCCCTCCTCCTCCTCCTCCTCCTCCGGCGCTACCTTCGCCGACGTCTCCTCCGTCCCGCTTCTCTCGCTCGGCCCCCGACCCGCGCTGGGAGGAGCCGCGGCCTCCCGCCAATCCAAGGCCCGGGGCGGAGCAGCGGCGCCGAGTGGGGCGCCGCCCGCCGGGGGAGGCTGCTGCGGCGGCGGCGGGGGCAGGCTGGCAGGCAGGGCTGGGCCGACCAGGCGCCCGCTCCGACCGGCGGGCCTCGCCGGCTCCCCGCCGCCCCGGCAGGGACAGGCGGGCAGGCCTCCGACGCCGCCGCGGGGCTGAGTGGATTGGGGGCCCAGGGCCAAGCTCAGCCCCCGGGACACCCACACAAGCCCCGGCGCGGGCAAGGCCCTGGGGCCCAGGGCCACGCTTATGGGGGTTATTATTAGTATTGGTTCATTTCCTATGCCGCCCTTCCTCCGAGGATCACAGGGCGGTGGAAGAACACAAAAATATGCAAAAGGGAAGAGGGCAGCCGCTTTATTAGTGCCAGGTTGCGGGGCTGGCTATTATTATTATTATTATTATTATTATTATTATTATTATTATTTCTATACAGTCATACTTCGGGTTACAGACGCTTCAGGTTGGGGTTTTTTTGGGGGTTACAGACCACCGGAAGTACCGGAACAGGTTACTTCTGGGTTTCAGCAGTAGCGCATGCACAGAAGCGCTAAATTGCTCTTTGCGCATGCGCAGAAGTGCCAAAACGCAACCCACGCATGCACAGACGCGCAGCTGCGGGTTGCGAACGTGTATCCCGCACGGATCACGTTCGCAACCCAAGCGTCCACTGTGTCCGAGGATCACAGAGCGTTTTGTAGTATAAAAGCACAAAAATATGTGTTCAAGCCTCAAACGTAAGAGGGCGGCGGCTTTAGTAGTGCCAGGTTGCGGGGCTGGCTTTATTATTATTATTATTTACATTTCTGTACAGTCATACCTCAGGTTACAGACGCTTCAGGTTGGGTTTTTTTCAGGTTAAAGGTAAAGGGACCCCTGACCATTAGGTCCAGTCGTGGCCAACTGGGGTTGCGGCACTCATCTCGCTTTATTGGCCGAGGGAGCCAGCGTACAGCTTCTGGGTCATGTGGCCAGCATGACTAAGCCGCTTCTGGCAAACCAGAGCAGCGCACGGAAACACTGTTTACCTTCCCGCAGGAGCGGTACCTATTTATCTACTTGCACTTTGACGTGCTTTCGAACTGCTAGGTTGGCAGGAGCAGGGACCGAGCAACGGGAGCTCATCCTGTCGCGGGGATTCAAACCACCGACCTTCTGATCGGCAAGTTCTAGGCTCTGGGGTTTAACCCACAGCGCCACCCGCGTCCCTTGGTACTAACTCTTAAACCCAGTTTAATATAAGGTTACCAGACATCCCCATTTCCTGGGTATAGTTAGTCCCCAGCTTTACAAATCCCCTGATAAAATCCTATCATTCCTACTGAAGTTGAAAAGTGCCCCGGGATTCATTGAAAAAAAATCTGGTAACCTTAGTTTAATACCAACTTTTCTCTCTCCCCCGCCCCCCACCCCCCAGAAAGTGCTAACCTTAAAGTGAGCCTGGTGCCAGTTTTTTAAAGTTTATTTGGTTTGGTGGGCTTTTTGTTTTTAACATATGGTGCTAATCTTACAGGCAGCCTGATACCAGCCACCCCCACAATGCAAAGCTACGACAATCTTCTGCTAAAGGATGGTCTGCATATTGTATAACTTTCCCCGAGACACTTAGCCTCTCGGCATTACAGCCTTTCCCAGGCATGAAGAAAACAAGAGATAAAATTACAGCCCTATCTTATCACGGTCTAAGGAAGAAGTCTGATTCTGTCAGAGTAATTAGGGGATCAGCCAAACCACGGCAGCTCTGGTGTGTGGGCAGTGGATTATTTAATTATTGCGCTTATCAGGGCTTTTCATGGGCGTATACCACCTTATCACCGTGCTGTTTGCTTTAACCGTGAAAACAATTGCCTGCAGACACTCTGCACAGCTCCCCATTTTTTGCTCAAGATAGGCTAAGAGCTGCATGTCAGTGGAGACATTTTCCTCGAGGGGTGGAAAGGTGCTGAGATGCCTTTGCACATGGGTAGGTAAAACTAGAGCGCAAAATATGGACTGAAGCTCAACATCAAAAAAACAAAGCTCATGGCCACTGGGCCCATCACCTCCTGGCAAATAGAAGGGGAAGAAATGGAGGCAGTGAGAGATTTTACTTTCTTGGGCTCCATGATCACTGCAGATGGTGACAGCAGTCACGAAATTAAAAGACGCCTGCTCCTTGGGAGAAAGGCGATGGCAAACCTAGACAGCATCTTAAAAAGCAGAGACATCACCTTGCCAACAAAGGTCCGTATAGTTAAAGCCATGGTTTTCCCAGCAGTGATGTATGGAAGTGAGAGCTGGACCATAAAGAAGGCTGATCGCTAAAGAATTGATGCTTTTGAATTATGGTGCTGGAGGAGACTCTTGAGAGTCCCATGGACTGCAAGAAGATCAAACCTCTCCATTCTGAAGGAAATCAGCCCTGAGTGCTCACTGGAAGGACAGATCCTGAAGCTGAGGCTCCAATACTTTGGCCACCTCATGAGAAGAGAAGACTCCCTGGAAAAGACCCTGATGTTGGGAAAGATTGAGGGCACAAGAAGAAGGGGACGACAGAGGACGAGATGGTTGGACAGTGTTCTCAAAGCTACAAACATGAGTCTGACCAAACTGCAGGAGGCAGTGGAAGACAGGAGTGCCTGGCGTGCTCTGGTCCATGGGGTCACGAAGAGTCGGACACAACTAAATGACTAAACAACAACAAGGTAAAACTAAGGCCTAGGGGCCGGATCCGGCCCAATCACCTTCTAAATACGGCCCGCGGACGGTCCGGGAATCAGCGTGTTTTTACATGAGTAGAATGTGTCCTTTTATTTAAAATGCATCTCTGAGTTATTTGTGGGGCATAGGAATTTGTTCATTTTTCTTTCTTCAAAATATAGTCCGGCCCACCACATGGTCTGAGGGACGGTTGACCGGCCCCCAGCTGAAAAAGGTTGCTGACCCCTGGCTTAGATGCCTTTGCAACTGCTCCCAGGTTGTGTGGTCCCATTTGGACAATGGTTAAAGGAAACCTTAAGGAGACTGAGTGGGACCCAAAATATGTCTCATCCCGCACTCTGTCATTAACAGGACCACACAGAAAAGCACATGCCCTCCAACATTTCTCTGATGAAAATAGGGACGTCCCATTCCATAATGATAATTTTATACCCCACACATCTTACTGAGTTGCCCCAGCCACTTTGGGCAGCTTTCAACATATGTAAAAACACAATAAAACATTAAAAAACTTCCCTCTACAGGATTGCCTTCAGACGGCTTGGAGGTGGGGGCAGGTAACTCCATCCCCTCCAACATTTCTCCAATGAAAATAGGGACATCCTAAGGAAAAGTGGGACGTTTCGGGATCAAATCAGAAACCGGGACAGCATCTCTAAATCAGGGACATCCTTGGGAAATAGGGACACTTGGAGGGTCTGAAAGCAGGACATGAGAGCTGCAGTCTTCCCCAGTAGCTGGTATCATGGTATACTGTTCCATTGTCATGGCTAATACACAGCCCTTCTCCTTTATATCTGCAGGTGAGGCAGTGGATGTGCCAGACACTTTGAGCATATTACACCAATTCTGACCTGACTGCACTGGCTGCCAGTTAGTTTTCGAGCCCAATTCAAAATGCTGGTTTTGACTTACAAAGCCTTAAACAGCTCAGGTCCGCAATACCTCAAGGCTTTATCCACGAGAGGTCCACAGGGAAGTTTGTGGAATTCTCCTGCTTGCAGGATGCTCTCTTCAGGGAAACTCGCTTGGCCCCTTTGTAACATATCTTTATGCGCCAGGAAAAGCATTCCTCTTCTCCCGGTATGAAATTTACGGCATGTAATGCCTTAAGAGAGAATATTATGAAAATGATATACAGGTGGTACATGACACCAGTCAAGCTTGCAAAAATATATCATTTGCCCGATAATAAATGTTGGAAATGTAAAGAAAATGAAGGTACATTCTTTCACCTTTGGTGGACGTGCCCAAAGATTAAGGCTTTCTGGGAGATGATATATAATGAAACGAAAAAGGTATTTAAATATACCTTCCTGAAGAAACCAGAGGCCTTTCTTCTGGGCATAGTCGGCCAATTGGTGCCAAAGAAGGATAGAACTTTCTTCATGTATGCAACAACAGCAGCAAGAATACTTACTGCAAAGTATTGGAAGACACAAGATTTACCCACCCTGGAAGAGTGGCAGATGAAGGTGATGGACTATATGGAATTGGCGGAAATGACTGGCAGAATCCGAGACCTGGGAGAAGAGTTGGTGGAAGAAGATTGGAAGAAATTTAAAGACTATCTGCAGAAACACTGTATGTTAAATGTTAAAATGAATGTTAAAATGATGTTGGATTGAAAATAAGTGTCATTAGCAACAAAGTTAATAAGAATATGCAAAAATGAATTGATAATGGATGAAAATATAGAGTTATAATATGTTAAGTTACAGAGTTAAGATAAACGAAAGAGGGTAAGGATTTGCTGATTTGATTATTTAAATGGGAATACAAAAAGGGGAGGTGTGAGGAGGTCAAGGAAACAAGCTAATGAGTTTAAAGTTATAAAAAACGGATTTGTTTTTAATTATTTTTTATCTACTCGCTTTTTGTATTTTTATTTTCCTTTTTTCTTTTTTATGTATTTTTGTATGTTTTCTTTTTTTATCTTTTTCTTTCCATATGTCTTCTTTGTATTTTATAAACCTATGTTTTTTGTAAAATCTCAATAAATATTTTATTAAAAAAAAGAAAAGAAAAGCATTCCTCTTCTCCCAAACCTTTGGCTAATTAAACAATCTATGGCTTTTTAAACTCAGTATGTGTGTGACTGTTTTTATTTGTTACTACGCTATGCGCTTCTGTGTTGCTATATTGTAAACTGCCCTGTGATCCTTGGATGAAGGGTGGTATAAAAATGTATATTATTATTATTAAAAAAATTGATATGCCTCCATTCAAAGATCTCAGGATGGTTCACAAGATAAAAATGCATGATAGAAGTAATAAAAAAAGGTTTTTGTTTTTGTTTTTAAAAATAAAAATAACCCTTCCCCTAACAAATTTAACAGGCCACTGAATATTAATCAGCCCAAGGCCTGGTTGAAAAGAAATGTTTTTACCTGGCTCCTAAAGGTGTATGAGTAGGGATGCGGGTGGCGCTGTGGGTTAAACCACAGAGTCTAGGACTTGCTGATCAGAAGGTCGGCGGTTCGAATCCCCATGACGGGGTGAACTCCCGTTGCTCAGTCCCTGCTCCTGCCAACCTAGCAGTTCGAAAGCATGCCAGTGCAAGTAGATAAATAGGTACCGCTCCGGCGGGAAGGTAAACGGCATTTCCGTGCGCTGCTCTGGTTCGCCAAAAGTGGCTTAGTCATGCTGGCCACATGACCCGGAAGCTGTACGCCGGCTCCCTCAGCCAATAAAGCAAGATGGGCGCCACAACCCCAGAGTCGGCCACGACTGGACCTAATGGTCAGGGGTTCTTTACCTTTAAAGGTGTATGATGAAGGTACCAGGCAAGTCTCCCTGGGGAGAGCATTCCACAGACGGAGCCACTGCAGAAAAGGCCCTTTCTCGTGTTGCCACCCTCCAGACCTCTCATGACGAAGGCAGATGAAGAAGAGTCTCATGATCACAGATGAATTATTAAGTTTATTAATTTAATTAAAAAGTAGATAAAATAAATTGTTGGCTATTCAGGGAACCTGTGACACTTGAACCATTCTGGAAATGGAAAGGTGTCTTGCACCCTAGTCCGTATTGTATTGTTCCTGTGGTGGTACAGCCTATGATATCAATCACCTGGGCTAGTGGGATGGCACAGAACGTTCAACAACATTCCAACCACTCGGGGAGCAAAAAGCTATCGGAATGTTTACAGTCCAACCTCTGTGAATGAAGACCATTAGTTTTCTACCAGGTCAGGTTGGAATCATTACTGCAATGAATGTGACAAAATGTCAATGCCTTTCAAGCCTTGCAGAAGAGCTGAGCCATCCTGCAGAATGTTTTTGATCTGATCTAATGCTAAGTACTCTGTGTGTGAGAGAGCGTGCATGCATTTTTTTGGAGCTGGGGCGGGGGGAGGCTTAACCAAGGTATGGTTCTAATATAAGAACACGGGCAACTTTAGCAGGCCAAAGTACGGTATATTCATATTATTGTATACTAGAGAAAAACAGGTGGAAGAGATGGGAGGAAGTAAAGGAGGTGTGGTAGCAGCAACAGGAGGCAGTCATGAGAATGTAACAACCACAAGACAAAGAAAAACAGATGAAGAAGGTATACAAGATGCACCAACTTTATTCTCGTTTCCTGGCCACCCAATAATAACTGTTAAAGGACCTTAACTTCTGCCTCTTTTGTTGACCACCAGCATTACACTTTCCATTCTTATGTTCGGAATAGAGTAGTTGCATTGGAAGACGATAATCAGGCATCCGCACAACATGACCAGTCCAACGAAGTTGATGTTGAAGAATCATTGCTTTGACACTTTGCTTCTTCCAGTACACTGGCATTAGTTTGCCTGTCTTCCCAAGTGAAGTGTAAAAAAATTTTCGGAGACACTATTGATGGAATCTTTTGAGGAGTTGGAGATGGCGTTTGTAAGTCTCTCTCAAGGCAAATATACTACTTTGAAAAGTAGTATAAACACCAACAATTGGTAAACACTGGCCTGCGAGCGCTCCAGTTGAAGAACAGCCTTGACCAAAGGTGTCATAGACTTTGAAACAAAATTTAAAAAATTCCTTCCAGTAGCACCTTAGAGACCAAGTAAGTTTGTTATTGGTATGAGCTTTCGTGTGCATGCACACTTCTTCAGATACCTGAAGAAGGTAAGGTCTCTAAGGTGCTACTGGAAGGAATTTTTTTAGTTTGTTTTGACTACGACAGAGCAACACGGCTACCTACCTGTAACATGGACTTTGAAGACATTCGAACTCAGGACGAAAGGGAGAAACGTGCTAAGAGGAAGGCACGCTTGGCAAAACCTCACCATGATCAACTCCCACCTGGAAACCTCTGTCCCCACTGTGGAAGGACGTGTGGATCCAGAACTGGCCTCCACAGTCACTTATGGACTCACTGTTAAGACTGTGTTCATGGAAGACAATCTTGCTTGGCTAGAAGTGATTGCCAAAGACCTTCTCCTGACACAGTCCATTACTGATATGCAAATGCCTACACGGGTGAAAGGTAATCAGATAGTGGAGTTGGAGAAAGCTGGAACGAGGAAGGTTCACATGTACTATCCCACTTGTACTTTAGCCACCACAGAACCAGGAATGCTGGCATAAGCCTCTGCACTGAGAACGCGATAGCAAATGACTAGCAGAAGGAGCTCTCGGTTGCCAGGCAGCGTTGCAGAAAGGGCTTGCCTCACGTGGGCGGCTGCTGCTGCTGCGTCGTGTCAGGGAAAGCCACCTTCATTATGCACCGGTTACAGCTATGCGCAGCCACAGATTCAGAGTGCCAATTACGCAGTGAACACAAAGCCTTGGAAAGAGATTGCAAAAAGGCAGCAGCAACTTGCCTGGCACCTGCGCAGTGAACAGGTGTGACTTTTGCAGAGCTCCACGACAGGCAGGTATCAGTAGGTGCCGTTTTCTTCCTCTGTGTATCTGCAGGCCAGGAAAACATTGTACCCGCTGGTTTCTGTCTCGTAAGGTAAAGGTAAAGGGACCCCTGACCATTAGGTCCACTTGTGGCCGACTCGGGGGTTGCGGCGCTCATCTCGCTTTATTGGCCGAGGGAACCGGCGTACAGCTTCCAGGTCATGTGGCCAGCATGACTAAGCCGCTTCTAGCGAACCAGAGCAGCGCACGGAAACACCGTTTACCTTCCCGCCGGAGCGGTACCTATTGATCTACTTGCACTTTGACGTGCTTTCGAACTGCTAGGTTGGCAGGAGCAGGGACCGAGCAATGGGAGCTCACCCTGTTGTGGGGATTCGAACCGCCGACCTTCTGATCGGCAAGACCTAGGTTCTGTGGTTTAACCCATAGCACCACCCGCGTCCCGCTTCTGTCTCATAGGCAGTCATTAAAGACAACACAGCCTCTTGCCCGTAAAAGTATGAGCTGTGATTTGGGTGCATGTTGGGTGAAGTTGGTTGCAGATGCAAATGTTTCAGGCTAGGAAAGGACAAACATTCCGGACATTTTCTTAGGGATGCAGCAGGGTCTAAAATGACAGGTTCATTAGGCAATAAATCAAGGCTAGGCAACTTTGTGCCTGCACAGTGCTTTGGGGGACTACCAACTCCCTGACCATCGGCGATGCCAACTGGGGCTGATGGGAACTGGAGTTTGACTGTCCCTACTGTCACAAAAGTACAGCTTGCTTCATTATTCTGATGAAGTATCACCAATGCCTGTGTCACACAGATCACTTTGTCTACAAGTGCCACGTTTGTTTGTTTTTCATTTACAGATGACTTAACCCTTTGGAATTCATTATGACAGGAATGCAGAGGCCATGGCACTCCAAATGTTTCTGAACTACAGGTCTTATCAAGCCCTGATCACTGGCCATAGTGGCAGAGGCTGATGGGGGTCAGAACCCGATAACCACCTGAAGGGCATCTCAGGTTTCCCATTTCTACAATAGGGATGGCAACCAATTCAGAGCAGACCCACTGAAATTTAGGTTAAAGGTAAAGGGACCCCTGACCATTAGGTCCAGTCGTGACTGACTCTGGGGTTGCAGCGCTCATCTCGCTTTACTGGCCGAGGGAGCCGGCGTACAGCTTCCGGGTCATGTGGCCAGCATGACCAAGCCGCTTCTGGCGAACCAGAGCAGCACACGGAAACACCGTTTACCTTCCCGCCGGAGTGGTACCTATTTATCTACTTGCATTTTGACGTGCTTTCGAACTGCTAGGCTGGCAGGAGTAGGGACTGAGCAACGGGAGCTCACCCTGTCGCAGGGATTCAAACCGCCGACCTTCTGATCCTAGGCTCTGTGGTTTAACCCACAGTGCCACCTGTGTTCCAAAATTTAGGTTAGTCATGTATATTAACTTCAAGGTGTGTATTCTGCACTGGATTCAACCCTAAATTGTATACAGTTTAAGCATTCAAACACGCTCAAAACCCATTGAAAGTTAAGTTAACAAGCGTTTTAGAACGCCACGGAATGGATCATAAATTGCCTTGCCTGGTATGGCGTAGTTGTTAGCATCTGACTAGTCCCTGGGAGACCAGGGTTCGATTCCCCACTCGGCCACGTAGCTCCCCAAGTGACCTTGGTTCAGTCACCCACTCTCAGCCTAACTTACCTTGCAGGGTTGCAGCGAGGATAAAATGGGGAAAAGGAGTACTAAATACACCACCTTGAGCTCCCTGGAGGAGTGGTGGCATATAAATGCAATAAGGAAATAATGGGTAGCCAAAGACTCATATTCCGTGGCTAGATGTTGTTATGTAGGGCCAGGGCCTTCTCAGTGATGGCTCCGACCTGGTGGAATGCTCTGTCTCGTGAGACCAGGGCCCTGCAGGATTTAACTTCCTTCCGCAGTGCCTGTAACACAGAGCTATTCCGCCTGGCTTTCAGTTTGAACTTAGCCTGATCTTTTATTCCCCTTCCTTCCCTCCTCCTCCCCTTTTTATGAAGATTACCCGCTCTGGGATCCCACAGCTAATTCTCCCCTGGTCTCCTCTCTGGCCCAAATAGGACTAATTTAGCCAGCTAGCCCTGGTGATCATCTAATGTTTATTGGGTGGATTTCCCCCCTAAATTGATTTTTGAATTCTGAATTTATTGTTATTCACGTTTTATACTGTATTTTATACTGGTTTTTTTTTGTTGCATCAATTAAGTGTTTTAAATTTGTTGTTAGCCACCCTGAGCCCGGTTTTCTGAACCAGGAAGGGCGGGGTATAAATAAAATTATTAGTGTTGTTGTTTTCAGAAGCAATTGATAGGTGCATGGTTCTGTTTTAAACTTGGCAAAAGCCAAGGTCAATTTTACAAAAAGACGATAAAAGTTCTAAACATATTAAGTGACAGTGAAGCACACAGAACGCTAATCTCGCTCCCCCCAACCGAAACAGTCATCTCAAAACGCATTATGGTGGCAAAGCTACTGTCAAAGTGAGAAATATTGAGGGAGGGAAAGGTTTCTTGCTCGCAACTGGGGCCAGCACAGCAGAGCAGTGAGAGAGAAATGCACAAAACGCTAAGCATTGATTCAAAGACTGAGGTACCAGCCAAGAAATTCAGCAGCGTAATGACTTCTGCTGTACTATCAAGGAACGTGTTACCATAGAGACAGAGAGGAAATTATTTTGCGGAGGTGCCAGGGGAGGGGGGGAGCTTCTTGAAAAGAATAGCTGTGTGGATGACTTGTGGGCAGCCATCCAGTCCGCGATCAGAAGTGAATGATACTGGTTGTTGGCTTTTTAATTAAAGATGGATCAAGATTTGGGGTTGTTTGCTAGGGAGCAGTCAAATATAATCCGTTATTTAACTTCTGGTGTGCTCCTGTAAGATGTCTATGGCACAGAGAATGTTTGATATAGAGTATTTGTATGGAGTGTTGTTTCGCCAGCCAGTCCATTTGCTTTTCCAAGCATGCACCGACAACTTTTAGTCCACCACCTCCCTCTGGTGGAGACTGTCTCTCTCTCTCTGTGCGTTATCCAAGTCCGAAGCCTGTCATTTTGTTTTTTCCCTAAAGTAAAGAGAAGGTGCCATTGCAGTTCAACCTTTGCCATCGGAATATAAGATAAAAGAATATAAGAAAATGAAGTGATGAGAAAATGAAATAATGACGTTTGGATTTGGGGATGGAAGATGATGTTTGTTTCTAGAAAGTGGTTTTGTTAGGTGTTACATTGGCATGTATGAAGTGATTAATAAGAATAAGAATAATTTATTATTTATACCCCACCCATCTGGCTGGGCTTCCCCAGCCACATTGTTTATATGTAGCAGACTGATGAAGAATTGAAAGTTCTTTAATCTCTGAACACTATCTTCTCTATTTCCTCTTGAAACTCTATCTCTTTTTTCTTACCTCTCTTTCTTTCTTTTTTTTTTTTTTGTTTATGTCATGTTTTTATCTTACTTAGATTAATTTTGGACAAAACCAATATTTTTTTAAAAAATAAATATAAGCCAGAAACATCATAACCAGACACTGGAGAGACCTGTCAGGAGTAAGCATGGACCAATGGTACCAAATAGTATGGGAAACAGCCCTACCAGAAAAATTAACTAATAAGCTGAAACTGACACGGGGACAAACAGAAGAAGACACCTTCACCCCGGTATGGCTCCCCTTTATCACATACACAGCCCAACAGGACAACGACAATAATCCACCAACAGCATACGGATCAGTATGGCTAACCTGATCCAAAACACCCACCCCACTCACACACGAAAACAAAGACCACCACAGCCAGCCACAAACAAACAATCACACCCTAGGCCAACCCCAACCTCTCTCACCACCAAAGGAACACAAGTGAACCACACAAGCACGCTGACACCAAACTCTACATACATTAAGCATAACAGAAACATCGCCACCCGACCCCACCCCCATCCATCTCCCCTCCCTCCACCCCCCTTTCTTTTCTTTCTTTTCTTTTTTTCTTCTCCCCCTAATGCCTCAACAAATGAAACGGATTTGTAAAAATGTTACATGGGGGAAAAAAATACGAGGCATTACACTTACACTGTAAAACAAGAAAACCCTTAATAATTTTTTTTTTAAAATGAATATAAGATACAGGCATTGTTAGGATCTACACACACAACCCAGACAACAGAGTCACTATTGCACGCAGCGGTAAACAGTTACCCTCCAAAATATCAAGACTATCCACGTTAATCAGGGCATTAACTGCCAAGTGGGGAAAATGTTGGGGCCCTTGGAGATTATCTGGGCTAAGCATTCCAGGCCTACCTACTCCTGTGGTCCACAAGGATCGCACAAGAGATGGATGTTTTCGTTTTATTCTGTATGAATTTGGCATTCTTATGTTATGAACTGCCCTGTGATCTTCGGATGAAGGGCAGCGAGCAAATTTAATAAATACCGTATTTTTCGCTCCATAAGACGCACTTTTTCCCTCTTAAAAAGTAAGGGGAAATGTCTGTGCATCTTATGGAGCGAATGTGTGGTCCCTGGACCCAAACTGCCGGAGTGCGAAACGCTCTTGGGCTGCTCTTTGGTGGTGGTGGGGGAGCCGCGCTGCTCTGCCGGCGGCCTCAGCTTCCCCTGCAGCCCTGGGAAGCTTTGGAGCAGTGGGCAGGCTGTGCGCCCATGCCCCGCGTTCCTGGGCTGCTGAATGGGGGTTGGGGATTCTGCTCTGCCAGCAGCCTGCCCCTTTCCCTCAAGCTTTGGAGCAGCGGGCAGGCTGTTCGCTGAAAGGGGAGGAAGAGGATGGAGAGGAGGGGGACCAAGAAGCTGGGTGAAGGGAGAGGAGGTACTGTAGGTTGCCATGAGTGGAGAGTCATGGTAGAGAGCAAAGGAGAGGGTGCAGAGAAGGGGAGAAATTGCAGACGTCACCTGAGGAGTTTGGGTGAAAGGGATGGAGAGGAGGAGGGTGGAAAAGGGGGCTTGCACGCGAAGATGGTACTTTACATCAAGATAGCGAAGAAAGTGATGTCAGTGATTGTGAGCAACTGAGCTTCATAAATTCTGACTCTAGCAGTGATGAGTTCTTGGGGTTCACAGAAGACTAGAAGAGTACTCTAACCTTAAAGTCTCTCTTCACTTGTTAATGACAGTGATGATGGTTCTTAATGCCACTGTTGACTGCTGTTCACTTTACACGGCTGTAATATGATTCTGATATACTGGTTTTTTATTAAATACGGTAGTTTATACAACATTTGATTCAGAATATTTTTTCCCTGTTTTCCTCCTCTAAAAACTAGTAGCATCTTATGGTCAGGTGCATTTTACAGATCGAAAAATACGGTAAGTCAGGTTAACAAATTGGGAAAAGGTGCCCCCACTTAAAAAAAAAGAAAAAAGATAATTAGCAAGCCAAATCAAAATCATCCCGTTCCTGGTTGTAGTTGAGCACATGCTGGCGGATGCGAGAGGAGTCGGTCCAGGTGATGAAGTCCTCCATCGCCCGAGTCACCAAGAAGGCTGGGTCCGTCACGACCTCGGGCCCAACCCGCACGTGGCCCTGCTCCACAAAGGTGACGGCCGATTTCAAGTTCTGGGCCATACGGAGCTTCAGGAGCAGGCAAGGCAGGCGGCGGCGGCAGAAGGAGGAGGCCGAGACGCGGTCACACAGCTCCAGGGAGCTTTTGGAGGCCACCAAGCCCATGGCATACAGCTTCTCTAGGAGAGCGGCAGTGCTCTGAGCCCGGAAAGCTGCCGACTCCGGCGCTTCCCCGAGGTCCCGGATGCGGCGGGCCAGCTCCCGAACCGCGCGGCTCAGCTGGTTGTAGCGGGTGTAGTCCTCCCTGCGCTGCAAGCGGAAGCGACGGAGCACTCGCAGCTCAGCAAGGTTCCCGGAGGCGGCCTCCCAGTTCACCAGGTCCAGTTTCTTGAGGAGCTTCTGCTCGTGGAACTTCAACTTGCGCACCATCTTTCCTCCTAGACGCAAAGGGCAGAGAGAGAAGCTTAGTTTTATTTTTTACTATTATTAAAGATTTTCTTGATTTACAAAAGTGTGTGCAATATCTCTCTCTCTCGTATATCTTGACTACTGTAATTCGCTCTATGCAGGGCTGCCCTTGAAGCTGTCCTAGAAACTCCAGCGGGTGCAGAATGCAGCAGCAAGGCTCCTCATGGGGTCTCTGCCATGGGAGCATATTCACCCAGTGCTTTTCCAGCTTCACTGGCTCCCAGTGGAGTACAGGGTCAGGTTTAAGGTGCTGGTTTTGACCTTTAAAGCCCTTCACGGCCTAGGACCCTCGTACCTATGGGAACGCCTCTCCTGGTATGCCCCATGGAGGACCTTAAGGTCCATATATAACAACACCATAGAGGTCCCGGGCCCTAAGGAAGTTAGATTAGCTTCAACCAGAGCCAGGGCCTTTTCAACACTGGCTCCGGCCTGGTGGAACGCTCTGCCTCATGAGACCAGGGCCCTGCAGGATCTGATTTCTTTCCGCAGGGCCTGTAAGACAGAGCTGTTCCACCTGGCCTTTGGCTTGGAGCCAATTTGATTCCCTCCCCCTCTTTCTTTTTCCTTTCTCCTCCTGTGATGAGGCTGCATTTTAATATTTTAACGTTTCAATATTTTAATGTTGTATTTTAATCTTGTTTTTAAGTTGTATTCATTCAACTTGTTTTTATTATTGCTTGTTAGCCACCCTAAGCCCAGCCTTGGCTGGGGAGGGCGGGGTATAAATAAAAATTATTATTATTATTAACTGAAACGAAGACTGCAGTCTTGGGGTATATCCGCTGACATTAACCCTGCATTCAGCCAGCTTACATTAACCCTGCATTCAGCCAGCTTCTTCTCTTCCCCCTTCTTGCCTTCTCCGTGGTCTCTTTTTGCTTATAGGATTGCACTGTCTTATGCTTAGTACTCAGATAGATGGACCAATGGTATGACTGCCTGTACCGGGAGTCGCTATCCAAGCAGGAGTCTGCTGCTGTCAGAGACTGAACCTAGGATGCTCTGCATGCAAGACAGATTCTCTACCACTGAACCACACCTCTTCAGAACTCTCTTACATTTTTAGTATCTGCATTGTGTGTAGAAAGCTTGCGATGCCTCCTAAGCGTTTAAGGATATTCGTGATGCTGATTATTTATTAAATTGTATATTGCCCTTTACCCACAGGTCTCGGGGGCGGGGGGGCGGGGGTTACAACCTGTAATCACAATATAAAAACACAAGACACATAATAAAAATAAAAGCAAAACCCAATAACTACCATCCGATCCCATTTTAAAAGGGCAGCCAGTGAAGAAATGGCCCGTTCTCGTGTTGTTAACCTCCGGACCTCTCGTGGAGGAGGTACACGAAGAAGGGCCTCAGAAGATGATCCCAGGGTTTGGGGAGGTACATTTGAAAAGAGGTATTGTGGTCCCGAGCCGCGTAAGGTTTTGTAGGTCTAAACCAGCACTTTGAATTGGGCCCGGAACCTAACTGGTTTATAATTGATTATAACGTGTTTAGCTAAGCTTCTCTCTGACCTGTCAGGAGTAAGCATGGACCAATGGTACCAAATAGTATGGGAAACAGCCCTACTAGAAAAATTAACCAATAAACTGCAAATTGACACGGGGACAAATAGAAGACGACACCCCTGAGTAAGCAGTTCAGCCAGCGATTTTGCAGAATATGTGTTCCAGACAACTTGGGACCTAAGAAGGAAAATGTAGACCCCGCAAAACCATGCACTGTGCCCTGCCAAATATTTGACAACACCACTAGCAACAGGGGGGAAACGGACGAGAAGATAATCCTATGTAGCTAATTGGCAGGATAGAATAGTTAAATGGATATACAGCGTACTTTCTGCCAAGGTATTCACATTGTGGAACACCCTTCCATGATGACAAGGAGATAAGTAACTATACAACCTTCAGAAGACATCTGAAGGCAGCCCTTTTCAGGGAAGTTTTTAAATGCTGAATGTTTTATTATGTTTTTATGAGTGTTGGCAGCCGCCCAGAGTGGCTGAGGCAACCCACATGAGCGGGGTAAGAATAATAAAATTATTATTATCATTATTATTATGTCAGTTTATGGGAGTGTAATGGCTGGGCCCATGGAAAACACCCCAGCTGCAATCGCTGCCATCTCTACTTAGAAGGATTAGGTAAGGGGACACAAACATCTGCTGGAAATCGACTGCACAGAAAATATTGACAGTATTAACTGAGGTCATACACCCCGCCCTGGCATAAACCTGGCTTTTATAATAATACCATATGATGCAACAAAAATATGTATTTTTTAAACTGTTTACCATGTCTCTTTAGCTCTTGCTATACATCCCTATCTCTATACCTGATGCACAAAGGAAGATCATAAAAAGTTTTCATGGGGTATTACCACTACAAATATTATAACCATTATACCTGAAGGAGTGTCTCCGCCCCATCATCCAGCCCGGACACTGAGGTCCAGCTCTGAGGGTCTTCTGGCGGTTCCCACCCTGCAAGAAGTGAAGTTGCAGGGAACCAGGCAGAGGGCCTTCTCGGTAGTGGCGCCCGCCCTGTGGAACACCCTCCCATCAGATGTCAAAGAGAAAAACAACTATCTGACTTTAGAAGACATCTGAAGGCAGCCCTGTTCAGGGAAGTTTTTAATGTTTGATGTTTTCTTGTATTTTTAATCTCTGTTGGAAACCACCCAGAGTGGCTGGGGAAACCCAGCCAGATGGGCAGGGTACACATAAATAATAATAATAATAATAATAATAATAATTATTATTATTATTATTATTATTATTATTATTCCCATTCCTATTATTATTAACCAGGCTCAGCGAAGTATCTTGATTTCAAAGTACAGACAGCTCTTTGATAAGTGATCAAGGAAGAAGAGCCCAGCTGGATCAAGCAAAGGCGCCTTGAGTCCAGCTTCTTAGTCTTACATTGGCTGGCCAAAGGCCCATGGGATGTATACAAGCAAGAACCAGGTAGGTCAACATTATCCCCACGTGTGATTCCCTGTAGCTAATATATAGCCCTTGTGCCTTGCAACCATCGACAGCCCCCTCCTCCATGTATTTGCCCAATCCCCTTTCAAAGCCATCTGACTTTGCGGTTGTCACTACGCCTTGTGGCAGTGAGTTCCACAGGCTCACCGCCTTGCAACGAAACTACGTGCATTTCGTCAACGCGAAAAGTGGGGGCTGGATCTCGGAATCAGTGTGACGAACTGTTTCAAAAGGACTGGAACAAATTTACATTTTACATGAAACAAAATTGTAAACATTTGAAAACGTTTGTAGGCTTGAATTGAAATGTTTTGTAATGTAAATACAAGGAACTGATTTACCGATAATAAGGTGAAGTATTATATTTTGACAAAGGGTAAAGAAGTACTTATAGAAATGCGAAGAATATGGAAAGTTATGTGGAAGTCAGAAAGAGGGAGGGAAGGAGGTCGGTGCTCTTACAGAGTAATATATTAAGCCACAGAATTATGTAACAAAATAAAATAATAATAATAATAATAATAATAATAATAATAATAATAATAATTATTTATTATTTATACCCCGCCCATCTGGCTGAGTTTCCCCAGCCACTCTGGGCGGCTCCCAATCAAGTTTTAAAAACAATACAGCGTTAAAT
Source organism: Podarcis filfolensis (assembly GCF_964270895.1). Lineage (NCBI taxonomy): Eukaryota > Metazoa > Chordata > Lepidosauria > Squamata > Lacertidae > Podarcis > Podarcis filfolensis. The sequence continues at coordinate 130,521,867 of NC_139604.1, forward strand.
ATTTAAAACTTTCCTGAACAGGGCTGCCTTCAGATGTCTTTTAAATATAGGATAGCTGCTTATTTCCTTCACATCTGAAGGGAGGGTATTCCACAGGGTGGGTGCCACTACTGGTTCCCTGTAACCTCACTTCTCGCAATGAGGGAACCGCCAGAAGGACCTCGGCGCTGGATCTCAGTGTCCGGGCTGAACGATGGGGGTGAAGACGCTCCTTCAGGTATACAGGACCAAGGCCGTTTAGGGCTTTAAAGGTCAGCACCAACACTTTGACGTACTGGGAGCCAATGCAGATCTCTCAGAACCGGTGTTATGTGGTCCCGGCGGCCGCTCCCAGTCACCAGTCTAGCTGCCGCATTCTGGATTAATTGCAGTTTCCGGGTCACCTTCAAAGGTAGCCCCACGTAGAGCGCATTGTGGTAGTCCAAGCGGGAGATAACCAGAGCATGCACCACTCTGGCGAGACAGTCCAGGCAGGGAGGGTCTCAGCCTGCGTACCAGATGGAGCTGGTAGACAGCTGCCCTGGAAACAGAATTAACCTGTGCCTCCATGGACAGCTGTGGGTCCAAAATGACTCCCAGGCTGCGCACCTGGTCCTTCAGGGGCACAGTTACCCCATTCAGGACCAGGAAATCCTCCACACCCGCCCTCCCTCTGTCCCCCCAAAACAGTACTTCTGTCTTGTCAGGATTCAACCTCAATCCGTTAGCTGCCATCCATCCTCCAACCGCCTCCAGACACTCACACAGGACCTTCACCGCCTTCACTGGTTCTGATTTAAAGGAGAGGTAGAGCTGGGTGTCATCTGCATATTGATGGACACCCAGGCCAAACCCCCGATGATCTCTCCCAGCGGCTTCATATAGATATTAAAAAGCATGGGGGAGAGGACGGAACCCTGAGGCACCCCACAAGTGAGGGCCCAGGGGTCCGAACACTCATCCCCCACCACCACTTTCTGGACACGGCCCAGCAGGAAGGAGCGGAACCACCGTATAGCAGTGCCCCCAGCTCCCATGTGAATATGATTGTTATGTACTGAGTTGAATAGGATCCAAACTGCAGCAGTCTGATTGGTCCTAGAACAATAGGATCCAAAAGGCAGCAGTCTGATTGGTCCTAGAACAATAGGATTCAGAATGCAGCAGTCTGATTGGTCCTAGAACAAGGCAGCAGTATGATTGATTGGCAGGAACCACCCAATCATGCTCCAGATAGAAGTGAATCCACAACCTGATTGGCTTACAGTAGAATTCCAGAATTAGCCAATCATGTGCAGCCCATTGTGTAAATAATGTATATAAAGCAGATACTTTGAGGGGACTTTCATTCATTCCTCCTCACCACTATGAGCTGAATAAAGAGCATGAAATCACTTTGCGACTCTGAGTATATTTCAATGATTTAAGTGGAAAACTCAATAAAAATTATTTTTTAAACAATGTGGGAGCTGGATCTAACAAATAGAAACCAAGGAGACAGGAAAGCCAGAGGAAAGAAATATTTACCCCCACCCCCAAAGAAACACCCCAACCACCAACTGACCTGCAGCGGCTTCACAGGCAGCAAAAATCAGGCTCTGCAAAAGTCCTGGGGAAACCAGCACCAGAATCAACCACGTGGGGAAAGGGCAGCGGAAGTTCCTTTTCCGGTCCCTGAGCTCCGCCCGCTTCCTCTTCTTGTTGAACATAGATATAATAAATGTGATATGGGTGTGCACTGCACATCTTCCGGGTTCCCTTGGAATATTCCTCTCCGACAGTAACAAATAGAGAATAGTCTCCCCCCAGCAACTTTTTAAAAGCAATATATTCTAGACATATTTTATGATTGGGTGCAGTCTCAGGCAGGGGCTGCAAAAGGGAGGCCCAAACGAAGTGTAGCTGAGGTTTCATGCGGACAGCTACTAGGTGAGAGCTGAGTTCGGGGTGCAGGGGATCAAAGGTGCACAAACTGTCCCAGCAAGAATGTGATGTGCCCCCCCCCAGCCTTCCACTAACACCCAGGCCAGTGCCGGATTTACGTATAAACTAAACAAGCTATAGCTTAGGGCCCCACTCTCTTGGGGGCCCTCAAAAATTTTAAAGGAAAACAAAACCGGATGTACATTTCCAAAATATAAGATAAAAAACCAATAAAATAAAACCTACATACAGCAAGAGTGTTTAGCATTGTGTAGGCTCCTATGATGTAAGTCATGGGCCCCGCCTGGTAGCCTGCTCCCTCTAATAATAATAATAATAATATTAATAATAATTTATTATTTATACCCCGCCCATCTGGCTGGGCCTCCCCAGCCACTCTGGGCGGCTTCCATAGAAACCAAAAATATCACTGGTTTGCTCCTTTCTATATATAGGGTGATCGCTGAAGAATTGATGCTTTTGAATTATGGTGCTGGAGGAGACTCTGGAGAGTCCCATGGACTGCAAGAAGATCCAACCTCTCCATTCTGAAGGAAATCAGCCCTGAGTGCTCACTGGAACGACAGACCCTGAAGCTGAGGCTCCCATATTTTGGCCTCCTCATGAGAAGAGAACTCCCTGGAAAAGACCCTGATATTGGGAAAGATGGAGGGCACAAGGAGAAGGGGACGACAGAGGACGAGATGGTGGGACAGTGTTCTCGAAGCTACCAGCCTGTGTTTGACCAAACTGCGGGAGGCAGTGGAAGACAGGAGTGCCTGGTGTGCTCTGGTCCATGCGGTCACGAAGAGTCGGACATGACTAAACGACTAAACCACAACAACATATATAGGGTGTCTACATTCTGCATGGACTGGTTGCATGGCAATTACTTTGATAAAATACATATTTTGTTACGTGCAAATGGCTTGAGACACCTATTAGGTCCATCAATTACCATATAGCATATATTCAACACAAAAAACAGCGGCAATTTGTTGTTGACAAAGGACAGCTGGACATATAAAAGGGCCCCATTACCTTAGGGCCTAAATCTAGCCCTGCCATAGACATCCCATTTACAGTGGGGTTTTTAATTTTTACTGATTAATTTAAAAGTTGATATCATCAAGTAAAGATTCCAAGTAATATCAGGAATAACTTGATGATAGTAAGAGCTGTTTGACTGGAAAAGAGGTGGTGGAATTCCCTTCCTTGGAGGTTTTTAAGCAGAGGTTGGGTGGCTATTTGTCACGTATGATTCCTGCATGGGTTCTTATTGCACGGGGTTGGACTAGATGACCCTCGGTGCCCATTCCAGTTCTACAGTTCTATTATTCTATTATTTAAAATTCTTTAAAAAATAGAATCAATATTTGTCTCTTTTCACATTAAATAAATAACACCTGATTTTTTTTGGGGGGGGGAAACACAACAGAAATTCTGTTGCTTGCTTGCCGGTTGCAGTAGAAGCTACGTTTTAAAAAATAACATCGAATTCCTGTAGTTTCCAGGAGGAGCATCGAGTCCCGCCAGTTCCTAATAGGTGCGCGCCTCTGTATTCTACCTACCTCTATGGCAGCGGCTCTCTGAAAGTAAGAAGCCAGCCAATGAAAGAACGAGTGACTGAATTATCGGCTTCGGAGCCAATGAAAGAGCGAGTGACGGAATTCTCCACTTCGGGCCAATCAGTGGCCTTGGAGTGCGGTGGAGGGCGTGGAAAAGAGAAACGCGGCCCGAAAGAAAAAGGCGGGGCCGACGCTGTTGTTTCCACCCCCAACCAAAGCGCGCTTGAGCAAGCGAGCCTCCAATTGGTGGGCAAATCAGCCAATGGGCGGCCTGCATTTCGACGCCGGCCACCAATCAGCGGCGGGGACTTTAATATTTGAATCTGAGGCGAGCCGAGAGGCGGTTTGGGGGTCGGCGCTGGAGCGGGTAGGACGCGTTTGGTGAGTTGAGCGGGCGGCCGTGGGGAATGAGAAGGCCCCATAAAATGGGATGGGGGCGGGTGAAAGAAGGGGCTGAGGGGGTGGAGGACCGGTCGCTCGGCGGCTCGTTCGTGTGGGGGAAGCTTCGGCCGAACGCTAGTCCCCCTTCGCGGAGCGTGCCTGCGGAACTCCCTGCCACAAGATAGCCGCCTACTTGGACGGCTTTCACAATGAGGGTTGGGAAGATTCGCGGAGGCTGCTATCGCGGCTGCTCTCCAACGAGCGCGCTGTCCTCTGAATAATTCCGGGATATTAGGTGGCCTGCGATTTCAGTCCTTCTCGGAGTAGACCCATTGGAGTCAATGGCCACGAAGGCTCTGCTCTGCCTCCGCAGCTGGGAGGCAGCAAATGCTTGTGGGTGCCGGTTGGTGGGAACTACAAGTGGGATTCCCAGCTGGGGTACCTGGTCGGCCACTGGGAGATCTGGATGCTGGGCCCCCTTTGGCCTGATCCTGCAGCAGGGAACTTACTTGTTGTTTTGTCGTGTCCGACTCTTCGTGACCCCCTGGACCAGAGCATGCCAGGCACTCCTGTCTTCCACTGCCTCCCGCATTTTGGTCAAACTCATGCTGGTAGCTTCGAGAACACTGTCCAACCATCTCGTCCTCTGTCGTCCCCTTCTCCTTGTGCCCTCCATCTTTCCCAACATCAGGGTATTTTCCAGGGAGTCTTCTCTTCTCATGAGGTGGCCAAAGTATTGGAGCCTCAGCTTCAGGATCTGTCCTTCCAGTGAGCACTCAGGGCTGATTTCCTTCAGAATGGAGAGGTTTGATCTTCTTGCAGTCCATGGGACTCTCAAGAGTCTCCTCCAGCACCAGAATTCAAAAGCATCAATTCTTCGGTGATCAGCCTTCTTGATGGTCCAGCTCTCACTTCATACATGGGGAACTTACTACTCAGGACATGGATAGGCAAACTACGGCCCAGGGGCCAGATCTGGCCCAGTCACCTTCTAAATCCGGCACGCGGACAGTCCAGGAATCGGTGTGTTTTTACATGGATAGAATGTGTCTTTTTATTTAAAATGCATCTCTGGGTTATTTGTGGCGCATAGGAATTCGTTCATCTTTTTTTTCAAGATATAGTCTGGCCACCCACAAGGTCTGAGGGACAGTGGACTGGTCCCCTGCTGAAAAAGTTTGCTGACCCCTGCATCAGGACGGTGTTTCATAGCATTACATTCTTCCTGATTGCACATCCTCAAGTAGCCACTTCCTCTGCATGCAGGGATATTGTAGTTTTCTCTGGTCAATTTGCAAGGAATCGCAAGTGGGGAAAGGTGCTGTTGCGCTCAAATCCTAGTTAAGGGTTCCCCATTAGAGCACCTCTTTGTCCCCTGTGAGAATTGGATGTTGGACTAGGCTCTTGTATATTGAGCTATACAAGACTCCTATTGCAGGCAAAGCAGGCAGTACCTTAAACTAAAAGGGGGAATGGGAATGGTCTGACTCAGCTTCATTTTGTAAAGTTTGCTTTGTAACAGAAGAAAATCTTTAATGGAAAGCAACAAACATGTACACTTTGCATCTTCATTTTCAATCTGTGGTCTTTTTTCACAGTTCGTTCAGTATGAGGCAGTGTTGTCATAGACATCATGTAGTTGGAGGAAAAGGGAGGGGAGAGAGATGGGGGTAACGTTCTTTGGTTCTACTGCATAGTGTTAGCATCGTGTGGGTAGGTCCTATAGTACCGTGCTTTTAAACAGTGTTTTCTTGCAATACCATTTACCTATGTCCACATCAAAGCCAAGTAGCTTGTCAATGTAAGTGAACTGGAAGGCAATCCAAAAAACCTCTAAGGCAAGATCTTTGTCCTGGCAGCAGATGTGACAGACTTTGCTTTCCTGTTTTCTCCCTGCCAGCCCCATGAGCATCCCACCCCAAACTACTCCAGAGGGTCTTTCAGCTGTGCCTGCCAAGCAGATCTTTGAGACACCTGGGAAGTGGGTATCTGCACATGGGAGGTCCTGTTTGCATAGGCAGAAGTCTGTTGTGCATGTGTGGCCACCCAACCTCTGCTTAAAAACCTCCAAGGAAGCGAAGTCCACCACCTCTTTCCAGTCAAACAGCTCTTACTATCATCAAGTTATTCCTGAGATTACTTGGAATCTTTACTTGATGATATCAGCTTTTCAATTAATCAGTAAAAATTAAAAACCCCACTGTTAATGGGATGTCTGGGGCAGGGCTGGATTTGGGCCCTAAGCTACTGAAGGTAATGGAGCCCTTTATATCCCCAGCTGTCCTTTGTCAACAACAAATTGTCCCTGTTTTTGTGCTGAATATATGCTATATGGTAACTTATGGACCTAATAGGTGTCTCAAGCCATTTGCACATAACAAAATATGTATTTTATCAAAGTAATTGCCATGCAACCAGTCCATCCAGAATGTAGGCACCCTATATATGTTGTTGTTTAGTTGTGTCCGACTCTTGTGACCCCATGGACCAGAGCACGCCAGGCACACTCAAGCCCATATCATGAGAAACTGGCAACTCTCCCAGGCACCCGGCTTGATCTCCTGTTGACCTCCCTGGCTGCATTCCCCAGCAAGATCCAGGCTAGGTCGCAATAGGCGATCCTTCTCAGTCTTCTACTGTCTTCCACTGCCTCCCGCAGTTTAGTCAAACTCATGCTGGTAGCTTCGAGAACACTGTCCAACCATCTCGTCCTCTGTCGTCCCCTTCTCCTTGTGCCCTCCATCTTTCCCAACATCAGGGTCTTTTCCAGGGAGTCTTCTCATGAGGTAGCCAAAATATTGGAGCCTCAGCTTCAGGATCTGTCCTTCCAGTGAGCACTGAGGGCTGATTTCCTTCAGAATGGATAGGTTTGATCTTCTTGCAGTCCATGAGACTCTCCAGAGTCTCCTCCAGCACCATAATTCAAAAGCATCAATTCTTTGGCAATCAGCCTTCTTCATGGTCCAGCTCTCACTTCCATACATCACTACTGTTGTGCAAGTAGGGTGCCACAAAAGGGCAGGCATCCATAGCCTATAATCCATAGCCTATAATCTTTCTCACTTTCTCACATCTAGAACACAGCAAGATGGCTGCCACTTTTGCTGCTCGGTACAAAAAGGACCTAAGTACGGAGGCCTTGAAGACAAAACTTGCCCACCGAAAGTCCATTTCCCAAAAGGAGAGCAGACACAAGGAATTTAACAAAGGCAGGCAGTTTGGACTCATTGATGTCAACACACAGGCATCAAGAAATGGTGAGCCTTCACTGCTGGAGGAGTCAGGTGAAGGATACTTCCTAAGGAGCACCACAAAGTCAAGTAAGTAAAGACTTGCAACTCGTGTTCGACAAAGCACTGATTTTTAGACTCTGTCATTGTAGAGTTTTCTGCATCTACAAAGTTAATGTGCTCCAGAGGCCTTATGAACAAAACAGAAACTGATAAATGACCAAGTTCAGACGTCACCCACCCCAGAATTCCTAAGGCACCCAAATGTTAAGATGTTAAGTTGGAGAGGCTCATTTGCTGATGATAGTAGATTATTTATCAGAATGGTTAAAACAAAAAGATTGTGAAGAGCTCCAAAAAGATCTCTTGAAAGTGGGCGAACAGGCAGTAAAATGGCAGGTGCAATTCAATGTAAACAAGTGTAAAGTGATTCATGTAGTGGCAGATAATACTAATTTTGCATATTTGATCCTCTGGACTGAAATGACAATGGAATGAGACCTTGGGGTAATAGTGGATAGGTAGATGAATATGGCTGCCTCCAATTTAGGTCCTTTTTGGAAGTAAATCATATTGAAATCTATGAGATGTTTTGATGTAAACACAGATGTGATTAGACTGTTAATTCCTCTGAAGTTATTCTGATGGGAACTAAAGTTATTTTTGCTTCCCATGTAGGCCAGAAATCAAGTGTTTCAGCTAAGTCTCGCGAACAGGAGCGTTTGGAAATGCTACAGCGTTACAAAGCTGAGAAAGAACTACGGAAGTTAAAGGAGCAGAGAAAGCCCATATTTAAATGTGGGCAATTCAAACCAGAGGCACCTGCCTTCCTTTTAAAACCATCAAATATACCGGTGCTCAGCAAGCCAAGGGAAACTGTAACAAAAGCAGCAAGTGTGGTACGTGTACTTAACTCTCCTGTGTTTCTTTTCCATGTTGTTGGGTTTTCCTAGTTTGTCCAAACCAGAGTTGAATATTATGGTTTGAAATAGGTTCTGATTTTGGAGGGGTGGTATGCCTTATGTGGACCAGAAAAAAAGGGATTGGTGGGTAGTGGTTAAGGAAGGAAGGAAGGAATCAGCTTGATTCACAATGGGCGCTCCAATAATTGATGTCTGTTATATGTAATTGTGGTGCTGACAGTCACTTGTGTTCCATTATTAAAGCCAAGGGCCTTCAGAGCAGGGGTTTGCCAGGGTAGCTTGTTTTGAATAAGATTGTCCCCTGAAGCAGGATAAGGAAAGTACATAAGTTCTCATTTCAACCACTCAATCACTTCCATCAGGGGAAAAATAAGATATGCATGCCACCTTCTAATGTGACTTGGGCTGTGCACACATTACTGGCTTTAAGCACAACTAGGCCATTCTTTCAGTTTGAAAACTGGTGTATTTTTAGGGGGAAGGGGGAGGGGGAATGCATCAAAGCACAATATTTCAAAGGAAATGACAGGATAGATCTGGAGCATGGCTAACATTGTATACCACTTCCCAAACTGGCAGTTTGAGCACACTGAATGTAGGGTAAACGCTACTGTGTACACAGGTTTTCACCTCAAAGTAGATAAATGTACCCTGTAAGAACAAATTTGAGCATGGTGTTTGCCCTGGTTTGCTGCCCAACTCCCCAAGGTACTGAGTCCCCTAAGTCCATAATCCATCAGAGAGAAATGGATGGAGGCAGGATGCAGTGAAAGCAAGGCAAGGCTTTATTTTTCTGTTCCAGCAAAATTCCCTCCCCACCTGGTAAGGAGGTAAGAGAGATCAAGAATAAAGTGTGCAGGGACCTTTAAAGACTTTTGAAATTGTCCAACCCCTTAAGTAGAGACCACCCTAAAAGCATCATGCATACATCGTAGAAGGCGGTGGTTTGTCACAGAAATTTGAGAGTGTTGCTTTTTTCGTGTCTGCCAGAATACCTGATTATGGTCACTGATTTTGGACAGCCTGGCCATTCTTTCATATGGTTGGCTACTCTGGTTAGGAGGTGCAAATACAGGTTGTTGTTTTTTTTTAAAAAAAAATGTTTATTGGTTTAAAATTTAATTGGAAATGTGTGTTTCTGGGGGTGATGTATGCTTACTCTATCTGCTGGGTATTCCTAGGAAACGCGGTTAACAAGGTCAAAGGTGAAGAACCAACTGCAAGAATCAATCAGACCACCAGCTAGACCACCGCAATCAGTGGTTTGTCTTACATTTTTATTCTTTTACATGTGGTTTGAACAGAAAAATGAGCTGCTAGAACTATGGCAGCTTGGTAATAAACCAGGGGTAGGTAGTCTTTACTGTTGGTGTTTTTTATTTATTTCTACATATGGGGTTAAGTTTGTGTGTTATGTGTGTGCACCTTGAAATTAAGGGCCATGGCCAACTCAAAATGTTTGTAGCTTTGCAAATGTTTTGTGTTAATTTGAGCCCTTAAAGAAATTTAATAATGGCAAAGTAAATCCTAACCTACCTATATATGTTCGGCCAGAATATTTGCAAGTGGGCTTATTTGCAAGAATAGATGTAAGGTTCATATAACAAAGGCAATTGTCTTATTGGGAATTAAAGGAAGGCCCTGTAAAAGTAAATGGATGGTAAACCAAGTTATGCATTTATGAAACTCTGACTCCATTTCTCTCTATAGATGGTACCTAGCAAGGGCTCCACTCCGCAAACAGCTCAGCATAACCAGAGGCAGATCTACGTAGACAAACCCCCCAAAGAGAGGAAAGGTATGCATCGTCATCCAAACACTGCAGGATTGCCCCAAACCTTTTGGGGCTACTATACGTGTGAGTTTCTGGATAGCATAGTGCTAAAGCACTGCTCCTGGAGCTCTGAGTTCGTCTTCCATTGAACTCCTGGGCATGCAAAGCAATGTGGCTGCAGTTGGAATTGGTTGCATTTGTTAATCGTATGAGTGTGACTCCCAATAGCCACGTACAGAAATCTATTGGCTCCCACGGCAGGTCCTGTCCAGTTATCAGGTCTTCTGTGAATTAATGCCACATACAGCCTCTGCTAAAACGCAGTGGGACTTGATTCTGAGTAGGTTGTGCTGTTGACGTCTTGCACCCAGAATGTGAAATGTTTTAAGGAGTACACATCATCTTCCTCTCTCTCTCCCCCCCCCCCTTCAGGGCTGCAGCCTTCAACTTCCGCAACTGCTGCTAGAAGAGCTACAAGAGCCACCGCTGCTGCTATGACCAAAATACCACAGATATCTCGGCCCGCTGTGAGCGCAGGTGAGTGAGGTAGTAAATAGCTGTGCATTGGGGAGTGAAACGTCAAGCAATGCATATAGCGACAGCTCTGCATTTTCTTCTTGGCCCAAATTGAACTTTCGACATTTTTTCCTCCAGGAACATAGGAAGCTGTCTCATACTGAGTCAGCCATTGGTCCACCTAGCTCAGTATTCTGTACACTGACTGGAAGCAGCGCTCTAAAATTTCTTTAGACAAGGTTCTATCCCAGCCCTAACTGAATATGCCAGGGATTAAACCTTGGACTTTTGGCGTGCAAAGCAGATGCTCTATCACTGAGCCTTTCTCAAATATTAGGTAAAGGTAAAGGTACCCCTGCCCGTTCGGGCCAGTCTTGACAGACTCTAGGGCTGTGCACTCATCTCACTCTAGAGGCTGGGAGCCAGCGCTGTACGCAGACACTTGCGGGTCACGTGGCCAGCGTGACAAGCTGCATCTGGCGAGCCAGCGCAGCACACGGAACGCCGTTTACCTTCCCGCTAGTAAGCGGTCCCTATTTATCTACTTGTACCCGAGGATGCTTTCGAACTGCTAGGCTGGCAGGCGCTGGGACCGAGCAATGGGAGCGCACCCCGCCGCGGGGATTCGAACCGCCGGCCTTTCGATCGGCAAGTCCTAGGCGCTGAGGCTTTTACCCACAGCGCCACCCGCGACCCTTCTCAAATATTACTGCTGTAGTAATACTCCGGCCATGCGCCCCTCCCTCACCTGTCCTTACCATTGTTGTAAATAAAAATATGCCCTTTTCCCTTATGGGGTATCCAAGAGCCCATATAGAGTCCTTACGTAGGTTCCCTATTGGTAGGAGAGAATAACAGAGGCCAACCAGAGAATATTGAGAAGCAAAGCAGCTAGTAAGTTTGATCTTTATTGATCTGTTGCAGCAGGGTGCTCCCCTCACTCGCAGGAAAGGAGGAGGACCCACAAAAATGCTGTGCAAGGGCTTATAAAGACTTTTGAAATTCCCATCCTCTAGATCAAGACCACCCCCAGAAACATTATGCATACATCCCAGAAGGGCTGTAGCCTAAGACCACCCCTCAGATACATCCCAGAAAAGGCGGTCTAAAACAGAACATTTGCATGTTGTTTTTCTCCTGTCGCAGTTTATCTCCTGTCTGGCAGGTTACTTGATTGGATTGCCTGGGGAGCCTGGCCATTCTTTTGTAGTGGTAAAATACTTATTTCCTGGGCCAGGTCACAGGCTCACACCCTATTCATATCTTAAATGTGTCCTTAAGACAGGATTTGTGAGGAAAGAGACAATGGGGAGACTTTTCCAGTTTGACCTTGCAGAGAAAACATTTGGTCAGTTTAGGAATCAAAATGGTTCCAGGTTGGTCTTCCTGTGCTGACCTATGTATGTGCGGTTATGAACCGTATATCTAAGACCATAAAATTCCTATCACACCATCCAGCTGGGTCAGGTTCAGAGAAACGGCGGCCGGCAGCATATACTTTTTATAGGACAAAACGCATCAAAAAGGGTAGTTGCTGCCACCACTCCCTTTTACCAGGGCACCAGAAAATGTAACTCAAGGGAGAAAGTTATGCTTCGTAGTTACCGGCTGCCCTGCCCTGCAAGTTACTTTCACAGAAATGCAGGCAGAAATTCAACAGGTAGTGCGTAACTGATTGGTCAGGTTTCTGGACTCAGACTTCCCCCCAGAATGGCACACAGGACAAGAAAAGTTCTCTTTTTAAAATTTATTTTTAAAATACAGGTTTAAACATACTTAAAAAAGTAGGCACATTCTCTTATACATGTCAAACAGAAAACAATAACGTAGTAAAGTATAAACAAAAACTTTTTTTCCTTCCAGTAAAGTAAAGTAGTAAAGTATAGCTAGCTAACATACTTACAAATGAGAACAAAGGCAAAGTTAGTATAATTTCAAAGTCCTCAATGGAATCTGCATCTCAAGGAAAAGACCCACAGGCAGGATGACTATCAGCAAGGTGGTAAGCTGACAGAATTGCGGGTTGCAGAGCGCACCCCCGGCTACTTTCTCAGAGTCTTTATTTCTAAAACTCACCTGGAAACGGAACTCCGATCCAATCAAAATTCTTGATGATGTTTAAATTCACCAATGGTCAGCTAATTGACTAATAACTTAACTTGGGACAGCTGAGCTTGTTAATTCTCAGGAACTTGGATCAAAAGGTTCCTCCTTATTTTCAGAGACTCACCAGATACCCATTCTCAGAGTGATTAGGGTTGATAACTCATTCTCACCCAGACAGCTTTGTTAAGTACCAGGTGCTAGAATACCACTAATCACTTGGAGAGTTTTATTTTTGCAGATGCCCACAATAAGGATTCTCACTCCCGTAGACAGCAAGTCTCCACTTAAAGCAACAAGAACGCATTCCCCATAAATCCTTTGGCCTTTTTGGTCTCCTTACAATGCTTTGCTTCTTCACTACAACTGCCCTTCCCAAATATCTGGGATGTATCCCCATAGAAAGCTTTTGAGAAACTTCTCTGGCTTGTCCTTCCTTGTTTTGATGAGCTTTTCAGAATCTTGCAGCTTTTCTTTTAGGTTTTCCGCCGCAGAAAAGGGAAGCAAGTAACAGCAAGCAGCAACAGAGAGGGGTCAAAAATGCAAAAGCAACAGTAAGTGTCTTGGCTTTTCCTAGTGTTTCGCACACTGCAACCTTCATATCAATAATCTCTACAGCCCTGTTTGTTAGATTGCTGTTATCAACATGTAATGGGGGAAAGCTTAAGAATCTTGAGCAGGGTTCGGGGAATGGGTGGCTCTCCATACGTCAATGGACTTCACTTCCCATTAGCCAACATTTCCAATGTTATTTGCTTTTCTAGTTCTCCTATCTGCATGCATATTTCTAGAAGTGTTATGATGATGGAAAGAGTGTGAGTGTGTGTCGCCCTTATAATGCATTAGGGTGGCATGTTGTCTGTTCCTTACTGGCTGAGAAAAGTCCATATCATTCAAGAAAAACAAATAAGCCTTTATGTCCTGTTACAGGTGTTGAGTGGCATGAAAGAGAATCATTCAGTGGAGCCTCTGATCACCCAAATCCCTTTGGCTACAGCTGCAAAGCTGAAGAAAGAAAACCTGGAGAAAGAAAACCTTCCAGCCCCTACCATCCTGGCTCCTGCACCACAAAGGAGAGAGCGCTCATTTGCCCCTCAGAATTTTGTGTTCAAGCCTCTGGAGGGTTTGACCGCCTACAAAGTCAAGCCAATGTCCCCTTCCAAGGCAGATGTCTTCCTGTCACCCAATCTTTGCTGGAGCCCTGCAGAGACCACCAGGTAATGGGTTACCATAGGGTCCTCTGATGAGATAAGGAGTTGCCCAAATGTTTTTGTAACATCTCTCTGGCCCCTGCAAAAATTGTAATTTTTAGAAATTAAAAATTAGTACTTCCAGCTCCCAAGGTTTTACCATGAATGACTGTGGCCTTTGTCCCCAAAGACATTGGCCACTCTTGATGTGCATCATTTGATAGAACCATGAGATCTGGGAAGTCCTTTAGAGTTGACACCTTGACTCAGGCCAATATTATGAAGGCTCAGATCCAGTGTTCAGATTTCCTGAGTGATCTGAATATTTGCAAGCCTGACCTCATTAAAAATATCAGTGGAAAGCTGCCTGCTGTTTATTTTGAAGTAGCTGTGGCAAATGAGTGCACTGTCTTGACCCAGTCAAAATGCCATGTAAGAGAAGCAACCCCCCCCCCCAATTTCTTCCCTGGCAGGAGAGTTTCTGTGCTATGTCATTAATGGAACTTAAACTGCCTAAATGCTTTAATGTTCTGTCTATTCAGATGATTGCCTAATAATAATAGTAATAATAATAATAATAATAATTAATAAATTTATTTACCCTGCCCATCTGGCTGGGTTTCCCCAGCCGCTCTAGGTGGCTTCCAACAAAAGATTAAAAATACATTAAAACATACATGTAAAACATAATGCCACGTAAATTATTATTTTTCCTAGCCAAGTCCCTGGAGAAGGTGCTCTGGAAGCTTTGCCGCAGGACTGTGGGCTTAAACAGAAGGTCTCTAGCCCAGGAATGACAAAGGCAGATCTTCAGGAACATCCATCTGTACTTGAATTTCCAGATGCTAACACAGGTGTGTCGGAGGGGGGAAGAGCGCTTTTGTAGCATAGTTGCTAACTTTCGGCCAAAAGTCCCATATTCCACTTTGAACTCAAAACTGGTCCTAGTCCAGTTGCCCTTCTCCCAGCCCCTCCACCTGCAATGCCAACCTGCCTTATAGGTTTGTTGCAAGGCTTTCCTGAGCTATCGATCTATTCATATGGAATATGTATCCTGCTTCATAGCTCCACAAGGCTTTCAAAGCAGCTAATGAAAGTTTCAAATTTAGGAACAGGAATTGCATGTTGTTTGTGTGGTGTCCACCCGAAATACTTCAAACATTGTAAAACACAATTAAAATGCTAAACCTATTTTTAAGATTTGCCATTTCGTGGGCTGAAGCTCAAGTTGATTTATCATTGCGGCTGAGACTTCCTGTATCCTCCAATAGCACCTATTCAGGTTACAGACACTTCAGGTTACAGACTCCGCTAACCCAGAAATAGTACCTCGGGTTAAGAACTTTGCCCCAGGATAAGAACAGAAATTGCGTGGCGGCAGCAACGGGAAGCCCCATTAGCTAAAGTGGTACCTCAGGTTAAGAACAGTTTCAGGTTAAGAATGGACCTCCGGAATGAATTAAGTTCTTAACCCGAGGTACCACTGTATTACGGTTTTATGGATATACAGTATAAGCTTAAACTTGATAAGTCGTCAAAAGGTAAGCAATTCGTTCAACCAGGCGGACTGACAGAGTTATATTGCGGCATGTTTTTTTCCCCTGTACTTTTTACAGTGTTCTGCAGTTTTCTCTGTAAAAATATCCTTCATCTTTCAGAATGTGTAACTGAAGAAACAATGGATGTGACTCCCTTTGAAAAGCAGATCAATCCACAGAAAGTGGATCTGCCAGCCAGCGACTCATCCGACCCAGCAGGAGAGCCACAACACAATGTGCCCTATTTCAGGTTTGTACAAAAGGGCAGAGGGGTCCAGACTGATACACTTGGGAGCGTGACTGAAGAGAACACTGGCTGATGGAACACTCACTTTATGGGCAGTCCCTCTGCTATGTATGAGATTCACTTTGCAATCAAAGTAACTGCAGAGCAAAATGCTTGACCCAGTAAAAGGCACGTTAGTTAGCTGCCCTCTTCCCTTTGAGCTGCAGTGTCTCTAAAGCTCCTTTTTGGCCCATTCATCTGGCACACTTTCCCTCTCACTCAGACAGAGCCCATTGACACCTCAAACACATCTGAACTCTTAAATGGAGGGGTTGGCTCGGTTGGCATTGGGAAAGCCCTCCACAGATGTTTTGCGACTTAATAGAACAGCATGAGAACTTATTAATATTAATCATCCAAGGAGATTACCTCTCTCCCAGATTTATCATTATTATTTCTCTAAAACCATTTTTATGCTGTCCGTCGTTAGTACAATATTCAATATATGCAGCAATATCTATAACTGAATTAAATGCATCATCATACTAGCAGGGCCTCAAATGGTAAATAAGTTTTTGCGGACCATTTTATCCTCACAACAACCATGTAAGGTTGGTTAGGCTGAGAGGCCAAGGTCGTGTGTGATGTTGTGGATGTTTGGTTGGGCCAGGGCCTGGCAAGACTGGGCTCAGATCCTTACCTGGACACACATCTCCCGGGGTGACTTCAAGGCAGTCACATTCTTTCGGTGAAACCTCCAAAACAGGGCGCATTGTGGGGAAGAAGCGGGGAACCCCCAGGGATGCCACCTGAAGCTGTACTGCTGAAGGGTGGAATGCAAATGCAAATTACTTTAAAGGGCTGGGAATTGGAGCAAAGTTTGTGTGAAGCCCACCCTGTCTCCAGTATTGCCACGTACAGTGGTACCTCTGGGTGCAAATGGGATCCGTTCAGGAGGGCCACTAGGTGGCGCATCGGAAGATGGCTGACAATAACATCTCTCCGACCCACACGAGGTAATTTGGAGGCTATGATGGGGGTAATTAGCCTCCTTAACCCCCCCAGGATTGTGGGGGGGACGGCCCTTGCCTGCTGTGCCCTATACCACCCCCGAATTTGTGGGGGTGGGGGCACTAGGCACAAAGCCCTCCTGTGGGATTCCGGCACTCCTGGACGCCGTCCCTGATTCGCGCCGCTAGTTGCAAGCGAGATTTGTACGAATTAGGCTTCTTAAATGTCTCATCTTCAAAAGAAACAATTTGGACGAGATAAATTGCACATGCTTCAAGGAAAAAGGGGAGTAAAGACTGCTGACAGAAGAGATCTCTGATAACAAGACAAGAATAAAATATGAGAAGATACGTCAAGATACGGTATGACTGAGGGGGGAGGCGGGGAAAACCTGCCTTCCTTTTTCTTATGTGATTTAACAAGAATCCCCTCCCCTAATGAGTCAGAAACTAAGGACTTAAGCTGTGGATTTAAGGCTGTGTGGAGATAAACTTTCGAACCAAAGCAATGTTTGAAGACGAAGCTGGAAAGCTAAGAGTTTTGGAATGACGCAGTTAAAAATGCCGTCGCCATTTTGGGAGGCATTGTTGGAGCTCTTGGGTCTGGGAGGAGAAAGAGAGAAATAGAGTTGTTTACATATCGTGGATTAACTTCTCGGTGGGACTTAAGAGCGACAAATGCCAAATTTATGATGGAAAGAGCGATGTTATCTACGGAGATATATGGAAACCATCTGGACTTAGTGGAGGAACGGGAAATCCACACAGGATTATTATTTTGCTTATCGGCTTAAGGAGACTAACAGAAGAGATTGTAAAGGAAAAAGAGAAATTATATGAACAAGATAAGATGTGGAAACACCAAGATAAGACTGGATAGAATTATGAACTTTGTCTGGACTGACTGGGACTGATTTGGACATTAACGCAGTAATAAGAAGATGATCTGAATCCCCCTTGGGATCTTGAAGTATGGGTTCCCCCAACAAAATTTAAAAATTTGGCTTTGTAATTTGGAATTTATGTGATGTGATTTAATTTGATGTGATTGGCCAGTTAATAAAAATTATTTTTTTAAAAAACAACAAATGGGATCCGTTCTGGAGGGTGGGTCAAGTTTTGCCGCATGCGCGTGACGTCATTTTGAGCGTCTGTGCGAGCAGCGAAACCCGGAAGTAACGTGCTCCGTTACTTCTGGGTCGCCGCGGAGCGTAACTTGAAAATGCTCAGCCTGAAGCACATTTAAGGCGAGGTATGACTGTACTCAGGGACGCGGGTGGCGCTGTGGGTTAAACCACAGAGCCTAGGATTTGCCGATCAGAAGGACGGCGGTTTGAATCCCCGTGACGTGGTGAGCTCCTGTTGCTCTGTCCCTGCTCCTGCCCAACCTAGCAGTTCGAAAGCACGTCAAAGTGCAAGTAGATAATAAGGTACTGCTCCGGCGGGAAGGTAAATGGCATTTCTGTGTGCTGCTCTGGTTCGCCAGAAGCGGCTTAGTCATGCCCGGAAGCTGTCTGCGGACAAACGCCGGCTCCCTCGGCCTATAGAGCGAGATGAGCGCACAACCCCAGAGTCGGTCACGACTGGACCTAATGGTCAGGGGTCCCTTTACCTTTTATGACTGTACTCATTCTTTCTGTGTGCTTCTCTTTTAAAGAAACCTCCTTCGGTGCGAGGCCGAGAGGCTGGCATCACATTGCCTTGAGTGGGATGGAGCAGCTGAGGCGGATATTCCAGAGGATGGTAAGTGAAGAAGCTGAAGGAGGAGTTGCAAAATTGCTGTTCTGGGTGGAACAGTTTGCTCGAGTCTGTTGCCTGAGTGGCTTTGGCTTTGACACTCCCAAGCTACACAAGCGAGATTTGTACGAATTAGGCTTCTTAAATGTCTCATCAAACACTTTATTATACATAATGAAATATTCATTTCCGCAGCCAAAGATCTTGTCCGTACCACTGTTGGGCAAACCAGGCTGCTGATAGCTGAGAGATTCAAGCAGTTTGAAGGGCTGGTGGATAACTGTGAGTTCAGACGCGGAGAAAAGGAAACAACCTGTGATGACCTGGATGGATTCTGGGATATGGTGAACTTCCAAGTAAGATCTCTGTTTTTTAAAGTTTGTCTCATATTCAGGTGGTTCTTCAAGAGCGCATTGTCATCCCACAACTTCAATACGGGACACTTATCCTTCCCACTTGCATTGTGTGCAAATCAGCTTTGGGAAGCTGTTTCATGATTTCTGCAGGTTTAGCCCTTTGCTTTTTACTCTGTAAGTTTCTTGGGCATTTAGGGCTCTTTGTCTTGTTTTTCAAAGAATGCAGCCAAATGACGTTTTAAATTTAAGTCACTTGGAGACCTTTTAAGTAATAAGCAACATTAATCAGTTTAATAAATACAGCTAATTGAGCTGGTTAGTCCTGCCGTCGTTGTTTCTTTCTCATTGCTTTTGGTTTTCTGAATATAGGTAGAAGACGTAAAGAAAAAATTTGAGAACTTGAGGAAACTCCAGGAGAATGGATGGCAAATGGCAGACGATGTCCAGGCCAAGAGACCCCTCAAGGTATGAGAGGCTTCTGTAATTCTGCTCTTGGGTTGTCAATCTAACAGGATTACCAAGACAGACTTTCCCATAGCAACTCCAGGAGGTTGCTAAAAAAAAACCCCGCAAATACTTTTCTCACTTTTTGGAGTAGATCTTCACTAGGCCTCTAGGCAGGAAATCAACCTTTTCTCTCTAGAGTAACTGTCACGTAGCCTCAGCAACTGCGACTGAAAACAATCACAGACTGCATTCACATCGCTGACCCATGTATCCTTTGTGCTGTATTTTGGTTTGTGAGCTCATTGGGGATCATGTTTTTGTTTCGTCCAACCAAAAAGTGGTCCATGCCATCCCCCATCCTCACCCATCATCCTCTTGCTGACCGACAGGGCAGGTTGGGAGACTGGGCACTCTTGACTGGAGTCGGGAGGGGGAGCCCTGTGCGGTTCTTTGAATTTGTGCACACACGCAGTTCAAATAGTAGAAGGTGCCAGAGAGAGATGCTTGCTAAGAGTGATCTGTAAGACTTGCAACCTCCAGGTCAAGCCCCGTGCTCTCAGTATGCGGTGGTGGAAATAACACTGGTCCACCTTTCAGGGGTATCGGAGATAATGTGAAGTACACTGATTGCTTGAAATGTGTTCTAGAGAAGTAAATCAAAGAGTGCCTTTAGGAGAAAAAGTCAGGGTTCCCTCTGCACATTTTAAGCTGAAATTCCTGCATTGCAGAGGGTTGGACTAGATGACACTTGGGGTCCCTTCCAATAATTCTGTTAATCTAACCAGCGTTTTTGCTGTTTCTGTAGTGAGTGGAGTCCATGTCATTCTATAGTTCACCACTAGAGGGCTCTATACCCCGTGGAACTTTTGACAACCTGGGGGCCCTGCAAATGTTTTGGAACTACAACTCTCATCAGCCCCTGTCAGCACAGCTAGGCTGGCACAGGCTAATGGGAGTTGTAGTCTGAAACATTTGGAGGTCCTCAGGTTGGCGAAGGTTGGTCTCACAGGATAATAAGCCAGCTGTATTTGGCTAGCTCTAAAGTTACTGTGGGACACGGGTGGCCCTGTGGGTTAAACCACAGAGCCTAGGACTTCCCGATCAGAAGGTTGGCGGTTCAAATCCCCGCGATGGGGTGAGTTCCCATTGCTCGGTCCCTGCTCCTGCCAACCTAGCAGTTTGAAAGCACGTCAAAGTGCAAGTAGATAAATAGGTACCACTCTGGTGGGAAGGTAAACAGCGTTTCCGTGTGCTGCTCTGGTTCGCCAGAAGCGGCCTAGTCATGCTGGCCACATGACCCAGAAGCTCCCTCGGCCAATAAAGTGAGATGAGCGCCGCAACCCCAGATTCGGCCACGACTAGACCTAATGGTCGGGGGTCCCTTTACCTTTAAAGTTACCGTGCCAGCTAGTTTCAAAGTTTGCAATCATTATAAGTTTGCAGGACTTAAGCTGCAACCGTTACTGATAAAGCCAGGTCTGGACGCAGCAGATTGTAGTAACTATCGCCTGGTCACAAATGCTTCCTTTCTGTGGTAGATAATTGAGAGGGTTGTGGCAGAGCAACTATAGACATTCCTGGATGAGCCTGATTTTCTGGATCCATGCCAGTCTGGTTTCAGGCTTCGGCTGAGATTTGAACTGGCACTTCCCTGGCTGCTGTGGGAGGCGTGGGGAACCTTTAGTCCTCCAGGTGTTGCTTAAATTCACTAGCCCCAGCAAACATGGGCAGGGATGCGGATAATTTATCTACATCCAGAAGGCTGAAGGGTCCTGCACTGTGTCAGTTTTCTGTCTGAGCTCTTAGAAGGTGTCAGAGAGAGTGGGGAGAAAATGCTGTCCTGCGTTTTGTCTTTCAGAAGAAGGCAGCCCCTCAAAGGGCAACCAAAGCAGGGGGTGGCTCTGTTGAAAGGAGAGCAGCCCGAAAGCGCCTTGCAGCGATAAAGGCAGCCGTGAAGAACAAGATGAAAGCAGAAGGGCTGATGGTGGAGGCTGCAGGTCAAGAAACCCCAGAGAAAGTGACGTTTGATGGAGGGTTTTTCAGAATTGAATCACCCAGGCCTTTCCCAGGTCAGTGTTGGAGCAGTTCCTTCTGTGAGTGAATTTGGGTGTGAAGGAGAAGCTTTTTTGCTGCAGGGGGCACCTCTGGAAGTCTAGTGCGCTTCTAGTGAGCGTGCCTTGCTCAGTTACTGGGAATGAGGAGCATGGAGGTGATGGTGAAGCAGGTCTCTCTTTAGAAAAGGAATAGTACGTAGGGGAACCATGAATTTATCTCCCCAGCCCCTACCCCAGACCAAATGTTTTGGTTATACATACTGTGAGCTAGGAGGCAGTGTGTGTGCTTCCTGTTCTCCATAGACATACACACCCACCACACAGCACAAAGGTTTATTGAAACAACTCCAAAAGTGAGAAGACTCAGTTCTTGGGTTTAAGACCTCTCCTTTAATTGGGCCACGTAGCCAGTGAAGATTTCACTCTGTACTCTGTACCTGTTAAAGTTTCTAGCTCATTTTCCATACATACAGTACATTTTCTGTACATTTTACATACAAAGGATATTCTTCAGTAATCCCATTGAGAAGTTTTCAGGGTACAAATGGTGGAAGCCAGCTCCTAGTTTTCTGAGTGGACACAGCTAGCGCACCAGTCCAAACAGGAAGAGAGACTGGAGCCAATCTTCCGCCATCCCCTATGTCAGATTTAAGCAGTTTCTATATGTTTCAGGACACGGGGCAATTCTGAAGAATCCAGATTTTCTATTGACATGCATGACATCCTAATAGAATATCCATTGATTTATTCCTTCTCTCTCCACTGCTCAGGCAGGACTCCTCAATCTGCAAGCAGGGCTTCCAGGCGGATGACACCAAGATCTGCCAACAGAGCCCTGCTTCAGAGCTGTGCAGATACCTGTGTTGTAAGGCTAGGCACGCCAACCGCGTCCAACGCCATTCCTCCTCCTTCGGATCCGAGTGCGGTGTTGGAACCTGCCAGAACTGACCTCTGCTGCATTTCTGAACAATGGTATGCAGTTGGCCTGAATGTGAGCCCTTTTCGGCTGGTGCAGAAATGACTGTCTGTGTTAGTGAGATCCAGATGAATCGCCTCGTCAGTGGCTATTTCCAGATCGAACTGAACGTCCATCTTTTCCAGGGTGAGGAATCTGTGGACCTCCAGATATGGCTGGCCTACAGCTCCCACCAGTGTGATCAACAGTCAGGGATGATGGGAATTGTAGTCCAGCATCATCTGGCCACAGCCTCCCCCTTCCCTGGACAGTGTTTTGCATAGTAAGCAGCAAAAATTATTTTGGGTGTTCACACACACAGCATGAAACAGGTCCGCTTTCTATTTGTCTCCACCACAGTTATTCTGTCTTGATGAATAGAGGCTCCATTCAGCCCCCAAGGTTTATGTAGGCTGGTGCTGTTGAGCAGCTTAGTTGCAGCTGCTGGGTGCGATCCACACTGAGCTAGAGGATTGCAACACAAAAGTTGAAACCCTCATTTGCTTTTGCCACCTCTTGGGGCACAACCAACGCCTGCTCTCTTCCTACACCACAGCGCTCTGCTCAAGACCTCTGCCTTCTTTTCCCTTTGCCAGATGATTGGTTGTATGACTTGGAGTTGAATTGTCTTTGGAAGCTGTTCATTTTAACTTGTGCTGAAAATGCCCTCGCGGAGAGCACAGTGTAAAAACCCATGGCCTTCCTCTCGCATCTCAGTTCCCTCCGGCAAAAATGCGCGACCCAATTTTTGTTGGCCACTGGTACAGCTCTGTCACCTTGGTCTCTTCCAGTGCTGAACACAGCATCGTGATATTTTGTTCTAGCTGTAGGAAGGATGCAGTTGGGGCAGGGGGTGGGATCCTGCTGCTGGCATATTTGCCTGGGAGAAGCAGCTGTTCATTTCAGACAAGTGCTTCTCTGTGCTAATTCACGCTGTAAACTTTGCCCTTGTAATTGTTCGTCCAGTATCTTGGACGTAAACTGAGAGGGAGAATTGTCAGCTGTCATTCACACCCATGCACACCTTCCCCCAAGATGAACGTTTTAAAAACCTAACATGCAAGTTTCTGACTGATGATGAACACATGTGGTCTCCCCCCAGTGACATCCAAGCTGCGGAGGAACCCTGTGCTACAGCAGAAGACATGGCGAAAGAAACTGCTGTAAGTTGTATCGTCTGTGTTGAATGTGTGCCTGTCCTGAAAGTTCAGAATGGCCCCCATCTCATTTTGCTCCTTGAAATCTCTCTCTCTTCCTTCCTGAACTCTTAGGATGTACAAACAGCCACTTGTGACAGCGGATCACCCTTGTGTGATAAGGATGACTTGATTTCTACCGATTCTCAGGGCCTGGAAGGTTCCATTGATAAAACAGAAGTTTCAGAAGCTACAGAAGAGGTGAAACAGACGATTGCAGATCTGGGCGAACAGGATGTTCTTTCATGGAGTCCCAAGGAGGATTCCCCGCCTGAAGGAAGTTGCTCCCAGGCTGAAGAGCTGCCCACTCCAGAATGTCAAACAGGTAGATTTCCATGGGGCTTTTTAGGTAGCGGGAAGAACCTCTGGCTGAGGTCCATGTATTATTCTGTGATTACATGAACAGATTGGAATTTGAATTCAAGGAGCTGCTTCTATCTCACTCACCACATTGTGTTTTTGGTGCACTTTAAAGACTAACAAATGCATTGTGGCATAATCTTCTATGGAGGTTACAGCCTGTGTGATCAGCTGCTTTAAGCTGTAGATGGAAGGTGGAATTCAGCACAGGGCTGTAACAATTGCTGTTTGGAGGCTCCTAACCCCACTGAGCCAATATGGGGGCCCGTGGGAGACGAGGGGGAACCCCAGTTGCTCTAGACCTTGCAAGGGCTAACAGGGTTTGTTAAATCTGGCCCAGAACCTTTAGGCTGCCGCCCTAGGCTTGTTTTTCAGGAGAAGGAAGTCTCATTGTGAACAGCGTGGCAGACTTCCAAGTTCACATGTTAAGCATTGGGGGTGGGTGTCTCGTTGCTCCTATATTCTCACCCTGCTGACACTTCCTTGTGTTTGACTGCTATATCTTGAAATGAAGATATTTCCTGTTTGTTACAGGCAACTCCCCGTTTGTGCAGGGGTTGCATTCCGAGTCATTATGCGCTTGCGTGAAATTGCACAGAATCAGAACACCCGTTGGTGTTTTGCCCCCTTTGGTGACGCTTTCGTGTCACCTCTGGGTTCAGCACTGTGTGCGCATGTGCAGTTGCGCACACATCAGACATGTCCCCAACAGTCACTGCCTGTGCTGGTTTTGAGATGGGACAGCGGTGAGTCCCTGCCGTCATTCATGAACCATAGGTACTTGGTAACGAGATGTGTATCCTCAAACCTTATTGACACAGCCCACTAGAAACCCTCTCCTACATATTACTGAACCAGACCTAAGTTAGGTTAAAAAGCCCACTGGAAATATATCCTTATTTTCCAGGTTCTCTTCTCGGTGACTTCTCCAGCGAAGCTGCAGTGCTTGAACTCCAGGTATGTTTGTTTGAAAAGGAGCTAATTGGGTTGGGTGGACTTCTAAAGACTAGCAACTAACATTTCTCCAATTACTGCAACAAATCTGATGCCATGGTTTCCTGTTAAATATATATACCATATTTTTCTGTGTATAACACCCCTTAGTTTGGGGGACTCAAATTTATGAAAATGGGGGAAGATGACCCCCGTGTATAAGACGACCCCCATTTTTTAACATTATTTTAGAGTAAAAAAAAACCCTAGTCTTATACATGGAGATTATGCATAATGCAGATTATGATGTGCCATAAAGAGGCTGCATCGAGTTGCAAAGGACTCCAGCTGTCTGGTGCAATGAAGTCAGGCTTATGTCAAGAAGCCCTTTCTCTTTCACCCCCCCCCCCAAAAAAAAAACCCCAACTCCTTAGAAATCAGTAACAAATGGACATAGATTATTAGGAAAGTACAGCCGTGGGCTCGTCAGAGCAACTGAGCATGAACACATCTCCTCACCGGATCCTTTTCTCAGAGTGAAAATTTCTCTGGATGGCATTCTATCCAGCTTCTTGACTCTTTATTTGAAAAACACTTGACAGCTTCATGAAGACAAATGGCCAGGTCCCTGCCCCAAAGCAGCCTAGAATCTAAATTCAACAATTGGGGGTGGGGTGGGGAATGTTAAGTAAATGCAGTTTACTTCCCCTCCCGTAGCTGGCTTCACAGTTTTCCCCACATTGTGATTTTTTTGTATAGCGCGTGCATGCACACACGATTCACAATATATTGCCAGGTCAAAAGTTATGAAACCGATATCACAATCTGGACTTCAAACCAGTTTTGGACAATACAGTGATATATCACTCAGCCTTATTTGTCACCTTCATTACTTTGGCAGATCAAAAGCCTAGGGGAAAGTTAGGGTAACTAACTTCTCTTAAGGCTGGGCAATGAGGCAATTTAGCGTATTACGTTCTTCTAATCCACACGGGAACTACTTCTGCTTATGACAAGCAACTGTAACGCTACCGTTTATGATAACTATCTATCTGTCAGATGGTATCTCTAAATTCAGTGGGAGGATCCTTGATCTCCCTTTTAGGCTGTTTGCTGCTCTAACCGGTTAGGTCACTTTTTTGAAAGCCCTGGAGGCAGTTGCCGTTAAGCAAGAAGCCTCTGAGTCACTTCTGCTAAGGAAGCCGTTCATTGCATGCATGCATGCAAGTGTGAAGTGGGTGTAAGGCACGCAGCAATGAAAAGAGCTTGGATGCTGTTTGTGAAAGCACTTGTCAGTCTTTTATCACTTGGCTATTATTGAGAGGAGGCAGATGAATGTATATTCTGTCTTGAAATAAGAGGGGAAGTGCAGGTCATAGAATTGTAGAGTTAGAAAGGGACCGAAAGGAGTAACCCCTTGCAGTGTAGGAATCACGACCATCTAGCCTCTGCTTAAAAACTTTGAATGATGGAGAACTCATCACTTTCTGAGAGAGTCCATTATGCTGTCAAACTGCTTTTGCTGCCATAAAGTTTCTTCCTAAAGCAGGAGAGCAGATTTCTAGCCTCCTTCCAAAAGTTTGAATTTTTCAGCAGTGTACAACATGCACCTGATTTCCATGGACATGATTTATTTACTGCTTCCCTGTCTATATTATATTATATAACCTTCCTTATTTGTTCCCCACAGCCCAGCCTGGATGAAAGCCTTTTCGTCACTCCGAGGAACCAGGCGGAGAAATTTGTGGCCAACCCAAGCAACGACCTCATTGTTTTCTCTCCACTTACTTAATCAGAAGGGGCAGAATAGGATTGATTTTTATTTACAAACCGGGGTGGGTGGGGGGAGTGGGTAAAAGGAAATTTACTGTGGTGTTTTCTGTTTTTAAGTACTCCTATTAAATGTTTATTAAAGTTTGGTCTGTGTCTTCTGAGTTGCCTTTCAGTATCATCTGTGTGGGTTCTTTAACATCTTTCCTCATCCATAATCCCTCTTCCCTCCCAAAATCAACTATGATCCAGAACTGTGTTGGAGGAAATCTATTTCTGTTTCAGCTCAGACCTGTCCTGTATTGTAACAAGCTGGGCGGGGAGTATTCTGTGCTGCATGCAGCGGTGGGAAAAGAATAAAACAAAATGCCTCTGGCTAATCTGGGCCAGGAAAATGTGTGACCTGCACAGTTCATGTGAATAAGAAAGCTCTGTGGGTTGTTGCTTTTTAACCTAGTTTATGCTGAGATTTGCCAGATTCGATTGGAGGACATTCTGTTCACAAGATTATGCCTTCCTCTGTCTGTCACCTCCACTTCTAGGGAGGAAGATCACAGCCTCTTGTGGTTCTATAAGAGGAAGTTAAGGAATGGGTTTCTGTGCAGTCAGTCCAAAACGGGACCCAAAATCCCCATTTTCCTTCTCCAAGGGAGCATTTCTAAAATTCATTAACGAGCTCTTGAGCCAATGTATAAACAGAAGCCCAGCTGTATAAACAAGTGCTCAAAGCCCTCTCCTTTATCAGTCCGTGACGGCAATGGATGGCCTTGCCAGTTCCAAAGTAAAGCAGGGATGGCACATCTGGGTCTTAACTTACATCCTGACCACAATGACGCACAGACTTTGTCAGGTCTGACAAGAGACCCAGAACGGCGCCAGGAGTGCTCTTATAGTTGGTGACCTTCTTGCCCCAAGATACGAGTATAGGAACAGGAAGACCCTTTTATGGTCAAGAGTACCGGAACAGGAACATCTGTTTATGGTCATGTATGTCAACTTCCGTGACGTGGCTGGATTCCTGGGGACGGAAGGAGAGGGTGCCTGGAGGATATGTATACTGCATGAAATTTCTCTTGCTTTTGTGCTTGCAGTGAACCGATTCACGCAGTGCCTTCGGCTATCCGGAGAGCAGAATAAACTCTAAATCAACCTCGGTGTCATTTGACTTCCTTTCTCCCTCCCGGGAGCAACGCAGACCCCACCAGTCGGTAAAGTCTAATAAGGCTACAGCTGTAAAACGAACCCTGCCCATCCTCTGGGCCAGTTTCCCAAAGTTTGGTACACATACACCTGGGGTCCACGAAAGGGTACACAGCAGAGTTTGCTGTAGTCCAAACAAAAGCAGTATTGTTGGGGAGGTTTTTTGCCTGAGGTATGCCGGTAAGACAGAACGCTGTTGGGGCGAGGTGATTCTGTTATGCACTCCCCTGGGATTCTACTGATGAAAGGCTGTACCCAAATTTAATAAGCATGATAATGTTAAGTTTGGTGCGTACCACTTCAAGGCCCCTGGTTCCCAACTGTTTGGGTATGGTCACCCACAAGTCCAAATTGAATTGGTATCGTTATTCATCAATGTTGGACCTTAGGACTTCTGAAGGTGCCAGTACTCCTATACTGATAAGTTTTGAAATGTTTCTCTCACCCCCTTCCCCCTTTGCTTGAATATCTGATGGGCCTTTAGCTTTTAAAACTTTACTAATAAAAATCAGAAACCCTCACTCCTAGCAGTCCTGCTCAGCTGCATCCCCACTCCATCCTCCGTCCATTGCCAACACCCTTTCTAACCCTCTGGTGCCCATAAGGACTAGAAACCTGCTTGTGAGGACTTACATATGACACTCAGCCTCTCCTTGACTGGTCCTGTGTATATATATTTTTATTAAACTTTGCCTTACAAAGCGAAGCCAGCCGGACATCTTTTTAGAAAAACGAAAGCTGCTGTTTTAATGCACGCAGAGTTGGCGTATTAGGTTGCTGGAGCCTTGGGTTAGATGGTTGTTGGTGTGACACTGGTGAGGGTGATGTCGCCATTGATGCACAGCTTGTTGATCTGGTTTAGCTCCTTGATGCGATGGTTATACTGCATCAAATGAGCATCGTTGACTGCTATCTTCAGGTGATCCGCTTCACACAGAATCTGAATCTGGAAAAGGAGAAGTGTTCAAAACATTAAAAGAACCAGGAAAGCAGAATGGCAGAGGCTGTGAGCAGAGATTAACTTAAGTTCCAAATTCTTTGAACAGAGCGTGGCTTCCTAGCACATCAAGGCTTAGGACTATATTCAGCTAACGTTTACTAAGAGTAAACTCATTGAAATTAACAGCCATGATTAACTTAACTTGCATTAATTTCAGTGGCTCTACCCTTGAGTCAAGTTCGTAAACCACTGCTGCAGGTCTAGGCCTGTGGAACTCCCTCCCACTTGGGATTAGGTAGGCAACCTCCTTGCTGCAAAGACTTTCTTCTTCCAGCAGGTGTTATATGCTGGTATTTAGTTTTATGGAGATTTTTAATTGTTATATCCTTTGTATGGTTTGTTTTATGTACCCCTCTTAGAAATGCTGATTAAGCAGTCTATAAATGCCTTTTTTATATATATGTTTTCCTGTGTGGAAGAGTCATCACACGGTTAGCTGCTGATGCAATTTTGTGCAGTCATGTGGAATCCTGGATATGGTACCGGATGTGGTAAATGGTGGTTTTACTAAATGTACAGCTCACTACCCCTAATTTTAAGTCGGAGCTGTAGTTTTGAAGACGACACAGCTCACACAGCAGGAGTTTGCAAACCCCTTACCCACAGTATTTGATGATTGATATGTCAGCAAATAAACAAATGGAAAACAAGACTAAAGTTGATAGAGGCCACACACCTGCATTCTCTGAACACTTAAAACAAAAAAGTGTAAATGTTAAATACTGGGTGCTTGTGGTCTTGCCAGAAACATCTGGCCGGGAGGCTGAAACCTTTCATCCAATCTAGGTTGTGGTCATCTTCTGTTCCTACTGCTATAACCACTAAGCGACACTGCTGCTGAAATCCATATGTTGCTGACTGAATGATGGATGTTTACTAGAGGCGATGCAGAAATACGGTGGCAGGCTTACGGTGTAATGAAACAGCGTGGTAAAGAAGCAGATGTAATTTTTGTGGATTTAGATCAGGTGTGGGGACCTGCAACTCCCGTGGCTGGGCTTTGTAGGGCTGATGGAAGTTGTCGTCCACTGCTTTAGGCACAGCTCATTGTGGAAATGCGGCAATTAATTTTCGTGGTAAAATAAGCTGCCCATCATTAAAACATCAATTTTAGCCAGTGCTTTCATTATACAGTCATACCTCAGGTTACAGATGCTTCAGGTTGTGTTTTTTTCAGGTTACGGACCGCCAAAACCCAGAAGTACTGGAATGGGTTACTTCCGGGTTTCGGCGGTTGCGCACGCGCTAAATCGCGCTTTGTGCATGCGCAGAAGCACTTAATCGCAACCCGCGCGTGCGCAGATGCGCCGCTGCAGGTTGCAAATGTGCATCCCGCACAGATCACGTTCGCAACCCGAGCGTCCACTGTACAGCACAAACGTTTAACTCATTCATCTCGCTTCTGCTTCAGTTAAGAGAGAGAGCCCCATTCCCTGTGCCCCCCTTTACCTTGAAAGGTTTGCCAGCCTCAAAAGGGAACCTGGGGGCCGTCCTGTCTTCCTTCCCCCAGGTGTTATGCAGCATGGTGTTGCAAACAATAACTTTCCTGCCATCTTCATTGAAGCGGGGGTTGAAGTGGAGGGCGATGTCATTGCCCTTCTTCAAATCCACTTTAATGCTGCAACAGGGAGACACAAGCTGTAACCGTCTCCCGAGGAATGTCTCAACATTTGATCATAAATCACACAGCGGGAGCCAGGAATTAAGACCACTGTTATCAGAGTCACAGTGTTCTCCCGGAGTCCAACAAATCCCCTTAAAGAATAATCAATTTATTGCATACAGCCAAAGGTCTTTACAATGTACAGCAGAGGGCAAGAGCAGGCTTTCCTCTGAAATTGCACAACCTAACCTAGAAACATTTTCAGCATGAAAAATGTACAGCATAAAAATTTAAAATTAGAAAGCATTAACAGAGCTGGAACAGAACTTCTTAGCTGCCAGGGCAAATTTGGCTGATAGGTGTGCAATTTGTAGCTCTTTTTCAGCTAAGAGTTTGACTGTCAGAGTTCCTGGATGGCTTTTCTTTTTCTTTTTTTTAAATAATTTTTATTAACTGGCCAATCACATCAAATTAAATCACATCACATAAATTCCAAATTACAAAGCCAAATTTTTAAATTTTGTTGGGGGAACCCATACTTCAAGATCCCAAGGGGGATTCAGATCATCTTCTTATTACTGCGTTAATGTCCAAATCAGTCCCAGTCAGTCCAGACAAAGTTAATAATTCTATCCAGTCTTATCTTGGTGTTTCCACATCATATCTTGTTCATATAATTTCTCTTTTTCCTTTACGATCTCTTCTGTTAGTCTCCTTAAGCCGATAAGCAAATATAATAATCCTGTGTGAATTTCCCGTTCCCCAATCTAAGTCCAGATGGTTTCCATATATCTCCTTCGTAGATAACATCGCTCTTTCCATCATAAATTAGGCATTTGTCACTCTTAAGTCCCACCGAGGAGTTGATCCACGATATGTAAACAGCTCTATTTCTCTCTTTCTCCTCCCAGACCCAAGAGCTCCAACAATGCCTCCCAAAATGGCGACGGCATTTTTAACTGCGTCATTCCAAAACTCTTAGCTTTCCAGCTTCGTCTTGAAACATTGCTTTGGTTCGAAAGTTTATCTCCACACAGCCTTAAATCCACAGCTTAAGTCCTTTTCTGACTCATTAGGGGAGGGGATTCTTGTTTAATCACATAAAAAAAGGAAAGGCAGGTTTTTTTCCCCCCTCCCCCCTCAGTCATTTGTCGTACCGTATCTTGACGTATCTTCTCATATTTTATTCTTGTCTTGTTATCAGAGATCTCTTCTGTCAGCAGTCTTTACTCCCCCTTTTTCCTTGAAGTATGTGCAATTTATCTCGTCCAAATTGTCGGAATCCCACAGGAGGGCTTTGTGCCTAGTGCCCCCACCCCCACAAATTCGGGGGTGGTATAGGGCACAGCAGGCAAGGGCCGTCCCCCCCACAATCCTGGGGGGGTTAAGGAGGCTAATTACCCCCATCATAGCCTCCAAATTACCTCGTGTGGGTCAGAGAGATGTTATTGTCAGCCATCTTCCGATGTACCACCTAGTCGCCCCCCGTTCCTGGATGGCTTTTCAAATCATCATCATCATCATCATCATCATCATCATCATCATCATCACAGTTTTGCAGTAAGGAATGTGATGAGCAAATGCATTTAAAAGTGTGAGATGAAGGATGGGGGAAATTATACGCACCCTAAGCAAATTAGGACGAAAGCTCAATAAAGACAGGGTGACATCTAACAAAGTGGGTGGTCCTGCCCCCCTGGGGGGTCAGATTACATGGGGGGTGAGCAACGAGAAGAAGGGGCAGGGGGCACTAGAGGTGTAAATGACTATCTGAAAAGTTGGTATCACAGGGATCAAGTTCGTCAGTTTTGTTGACTTAATCTTTTAACTGTTTTGAATAAATGCACCTGTCAGGGACTCAGGAGCAGGAGCACTGGGGAGAGAGGAAATGGAGAGCGAAGGGGAAGAATCCGAGGGCAGCGTAGGGGAGTATGACAGTGGCCCGAGAGATTCCATGAGCTTCTCCAGCGAATCAGAAGATTCCCAGAAGGGGGCGCCGATGGTCAGGGCAAGGGGGGTCCCAGGGGGGACGCACCAGAAACAAGGAGACAGAGGGGAACCCCAAAGCAGCAGTGGGGGATTGGGACCAGTTTCCCCCAGAGCGTAGTGGGGGGGAAGAGTCACATGTGTCAGGGCCAGCGTCTCCTCCAGCGGGGAGAGAGAGTGAGTCAGGGCTGACCACGCCTCCAACGGAGGGGAGGTCAGTTGCAGCTAGCCCCCCCAGAGGGGGAAGCAGTGACAGCAGCAGCAGTGAAACGGTCAGGAGAAAAGTTACCGGCTGGGCGCGCGCGCCAAGTTCAAATGTACAGGCGCGGGGAACAGCAGGAGACCCGGATGGGGAACCAGCTCCTAAAGCCCGCCGGAGGGAGGGGGAAGGCTCAGGGGACTCAGCGTCAGAAGAGTCTAGAAAGGGCGAGACCCCAACGGCCAGGCGGAACCAGAGGCGGAAGGAACTGAGGAAGAGGTGGAGTAAGGCTAGAGTCTTAAATTGGTGTCTGGGGGGAGGAGACTCAGACGGAGCATCAGCGGTCTGACAGTTGAGACGTAGAGCTGCGCGCTGCGGCTCTGGAAGTGAAACTGAACTTCAATAAAGACTTTTGTACTTAACAAAGAAGCAGCGTTGGTCCTTTGTGAGCTGGGACCTTGGGCAGCCCTGACAGCACCATTAATTGTTATTCTGAATTTTACTGTGCTATTATCTTCCTTAGTGGGTTGTGCAAACCGCTATTTTGAATAATGCTCTTTATAGGCTCGGCTAGGGAGGCATCTGGGATGAGTTTATGGAACCAAACAGCCGGGGGCCCAATACGGTTTGGGAACCACTGATCCTAATGACTGCATAAGCTTTGTGAAAAGCCGCTTGGAGATGACGATTTTCCTGGAGGATATGTGGGGTAGCAACCCGGTCTAGAGCATGGTTAGCCGGCTCATTCATGCAGTGGCGTAGCGTGGGGGGTGCAGGGGGGGCCGGCCGCACCGGGCGCAACATCTGGGGGTTAGGGTTAGGGGGCGCAAATCCACAGGTTAGGGGGCGCAAATCCACGGGTTAGGGGGCACAAATTACTTGCCTTGCCCCGGGTGCTGACAACCCACGCTACGCCACTGCATTCATGCACTTCCCCCTGGCTGACTCAAAATAGCAGGCCTCCACCCCTATCTATGGGTTCCTCGTTCTGAATTGTGAGCCTGGGGAGAAGGGACAGGGAAGAGCAGGGGTCAGCAAACTTTTCCAGCAGAGGACCAGTCCACTGTCCCTCAGACATTGTGGGGGGCCGGACTATATTTTGAAAATTCCTATGCCCCACAAATAACCCAGAGATGCATTTTAAATAAAAGCACACATTCTACTCCTGTAAAAACACCAGGCAGAAAGAACCCAGAGATATATTTTAAATAAAAGGACACATTCTACTCATGTAAAAACACGCAGATTCCCGGACCGTCCGCGGGCCGGATTGAGAAGGCGATTGGGCTGGATCCGGCCCCCGGGCCTTAGTTTGCCTACCCATGAGTAAGAGGGAGACACCACAGCCGTAATTCAGCCCCGAAAATGCAATCCCCTCCTACAGAAAACTGGAACACCCCCCCACACCCCCAATCCCTTTTCCAGCTGCCCAGAGTGGCTGGGGAAACTCAGCCAGATGGGCGGGGTATAAATAATAAATTATTATTATATTCCATCTTTACCAGGTTGCCCTTGGATTCACCGTCCCAACAATGGTCAATAAAGTGCGAGGCTGGAGTCCTGCCGGCAGTGGGATGTCACAGGGAACTTTCTGCAAAAGATGGTATAACATTCAGAGTTTTGGTCGAGGGCAGTGGGTCTCAGGGGGTGTGGCAAGAAAGGATGGCAAGACAATCACAGGAACGTGAACATTTCAGTGTATAGTATCAAAATATTTTTTATTTATTTGCAGAATAGTGGATAGTTATCTTTCCGAACTGAGAGCAAGAGCGTCGGCAGCTAGTTGGCTATAGCATATTGTTGAGATCAGGGATTTTCAAGAACAGAAAAGATAAAGGCTTCTTTGTTTTGATGAGGAGGTGGATGTTTGTTTGCCTCAAATTAGACCTAATATAAGTGAGATTACCCGGCAAAAGCAAGCACACACCTCTCGCTGAGTTTGTATACATACTTGAGGTACATATGTAAGGGGCTCATTTATAATTATTTTGGGAATATTTCATGTTGTTATGTAGCTGCATTGTTTTGTACTTTCTGGACGTCTCATGATCATAGTTGTGTTCTATGTTATAAATCAAGCACTACTAGGAATAGTAAACACCCCCCCCCCAATGTATTCCTTATCATGAGGAAATTAAGTGTGGTGTGAGCAAATTTTTCTTCTGAAAGTGTGGCCCAGAGAAGAAGAAAAGCTTCAGAACCACTGGTCTAGGACCTGGGAGACAACCTCAAAGCAGCTCATAATATATAAAATTTAGACAAATCACCAAAATATAGGTAAAATAGAATAACTGTTTAAAGCCACAACTAATAAGTTAGAGAGAAAATAAACCTTGGTGCAATCATCAAAAAATATTATTTTCACAGCAATTTTGGTCAGGTGTCTCTCTGTTCTATGGGACCAGAGAGGAATATATAAGACATTTGGGCATAGAAGCGGTATACAAATCAGTATATAAAAGTGGGGTACAAATTAATAATAAGAATGAAATGACTCTGGCTAGTTTAATTTAATTCCGCCAACCCTCAGATCTTTGCCTTAAGCTGAGGAACTCATGTAATATTATTATTATTATTATTATTATTATTATTATTATTAGTTATATCCTGCCCTCCCCAGCCAAAGCCGGGCTCAGAGTGGCTAACAACAGTAAAATAATACAGCATTCTGTGGAATGGAGTTTTGAGTGGGCAACTGGTGTCCAGCAGAAAAACCTATCTATGGGGAATATTGCAAACTGATCCTATTCACAGCTTCATCCAGGAGTAACTTTTCGTTCTGTGAACAAAGGGTATTCGTTTCCTTTTTAAAAAAGACACAGAACCCTAAATCTTGCAAGCCGCTTTTGATGTGATTGCTTACCATCAATGCAGTGTATACATTTTCTAAAATAAGACAGATCAGAGAGATTTCCTAGCCTAGAGGCACACGCAAACAAGCATGTTTCTCACCAACGGGCCGGAAGGTGTTCCTCCGGACGGAACGGAAGGTGGGAATCCGGGTGCGGTCGGCTGTGCTCCTCCGCCACTTGGGGGCTGTCCGGGGCCAGGATACATGCCGGAGGCACCTGGTGGAACCATTCCAGGTGCGCTGGGAAATCCGCCTGGCTGGGGTGGGCCTCCAGGGTAGCCACCACCTGCTTGTGGGGCCCCAGGGTATGCGCCGGGTGCCCCTGGATATGCGCCGGGGGCCCCTGGGTATGCGCCGGGTGCTCCGGGATATGGGCCGGGGAACGCTCCGGGATATCCTGGGAAAGTGCCAGGCTGATTTCCCCAAGGGTTTGGCTGGGCATTTGGGTTGGCATTCGGGTTGTTGGCACCCCCGGACAGGGCATCAGACAACTGTGGAGAGAACAAAGCAACAGTTAGCAAAAATGAATAAGAGGTCCAAATATTTGCTGGAAATGTAAAGAAAAATCATATACGGTGGCCTTGTAAGGTAATAAAATCATTCTGGGAAATGATATACAGTCATACCTCGGGTTACAGATGCTTCAGGTTGCGTTTTTATGGGTTACAGACCCGCCGAAACCCAGAAGTACCAGAACGGGTTACGTCCGGGTTTCGGGGGTCGCGCATGCACAGAAGTGCTAAATTGCACTTTGTGCATGTGCAAAAGCGCCGAATCACAACCCGCGCATGCGCAGACGTGGCAGGTTGCGAATGTGCATCCTGCATGGATCACGTTCGCAACCTGAGCATCCACTGTATAATGAGATGAGGGGAAAATTCAAATTAACTTTTGTAAAAATAAAACCCAGAGGCTTTCTTATTAGGAAAGATAGGTGCAGATATTCCAAAGGAGCAGAAAATACTTTTAATTTTGCAACGATAGTTGCACGGATGCTACTAGTGCAGAAGCGCTCTATCATGCTGCGTGCGTGCACAGAATCAGCGTTCTAGTTGCAGACTTTTTGGGGTGCGAATGGCACCCCTGAACGGATCAAATCCGTAACTAGAGGTACCACTGTAATGTCAAAAATCAATGGGCATCTTATACAAAGATAATGCCAAGGGTGGACTGGTGATTGGTTGCTGCCCCCCAAATAGGGGCCGTCTTATACATGGGGGTGTCTTATAGATGGAAAAAAACCCCGATATATAGTTTTAACTGGGTTTTGACTAAACGTGCAATTAAATGTCTCAGCTGAAACCGTGGCTGGTGCTTTCTTGATGATACAGAAAGCGCCCTGCTTTCTCAGGCCAAGATCACGTGAGGTCTCAGGTCACAGCAACAACACAGTAATCCTTTTTAAAATTGGCATCAAAAGCACTACTGCATCAGGAGAGTAGATACTTACTGAAAAGCCGTCAGACATCTTCCTGAAACAAAACAGAAAAAGAGAACAGGTGAGTGCAAGGCGCATCCATAGATTCCACTGGCCAAATGCAAATCTTGGCAGAGCTAAGGGAGGCTTTGTGGTACAATGAATAGAGCAGCTTTTGCCAACCTGGTGCCCCTCCCAGATGTTTGCTGGCTGTGGCTGATGGAAGTTGCAGTCCCAAACATCTGGAGAAGCACCAGCTTGATAAAGGCTGGGATTTACTTATTTTGGGGCAAAGAAACAGCTCAGAATCCAGATGTTGCTTTCAAGCGCTCATGTAAATTCACCAGCATTGGAATGCAAACTTCTCTAAATGTTTACAGTGATACCTCGGGTTACATACGCTTCAGGTTACATACACTTCAGGTTACAGACTCTGCTAACCCAGAAATAGTACCTCGGGTTAAGAACTTTGCTTCAGGATAAGAACAGAAATCATGCTCCGGCGGTGCGGCAGCAGCTGGAGGCCCCATTAGCTGAAGTGGTGCTTCAGGTTAAGAGCAGTTTCAGGTTAAGTACGGATTAAGTACTTAACCCGAGGTACCACTGTACTTGCCATTTTGCCTAATATAAAGCATGTTCGCGTTTTCTTTTCACTGTGTGCATCTTCATAAATACTTTACTGCAGCACCTGCACATTACTTGGCTGCAGAAGGTCATTGCAAAATCCAGAATCGTGCCAGTTTCAAAGGACGGGTGTTTTTCGGTTCTCTAGTTTTTCAGCGCTTGTGTTGTTTCGAAAAGTGAGAATTAGGTAGGTTTGCCTTTAAATGCAAACCGAATGGAATTTCTCCCTGTTTTCTAGCAGTGAGCCATCCAGATCTGCTACCAATTCATTTCCGTCTGTGTTCTGAGTATACACATGATGTTGACTCATCTTGGAACAAGAAGTGAAGACCGCCCAGGAACATATTTCAGGTTTCCCCCCCACTTCTCAACACAAACAGAGCTGTCTTTCGGAGAGGGTACACTCCCCTGAAAGCTGGCCAAATAAAAAAAAAGAGAGACCCACAAACTTCATAGAAAGCCTACAAAACACGCACGAACACGCCCTTTCAAAGAGATATTCAGGGAAATTGCCATTGCATCCACTTTGGGAAAACACACAGCCGTTGTCCGTGGCTTCAGGCGAAAGCTCTGTGCAAATATGACTCACTCAGGCCTCAGCACGCCCATGACTCAAATCAAATGCTCCCCATTCATGTTAAGAAAGTGTATGTGCCCCACACAGTTTACTTAGTGCCAAACAACGGCGCATTGGCACGACAAGCACTGCCCTGCTGAAGCCCTCCTCACAAGAGTCCTGCGAGGTTTGTGGCAACAGCTCACGCTGCAAAACGGTGACTCATGACTTCACCCCACCCATGATTGATTTGATTAAAAGTATGCTCACTCTACAGTTTATCCTTCCCTGCCATTAACGATAAGGATAGATTCATGGAGGAGAAGGCTATCACAGAATCCCCATTACAGGGTGAGCTCCTGTTGCTCAGTCCCAGCTTCTGCCAACCTAGCAGTTCGAAAGCACGCCAGTGCAAGTAGATAAATAGGTACCACTGTGGCGGGAAGGTAAATGGGGATTCCGTGCGCTCTGTTTTCCATCACAGGGTTCCGTTGCGCCAGAAGCGGTTTAGTCCTGCTGGCCACATGATCCAGAAAGCCGTCTGCGGACAAACACCAGCTCCCTCGGCCTGAAAGCGAGATGAGCGCCGCAACCCCATAGTCGCCTTTGAGTGGACTTCACTACCCATGGGTCCTTTACCTTTTCACCATGGAATCATAGAATGGTAGAATTGGAAGGGATCCCAAGGGTCATCTAGTCCAACCCCCTGCAATGCAGGAATCTCAGCTAAAGTATCCCTGACAGATGTCCATCCAACCTCTGCTAAAAAAACCTTCAAGGAAGGAGAGTCAGCAACCTCTTGAGGGAGACCATTCCACTGTCCAACAGCTCTTCCTGTCAGAAAGTTCTTCCTGATTAGTCAGAATCTCCTTGAAGCCATGGGTTCGAGTCCCACCCTCCAGAGCTGGAGAAAACAAGCTGGTTCCCGCCAGTGTGGTGTAGTGGTTAAGAGCGGTGGACTCGTAATCTGGGGAACCGGGTTCGCTTCCTTGCTCCTCTACATGCAGCTGCTGGGTGACCTTGGGCCAGTCACACTTCTCTGAAGTCTCTCAGCCCCACTCACCTCACAGAGTGTTTGTTGTGGGGGAGGAAGGGAAAAGAGAATGTTAGCCGCTTTG
The DNA here is from genome assembly GCF_964270895.1 of Podarcis filfolensis. NCBI lineage: Eukaryota > Metazoa > Chordata > Lepidosauria > Squamata > Lacertidae > Podarcis > Podarcis filfolensis. Next base: position 130,560,590 of record NC_139604.1, read on the forward strand.
AGACTCCTGAAGGGGAGTGAAAGGCGGGATATCAAATCCAAACTCCTCCTCCTCCTCTTCTTCTTCTTCTTCTTCCATGTGACAGCCCTTGAGATATTTGAAGATGACTCTCCTATCTACTAGCCACGATGGCTCTGCTCTGCCTTCACAGTTCGAGGCAGCAATACTTCTGAATATCAATTATGATACGATATGATACAATACGATACGATAATCTTTATTGTCGTTGTCCCATACAGAACGAAATTGAAAAAAATCTACATCAGACATTCAAAAACCAACATGCCTGCCATCCCAGCTATCCCAACCTGGTTAGCCCCCTAAAAACTCTGATACCACATTTTTAAATACAATATACTCCCACAGAGACTACCTTAAAGTTAAAGGGACCCCTGACCATTAGGTCCAGTCGCAGACAACTCTGGGGTTGCTGCGCTCATCTCACTTTATTGGCCGAGGGAGCCGGCATACAGCTTCCGGGTCATGTGGCCAGCAGGACTAAGCCGCTTCTGGCGAACCAGAGCAGCGGACGGAAACGCCGTTTACCTTCCTGCTGGAGCGGTACCTATTTATCTACTTGCACTTTGACGTGCTTTCGAACTGCTAGGTTGGCAGGAGCAGGGACCGAGCAACGGGAGCTCACCCCGTCGCGGGGATTCGAACCGCCAACCTTCTGATCAGCAAGTCCTAGGCTCTGTGGTTTAACCCACAGCGCCACCCGCGTCCCTTGAGGAACCCCCTAATCACTGGCAAATAACAGGCTGTCAGCAGGCTGTAGGTGCTTGAGAGCCTAGCAAAGAGGTTTTCTTTAGGGTAATCACCAAGAGACTGTTTTGGTCCGCTGATGGCTTTAGCCAATAGCATCTTCTTAGCGGCTGCCTGCTCTTTGAATCATTTTTGCGCCACGAGTATTCAGTACCCCGATGAAGGAAAGTGCAAGGCTTCTTGCTATTCATAGAGCTGGCTGATGAATGTTCCCATCTCCAGACACCTGGTTATGTTCATATATGTGTCCTGAGGACCTTTCCTTTTGTAATAAACATTTTGTTGAAAAAGAAAAAGAAAAGAATGGCTGCGGCAACCTAGTCAGATGGGTGGGGTATAGGTAATAGATTATAATTATCATTGGCCTCAGCAGAGACATGTACCTGGGCCTTGCCTGGCACAGTTCGCAGGGTCGTCGTGAGGATAAGAGTCAGTTCAAGGTCACCCAGAAAGATGAAGGAGGATCTTGCTGCTACTCCTTGCTATTCCCCACTCCATCCGATCCAAGATGTTGCACTACCCAGTTTCTGTCCTATTAGGAGCTGGCAAGCTCTCTGCACAAGCTCAGCTTCTTCGGCTATGGGAGATCCTGTCCACACATGCAAAAGGTTCCGGGTTCAATCCCCCAATGGCATCTTTGTAGGGCTGGGAAACCTGAAGCCCCAAGAGCCATGGCCACTTTAAACAGAAATGGCGAACGCCAAATAATTCTGTGAGCTGTCATTTGTTAAGGGGTGCTGAATGTTTTCAGAAGACCCCTATTCTCTTTGCAGAGATACGATTCCTAAAGCAGTTTAATAGTCAACCCCTTTTCAAGGGGATCTCTGAAAAAACGTAGCTCGGTGACTCCATCTCTGCAAATGGTCATAGTGGTTGCAGTTGTTAATAATAATAATAATAATTATTATTATTATTATTATTATTATTATTATTATTATTATTATACTCCACCCATCTGGTTGGGTTTCCCCAGCCACTCTGGGTTGCTTCCAACAGAATATTAAAAACACGGTCAAACATCAATCATTAAAAACTTCCCTAAACAGGGCTGCCTTCAGATGTCTTCTAAAAGTCTGGTAGTTGTTTATTTCCTTGACATCTGATGGGAGGGTGTTCCACAGGGCGGGTGCCACCACCGAAAAGGCCCTCTGCCTGGTTCCCTGTAACTTGGCTTCTCGCAGCAAGGGAACCAACAGAAGGCCCTCGGCGCTGGACCTCAGGGTCCGGGCAGAACGATGGAGGTGGAGACACTCCTTCAGATATACTGGGCTGAAGCCGTTTAGGGCTTTAAAGGTCAGCAACACTTTGAATTGTACTCGGAAATGTACTGGGAGCCAATGTAGGTCTTTCAGGTTAATGCTTGATGTGTCATGCTTAGTGGCACTCCCATGACATCATCTCTGCGACATCATCAGTGTCTGCCCCCTCCCCAATGACATTACCTTAGGTCTCAGCTTTGAGTCCTGAAATCTTATGATCTGGGATGCTCCTGACATCCCTATTCTCCACCCCAGTTGCATATTACTTAATTGCTGCAGCTCTTAAATCAGTCTGATTTTCCCATCAGGCAGACAGACCCAAGTCTGTCTCTGTGGTAGTTTCTTTCATCCTGGACAGGATAGCGAGGATCAGACAGAATGGGGCCTTCAAGAGGCAGAAACTAAATCCCAGGCATGTGGATTCCTGCTTATCTTTAGTGACTCACCTCTACCTGATACCTGAAGGTGGACTTACACTACAGGCACATTGGAAGTAAACATGCCAGTTACGGGACCTGGTACGCAAAGAGAAAGTTTATCAAGACCTTCCTCTGCGAAACAGACTGAGATCTGCCTGCAAACCAGCCATCAACTGATGAAGAAACTCCTGTGCAATTTATTCCAGCTGCAGAACCTAGGTTTTGCGGCCATGAAATTTAAGACGATCAGAGTTTTAGGCAAGCGTCACTGAGAAAAGGAATCAGACCTGAAGGTTGCGAGGCTGAACAACCACCCTGTTTAACTGCTACAGCGAAACAGAGAGCGTTCATGCCAAACATTCCAACCCAATTAGGCAATAAAATTAGGATAGGTAGAAGTTGTTCAATAGCCAGCTCTAAACCAGCCCAACGGGACTGGGTGACTTTGCTTTTGTTTTCTCCCTGAGCTTTGTTGCAAAGTTTAGCAACAAATGCTACTTTAGTGCCTACCATGCAAAACATTTCTCAAAGTACGCTTACTGAAAATCTAGCATGTATCATCCTGGCCCTAACCACAAGGAATTTAACTCTGAGCATGCTTTTATTCTTCCTCCAAGTTCACAAAGTTGTGTACTTATTTGCAAGATTAGCTCAAAGAGAAAGGCACTTGCCCCTTGTCTACTCATACGTGCGTGAGCATTTTCTAGCATATTGATGGCCTGTAGTAGTAATAATAATAATAATAATAATAATAATAATAATAATAATAATATCAACAGATCCAGTTATAGATAGGTAGCCGTGTTGGTCTGCCATAGTCAAAACAATTTTTTTTTCTTTTTCTTTTTTTTCCCCTTCCAGTAGCACCTTAAAGACCAACTAAGTTAGTTCTTGGTATGAGCTTTCGTGTGCATGCACACTTCTTCAGATACCTGAAGAAGTATCTGAAGGTATCTGAAGAAGGTATCTGAAGAAGTGTGCATGCACACGAAAGCTCATACCAAGAACTAACTTAGTTGGTCTTTAAGGTGCTACTGGAAGGAAAAAAAAAAAATTGTTTTGAATATCAACAGACTTTCTCACTTGGTTACCTGGAGACAACTGTGACTCACCAGAGGTGATCAATAAAACTTAATACAAGTCTATTTAAAGCACGAGTTCATAGAATCATAGATTTGTAGAGCTGAGCAACTCTGCCCAGGAATACAATAGAATTATTTGCAGACAGATGTTGGGGATGCCTTAAAGCAGGGGTCAGCAAACTTTTTCAGCGGGGGCCAGTCCACTGTCCCTCAGACCTTGTGGGAGGCCAGACTATATTTTGGGGGGGGGGGGAGGAAATGAATGAATTCCTATGCCCCACAAATAACCCAGAGATACATTTTAATAAAAGGACACATTCTACTCATGTGAAAACACACTGATTCCCGGACTGTCTGAGGGCCGGAATTATAAGGCGATTGGGCCAGATCCGGCCCCCAGGCCTTAGTTTGCCTAAAGGTAAAGGGACCCCTGACCTTAAGGACCAGTCGCGGACGACTCTGGGGTTGCAGCGCTCATCTCGCTTTATTGGCCGAGGGAGCCGGCATACAGCTTCCGGGTCATGTGGCCAGCATGACTAAGCCGCTTCTGGCAAACCAGAGCAGCGCACGGAAACGCCGTTTACCTTCCCGCCAGAGCGGTACCTATTTATCTACTTGCACTTCGTGCTTTCGAACTGCTAGGTTGGCAGGAGCAGGGACCGAGCAACGGGAGCTCACCCCGTCGCAGGGATTTGAACTGCCGACCTCCTGATCAGCAAGCCCTAGGCTCTGTGGTTTAACCTACAGCGCCACCCGCGTCCCCATGCCTTAAAGCACCTTATTGCAGGACTGTGTGCAATGTCAACAATGGAAAGAACACTGCATCTTTCTGAGTATGCTCCTCCTTCCGTCCTCACCGCCCCTCCCTGCCATTACAATGCCCTTTCAAGAACCAAGTCCATGCTGGTGAAGGCAAGCCCAGGCTGCTCTCCTGGAAGCAGAGAATGCCTTTACAAAACACAAATCAGAAGGATCCAAAACTCTGATAATGGCAGCCCTCTTGGAACACCAACTATTTAGACAACAGAATCCCATTCTCTTTGGGCCTCTGAAGCACCAAGCAGGCAATTAACTCCCTTGCCTTCAACACAATTGCAGGCAGCCGAGATCAAAAGGGTTGCATGATTTTGTTTCTGCATGACTATCTCGCTGTTATTGCTGCCTGTTCTTAATGCTTTCCTTATGTCATTCACCGCTTTGAAAATCTGCCCCATGCTAGAAAACTGGGAGAGAAATGCTAGAATTAAATAAATAAAACGAAACCTCCATTTCGCTTGAGGCTCATGCACAGGGCCAGATTTAAGTTTGATGAGACTCTAAACTACTGAAGGTAATGGGGCCCTTGATATGTCCAGCTGTTCTTTGTCCTTAGGGAGCAGGCTAGCATGCTGCTAGACCCCCATTACCTTAAATCAGGGGTCAGCAAATGTTTTCAGCAGGGGGCCAGTCCACTGTCCCTCAGACCTTTGGGGGGGGCCAGACTATTTTGGGGGGGGAGGGGGAAATGAATGAATTCCTATGCCCCACAAATAACCCAGAGATGCATTTTCAATAAAAGCACACATTCTACTCATGTAAAAACACCAGGCAGGCCCCACAAATAACCCAGAGATGAATTTTAAATAAAAGGACACATTTTGCTCATGTAAAAACACGCTGATTCCCGCAAGCCGGATTTAGAAGGTGATTGGGCCAGATCCGGCCCCAGGGCCTTAGGTTGTCTACCCATGCCTTACATCATAGGAGCCTACACAACACAAAACACTGTTGCTATATGTGGGTTTTATTTTATTTGTTTATTATCTTATATTTTGGAAATGTACATCCAGGTGTTTTTCCTTCAAAATTTTTTGGGCCCCCAAGAGAGTGGGGCCCTAAGCTATAGCTTGTTTAGCTTATGCGTGAATCCGGCACAGCTCACGCAGCCTTGTTAGCGCTGAGCGCCATCCATCAGCTTTGGCTGGTGGCCTAGCTGTGCTCCCATCTGGACAGAGACGGCCTAACTTCTTTCGTCTATGCTCTGGTAACCTCTAGGATAGATTACTGCAACACATCATACATGGGGCTGCCTCTGAAGATTGTTCAGAAACTTCAGCTGGTACAGAATTAAGTGGCCAGGTTGCTCACTTGGACATATGCTCATATGACTCAGAATCTGACCCGACCTATAAATGGCTCAGGACCGCAAAACCTCAAGAACTGCATCTCTAAAGTGACCCCAGAGAGAGCATCATTTGAGGCCCTTCTTTGTGTGCCCTCCTCCATGAGAGGTCCAGAGGGTGGCAACTTGAGAGCGGGGCCTTTTCTGCAGTGGCTCCCCGTTTGTGGAATGTTCTCTCCAGGGTAGCTCACCTGGTGCCTTTGTTACATATCTTTAGGCGCCAGGCAAAGACATTCCTTTCCTCACAGGCCTATTAAACTGGGGTGTGTGTGTAATTGTTTTCATTTGTTACTATGTTATGTATTTTTCTGCTTTTATATTGCAAATACCCTCCCTTTGCCAAGGTGCTTGTGAACAAGATGTGTCGAGACGGATCTTTGTTCTAACCCGGAGAAGCAGTTGCTACATTAGAAGTGTGTCAGTTCAGACCAGAGCTGAATGGATGAAGCCATATTCTGTTGAGTCACGTTCAGTGGCCCATCTCTCCCAGTGTTGCTTACTCTGACTTACAGCAGCTCTCAAGGTCTGTCACCCGCTACTGTGTACTGGAAGAATCAAAGATCACCCATGTTGAAGTGATGATTCTTCAACTTCGTTGGACTGGTCATGTTGTGCAGATGCCTGATTATCGTCTTCTAAAGCAACTACAGTGGTACCTCGGGTTAAGAACTTAATTCGTCCTGGAGGTCCGTTCTTAACCTGCAACTGTTCTTAACCTGAAACACCACTTTAGCTAATGGGGCCTCCTGCTGCCGCCGCGTGATATCTGTTCTCATCCTGAAGCAAAGTTCTTAACCCGAGGTACTATTTCTGGGTTAGCAGAGTCTGTAACCTGAAGTTTATGTAACCTGAAGCGTCTGTAACCTGAGGTACCACTGTACTCTATTCTGAACTTTAAAATGGAAAGCGTAATGCTGGTGGTCAACAAAAGAGGTTCAAAGACTCTCTCAAGGCAAATCTAAAAAGATGTAGTATAAACACCAACAACTGGGAAACACTGGCCTGCGAGCGCTCCAGTTGGAGAACAGCCTTGACCAAAGGTGTCATGGGCTTTGAAGACACTCGAACTCAGGACGCAAGGGAGAAACGTGCTAAGAGGAAGGCACGCTTGGCAAATCCACACCGTGATCAGCTCCCGCCCGGAAACCTATGGTCCCCACTGTGGAAGGACGTGTGGGTCCAGAATTGGCCTCCACAGTCACTTACGGAGTCATTGTTTATGGAAGACAATCTTACTCTGAATTTTGAATTTTATTGTTATTCATGTTTTTATACTGTATTTTATGCTGCCTTTTACAATTAAGTGTTTTAAATTTGTTGTTAGCTGCCCTGAGCCCGGTTTTTGAACCGGGAAGGGAGGGGTATAAATAAAAATTTATAATTATAATAATAATAATTATTATTATTACTACTACTACTCAGCTAAGAGTGATCCCCAAAGAGGAAAGAAAGAACTGACGAGGCCATTGGGGACTGAACCTGGGTCCTTCTGCACCCAAAGCAGCCACCCTGCCCCATAGATATGGGCTCCTCCCCAGCTAGGAGCACCCTGGACAGTCAAGGGCTACAGGCTGTGCTGAGCATCAATGCTGGGAGGGGCTCAGACCTACAATGCAGAAATAATGCCCAGGGGATTACAGAGCCTCACCCATTTCCAAGCAAGGGAGAACAGAAAAGGGGCCTTCTATTCTCACACGGCTGTCATTTCAAAAGGAGGGATGTTGACATTGTGACAAACGAAAAAGCCACCGCACAAAAAGCTGGGAGTCAGGGGGGGGGGGAGGACAGAGCAGCTGTAAACCAGGAAGTCTCTCCAGAATCAAATCACAAAAGTTTCCGTTAACTTTTTTTTTTTTAACCCTCTGCTCTGATACACTGCTTAGATATCTTCACATTTAGCTGTCTAAGCATTCTGCAAAATAAAATACAATACATTTATCCAGTGCTTTTTCCCCCTAAAGAAAATGTTTAGGGGTACTCTCATTTTCCTACTCATATTGAAATACTGCCCCTCAATGAGGCCAAACTTAAGATTCACAAAATGTTTAGGGGGTATGCATACCCCTGCGTCCCCCCAGGAAAAAAGCACTGCATTTATCTGCAAAATAAAATGCACTCACAAGCTGGGGTCAGCCATGAACACTACTATATTGTGATTACCAACCTTTATTTTATTTATTAAATTTGTCTACCGCCCTTCATCTGAAGACCTCAGGGCAGTTAGCAACATAAAAATGCATAATAATAATAATAATAATAATAATAAATTTTTATTTATACCCCGCCCTTCCCAGTTTAAAAACCAGGCTCAGGACGGCTAACAGCAAATATAAAACCTTGATTAAAATGTGACTTAAAAACAGCATAAAATGCAACATAAAATGCAGCATCAATATCAATAAAATTCTAAAATTCAGGGGTCATTTATGGGGGGGAAACAAAACAAAACCCAGTCAGTAGACATGAAATGATCACCAGGGCTAACTGGCCAAGTTGGTCCTACTAGGGCCAGCAAGGAGACCAGGGAAGAATTTAAATGTGAGGTCCCAGAAAGGGTTTCTTCACAGAAGAGGAAAGGGAAAAGGGAATAGAGGATCAGGCTAATTCAAATTGAAGGCCAGGCGGAATAGCTCTGTCTTACAGGCCCTGCGGAAGGAGATCAAGTCCTGCAGGGCCCTAGTCTTGTGGGACACAGCGTTCCACCAGGTCGGAGCCATCACTGAGAAGGCCCTGGCCCTGGGGGAGGATAGTCTGGCTTCCTTAGGGCCTGGGACCTTTAAGCTATTCTTATTCATGGACCTTAGGGTCCTCTGCGGGACATGCCAGGAGAGACGGTCCCGTAGGTATGAGGGTCCTAGGCACATCGCACCATTTCTTCCCATTTTGCTGAGGGTGGCATACTTGTGGTCAGCATCAATGCTTGGATGTAGCAAACGCCACCTTCTCATTACAAGAACCCTGAAAGGTAGGCTGAGCTGATGAATGGGATTTGAAATGGCCAGAAGCAGTTCCTCCCTTTGCTGCTGTTGTTCTATGATAGTTGGAATACTTTCTTTATCCTGAGCAAGCCGTTTTGTACGACTGGCTTTTCGGACTGATGAAGCCTGTAGCGAAACCTGTAATATATCCGAAGAACAGGTCTCCTTTTGCCCAATTGCGTTATTCTCACCAGGGCGGTGGCTTTGATTTGACTTCCCGTGACTGATCCGTGCATACGGCTTTGTGTTTCCAACTCAAGACCCATTGAAGAACATCTCATCCAGTGCAATCTTTGGAAAACAGCTTTGAAAAACTTTTTCATATTCTCCAGTGCACTACCCTTCCCTTGTAGCGGCACGGGGTTGCCGTTCTGTGACTGGACTTACGCTACTTGTTGAACGGTTCATTTATCCAGTCTGTATAACATTTACTGCACATCTCACTTGTTAAGATAGAGTTGTACATTTATCCACTCCATGTTTACAGTATCTCCAGGCTTTGTTTTGCACATGGCACCTTAGTATGTTTGTTGCTTAAATGTTTACAAGTCTACCTCTCTTCTAGCTATTATTCTAGTAAATTTGGTTTTATACGTATAAGCCAGTTTGTGGTGTTGTTGTTTTGTTGTTCTATTATAGGTATAGGTAAAGGGACCCCTGACCATTAGGTCCAGTTGTGGCCGACTCTGGGATTGCGGCACTCATCTCACTTTATTGGCCAAGGGAACCGGCGTACAGCTTCCGGGTCATGTGGCCAGCATGGCTGAGCCGCTTCTGGTGAACCAGAGCAGCGCACGGAAACGCCATTTACCTTCCCGCCGGAGTGGTACCTATTTATCTACTTGCACTTTTGACATGCTTTTAAACTGCTAGGTTGGCAGGAGCTGGGACCGAGCAACGGGAGCTCACCCCGTCGCGGGGATTTGAACCGCCGACCTTCTGATCGGCAAGTCCTAGGCTCTGTGGTTTAACCCACAGCGCCACTCACGTCCCTTTGTTCTATGATAGTTACGCCCTAAGAGGAGCCTCCTGGATCAGGCCAGTGGGCCACCAAGTCTAGCATCCAGTTCCCACAAGGGTTCAATGGGAGGGGGACCTGAAAACCCTGCTCTCCCATGGTCTCGCACAACTGGCTTGCAGAAGCATCACGGCCTCCGCCCATACAGACGGAAGACTCTCTGCAAGTGTTACTAAACAGGAATCCGGATTGTAAGCCGTTTTGGATCTTGGACATAAACACAGGATATGAACTGCGACTGTCAATTACAGCACAGTCACCGCACCCAGCTGGTTCTCAGTATCGATGCTATGGATTTCTATTGGATGTAGAAAAAGCAAACATTTGCTACCTATAGCTCTGTGGAAGGAGATCGGTGCAGATGTGACCTATCTGAAGCTAAACAGCAACTAGGTTTCTGTAACCGTGTTCTATTGCGCCAGAAGCGGTTTAGTCATGCTGGCCACATGATCCAGAAAGCCGTCTGCGGACAAATGCTGTCTCCCTCGGCCTGAAAGCAAGATGAGCGCCGCAACCCCATAGTCCCCTTTGACTGGACTTAACTGCCCAGGGGTCTTTTACCTTTTACCTTACCCAAATAGCAACTTCTGAAAGACACAGAAGAGGCTGTTGCATGCAGGACTGAACTATTCTGCACAACTGCAGAAGCTTTTCGCTGCTTGGCTGCTTGCCAACTTGTGCAAAAAGCCAAACCCAGAGTCACAGTTCAATATTTCTGCACCACTCCGAAATCTGTACTTTTTTTCTCCCACACACCAACCCCATTCCGCCTAGATTTGAGCACAAAACAACAATTACTTTACAATTCTGCGTTCTGGGCTTCTACCCTCCTTGCTGTGCCTAACACCCAGCCCTGCCCTGCCTCTGCACGAGACACAGAGTCCGACCCACTGCTGGCCAGCTGTAGCAGGATGTGAAAGGGCAACCTCATGCTGCACCCCACAGCTTTGGGGACTGGCGCTGCAGTGCCAGTGGCTAGAGCACAGGCTGGGCATGCAGAAGGTCGCAGGTCCAATCCGAAGCACCTCCGAAGCATGGCTGTCTCCAAATGCGCAGACGGAGCAGAACCAACATTTTGTCCCCTGCTCTTTTGTCTAATCCATGGATACCTCAGCTGGTTAGAGCAGGCATGTCCAACAGGTAGATTGTGATCTACCGGCAGATCACTGGACATCTGTGGTAGATCACTGGTAGATCACTGGCTCCCCCCAAAGAAGCTGAACAACTGTGGCTCCCCTAAAAAAAAAGCTCAACATTTTACCTCCTCCCTGAAAAAACTCAACAACTTTGACCCAAATTCCCCCCAAAAAGGGGGTAGATCACTGCCAGTTTAAACTCTGTGAGTAGATCGCAGTCTCTAGGGAGTTGGGCTAGAGCATGGATGGGCTATGGGCCTGATCCTGCAGTCTCTTCTTATGTAACTTTCAAGATCCATGCGTGTGGATTTAATATCGGACGGGGATGAATCACCCTCCCAGGGTGGCAGAGCTCCATGCTGTGAAATAGGCTACGGATTCTGTTTGACAAAGCCAAATATTCAGACGTTGACAGGGGCTTGGGGGGGTGGGAGGAGACGTCAAAGGCTCTTTTTGTCTAAGGCGCCTTTTCGGTTTGGGCTGGGCTGACCCTGGACGGCTTCTGCAAGCTTCGGAGAAGTCAGCTCTGAGCCAGATGCGCTCTTGGCGGGGGTCTCTTTAGCCAACTCCTCCACGCCCCTCGAGGGCGCAGATGCCCAAACCGGGGGGCAGGAGGAGGACCCTTCAAATCTCCGCCGCGGGAGGTCATCGCAGACGGCGGGGGTTTGGAGCTGGCAAAGCCCACCCTCCTGGGCCAGAGACCCCCATCCTCCAAAAACAAAAGTCAGACGGTTCCCCTTTTTGGAACCGTCTCTCAACACCGGCAGCTGGGTGGGGGGCTGGAGAAAGGAACCCCCAAAAGTGGCACCATTCTCGAGGTGGAGGGTGGAAGGTCGGCCAACCCCCCCAGCCCCCCCAAAAAAATCTCCTGGGCCCGATCCTCGACGCCCTTCTTACCTGGCAGAATCCCGTCGAAGCCTCGGACTGAGAAGGGGGAAAGCAGCAGCCGAGACGGGCTCGGGCGGGGCCGGCCAGGCGTCTCATATCCCCGTCCCGGGACCGCCCCGTCGGGTGTCCCGCCCCCAAAATGCCCCTCCCCATCGCCCACGACCTTGCACCGCCTTTTTCTACAGCCTGGCCCCCATGGGTGACACCCCCCCGCCCAGCCGGGGTTCCCCTCGGCATCCCCCCCCCGTCCAGGATGCCTGCGACTCCCCTACGAGGAAAAGGGGCGGCGGCGCGGACTTTTTCCCTCTAGAGAAAAGGGGAGAGAGAGGAGACCGGGGGAAGGTTGCAAATATCTGCCTGGCAGGGAGAAAGTGTACAGGGGAAAGTGTTTCCCCTCCTTCTGTCCTAAGGCTTGAGCTTGGAGACATTCAGGGAGATTTAAGACAGAGAAAAAAAGGCACTTTTTATTAGTATGTTAGTACTAATACTTTAGTACTAAGTATTAGCACTGATAAAATATTATTTTATTAGCATTTTAGTACTAAGTATTAATACTTTAATACTTAGTATTATAGTACTTAAGTAGTAGCACCGATATAAAAAAATAGTATTTTATTAGTATTTTTGTTCTGAAAATGGACCAGCTGTAGGATGCTTTTGTAACATTAAAAAGGGACCACGGTTATTTCAAGGGTATGGATGCCTTAATCAGGTGACATTTTGGCCTTACACCCACCTATTGTAATAATAAAGGCCTGACAGCTTATTATTATTATTATTATTATTATTATTATTATTATTATTATTTTTTTTTTATTTATATGCCACCCATCTGACGGAGTTGCCCCAGCCACTCTGGGCTGCTCCCAACAAAATATATATATAAAAAATAAAACATCGACCATTAAAAGCTTCCCTATACAGAGGGCTGCCTTTAAATGTCTTCCAAAGTCAGATAGTCACTCTTTGACATCTGGCGGGAGGGCGTTCCAGAGGGCAGGCGCCACCACCGAGAAGGCCCTCTGCCTATAGTTTCACGTTTTACTTCTCTGCATGTTTTGCAGTTTTGAATCTCTGCTGGGGTTGGGGTCAGCTGGTTAGAGCCTGGTGCTGAAAATGCCATGGTTGCAGGTTTGATCCCCGTACGGGACAGCTGCATATTCCTGTATTGCGGGGGGGTGAGAGCAGCTCAAGAGGACAAAGGGGAAATTGCAGTGTGGAGGTCACAAGGCCTCGGATCAGTCAGTCATATGCCAGAGGCTTGGCTCAGGTTAGACTACAGCAGCCTTTGCTAACCGGGCGCCTCCAGAAGTTTCTGCACTACAACTCCCAACAACCCCAGCGGATGGGAACCGTAGTCCTAAAACCTCTGGGTGGTGCCAGGTTAGCAGAAGGCAAGAGAAGAGCATTGCCTTGTAGGAGTTAAGAGCAGTGCTTTTTTCTGGGGTGCGCATACCCCTAAACATTTTGTGAATCTAAGTTTGACCTGATTGAGGGGCAGTATTTCAACATGGGTAGGAAAATGAGAGCACCCCTAAACATTTTTTTTAAAGAAAAGCAGCACTGCTTAAGAGCCTTAGAACAGCTGGTCTTATTGCTATGGAAACAAACACATGGATGATTCATCAGAACTTGTTTTCCACCCTTGATCTGCATGTGCAACGTGGACGTCTCCCTAAGGGGTCACATGGATTTGCATTTTCGTGAGGTTCTGCTAATGTTCATGGGCGGCAGAGGGCAGTGGTTGAAATTCACCCAGAGAGAAGTGTGAGGTGTCCTTCATGGACAGGCATAATATCATGAAGTTTATGAGTTTGCAGGGAAAATGTGGGTCCCATTTAACGTCCAAAAACTGAGATGGTGTTACGGTTTAAGGTTCAAGCATCTGCCCATTGCTTTCCATTTGTTTCGTTTTATTCATTTCTGTTAATGTTTCTGCACCACTTGATTGTAAAAGAAACCAACCACCTCCAAGTGGTTTGCAAAAAGATAAAAATAAAATCAAGAAACATTTGCAACGATAGTTTAAAACTTACAAAAAGTTTTGAAACAGGTTAGATTCCACACAAACTTTCTAAGCACCTGGCTGTTGTTGTTGTTGTTGTTGTTGTTGATAGTCGTTTAGTCGTGTCCACCTCTTCATGACCCCATGGACCAGAGCACGCCAGGCCCTCCTGTCTTCCACTGCCTCCCGCAGTTTGGTCAAACTCATGCTGGTAGCTTCGAGAGCACTGTCCCACCATCTCGTCCTCTGTCGTCCCCTTCTCCTTGTGCCCTCCATCTTTCCCAGCATCAGGGTCTTTTCCAGGGAGTCTTCTCTTCTCATGAGGTGGCCAAAGTCTTGGAGCCTCAGCTTCAGGATCTGTCCTTCCAGTGAGCACTCAGGGCTGATTTCCTTCAGAATGGAAGGGGCTTGAATAACTCAGAGAAGCTATGAACTATGCCGAGCAGGGCACCCAAGATGGACAGGTCATAGTGGAGAGTTTTGACCAAACGTGATCCACCTGGACGAGGAACCGGCAAGCCACTCCAGTATCCCTGCCAAGAAAACTCCATGGACAAAGACAACAGCACCTGGCTAGGCCTGTCTAAACAAGAATAGTTTTAGCAGGCTCCCAAAAGTGCTTGGTATCAAGAGGCAGAGAGTTCCGAAGTGTAGGTTCTGCTACGCTAAATGGTCCAGTTCTTACAAATGTGGAATGGGAGTTATGGGGCAGCAGCAATATTGCCAATCCCACCGATCAAAGCAGTCAGGCAGGCACAATGGGTAAGAGTTGAGCGGAAATCTTTTCAACAGAATTAAATAATAACACAGTGGACCCTCGGGTTAACGTTACCTTCGGGTAACGTAACTTTCGGGTGCGAACGTGGCAAACCCAGAAGTGTATTCTTCCAGGTTTTGCCACCCGCGCATGAGCAGAAGCGCTCTATGACGCCATGCACGTGCGCAGAAGCAGTGCTTCTACTTGCCGATTTTTGGGGTACGTACGGACCCATGGAAGGAATTATATTCGTATGCCGAGGGTCCACTGTAATAATTTATAATAATAATTTATTATTCATACCCCGTTCATCCGGCTGGGTTTCCCCAGCCACTCTGGGCAGCTCCCAACAGAATAAAACATCAAACATTAAAAACTTCCCTAAACAGGGTTGCCTTCAGATGTCTTGTAAAAGTAAGATAGTTGTTTATTTCCTTGACATCTGATGGGAGGACGCCACTACCGGGAGGACGCCACCACCGAGAAGGCCCTCTGCCTGGTTTCCTGTAACCTCACTTCTCGCAGTGAGGGAACCGCCAGAAGGACCTCGGCGCTGGACCTCAGTGTCCAGGCTGAACGATGCGGGTGGAGACGCTCCTTCAGGTATACTGGACCGAGGCCATTTAGGGCTTTACAGGTCAGCACCAACACTTTGAATTGTGCTCGGAAACGTCCTGGGAGCCAATGTAGGTCTTTCAGGACCAGTGTTATATGGTCTTGGCGGCCACTCCCAGTCACCAGTCAAGCTGCTGCATTCTGGATTAGTTGTAGTTTCTGGGTCACCTTCAAAGGTAGCCCCACGTAGAGCGCATTGCAGTAGTCTAAGTGGGAGATAACTAGAGCATGCACCACTCTGGCGAGACAGTCTGGGGTCAGATAGGGTCTCAGCCTGCGTACTGGATGGAGCTGGTAGACAGCTGCCCTGGACACAGAAAACACTTACTTAATTTTGGTTCAAAGTGTTCCAAAGCTAAGGAGCCAGCTCATGTGCTTGGCCACATCCAGAAGAAGAACCATGTGCAACTCATTAGACGATTTACCCATTCATCTGAAAACCTCCACATTTCAGATGTAGGACAGGGCTAAACCTCGCAGAGTTTCTCACTCCCCCATGTAACCCCAAGCCTAGCTAGAAGAGCATTTAAGGCAGACTTCCTCAACCTTGGCCCTCCAGATATTTTTGGCCTACAACTCCCATGATCCCTAGCTAGCAGGACCAGTGGTCAGGGATGATGGGAATTGTAGTCTCAAAACATCTGGAGGGCCGAGGTTGAGGAAGCCTGATTGAATGGAATCGTAGAGTTGGGAGCGACCCCAAGGGCCATCCATCCCAACCCCCTGCAATGCAGGAATCTTTTGCCTGAGGTGGAACTCGAACCCACAGCCCTCAGATGAAGAGCCTCATGCCGTACAGACTCAACTATCCCTTTCTATGACTTGCGTGCCTGTGCTGCAATGAGGTCCAGTGGTTTCCTGCACCGCTTTGGACTCCAGAACACCAGGAGGACTGCTATGGGGGGGGGGGAATCACCGTTTTATTATGATGGTTGTTTTGTTAAGCTTAGCTCCGCAAGCATTCAAAACAGTTTTGAATGCCAAGCGATGAGTCATGAGGCATCCACCACCCAGCCGCAGTTATGCACAAAAGCATTTCAAGAAAGGGTGTGAAATATGTATCCGCACCACAGTTTCACTCCCCTCTGAGGAATGGGACACCCAAATCGCGATCCCACGAGCTGAGAGGGAGTAATTCTGGTATCACCTGGAGGCCTTCAGCAGACTTCAGTGGATTTTTCTTTCATAAACTGTTTCCGAAATCTCTTCATATTCAAAAGAGGGGGACAGAGGCCTTCTCTTGAACCCACCCTCCCCCGCTTTCAAAGAATCTGAGGGGACCTCAGTGGTCATCTAGCTCAACCCCCCACCAATACAGGAAATTCATTCTACATTCTAGAATGTATTTTAATTAATTGACTGTGATTTTTATGTACACTGTGCTATTTTTACCTGTTGTTAGCCGCTCTGAGCCCAG